>NC_133972.1:149489610-150118539 GCF_047716275.1 Strix uralensis | reverse complement strand
TCCCTCAGTTAAAGCACAACATACAGCTTCACTGGACTCATCACTGGGTTACCTGGCAAAACAGGTCTTCCAACTCTTCTGGATGAGAGATCCACAAAGTTATCTTAAAAGCTTTTTTTTTTTTTTTTTCCTCCTCCCTGAGATTGGATAAAGATCTGGAAGGGAAGCTTTAAGGAAAACATTCTGGCTGCAAAAACAGTTTTGCCAATTACGTTTTGATCTTGGGATACTTCAAGCTTATAATCAGGAAGACATTATCTTACCAGTCATAGCTTGCCTGTCAGGTTTGAATAAGGAAGATGAGGAACTAAAACCTGAATCAAGAATGAAGAAAACAAGAGTTCCAGCACATTCTAGATTCCCAAAATACCTCAGCTCCCAAGGCATGGATTATTATGGATACATGGAGCATCACCTTTTCAAGCAGCCCTTCTTTTCCTAGGCAAGCACAAGCAGTTGACATCGGTACAACCACATTTGGGAGCCTTTCAGTTGTATGTGTGCAGGTCAAATGACAAAAAATGTGAGAGGTCTCAGAGAAGGAAGAGAAAATTAAACAGCCTGAGCTCCTCTCAGCCTTTGGTAAGGCAATTCTTTCAGTTTTCAAGGCAATGAAGAAAAGTTTAAGGAAATACCTAATCACAGTATATACATATAGGAAATTCAACATAGCTGTTCATTAGCAAACTAGCTAAAAGTGGAAAATTAATTAATTTGAGCTATAAATAAGAAAACTTTAAATCAGGATGATTTAACTCTTGCAGTCAATCTAGAACCCAGTCTTCATAATTTGTAATGACAGCTTCAGGATTGTCTCTCCATCAGAAAGATGATACCTACTTTTTAGTAACTAGAGATTACAAACCAGAAGGGGTCATCAAATTGATTTCACATACAATTGTACTCTGCTCATGACTGCATTTGGGTCAGATCTGAACTTCCAATGATGGCAACTTCTTGAGAAAACTCATTCTGTAGTAATTTGTGAGTCCAAGTCACAGTACCACATCAGAGAGGAGCTCTCTCCCATCCTGAGGTTCACAGGCAGATGTAGCTCAAGGCACGACTTTGCTCATTAGCTACATAGATAATGATGGTCAAGGAAATAGTATGGTCCTGAAAAACAAGCTGTGGCAGCCTTAGTCAGAATGGCCTCTGAAAACAAAGCTCTCAGTAACCAAGTATTTGGTTTATACTTCGTTAGATATTTGAAATAAGGAATTACTTAACTCCAAGTCAGAGTCTATTGAACAGCTAAGTGGAAACCCTGTGTGTGTAAAAGATTTGCTGACCCTGAGAAAACAGGGAACCATCTTGAACTAGTCAGTTTTATGAGTTCATTGTGGTGATCCAGTTCTGAGTGGTCCATGACTCACCCTCTGCCGTGGACTGAATTAAAAATACTGAGCCAAGTTAAGAGGTCACTTGATGCTACAGTTAGGATAGAAAATATACTTGCTTTGAGCTGCAGATGTTCCTAAGCATGTTTTTTTTAAAGCATTGTATGAAACCCTGAAACCAGTAGTTTCATGTTAACAGTTTTAAATGCAATTTTCCTTTCCAGAATACACCAAAATTAAAGACATCATAGTTTCAGTAAAGAAACTGATTTTCAGTGAACCAGAAACCTTCAGCTTGGTACAACTAACCAGATATTTAAAAGAATAGAAGTTCAATAGTTTCGTAAACTGAAGGGACCTAATATGGAGACAATTTTAGCAATTCAGCCAAGTTTCAGTAGGAACAGTCTGTGAACCATTAATAGCAACATGCTACAGAGTACAGGAAACAGTAATTTCACCACCCCTCCCCTCCACCCGTCTGACAAAATACAAGTTCTCCCACTTTGCTCCCAACATCCATCCCAACTAACAGCAGCTCTGTTTGTCCTGCAGGGAATAACATCCGTGGTGACACCACACTACTCTCAGGTGAAGAACTATTGGTCACACAGTCCTTCCTGGTCCTTCCCCCCACCCAAATTGACTCAACTGATGCTCTCAGTTCTTAAATGAAGCAATTCAATTGGAATTTTAATAGTAAAATAATTTTAGCACTATCTTTTAAGAAGTAATCCAATTTTTTAGTTTTTTTCTTCCATTTCATAGTATCATAGAATGGTTTGGGTTGGAAGGGCCCTTAAAGATCATCTAGTTCCACCCCCCTGCCACGGGCAGGGACACCTTCCACTAGACCAGGTTGCTCAAAGCCCCGTCCAACCTGGCCTTGAACACTGCCAGGGAGGGGGCAGCCACAGCTTCTCTGGGCAACCTGTTCCAGTGCCTCACCACCCTCACAGTGAAGAATTTCCTGCTAATATCTAATCTAAATCAACCTTCTTTCAGTTTAAAACCATTACACCTCATCCTATCACTACACTCCCTGACAAAGAGTCCCTCCCCATCTTTCCTGTAGCCCCCTTTAAGTACAGGAAGGCCGCTATAAGGTCTCCCCTGAGCCTTCTCTTCTCCAGTCTGAACAACCCCAACTCTCTCAGCCTGTCCTCATAGGAGAGCTGTTCCATCCCTCTGATCATTTTTGTGGCCTCCTCTGGACTCGCTCCAACAGGTCCGTGTCCTCTTTATGTTGGGGGCCCCGAGCTGGACACAGTACTCCAGGTGGGGTCTCATGAGAGTGGAGCAGAGGGGGAGAATCACCTCCTTTGACCTGCTGGCCACACTTCTCTTGATGCAGCCCAGGATATGGTTGGCTTTCTGGGCTGTGAGCACACATTGCTGGCTCATATTCATTTACAGCAGAACAATGAAGAAATCTTTCAGTACTGGCCTGGAAAACTGAAACTCTGTCCTTCACTGGTAGTCAGCAGTCACTAGAATGAGATGCACAGGTACAAGTGGCTGCAAGAGACTTGTATTTTTTTAACAACTGAAATCTTGACTAGCAACCAACTTGGGTCATTTAAACGCAAAACAACTATGATTAATAATAGCTGAAAGTATGCTTAAACCATGTATTTTGATGTCTGCACTTTTCAAAAGCCTTATTCACAGGACAATCCCATGCCTAGGAACTATTAATAAGGCAGTTTCCAATGAGATACAACTGAGTTACAACACAACAGTACTAGAAGTATTTCTATAAAGTTTGAAATGTTTTTAATATGTACATTCTTTCTTAGTAAATATTAAAGTAGTGCTTTTCTCTTGCACTTTTTTCTTTAGACTTCTAAAAGGGCATCAGAAATACAGTTTTCACCCCCCTCCAAACCAATGCACAGTTGTTACCTTTGTAACAAGCACATATGAATTCTGTACACCTTTCCCTCCCCACAAAAGAAATAAAAATATGCCATGACTATTCAATTACAATCATCACAACAAGTTTAAATTACGCATACAAATAATTCCAGAGTATTTAGAAAAACCCAACATACTGGATTTATGAAACCATTCCATGCATTCAAAAAAAAAAAAAAAAAGGAAAAAAGAAAAGATGATTAAGTTTTTTAAATGGTGTCTTCTCTTTCTATCCAAGTACCAAAGTCTGGATTCAGTGTATCATTAAGACTAACCACGGCTTGAGTCATAGAAACATGACAGTACATAGATAACCAAGTTTCTATTTATAGACAATATGCTATACAGTTACTACCTCTTTAATGAATGTCAAATAAAGCAAGTTTTGCTTTCTAAGACGTTGAAACTGCACATTAAGAAAACAGTAAGAGGTGCTGCTAGATTGGTAACAAATTTTGAAAGGAAGGCTATGTATTTGTATGATTCTGCTTAGTAGTAACAGTTGATTAGCATTAACTATGTTGTTAGCTAGTTTGTTTCTTTTTTCCAGAATGACAAGCTATTCAAGAGCTAGAGCTTACTAACCCAGAAATGATCACCAAATTTTATCTTCAAGAGGAAAAAAAAGAATTTATGTAGTGAAAGTCCTTAGGGGCAGTCTCTCTCATTACATAAAATCTTATTTTCTACAGAAGAGGTTCATAGCACAACATACAGATTGGAAACAGACATTTCGGACATACATTACCAACCTGAACTCAAAGGGTATTCTTTTTAACCTTTACTATGACCAAGACAAGTAAAATTATAACATTATTCACATGCAAAGGACTCTGCATGATTTTTATTACACCCGATTTTTGTTTGACTTAAGATACTCCTTGAAAAGCTGTACTTCAGTTCGAAATTTATTTTACATGAATCTTGACAGGTATCAGTCTCAGGCATTACTCCTTCCCAGTAAATAAATCAATACTGTCAATATGCTCAATTTATTTTAACAAATCAATTTAGTGTCACATGTTCCTGATATACAGGGGTTAATACCTGTGCAAGTTAGTATCCATTTATTAGGAAAGCTCTCCATTAGCAAGGTGCACTTTCAGTACAATTAAAACCAGCTTGCTGCATTAACTATTCTTGTCTTGCAATACTGCTGAACTGCAGTCAAGTACAGTAAAAGTACAGGATTGTTGATCAGTACCATGTGTTACAGCTGTTAACAATTCTGTTTGTGCCACAAAACCAGAAGTCAATCATTTAAAAAAATTCTTGGCTCTTCTTTAACTGAATTTAGCAGGTGATGTTAATTACCATCCTTATCAAACAAATTTTTGTAAAGGCTATTTACAGTGTACATGGCTGAGCATGCACCTTACAGACACAAACACATCTGCCAGTTTGATACCATGTAATTACACAGTGCCTGAAAATGACAACACATCTTAAACACCATTTTAATTAACAGTTTCAAGCGGGAAATGGTCTTTATTTTACAACTGCTATACTTGCATGAATTTTTATTTTTTTTATATAAAAACACTAACTCCTGTCCAGAAGTCTAGACACATTCTACATACTACAGGTTAAGGCAGTAAAAAAATGTGTTCCTGATAACTGGTCTTGACAATGTCAATTAAAGCTGTCTGAAGCCACTCCAGTTCTCCAACAGATCTCTGAAATCCCAAATAATTTGTGATTGAAAAAAAAAATTCACTTTTCTTTCTTCAGAGTTTTTAGCAATAGAGAACAGAACAGAATTGGGTATGGTAGAACAGAATCAGGTATGGTAAGTTAAAAAGGGTTAAGGAAGGGAACATTTGATTTCAATTCATTCCATGAGTTTAAAAGTTGAAAGAATACAGTTTTAGATGGGAGTCTGAATCAACCAAGAACTATAGGAAATGAAGGAGAAAACCAATTTTATGCACATTACTGCATTCTTAAAAATATACTGTTATCTTCAATAATTCAAGTAAGGTAATAGACATTATCAAAAATAACTTCATGAACCATACTCAAGTTTCAAATCACATTCTCAAACTTTTAACCCAAAGCAGTTTTATTGTGTTAACTTCATATAATAAACCATGAAGGTCTGACTGTACAAATGGTTAATGATTTGCACTTGTGATTCCTGTAATAGCTAGCAGACTTGCTAACCAGCTTACTGTAAAGATATGGCAGATTATGTATTTAATCAAAGCACTTTGATTTAGGCATGAAACAAATTCAAATGGTTGACATTCTGTGCTTCTAATGCATCCCTCATAAGAGAGGCAAGAAACACCCACTATTGTACAGACAATTATTTTTACAGAAAACCCTTTCTTGAAATTAATCTTTTATCCGCAGCTGTAGATGAGAGCATAATCTGTTGTAAACAGGGCACTGTGTTGTAAAACCAGTTTTTTTTAAATTAAGATCTCTCTCCAAAAGTTGGAAAAACAGACTCTTCAGAATGTCTTTCAAATGTAGCATGTTTGCTATATCATAAAGTTACTTTCCTTTGATTCCTTTTTAAAGATGTTTGTGTTCACAGCAGTTCTGTTTTTAAAAATTGTTTGAAATTTATATAAAATTCTGTACATGTTCACAAATTATTGCATAAACAGCATAATCTTCATGACAATATTCAGCAACACATGTCCATCTCAGGAAGTTCACGTTTCCCTTCTTGCTTTTTTCTTCTTTTTGACTTGTTTGGGGGATTCCCAGCTTTCTTCAGACTTTGCTAAAAACAAAACATAACTACAGTGTTAGGACTGAGAAAGTTTACACAGAATTGACTTTTAAAATCCTGGACAGTACACACCATATTATTACAATGTAATTCAGAACAATAAGCTAGCATGATTTTTGATTTTCTCCCAAACAGTCTAATTTGAAGTGCATCTAAACCAACATTTGCTAATTTCAACCTACTTTTTTACACCACAAATACAAAGTGATACACAATGAAGGTCATTCATTTTGTAAATGTGTTATTTACAGTAGAGTCATTATTATTTTTTGGCTAAGTGGAATTAATGTACATGTACACAACTGACATTAAATGTTCACTTTTATCAGATTACACTGTTTTTAACTACTAAATGTGACATGTCAGAGGTATTTTTAAGAACAATGAATTACATAAGCATGTGGTTACATGGAATCCATAATCAAATAAAGAAGCACTATGTCATTTTATTAAAACAGATTGCCTTAGAACATGCTGGCTGCCAAAAGTGGTAAATCAAGTCAATATTTTATATGCTGAACATAAGAGATGTTCTTTCAATTGCTGAGGCATGAATCAGTCACAGAAGTCTTCATATTTTAGAATCAGAACAAAAAGTTGTAAGTTGACATATTGACTCAAAAGATTCCATTGTTTAATACATTCAAAACCAAAAAGCCAATTAGTGGAGTTAAATGAGACATATTATGAAATCATCTGGTTTCTTCTGCAGTCATTAAAAACTGGTTTAGTATTTCAACACTTAGCCAGGAACTTCTTACAAAATGTCAGTATTTATTAATCTCATTAAAAAGTCTAACTGAAACAACTTTTTTTTTTTTTTTAAAAAAAGTAATGCCTTTCACATCCTGACTTCCCTTCTAATTTTTCTGTCTTACTGTGTGAGTACTTCAGTGTAAGCACTTTTGACGAGTACAATAGAGGATTCATTTGACACCTCTGGGCACAGCGTATTTTTAAAAAGCAATATACCTGCAGTAGTTCAGCCTGATGTATGTGCTGTGAGGCTACAACAAAAATAAGTGCATTACCCAATAACTTTCTACTCCCACATCAGCAACTGTTTTTCTCCATGATTACTACATTTCATAGAAGCATATGGAAACAGATGTTAATGAGCTAAGTTGAGAAGTCAAAAAAACCCCAGTATGTTGAAAATTGAATTGCTTGCATTTTTTTCCAAATTTCTGGTAGCTAAAGATCCTGTCAACTGCTATGTTAGTACCCATCTGTTCCACTGAAGACTCGCAAGCTGGCCTTTGAAACAGTGTTGGCAGAACTACTTAGTCACAGTATGGAGCTCCAGTCCTGATGGTGAAGAGTACGTCCAAATGTCTGTTAAGGACTGGACAAGGCCAACAGACATTTTCAGTCATTCAAGCACATGAAGTCAGTTTTTCCTCACAGTGAAAGCACATTTGTCAAAGTACTTCAATGAAAGCTAAAATATGGCAAGATATATAAATGAAATGCATAAGGACCTGATATGGCACTCTAAAGCCAAACCTCAGGGCAAAGCATTCTGACTATATATGTTCTATAGGAAAAAATACACCCTGAATTTACAAATGAATTGGACTGAGAGGTACTTACTCTGTGGAGGAGGCACACTGTTTTGCTTAATATTGGGACTAGAAACATCTGTCTCTTGCAGCATCTGTGGCACTTGGGAAGCGACCTTGTCAGAATCGCTCTCTGATACAATTACAGATGGCTCAGTAGAAAGAGCAAGCGAAGGAGCCTCCTCAGGCTATTTGAAAAACAGAAAAAAAGTTTCCAAAAGTTTGTTAAGTCATACAATAGTAAACCATTCTTATACGGTGTTATTTTGGCAGTATACTTAGCAGCTGCTGGAAAGATGGCATTGAAAAATTAAGCCAATATTAAAATCCTTCAAAATTTTGAATCAAGGCTGCAATACTATGTCTGCCATCTAGTGCCAAAACTTTTAGTTGCTTACAAGCAAAGATAAACCACAGAAATGAATTCTTCTTAAAATATATGACATGCAAAGAAAGGAAAAACAATCTAAAAATCAGTAAGATCCTAAAAAGATTCCAGAGTATGTATTCAGAAGAGATGCACGATGGTGATATGTATGCATTTGGTTGCAAGGCAAACAGGCAAGCTCTATAGGTCCAAATATGCAACTCAAAACCCAAAATAAATCAAAATTTTCCAGTATTTAGAAAGCATTTGCAGTCATTCCCATCAACTGCTCAAAACACTCTGTATGCTTATACTGGAATAACAGATATTTGTGAGGGCAGTCAGAAAGTATTTCAGTGGAAACTAGAGTAGGAATAACTGCAAAGTAAAAGATACTCCTAGTATTTTCCAATTATCCAGTTAATTTTGAAGGTTCCCACTAGAGAGACAAGATGTAACTGTAGCTTACTGTGTAGCACCTACTGGAATTAAAGTATGGTAAACCAGAAGTCAAAATGCACAAAACAATTTTGACATTCCAACAGGAAAGTCAGAACATAAAAAACGTATGATCCCACTGACAAAAGGCTTCAAATAAGAGTGTATCAGAAAACAGTGTCTCAGTCAAGCAATAAACCCCAAACTTTACAATGTTATTAAGAAATCATGGCTCTAGTTGTACCACAACAGCCAGGACCTAGAACTATCACAACAAAACAGTGAAGTCTACATCCAGCCCTTGACGTGGACGTACACAGATCCTACATGATAGTTACCAGTTTGTACTGTTTCCATCACTGTAATATAAGCATCTCAAAAATTTAGTCAGAACGTACGAAAGAGCAAAAAGATACACTTTTTAACTTTTCTTTTTAATCATATCATACGGAGCAAGAAGTTAAACAGCTTTCATTAAAAAAAGCCACATACATTTAGAGGGTAGTAGTTCTCTAACCTTTTATGAACAGGAGTTTGCTATGCCCTTACATATCAACTGAAGCAAGTTTTTTAATAATTATAATTGCAATATTTTTCTTAATTGACTGAAAATATGGTGATCTTGAATTTTTTAATATCAACCATGCTGATAAAACGGACTCTCATCCCACAGGATTTTCAAGCTTAGCCAATACTAATGTTGCCTCATGGTTAGCAACCATCAGCTACATAAACATGTAAACTCTAACAAAATGGATGTGGCCTCTAAAACAGAAGGAGGACTTAAAGCTTCTAATGAAAGGTAACTGATTCAGGTCACTGGTATCATAGTTTGTTAGGACAGAGTCACTCTCCACCTGCAAGTAAAGCAACTCAAGATTTAAATGGAATACAGCTATCTCAGGTTGACTAACGAGCATGTTGCAACTTCAGTGTTACAGCATGTGGTATTACAGCAAATGGAATGATACAGGTACATACAGCATTACCTGGACATTTTTCCAAATACCATACTTCTGTCTGAGTTTTGGATGAGGGGAAGGGGATAGTGATATCAAACATTAAGGACTGGGTACTACTCTTCACTAGGATATTCTGTGTTAACAGATCAGCTCCACCAAAAGGAAACCTGAAACAATTAATAAAGCCCATTTGATAATATAGTTATATGCATAATTATACAATTTATTAATGAAGTAGTGACTTGTGGAACTGTTACAAATGAAAGATTTACAAAGATATCTTCCATTTCAAACCTGTGCCTGCTGAGAAAATGCCAAAGGTTTCTACACAGCCCAATGCATAATGTGGGAAAAATATAATCACCAGAAAAAAACCAGAAGTGTTCAACTTCAGCTGTTTCTGGTCTTTATGAGGATATCCTGGATAATAACTTATTTGTACTCAGTTTATTTTTCCTCATGTTTTGGAGCATTTACTCAAGAGTAGATTACCTATACTGGAAACTTAAGTAATCCATTTCATGCATCAGCCACAGACTGTTCCTAAAACTTTTTGGAACAGCCAAGTCAAACAATATCAGAAGGCATCTTTGCATGTGTGAAATTACAATGAAGCCAAATCTGATGGTAAGGATGGTAAGGAGACCTGATAAAGACTGATAAGATCATCTGTGTTGTCAGATACAACAATTCACAAATTGTCCTTTATCAAAAAATACAAATCCTTCTGAGAACTGGTTTCATCATAGAGCAAAGTAAGGTCAAGGGACCTGCACAGGAGATTCAGTTTTTAGGAATCAAATCGGAAGATGGAGGTCATTAATATGGATGTGATTAATAAAATTACGTCTATGTCCTCACCAACTAGCAAAAAAGAAACACAAATTTTCTTAGGCATTATAGCTTTCTGCAGAATGCGTATTCCAAATTACAGTCAGATTGTATCAAGATCTCTATCAAGTGACCCAGAAAAAGAATGATCTGACATGGGGCCCTGAGCAATGACAAGCCTTTGAACAAATTAAACAGGAAATAGTTCATGCAGTAGCTCTTGGGACAGTCGGGACAGGACAAGATGTTAAAAAACGTGCTCTACACTGCAGCCGGGGAGAATGGCCCTACCTGGAGTCTGGCAGAGAGCACCAGGGGACACCCGAGGCTGACCCCTGGGGTTTTGGAGTTGACGATCTAGAGGATCTGAAGCCTTCTATACTCCAACTGAAAAAGAGATATTGGCAGAGTATGAAGGAGTTTGAGCTGCTTTTGGAAGTGATTGGTACTGAAGCACAGCTCCTCCTGGCACCCCAACTGCTGGTGCTGGGCTGGATGTGCAAAGGGAGAGGGTCCTCCCCACACACCATGCAACTGATGCCACGTGGAGTAAGGGGATTGCACCGACTACAGTGGGCTCAAACAGGAGTCCCAGCTGCCCAAGAATATTGGAATTGATCACAAATTGGCCAGAAGGCAAAGATTTTGGAATGTCACCAGAGGAACAGATGTGCTGAAGAGGCCCCACCATATAATAAACTACCAGATAATGAGAAGCAATATGCCCCTGTTTACTGATGAGTCCTGTCATATTGTAGAAAAACATCAAAGGTGGAAGGCTGCTGTGTGGAGTCCCACATGATGAGCTGCAGAAGCTGCTGAAGGAGGTGAATCGAGTCAGTTTGCAGATGTGAAAGCCATCCAGCTGTCTTTAGATATTGCTGAGTGAGAAAGGTGGCCAGTGCTCTATCTCTATACTGACTCATTGATGGCAGCAAACACCCTGTGGGGATGATTACAGCAGTGGAAACCGAGCAACTGGTAGCACAGAGGCAAACCCATCTGGGCTGCTGAATTATGGCAAGATATTGCTGCTTGGGTAGAGAAACTGGTTGTGAAAGTACATCACATAGATCCTCATGTACCCAAGAGTCAGGGCACCGAAGAACATCAAAACAACCAACAGGTGGATCAAGCTGCTAAGATTAAGATGGCTCAAATGGATCTGCACTGGCAATGTTTAAGGGTGAAAAATTTATGGCTTGCTGGGCCCATGACTCCTCAGGCCATCAAGGAAGGGTTGTAACACATACATGGGCTTGTGATCAAGGGGTGGACATGGTTACATGGACACTACTGCACAAGCTATCCATGAATGTGAAACATGCTGTGCTGGTTTTGGCTGGGATACAGTTAATTTTCTTCACAGTAGCTAGTATGGGGCTAAGTTTTGGATTTGTGTTAAACAGTGTTGATAATACAGGTATGTTTTCATTATTGCTGAGCAGTGCTTACACAGAGTCAAGGCATGTTCTGCTTCTCTCCCCACACCACCAGCGAGTAGGCTAAGGGTACACAAGAAGTTGGGAGAGGACACAGCTGGGACAGCTGATCCCAACTGACCAAAGGGATACCCCAGACTGTATGATGTCATGCTGAGCATTTAAAGCTGGGGGAAGGTGTGTGTGTGTGTGTGTGTCTGTGTATGTTCAGAGTGATGGTGTTTGTCTTCCCAAGTAACCGGTATGTGGGATGCAGCTTTCCTGGATACAGCTGAACACCTGCCTGCTGATAGGAAGTGGTGAATTTAAGTCTTTATTTTTATTCTGCTTGCACACAGGGCTTTTGCTTTACCAATTAAACTGTCTTTATCTCAACCCACAACTTTTCTCACTTTTAGCCTTCCGATTCTCTTTCCCATCTGTGGGAATATAATGGAACATTGGTGAGGAGGATTGTAAACATGCTCAAGTGACTTGCAGCTGGAGTGTCGAAAAACATGTATCATGTTAAGTGTTGTTTAGCTTTGTGTGCTCAACTGCATTTAGATAACACAGGCCTAGACAGACTCAGAGGCACCTTATTAAACATCCTTGAGATTCCTGCCCTGCTGTCGGAGAAATCAAAGCACAGTGGAAAACTATGCCTGTGAAAATCCCCGATATATACAGGCAAAAGCAGCAGGCTCGACATCTTTTCTTCTCCTCTGTGATGCCTGCGATCCTTGCTTGTGTGCCTCTGCCTGGGTGTTGCAGAGGAGATCTCCCCCCCCCCCCCCCCCCCCCATCACAAGAAACGAGAATAAATTTACTCTTTGCATTTCATCTGTGGTTTTGTCATTCCTGCATCCTGCTGGTGCTGGCTCACACACCATCCCACCACAGGGGGAGTGAGCAAGTAGCTGTGTGGTTAAATGTGCTTGATGCAATGCGATCAAGCAAGCCAAACAGTTAAAACCTCTTTAGTATAGAGGATGACGGTTGAAACACAGATATGGGGAGGCCTAGCAGATTGATTATATCATGCTCCCACAAACCCAGCACAGCAAAGACTATGTGTTCACAATGGTGGAAGCAACCACCAGATGGCTGGAAACATATACCATGCCCCATGCCACTGCCCAGAACACTGAAAAGCAAGTCTTGTGGCAGCATGACACCCCAGATAGAACTGAGTCAGATAACAGGACTCATTTCTGAAATAATCTCACAAACACCTGGGCCAAAGAACCCAGCATTGAGTGGGTATATCCCATGCCCTATCACACACGAGCCTCTGGGAAAATTGAGCAGTACAATGGATTGCTAAAAACTATATTGCGAGCAATGGGTGGTAGAACACTGGGATACACGTTTAGCAAAAGCCACCTGGTTAGTCAACACTAGAGGATCTGCCAGTCAAGCCAGCCCTGCCCAATCAAACCTTCTATGTACTGTAGATGGGGATAAAGTCCCTGTAGTACACATTAAAAATATGCTGGGGAAGACAGTTTGGGTTATTCTTGCCTCGGGTAAGGTAAACCCATTTGTGGGATTACTTTTGCCCAAGGACCTGGGTGCACTTGGTGGGTAATGCAGAAGGATGGGGAAGTCCAATGTGTACCTCAAGGGGATGTGATTTTGGGTGAAAATAGCCAATGAATTGAATTGCAGGACGTTAATTGCTAAACAACCCTGTCATTGCATATCATCATCACTATGGTTGATATCTATTATACTATGGCATCACATTAAGAATCACGCAGGTTAATGAAAAATGAACTTTGATGAAGTCAGGACTAATTTCAACAACTTCCCAACAACTGCCCAGCAGCTTCCTTGAGCTTGATGTCTTCAGCCCACAGACCGTGAGCATGGACCACTCCAGATACATCAGCTACAAGCTCCAGATGTAGCAGAGACTACATGCCATCCTCCTGCTGCATCCAACATCACCCACTCCACTGACTGAGCCAACTCTGCATCATCCCTTCTGTCTTGAAAGACTGTCATGACAGTCCAGTTATGGACTAAATGAACTCACTACACATTTTGGAGGGATGTCCCATAGACTAAGAGAATGATATCTGTGTGTATACATCAAATAACAGGACAAGGGATGGTGATTAATTAAAATGTATGGAAAAACATGGAACCGAAGTATAACATAAATGGTACGGAATAAGGGGTGGATACTGTCCTGGTTTCAGGTGGGATAGAGCTAATTTTTCTTCTTAGTAGTTATGTGCTTTGGATTCAGTATGGGATTTATGAGAAGAATGTTGATAATACACTGATGTTTTCAGCTGTTACCAAGATCTCAAGGACTTTTTGACTTCCCATGTCCTACTAGTATGCAGGTACACAGTAAGCTAGGAGGCAGTACAGCCAGAGCAATGGACCCAAACTGGCCAATGGAATATTCCATATCATACAGTGTCATGTTCAGTATATAGATGACAGTTGGCTGGAAAGCTCAATCTCTTCTGAGATTGCGCTTTTGGGATCTGCTCCTCTCTGGGATCGCTAGCCAGGAATAGGCTGGGCATTGGTCAGCAGGTGGCAAGCAATCGCATTGTGTGTTACTCATTTGTATTTTCTATTATTACTATTATGTTTATTTTACTTCAATTATTAAATTGTTTTTATCTCACCCTATGAGTCTCCTTACCTTTACTCCTCTAATTCCCTCTTCCATCCCCTGGCCAGGGGAGGGTGAGCAAGCAATTGCATGGCATTTGGCTGTTGGCCTGGTTTAAACCACAAGTCCTGAGGGAACTGGCGAATCAAGTGACTAAGGCACTATCCATGATATCTGAGAAGGCACGGCAGTTCAGTGAAGTTCCCACCGACTGGAATAGGGGAAACATAACCCCCATTTTAAATAAGGGGAAAAAAAGATGACCCAGGGAACTACAGACCAGCCAGTCTCAACTCTGTGCCCAGCAAGATCATGGAGCAGATACTCCTGGAAACTATTTTAGGGCACATGGAAAGTAAGGAGGTGACTGGTGACAACCAACATGGCTTCACTAAGGGTGAATGGTGCCTGACGAATTTGGTGGCCTTCTACAATTGGGTTACAGCTTTGGTGGACGAGGGAAGAGCAACTGTCGTCATCTACCTGGACTTGTGCAAAGCATTTGACACCATCCCACACAACATCCTTGTCTCTAAATTGGAGACACATGGATTTGATGGATGGACCACTCAGTGGAAAAGGAATTGGCTGGATGCTCACACTCAAAGAGTTGCAGTCAAGGGCTCGATGTCCAAGTGGAGAGCAGTGACGAGTGGCATTCCTCAGGGGTCAGTCTTGGGACCGGCGCTGTTTAACATCTTTGTTGGCAACATGGACAGTGGGATTGAGTGCACCCTCAGCAAGTTTGTCGATGACAATAAACTGTGTGGTGCAGTCAACACGCTGGAGGGAAGGGATGTGCCATCCAGAGGGACCCTGACAGGCTCAAGAGGTGGGCCTGTGCAAACCTCATGAAGTTCAACAAGGCCAAGTGCAAGGTCCTGCACATGGGTCAGGGCAATCCCAAGCACAAATACAGGCTGGGCAGCAAGTGGGTTGAGATCAGCCCTGCAGAGAAGGACTTGGGGGTATCAGTGAATGGAAAACTGACTATGAGCCAGCAATGTGCACTCGCAGCCCACAAAGCCAACCACATCCTGGGCTGCATCAAGAGCACTGTGGCCAGCAGGTTGTGGGAGGTGATTCTCCCCCTCTACTCTGCTCTTGTGAGACCCCATCTGGAGTACTGCACCAAGCTCTGGTGTCCCCAGCATTAGAAAGACATGGACCTGCTTGAGCAGGTCCAGAGGAGGCCACAAGGATGATCAGGGGACTGGAGCACCTCCCCTATGAGGACAGGCTGAGAGTGTTGGGGTTGTTCAGACTGGAGAAGAGAAGGCTCAGGGGAGGCCTTCCAGTACCTAAAGGGGGTCTACAGGAAAGATGGGGAGGGACTCTTTGTCAGGGAGTGTAGTGATAGGATGAGGTGTAATGGTTTTAAACTGAAAGAAGGTTGATTTAGATTAGATATTAGCAGGAAATTCTTCACTGTGAGGGTGGTGAGGCACTGGAACAGGTTGCCCAGAGAAGCTGTGGCTGCCCCCTCCCTGGCAGTGTTCAAGGCCAGGTTGGACGGGGCTTTGAGCAACCTGGTCTGGTGGAAGGTGTCCCTGCCCATGGCAGGGGGGTTGGAACTAGATGATCTTTAAAGATCCCTTCCAACCCAAACCATTCTATGATTTGATGAACTCAGGCTAACTTCCAGAGATGTTGTTATAGTTTTGTTTGTCCTTTGCCCTCACACCAAGTTTAATACAGACTATATCTTGTTTCACAAAACTGCTGCTAAGACAGCTATACATAGGCACATGTATGAACAGACTGAATTTAAGACTCAAGGGTAAGAGGAGCACTCAACCCCTAGAGAATAGTGCACAAGTGTAGGTCTACATCATAGTTGATGCCATCAAATCACCTAGGATGCTGGGTATGGTTTTAAACACTAAACAATTGAGCAAAGTCTCTCGAAATTGGGCTGATATTTTGGCAGTGCTGACACCTCATAAGAAAAAATATCTAACTGCAGATCAGAGTCATTACATGTAGCTACAAGGTATTTCTCAAATCAATTTAGATTTCTAAACAGCAAAATCTAGCCTTTTGAGATGCACCTGCATACCTCTTCCTAAATGTCAAAAAACCCACCTTGATGTCACAATCCAAATAGGAGTTTTCTGTCTACACACTTTCAACTATGGCCTCCAACACAGAACAATGTATTTGCTTTTAAGTTTTTTAAAACACACACCCTGCCAGGAAGAAAGCCAACTGCACACATAGGCAGATATCTTTTTTTCAGATACAGCTTCAAAAAACCCCACAAAACCCAACTTCTCACTAGTCAGATAGAATAGGTAGCTAGTGCTAACCCTGAATAAAGGTTGAACCAAACCCAAACTAAATAATTATAATAAAAGCTCTACTTCAATGTAGGATTTTTAGAATAAGCTAAAAGTATGTCTGAATGTGTTTTTCAAGGCACATGTTCTCAATAAACACTTTTTATACTTTTTCTTTGGTGACCTGCAGCCTCTCAGAAAAGATTCCATTCTAATATTTTCATCTGAATCTTAAGATGTTGTTGTCTTTATAAAACAAATGCTTAACAATTAAAACTCAATATTCTGACAGATACTCTGTTGTACCAAATTGCTGTCTCACTGGCAATGTTCACTCTTTATGGAACACAAAACCAAAAACCACTAGAAATATTAAATACTTAACTACTTCTTAAAATGTGATGCTTGTAGGGTAACAGTATCTAAAAAAGCTGCTAGTTGGAGAAAGATTAAAGAGAACTTGTATTCTCTAGAGTATGTTTCAACTGTGAGCTGAAGCAGTCAATTTGTGAATTGGTTCAAATAAAAACTTTTCTTATTCAGTCATTAACATTAAGCTCAGCACAGCCATTAAAATCAAATTTAGACTGCATTTAAGTCAGAATATAGTAAGTTAGTAACACTTCATTCTGTTGCAATGGAACAGTAAAATATGCTATTACATTTGCACTCAGATCTATTAGTTCTTAGGTTTCCAGACTTCAAAGTTTTAAACTATTACTTGAATATTCAAACAAGAAAAATAACTTGACAGTCATAAAAGTGACTGCTGATTTAAAAGATACTGCTTTTCAGAGTAGACATCCTTTTTAAAACACATAACTGACCTGTATCTAAGATTCAACCTCCCAATCACCTTTATATTCATAAACATATAGCTTGAAGCAGTACTCTTACTGTAACCTTACCTACACAAATTGATGTTTCAATAGACTCTGAGCACTTCTAAATCAAAAATTGTAACACAAACCCACTTTTGTATCCCTACCTTAGCTGGTTCACTAGTACTTATGGTCTTCAGAGAAAAAGCTATTTCCTGCTGTGGTTGAACTTTTGAGGTATCCTCCTGAAATTCCTCTCCAGCTTCTCTATCCAGTTCTTCAGTGTCCTACAAAAGGGGTGGGGCAGTGGGAGGAAAAAAAAAGAGTCTGTGTTTGCAGTGAAGTTCTGACTCTTCTTCCCTGCACATCAGTTTTGTTGCCATAATCAGTTTCTATAACTAAGAAAATCTATCTAAAAAAATTAATGAGCTACTATTAGCCTATGCTAACACTCAAAATTTAGAACAACATAATACAAAAATACCCATAGAACCCAATAAAGCCCAGAAAGCAGTACTCTTCATGCAATTTACTAACAAAAACCCCAATCTTTGAATGAAGTGTACTTCATACTCCTACAGTTACTCTAAAAACTTTGCAGAAGCATCACAATGAGACTTGAGTGCTCTCAATTCTGTCCTTTGTTACAAGTAAAATGTTTTAAATGCAAGCTCTGCATATTAACCTGCACAGTTTTCTATCATATATTAAGCTTTAACAATATTTATGCAACCCAATTTAGTCTGCCATGATGCCTGGAAAACAAACATCTCAGTACAGAAACTGAAAATTTATCCAAAGTATCCAAGAATCTCAACGTTTACTCCTTAAACACTGTAACAGTGGAAAGTTTTGATTTTACATGAGGAATTAGAGTAGTTACATTTGTTTACAGCAGAAGTATAACAAAGATATTGAACAGAAGAATCCTGTGGCTGTGAACCGTAAACAGAATGCAGGTGTCTGGTTTTAAGCTGGAAGTACCTCTTGGAACATTGTTCCTTCACTTATCTTCCCTAGAACCTCATGAAAACACAGTCACAGTCTAAGTCTGTTGATTCTTGACAGGAAAGAATATATATTGCCTTACATCTAGCTCTGACAGGAGCTTCCACTGCCTTAACACTGAAGTCAACAAATGTATTAACACTTAAGTATAATCAATGAGAAAGGTGATGCTGTTCAAATGAAAATGTTCAATTTTCAGAGGATAAATATACAAATTTTAAGTGAGTTTGAAGTAGGACTGGCAAGTTAAATTGCTAAACTGCTATAACAAGGATAACTCATCTGTGATGTATTAGCAGTTCTGTCTGTGTCTATCAAGCAACACCCCCCAATTTTCCACAGAAATTTAATACAGAGAAATTCTCATCTTTAAACTGATGATTTCATAGACCGATGGATTGAAAGGAAAAGCAACAAAATCAGAATGGTTGGAGACCAATGGGTAGAATAAATGAATCTGTTTATGTTAACATGGACAGTAGGACATTTGACATATACAACTTAAAAGGCAGCTCACGGGCAGATAAAAAAAATAGCTTCAGAATGCACTCACTGACCTTAAGATCCATGCAAGACATCCTCAAACACCTGTTAACCATAACCTATTAGTCTTGACTTACATTAAGAGTCATTGCAGATACCAGAACACGACAGATTTTAATTACAAAAAAGCTGCAGTCTTAGTACACTCAGTTTGACTTTGCCTCAAAAGAAACACTGCAAATTGACACGAGCATCCACTTCCACACAGACAACTCTGAAAGAATTCTAGGTAATAGGAATTTAATCTTTTAAAATGGTTTAATAAAGTCTCAGACTGAAAACATGATAATCACAAAAAAATCCAAAGCAAGAATGACTAATGTAATACTTTCCCCTCCTCTCTCCAATTCACCTAGTCAGATTCAACTGAGCATTTAACATTTTGTAAAGAATGTAAATTATGAATGGCTGTCACTACAAGCAGAAGCAGGATGTATTCTAGCATGAGCTATTAAAAGCTTTTTCCTATTAGGAAAGTACTTGTTTTCATCTATTCAAATATGATTCAATTGCCAAGTGAAGTGCAATCTGCTTTTGCTATTTTTACAACAAATCTGTTTCAATGTAATTCTTGTAAAGCTATCTGAGTAACACTGAAAACTCCAACCATGCCCAGTTTGCAAATACTATTTAATTCAAATCTGACTCAGAGTAGCTCCACCTACTGAGTTCAAGGCGTTGATACTTACCATTTCACAAAAATTAAGCTGTGACAGAAAACGACTACGTTCTCGCAGAATTGTACTGTAAGATAGCCTAAGAGAAAACTTCAGCTTCTCTCATTCTACTAGTTAGCTATGACCCCCACCAAGGCAGCTATCTTTCAAAGGACAGGAGGAGAAGGCTTCCCATGCAGAGGGAAGTTCCTCCCGGAAGCATCCCTACAGTACAGAATCCTCATTTGACAGAAAATAAATAATTCGGGATAAATCCTTTACACATATTTCATGCTTTCCACAAATCCAGCAAAACTACATTGTATTCACAAGTCAAACAGAATAATTCAAATTAAAGAAAATACTAGTAAGGATTACTTTAACGCTTAAACAATAGTAGACAATCCAACATCATAAGGAAATTATTTCCCCAAAATAATTTTTGCTTAAGACACTAATATACAAAAATAAAGGTGGTTTTGTGACTTCCTCACAATTGCCTCTCAGACTATCCAGATTTTGTTCCATTTACCTGTGCAGGAGAGTTAGTGTCTTCACCCTGCTTCTTCTTTTTCTTCTTCTTTTTCTTGGATTTGCCACTTGTAGAACTCTGAAGATTTTGCTCTGCTTTTTCTCTTTCATTATCTGAAGCCTTCATACAGGAATAAAGTATTTAGCATTTAAATTACAATGAAACAGCCTTCTGTAGACTAAACACAAATTAATAGCTATAAGGAATTTAATTGCATATGAAAGTATAAATGAACACAATCTTATCTGTTCAGTTCATTTTAGGAAAATGACATTCTTTACATGCTATCTGGTAATATAGGTACAGGAGTTAGGAACGAAAAAGGCAACAGAGCACCATGTATTGCTGGTATGGAGATGCTGGTTTTCATACAGAGAATTAAATACCGTTGTTATTTATGAAAACAGATCTAAATCCTCTCTTGGTCTACAACAATAACGTAATCATTATAGTATGATGAGACAGTAAGACCTGATATGGAGCTAAGTGGCTCCTACTTTTTCAACAACAATAATCATAATTTTCCTTCTCTGTGTACGCATTAAACACAATTGTGCTATTCTTATCAGTGTAAAAGAGATGAGAGATTACCTTTACCATCACCCTTAAATTACTTTAAGAAACAGCAGTGGTAAGGGCAAAGTCTTGGAGCTAAGGAGAAAATATCACCTTTTACCTTTTGAACATCAGATATCTCTTCAGGTTGAGGAACAGAAGCAACTTTTTCTTCATCTACCCAGTTTCCCCACTCCTCTGCTGGTGCATTCCAATCAGAGCTGGGATCAGCTGAAGAAAGTCCATCTACAAAGATTAAAATGATTTTCAGGAATGTCTCCTTACTTTACAGGTGCTCTTTAACAGTTTGGAGAAAAAAAAAAAATCTATGCATAAGCCCACTTCTTGATATCAAGATACAAATATTCATTTCCTGTATTTCTGAAAAAAAAGTAAAGATTATACTAATAGTGGAAGACTGCTGTAAGTAATGAGTAAGTGACCCAGTAAGACTTGGTTATTTTACAGAGCAATTGGATTACAGACTAGTCACAGCAGCAGCTACCTAGATCCAATTGCTTTGAGATACTTTTCTAGACTATGTGAAGAGGGACAAATTTAAGTTGTTCTCTATTTTAAACCTTCTTCCTACCTTGTGAAAAAATTAAGATGAACTGTAACACTGATCAATCTTACCTTAGTAAGAATCCTTTATAAGTGATATATCTGAAAGCATAAGTCTTACTGAGCCAGAAGTCATCTTGTAACATCAACATTTTTAAATAAACTTATTTTTTCTAAGACTCTAAGTTCCTATGCCATTTTGCTATTGTTCATTTATAATGGTACATATTTATGTTGTCACACTGGAATGACACATTTAAAGGGTTAGTTATATAAAAATTAAAAGTATCTGAAGGGAAGAACTAAGCCTTAGACTGTCTGTTTAGTAGAAAGTTAACAGCAAGCCGATCACAAGTTTCTTGCCCTCAGTCTATGTCAAATTGAAAGAAAAGAGGCAAACTTGGTCCATCAATTACAGCAGGATTCAGTTTAAACATCTGAAGCCAAAATAAAAAGCAGTAATAAACCAAATTAAATTTACTGGCAAGCATTATAAAACCAAAAATACATTAAGAAATCTTAAGATTACTTATAACATTCTTCCACCTCTTGCTTTCATATAAAAAAAATTACCTTAATTACACTTACTTTTGACACTAAAATTTACTGATTTGAAAAAACAATTACTGCCCAACATGACACACTACAGTTTATCTACTGCCCTCTCACTATTTATTTAAAGAAAAAATCCATTATTTTTTATTAATAATAAAAATTAGTAGTATTTGTACATACAGTTAATTTCCTTGTCCTGAACCAGATGAAGCAGTAAGGTGTATCTGTGTATCATACTGGCCTAAACTTTCATCATTTCCCCACTTCTATTAGTGTACACTTCAATTAGTTGCCATCTATGACTGAATTACTCTATTAACAGAAGCTACAGCCATAAACATTCTATGCTCAGAAGTGTGAAGAAATTATACTTTTGATAATATGTAAAACTGATTACTTTTAAATGATAACTCAAATGTGCTTCCCTTATCTCTTGTCTTTTATCCGGTTTAACGATGAGTTTCAAAATTATCTGGTATGAGAGCAGCCGTGCCAAAACTAGTGGAATCAAGGACTTCACCAATCCAGTTCACTTTTGCAGTCATTAAACTAGAAGCTGTTCTTAAGAGAGAAGGTAACATGCAAGGCAGCTCTTCTGGTCAACCTCTTGATCAATTTTTCAAGCCAGTGACCTAATGAGAAGCACTAAACTGTTTTCCTTAAACATTCTTAGATCTGACTGAATAAAGCCATCAATTACAAGGCAGATCAAAAAGTGAATTTAAGGCTGAAAGCTTTCTTCACAGGTACAGTTTCACTAGTAAATATAACTTTATTATACTACAGCTCTGTTTAAGGGGAGACTGTGGTAAGAACTACAACAATATTTTAAAATTGGCAGGGAGGGGAAAAGGGAGAGTAAACTCCCAAGTAATTTCAGTGATTTCTATCCTGCATATGCTTCCTATACACATAAGAACTTCCTAAGGTTTGCTAAATGAGAAAGTAAGTAAGACTAAATACAGGAGTCTTATGTCACATTAAGTTTTCAGTAAGGTACAAACATGTAAAAGCAAACTCTGTGACTCAAATACTATCTGCTAAATATGTCCTTTGCAGACTTGCAGTAGATTTTTCTCATCATTTGCAGTAAGACTGTTTTAATTGATTGCCAAGATTTTCTAGCAAAAGCCAGAACTACTCTAAAATGCATGAGCTGTCTTTCACTTCTGAGTTTCAATATCCAAGTATTTTTCTTAAAAAAATAACCATTTTCTATTATCATTTGTCAAAGTACTTCTTCCTGCTTTCTTCAAATTGTCAATTAGTCTTACAGCAGTGATACATTCTAGGTTTTTCTTCAGATGCTCACAACTAGCTAATATAAGTAATTACACTTCAAAGTAACAGTAATTAACAACATTTTGTTAATGAACATTTTAGAGGAACATACTTAACCCAGACCATTCGTCATCAACAGCGGGTTGAGCATGACTTAAATCCCACTGAAAATCAGAAGTACCAGCCTGAGAAACCGACTCACTGTTGGATCCTGAAAGGGAATAAATAAAATTGTACTTGTAAGTTAACAAGCTTCCCGAGTTTGATTGGAATTTCTTTACCCAAGAAAAGTAGGGAAGGAAGACAGAAAGCTCGAACAAAAAAGACTGCACATGCAGGAAAACTACAAGGCTCCTGAAAATGAGATATATTCAGAAAACAAGGGAACTGAAGAAAGACAGAATTAAGTCAGGGGAAGAATACAGAAAAAAAGAGATAAGAAGGGTGATTAACAACTGTCTACAAGGCTTAGAGCAGTCCCCTCAAACTGAAAAATACAATGAAATTTTATGGGCAGTAAAATTATTACCCTCTATCAGTAAGAACTCTTACAGGGAGCTTAAAAGAAAAGAGTACTAGAAAGAAACCTCATCAATTACATTACAGATATAGCAATTAAATTATTGATTACTAAGAATCCAATTCTCATTTCAAGTAAAATGTTTCAGGAACATAAAAGCATCATGATAAACAACAGTAAGTCAAATATCAGTCATGACAACAAAGTGTCAGACATCTAACTGCATTATTTTAAGAAAAATAAGGCATCAGCAAACAGAAACCATATTAAAAAAACCCAAAAAATCTTGATTGTGAGACTGAAATTAATATACTACTTTATGAGACTTACTTTTGAAACGAAGTTTAAATAGGACTGTAGCTACCTGGGTGTCTCTATTTTTATAAACAACTCTGCAAAAGATACCTCAGATGACAGGAACCTTGACACATTCTCATTTTTTGATAGCCAATCACAACTAAGAAGTAAATATTTATTCATGTAGTTGCTTTGCCTTACAACATTGTTGGCTAAGGTGCATCAAAGATGATGAATATACTTCACTGTCTTCACACTTCTCTTTCAATTTAAGTTGGAATGGTGGTATTGCAGATGAGTCGCAGATCAGTCTGTCATTCCACTTTACTAAGTAAACTTTTTTAAGTTTTAGCCTAGCGACTGAACTTGAATTCAAGTGGCTCCCTGGGAAATGTTCAAATGTTGTTAGAACTCTCTGTACAATTAAGACTGTTTCTTCTTCAAGACAAGGTTTCTGTAAGTTTTTAAGTGAACTGTTTTTTGGAAAGTCTGATAAATTAGACCTTGGCATTTATAACCTCTTTGTTATCTGGGTTCAGATGTGCACATAGAATGAAGCACTTTTGAGCTGTAGGACACTGAACTTGAGTTCTACAGTTAAAAGACTGTTAACTGCAATACTGGTAAACACAGCCTAAGTACATAAGCACTTGGCCAGCTACTTCCTAATAGAAAATAGCCATGCCAAGCTCGTTAAATAACTGGAGTAAGCAAACAAGAGCAGAAAACCTGACATATGATCCCTTTATTGTATAGTAAATCACTATAGCACTTATGTCAGTAGTTTAAAACACAAGATTTGTTATGAAGCCAGGTTTGTACTCTATAGCAATTTCACCCTTCAAAACAAGAAAAACTCAGAGCTCAGCTTTCCCACCCATCATAC
Organism: Strix uralensis; assembly: GCF_047716275.1. NCBI lineage: Eukaryota > Metazoa > Chordata > Aves > Strigiformes > Strigidae > Strix > Strix uralensis. Next base: position 150,093,823 of record NC_133972.1, on the reverse strand, counting down.
AGAGAAAGACTCAAGACTTCAAATCCTGCCTATGGAACATATTTTGAAAGTAGTGCTTCAGTTCCTTGGGGGGGAAAAACCCAACCATCAAATAACAAATCCCCCAGAAGATCAGGGTAAACAGACTTTCCTAGAAAGCAATCTTCAGATCTCCAACTTGAAACGTAGCAACACTGAGCAATCTCTTATGCCCATTATTTAAACTTGACACACAAACAGGAAAGCTAAATAAGAAATATCACCTTCTTATTGATACAGATTTTGATTATCAGTTTAAAACAGTTACTTTATTGCAGAATCTCAGTGTAACAGAAAGCTTTCCAGGCTTTCTTAGAACATATCTTCCACCTGTTTCCAGTTACCAGGACTATTTTCAAAGAACAGTGAGAAAGATGCATATTAATAACTCTTGGCAAATTCTACTTTGGAAGGGCATACATACCAGAAACTCCAGGAGTCAATCCAAATGAAGAGAAAGAAGTAGAATTCTGTTCAGAGGTATTAATCCTTGCATCCACATTCCAAGCAGCTGTGGAGGAAGGGAGGGAATAAAAAAAAAATTAAAAGATAAAAAAAAAAAAAGAGATCTTCACACTGCTGGCAATGTTGAAAAAATTCCAGCTATGTTAACATTTCACCATCTGAGGGCATTATTTTGCTTATTACATCAGACAATCAGTGCTGGTAGAGATGTGACAATATGAACATTCAGCCTGAAACAATTTTCAAGCTTTCTGCAATCTTCTCTCTGCAGCCTTTTGTATCCATAAACTTCTCAAAGGGAAAGTAAATTGTGTTGAGCCCCATACTATTATTATTCTTCTCATTATTGCAATGATTTAAGTTATTGAAAAGCATTATTTATTAACTTTGTAGATGAAACCTAGCTTGGAGCATATCATATATAGGTTACAGAACAGAACTGAGTTCAGAACAATTTTTTACAAATAGGAGCTATTACTTAAAAATTAAGATATACTTGACTGTTAAGTGTAAGGTAGAAAATAAGCAGAAATAATTAGTGGCACTACTGTGTCAAAAGAAACTTCTGATTAGAACGTGATTCTAAATGAAAACTACTAGTAGCTTTTATTTAGAATTACATTCATTTAACTTGAGTGGCAGGCACTAAAAACTGGACAGAATATTCCAGATGTGGTCCAAGAAGGGGATAATCACTATGCCAAATCTACTGACTCCTGTTAATAACAGCCCAGAATACTGTTGGTGTCCTTTGCTGCTGGGGCCTATGGCTGACTCACGTCCAGCCTGGTGTCCACCAGGACCCCCTATCCACAGAGCTGCTCTTGAGACAGTCAGTTTCCAGCCAGGGGTGCTTCCTACCCAGGTGCAGCACGTCACATTTGTCCTCATTCGACTTCCTCAGGTTCCCATTGACCCATTCCTGCAGCTGGTTTAGGTCCCTCTGGATGGCACCCCTAATCTGGACTGTATCAACTGGTTCCCTGCCTCCCCACTCAAGTTTGGTGTAAGCTGGCAATCTGATGTGAATGATTCTGTTGCCTCCTCCATGTTGTTTATAAAGATGATAAACAGGACAGCTCTAAGTACGGAGCCCTGTGACAACCCCCCTTGTTACCAGCCTCCAGGTAGAGTATGACTCACTAACCACTACCTTTGAGCCCGACCAGTTTTTCAACTATCCTAACTTGGATTCAATTATACTGCGAGAGACTGTTGAAAGCATTACTAAAGTCATCATAAAAGATGTCCACTGGTCTCCTCTCATCCACAAAACTAGTCATTTTACTAGAAGCAAATCAGCCTGGTCAGGCTGGTAACAAAAACAATAACAAGGTGGTCACAGTCACTAAAAACTACCTTATTAGAATATACAGCAGAATACAGCTAACTGGAATATGAAAAACACTCCTTTGCCTCTACTTGGCAATAGTAAAGCTTCCAATGGTATAGCAGGTCCAGCCTCAGGAACCACATTTCAAGATATGCAAGACAAATAGAAGAGGTCTAGACAAAAGCAGTGTCGCTGCCTACAAAAGAACACTGCTTTCCAGAAAAGACTAGGATCACTTAGACTGAACAGCAGGAAGAACCATATTACAGTATCTGCTAACAAGTTGAAGATCGTTGCCCAGAGAGAAATGAAGAATTCTCTTCTTCGTTATTATTACGGACAGTACAAGTGATAAAGGCAAAAAAATTGTACTGGAGAAGACTAAAAACAATTTCTAATGGGAAAAACAGCATAACACTAAATGTTATGAGAGCTGAATAATCTTTATGCCTGGAGCCTAAACAAACATCTGCCAAACACACAGTTGTTTTGATCATGTTGGATCAACAAAATAGACTTATGACCTGGCTGTTAAGAATTCATTAAAATGAAGAAGTTAAACTTCAAAATGACTTAGTAATCACTTTCAGAATTTTAGGAAAGTGATATAAAAAAAATTTGATTTCTTTGCAGAAATAATTTTATTTCAGATAAACTCCAAAAACCCAGTTAAACCATAAGCGGACATAGATGTGAAGCCATCAGAACTTACAGTAAACAGAAACTGCTTAGTTCACATTTCACTAGACCACTCCAAGATTTTCTTGATATATAAACATAAGGCTAAGAGATTCGCTACTAAAAAATATACCTATGTAAAAATGCTTCAGTGAAACAAGTTTTCTTTGGATCAGCTTACCAATAGGAGTGAACAAAGAACGCTCTTTCCAGGGTCTGCCCACCAGGGTTACACCCCAGTCCTTTCCATTTCCATTAGCATCTCCAGTGTCCTGGCCCCAAGCCGATGTCTCGGTCTTCCTCTTCCCAGCTGTAGCTGAAGGAACAGATGTCCATTTCTCCTCCCCTACACCAATCTGTGAGGAGATTTTTACAGACTTCTCATTCCAGCTTCCTCCATTTACTGTATGGCTTTCACTCAATCCTGGAGAAACTTAAACACAAGCATAACGAAAACATTATTCTAAATAAGAACTGGATGAAGAATTAAAGTATTACTTGCGTGCACACATACATTTAACAATAAAAAAAGAAAGTACAAATGAATGGCAGCTTTACTACACCAGTGTGATACAGATGAGCTGCTGCTCTGTCTCAGCTGATTTTCCAGTTCAGATGATATGCACCATCTGTCTACTAACTTGAAGAGTGAGGAAAAAACAGTGCCAAACTGCACTCTCCTCCTTCCTGTGTCTCTTTCTTTATAGGGCTGCTGTCTTGGTGAACCAGTGCCTCTTGCTCAAAAAAAAAAAAAAAGGGGGTGTGGAGGTGCTTCCAACACTGCCAGGTAATTTCTCTTAGAGGTATGGTGGATTTGTGGAAAACCCCATGCACTAGATGAAGAATAATTTGTTTCATAACTGCATACAGCAGTTGTCTAAGCAGGAAGTAGAAGAAATGACCAAGGATTAGAAAATGCTTCCCAAACACTACACAGGATTTACAAAGAGCATAGATACTGTATGGACCATTGTGTCCATCAAGGTTGGAGGAAAAAAATCATCGTAATACTCTCAAAATAATTTATAAGCAATATATTTTACATAAAAGTAAGGTAAAAGACCACAGGACTGCAACAGCCTACCCTGATGAGAAATTACTAGCCAGAGCAAGTTTAATGTATACTTTGAGATGAGTCAGTAGTACACTGACGTAAGGATCATTATAAAACTACTTTTTTTAAAAATTTATGTCCCTATAGAACATAAAGACTAATGGTCATGTGGTGCACCCAGCCTGACCTCCTATTATATATCACAAACCCTTCTCAAAGGGCTCTGTATATCAAATCCTCTCTCTCTCTTTTTATAGATGCAGTGTAAACAACAGGAATACTGCTGATTTACAAACAGTTACAAAATATCTGCATATCACAAGCGTAACACTTAAATAGTCAGCCAAAACTGTATGTCAACACCTGCAGACCAAATATTTTATTCCTCAAATGAATTCATAGCTCAGGCAGCATGAACATGCCACATTCAAGGTGGCCCCACTGGCAAGGAATTAATTAGGTGAGATATGCCTAGATTTTCTCAGACAAATCACTTCCAAACACAGACATGTGTAAGGTCACCACTAGTGTACATAAAAACACTGACTGTTCTCCACAGCACTAACATTGTTTCTACCAGTCAACATCCTCTAAGGGTAATACAACATGTTAAGAGAAGGCAACCACAAAAATAGCAGAGAGAGAAACCAAACTGTAGTTGGCAGAAAAACCTCTCTTGCAACCTTACAAAAAAGACAGCTGAAGTCCTGAAGCAGGAGCTTTATTATTCTGTATTTATCATGCTATTATCCTGCCACAAACACTTACCTTCTATATGACCAGCAAGTTTTCACAGAATCACCAAAAACTTAGGATTGGAAGTCACCTAGTTTCCACCTTCTGCTCAAAGCACAGCTAACTTCAAAATTATAGCACATTATTCAAGTTCTGGAAATCATAAAGGCTGATAGTTCAAAGCATCTCTGGGCAATCTTATGAAGAGCTTTCTTCCTCATGGCCTGTCAGAACGTCCCTTGCTGCAACCTGATTATTGCCCCCTGTTGTCCCATTATGCATCTCTGAAGAATACAGCTCCTTCCTTCTGTGCCATGGTCCAGGAAGCTTGCATGTAAAGCAAAGCTCTCAAAAACTAGCAGGAAGTGATTCACGTTCTGGATCTGGGTGCTTTTAATAACTCATCTGTTGACTTGCTTAATTACACTAACTACTTTTCGTTAAAGCAACACCACTAATGTTTGCTATGAGTAAGAAACAACCATTTGATTTCATTATGCCAAACTAATTCACTTCATGTATTACTACAGCAGTGTGCCTTATTAGAAAACTGCTAAGATTCACTAGTTGATCACAGTCTAAATATAGCCAAATTTTAACAACTATGTGTATGACAGTGTCATGTATATTTATTTATGAACATACATTTTGTATTTAAGTACTTCCAAAATGAATGCATTTAAAGTATGCTTCTAAGGAGTATATAAAGAACTGAGTAACTTATAAGTATACAATCTGAAACAAGTGCAAACTTTGCAATAATCAGGACTGGTACCTTTGAGCTCTTTGCAGTTATCTATATTAAGTTTTTCTTTGAGCAAATAATCAATTCATTAACACAAAAAAGTGAGTAAGTTTGAAAAGCTAGCATAAAGAATTTTTAAGCGAAGCTTGAGAATAAGCTTTACCTGTTCTGTAAGTAACTATTTGTATAGTAGGTAATCTCTCTGAAAGTTCTAGGTACTGAATCCTTTCTACACCTAACAGAGACTGTTCTCAACCTGTTAAAAAGTAACTGCATCTCAGAAGTATAACATTTGCATAGCCAAAAAAGCCAGCTGCATAATAAAGTTCCAGATCAGTAACTGCACAAAATCCTGCACTGTCAATTTGTGTTTTCACTTCCCTAAACCACTTTTCTAATTACTCAGGATGCCTACTAATGAAAGTCTTTTACCTTGTGGAATTGATGACTCCCCCTTTGCAGGTTTAGAGCTGCTAACTTGTGCATTCAGAAGTGCATCACCTGATTAAGAAGCAAGAGGAAACAGAGCTAGAGTAAGTTTTACAGGTGTTGCTATTTGAAAAAAGTCTTCTAAAGGAGTATCCATTACTGATAATTTAAGAAAAAAAATAAATCAATACCTCAAAGTAAATGAAGACATTTCCAGAAAACTTAAGAATAAAATTCAAATGCTCTATTTTTTATTATTGGCATTTCTTTTGCAGACAGAATGAACACAAAACTGATTTGGGCCTATAAACCAAGTAACTGCAGATTTCAAAGAACTCTATCTAGTTTCCCCAAGAATGGAGAGCAGAAATCTGAAACAGAGGCTGTCATTTTCAAGCAGGGAGCAGCTCTAAGAATTTCAGAAATACATAGCTATTTCTAACTTCTACCTTACCATGAAAACACTAGGTACAGCTGAATTCTCTTCAGATTAGTCTGGTACAAGGTGGTACATAAGAACATACACTTCATAAAGGACTCTGGCTATAGTAGTTATGGCTATACAGAGTATATGGACAGTTGGAATTAAAATTTCTTAAAGCTGTTTGTGTGTAAACGAACAGAAAACAGGGAACAAGTGATCTAATCCTCACTGACAAGAATCATGCACTCAGTCAAGATGCAAACAAGCGTCAATAAAAACACAGGGTAAGGCATGTAAAATTCAATAAATTGTTACAAGGTACTAGACAGTTGCTAGGCTCAGTCTTTTTGTCACTTTGCTAGAACGTGAAGTTTCATCTAATTAAAGCACCTATCAGTGGAAGTATGTTAGAAAGCTAAACTGTGTGTGTCTTCAGATTCTTTTAGCTTAAACCATTTCTCAGTTGCAGCCAAATATGAATTCCTGTGCCTACACACAGTTTAAACCAGCCCATGCAACTTTTTCTGAAACAGTAGCAGGCATAGAAGCTAAAGCCTGAATTTCCTTATCAAATCCTTAGCTATAATAATTAATTACTAAATCTCAGCCACATGGGCCCCACCATTATGAACAGCTTTTGTACAGGTACTACTAAATCTATGTTGGAAAAAATGTCTGTACGTAAAGAAAACTCATGGGCATAACCTTTCCACAAGGAAACGTTCAACTTGAGGAGTTGGTGCTGCCAGCAGCAGTGCTGAGGGTGACTTCGAAGCTTCCAGAAACATAAAGGGCAGAGTCAGCAGAGCACAAGTGAAGGAATGGTAACATACGCCTATGCAGCTGTGCAGCTACTGACAGAGCACCAGTGTGGAGGCCAGTGTCTCAGCCAGTTACTCCAGAACATTCTCCCCTGAGCTTCCCCAAAAGTGTGGCTCAAAAAAAAGGGGAGTTTTGCACAATGAAAAGTACCTTTACAGAGCTTGAAATAATTTCCTCAAGAGTTACACCTCCAAATATACCTATCATACATCCAAAACAAAGTCACTATTTAAGAATTCAAGTTATCTTTCTACAAAATGTTCACAAGCCTATAGACCAACATACCTTTATTTTTTCTGAGACCAACAGGGAGTGATTGTGTAGGCATCAGTTGTTCAATGGATACAGTAACTGTATTTTCCACCCCTTGGAGATTTGATTCTCCTGAGCCACCATCGGTCAACCCCTTGTCTCGCTTACGCTGCTGTCGCTTCTCTCTGTTACTGATTTTTGTTTCCCAGGTTCCTAAAACATACCCCAAACGAAAACATCACTAAATAAGTTAGAGCACAAAAAGGAAAGAGTTTTAGCTTATTTCACATCAAGCTGAAGTCCAAGTACAGGTTCAGTTTAAAAACCACAGACACGGCAGTCAGCTTCAACATTAGTTTGAAAACACAAACAACTGGCCAAAGTTAAGTTTTTCTGGATGCACTGTGCTAATACTTTGCTTCACAGAGCAAAACATGAACAATATAATGGCCCTACTAGTCATGACTTCTCAGTTTTTGTATGTTTAACTTCAAAAAAAAAATCAGTTGAAGTTATTAAATACCGTTGTTTCAAAGATCAGATTTCCAGATATAGTATGTGGAGTTATGATAGAATGAGTTTCTTATGTTTCTCTATGAAGCACAAACAAGTAAATCTTAAATGGCATTTAAGCCAAAATATGTCTAATTGCAAATTTTGTATGCGTTTGTGTTCAGTACCTTCATCAGCTTCCTTTCCATCTAGACGTGACACATCCTGAACTGTTTTAGCATCTCCCTTTGATTTCTTTTTTTTCTTTGACTAGAACAAAAATAAAACATTATCATAATAATTACTTAGTGATCACTTGTCATAGCGATTTAGAATTTTCCCCCTGCAAAATACAGGACAAAATTTGAAACATTTTCCTGAACAACCTTCTGTATGGACAGTCCCTTGAATAGAGTACTAAACAATATCAACTTCTAAACATAAGTCTTTCATGTTACTTCAGTAGTCTTATACAGTAGACAAATGGCAGGTGGGGGGGATGATTACTTATGCTACAGAGCACAAAGCCTGGTGGAAGAAGCTATGCTGATGGCATCACAGTCAGAGGAGTAATGAAACACTTGGCAAGCGAAACTCACTCTGGCAAAATCTGTTTTGTGCAGAAGCAAGTATAAAGTTATACATGGAGAAATAAATAATGCCAGTGACTCCTTTAAAAAGTGTAAGAGAATTCCAGCTTAGAAAATGACATCAAAACAGGAACTATGATTAGAGTCCCCAAGGTTTCACCAGTTATGGCTTCTTGGATATACAGGTAGAGATAAACAAAGAGAAACTGATGACTACTTCTGCAAGCAGCTTTGGTGCAAAAGGTAGCAACATAAAGCATTAAAAAGATAGTATTGAGGAAAAAAAAAAAAGATGAAAAATGACCCAAGATATTGGGAGAAAGTATACTGCAGAAAGCCTTGGAGTTAAATCTTTTGATAAGCTGAAGTGATGGCAAATTGACTTGACTACCTTCTTAGAAAGAAAATACAGTACTGAAAAGCTTTTATGATCTAGTGAAGAAAGGTGTAAGAACTACCAGATAAACCTGAATGTAAAAAACCCCAGACTTTTTAAAGAAAGATGGTTATCCACTCAAATATCATAAGGGGAACTATTCACCGATTCACTGTCTCTGGAACATTCGAATAAGGATATTCTAAGAATGCTGAATGTCTTTCTGGAATACATGATTCTGCCAGAGTAAGACTAGTAATTGCTAGCTTTATACCCGAGTTCAAACTATATGATTTTCTAGTCTTAGATGTCCAAGAAGAGTGTAACAATCTCTCTAGCATTCAGAATTAGTAACAGCTAAATTATCACCACAGATGCAGCAGATATCCTACGGGCCCACAATGACATGCAGTTCACATGCCTTTCAGTTAGCATGCCCAAAAAGTATCATGTAACCTCACTATAGGTACTGAAGGCATTATAGCTTGTTAGTGCAGCACCAGAAAGAATAAAAATTTCACTGGCAATGCTATGCCAACACACTTATAGCACTTAGAGAACTGACTTGAACAGTTAACTCATGGTTTACTGCACTAGGGGACCCACAATACAGATGCACCAAACTGAATTATCTCTTATTTGCTGCATACCAGCTAGCTAACTTTTCTTGAAAAGTCTCCAAAAGAGAAGGGCTGGTTTCAAAAGCAACCTGAGGAGAACTGGGTCTAAAAATATGAACAAGGAAAATTATTTGCCAGAGCCCCTTATAAGGAAAGAATTAAAAAGTGAAAGACAGCATGAAAAAACAGTTATGAATTGCTTCTTGGAGTTCAAGCAGAGAATGATTAGTAATTTTGTACCTACATCTCTCATTTTCAGCTACATTGAGAATGGAAGTTGAGGTCTTAGAATGTCACACCCACAAAGCTGTAACTACCCGACTGTCCTCTGGCACTAAGAAAACACATGAAATGACTTCAGAAGTCTTCCAGACAGCAGTTTAAGATGACTGCTCCAAGTTGTAACTCTGGTTTCTTAAATAACTAGCTCCTACAGCGATATCAACATTAAATTTTACACTTCTCATGATAACACCAAAGTCTAACAGTTTTAAAAATAAGTTTGCTACTAACAAACATTGTTTTTAAAAAGATCAAGAATTCAAATCTTGAAAATAGATTTACTTTCCTAACCTGAGTTACTAGAACCTGATCTGAGAAACCAGAACCGTAATTAGGTATCCAATTTACCACCTGTCAAACAGTGCTGTAACAGTCACTATCTCAGTAACAAACTGACTGGAACAGCAAGAGATGTTGAAAGTTACTGAGCAAGCTAGCTTTGCAGAAGACTATTGATTCAAAGTGTCACCTTCTGCAACATCGAAAGCTGCCAGTTTGGCTCTGCCACCAGCCAAAGAGCACATGAGGAATTCAGCAGCTGCACCTGCCAAAATTTTTTAGTCTTTAAGATGCCCTGTCCCCCATGCAAGAATAATAGAAAAACAAACCTTTCTTCTTCATCCCTAATGGTCTGTTTATTTCTACTATTCAAGACAAAGCAGTTGTGTTTTTGCAAACAGAACAGGCAATGAAGTTTTAACATCCTACAATCTCATCCACAGAGTCTCTTCTTAGACACAGTCCCTTACACTAAAAACTAAAAAACCCCTGTACTGTGCAAGTCACTAAAATGGAAAAACACGGAGGAAACTATTCAAAGTGTCAAGCAAGTCATAAACCCTATGAACAGCCACAATCCAGACATCACACAAAGCGGAACAAGAGGATATAACTTAAATGACTATCCTGAAAAAACACACATGAAATTCACAACCCTGGAGCAGCTAAGAAATACAGAAACACAAAATAGTGTGATTTTCACTGAAAGTATATATTCAAGCATAAAAAAAATCATACCCTTCAGGTCATAGATTATATATATTCATGTATCTACACACATGCACATACTACTTAAATCCCACCCATTCATTGACTTATACCACCCATCCAAAGCTATACAGACACACATACATGGGATCTCTGAAATCTTCTTAGCAGATTTATAACATTACAAATATAATAGATACCCTGAGAGGTTTAACCAAATAATTAGATGCCTGTAAAGTTACCTGTAGTTTCAAGAAAGTTCTTGGGTATGTTTTTAATTGAAGGGTAACAATCAACTCCTGAGGCAATCATGCTTTGCCCAGGGTTCCCCAAAGTGATAGAAAAACATAATTAGTTGAATAAGCATCCATATCTGTATAGTGGTACTGATTTCCTGGAGCTGCAGTTTCAAATTAAGATTTTAAAATTCAGATCACTAGGTTTGCAATTTTAAGGTAAAGCTCGAGTTTAGCATTTAAACACAGTACCTACTTGGAAACCTGCTTGAGATAAAGTGAAAGTTGAGAAGAAAAACAGTTATTCCTTCAGGATCAAATTTTATTATGTTCTTGAAAACAACCACAGAGTCAATCTGATACACGACACATGGAGAAGAGGAAGAAGTACGCAGCATGAAATCTTAAGGCAAGTCCATTTCACAGAAAAGTTTTTCTATTTGCCAATGCTAAAAACTTTCAGAGCTCTAAAGCCAATTAACAGGATACAATCTTTTAGTCAACATACTAACTGCAAAATAAGTAGTTAAGAGGATGGTAAAGTTAATTAAAGCTTGAACAAGCTAAATTACAATAATCATACTGGTTTCTGACTGTTTATGCATAATCATTTATTTTTCCAATACTCCTCAGTATAGTTAGAACAAACGCATTTTGTTGAAGAAAACAAATCAGAAATCCATGACAGCAGGAAAATTTCATGCACAGTGTTAGCAAAAGAACCAAGCCAAAATTTATCATCAAAGGCCTATCATAAATATATCCATTTTGCCTACAAATGCATTTGCCTACAATTCGCATTTACAATAAGACTAGAAGATATTAGACCTCACAGTGCAAGAAATAACACTGACATGAGTATGGTTACCTTTTAAATAAAGCTACAGACCAAGTTTTAAAAATAAGTCTTAATGTTCAATTTGCACAACAAAAAGCTCACACCAAACTTCAAAGCCCATATTTGTCATCAGAAATTAAGAACTCTAATCACTAACGGATACATCTGACAAAAGTAAGCAGGCACATCATCTTAACCCTTTGAATTGTAGTCCCCCAATTGATAAGACCATTTACAGGCCACTTAACAATACTATCATTATGTTGCATCTCCAAAGAAGCCAGCAAAGATCAAACACAAACTTAACTTCTGTAGGCTTAACATTTTCACGTGGTGAACAGAAGTATCAGTGTTTGGGGCGGGGGTGGGGTGCGGGCCAGGGAGGGAGATTTGCTAGATGCAGACATTCCATGATAAGGCATGATCTTAGAAGTTAAAAAAATACTACTTTAGCTCTTTCCAACACCAAATTAGATTAGTACTTTTCATAGTAAGAAATGTGCTTCTTCACTCATGTAAGTAACAGGATTTCAAATCACAAATAGAGTTATTAGATATTGAAATAATGTGCACTAAATTTTGACATTGTAATTTCGTATCCATAACTGACCTTTTCATTCTTCTTTTCTGTGTCCACAGGCTGCTTTATATTTTCTTTACGAACAGTTTGTACTACTTCATCCTCAGATACATCAAGGAAAGACCGTCCATTAGGCTGTGTAAACAATAAGGGTGAATACTAAAAAATTTGGAGAAAGTAGATGAAGCAAAGCTCAAATTACACTATTACTGAAATGCAACTATTTGTTGACTGAAGAATGCTCACAAGATTAAGCAGACAGAATTGTGGATTGGTGCTCAAAATATCTACTGCAATTCTGTATTTAACAAACACAGAAATAAGAAAGGAAAGAAAACAGGTCTCCATTTCATCTCAATCCTACTCAATACAGGAATTGCTTATCAAAAGGTAAATTTCTGAAAATTACTACCTTTCAGAACAGCTACAGTTCTCTGCTGCTGTTCTGAAAACCAGTTCGGAACATACAGTTGTATGTGCCATAAATTATCTAGTTAAATTTACCACTTTGTAGCAGCTCAGCAACTGGCTGAATTTTTAAAATAATTTCCACCTTGACCAAATTTCTGCAACTTCTACCTATGCATACCCCTCACAGCTTATTTCCTTCACAAGTTAAACTTCATAGTAGAAGAGAAATTAGAAGTCAAAGCATGACTAAGCATGACTAAGCATGACATCTCATTGTTCTTTTCAGACAGACTTGATTATAGGCATTACATTAGTCTACCATTTCCCCCTCAAATAATAAAGGAAAGAAAATTTGCATATATTAATTAACATATAAAGTTAAAACTCTGAACAGTCATTAAATTAGTCTCTATCATTACCTTTGCTGTCAAAGGCATACACTTTAGCCTATATATTCCCTATGCAAAAATGCATTTTTAAAGTCCTGCTTATTGTTAACAAAAAGCTGTGACTGAAGTTGCTGTGCTTAACTGCAGAAAAGATGAAAATAAGCAAAGCATTATACTACTGTTAGCCATTCATTTCATTGAGTGGAAAACAATTGTCAAGAGTAGTAATTGATACTGAGTCCATACAAATTTCATACTTATTCACATTCAAAATTAAAGACTGAAAATTAAATAAGACATTAAGCATAAATAAGTACTTCATAGTTGCTCTAATTTCAACAATTTCTTTTTAAGTAAAGTTCAAACTATGTTATCTTTTTTTATTCTTGTTATTAAAAAAAAACAAAGGCTATTTTAACACTGCATCACATGAACCTGACTGCTTTAATGTAAAACAAAGGCCACATTACAAGTTTCTTGTGACCCATTCCTTCAAATATCAGATCCGATCCTCAATTTAACTGGTTCAGGTTTTTAAGTCTCACCATGTTATATTATACTTACAAATCACCCTTGGCATGATTTCACCAGTGCATAACATAGTATTGCTTACTGTAGTTAGCCAGCATGCCAACTTCTTATTTTGTAACTATTAATAGAAATTGAAAGATCAGGTCACCTAACTCCTCTTCTCCTGAAACAACGAGCTTTAAACTAGACTTTTCATATCTGAAGTGTAGTACATTTCCCTCAGCATTCTGAAAATAAAGTATATTTTACAGATCTCTGTCTCAAAACTCTCTCAAAGTCCCTCTCAACAAAGCTCCCAGTACTTGATTCCACAGGGATACCGAAGTCCTGATATTCAATCTTGAAAATAACCCATTGCCAAAAATCAGTTCTTGAACCCTGCTATTTTCTCCAGATTCTGTATAGCCATGTTATTAGTGGTGTGATGGCTTTCAATCCATGTTAGTACTCATGACGTTTAGGATCTTACACTGGAAGAAAAAAATCCCTATTTCTAAGTTATTTAGTACTAGAGTTAGATAACAGATTTCTGCATCTAGTATTGGATTTGTGTCAAAAATGTTTACAGCCAGCTAAGTTTTTAAATTCTGTACCTTGCTTTGCTTCTTTGCTATTGCATATATACCTTCAATTGAAAGCCACTTGCTTAATCCCTCAAAAATTCAATACACTAAAACTTTTATCTTTAGCTTCAAAAAAAACCCGAGTTGTTTCTCTGAATAAACTAATTCATATCCATTAAGAACCCTCTGGAAAAATTCATCCACATGACTGTTTAAAATGCTGTCTGATCATCTGATCATGTAAACAACAGCCATTAGAAATCTGTTTAAAAACTTGTACTTTGATACATTTCTCCCAGAATGTATTGCTGAATTGTAATAGTCTCCTTTTTAGTGGAAGCTTTCCACATTTATTTTGTGCCCACAGATGAATCATAGAATTTTAACCAAAATTCATGTGACCATTTTTGGATATACCAAAGATAGTAACAGACGCGGGAAAGAAAAAAGCTTTTCTATAGTATTCAGAAGTGTTTCTTTTAAAAGACAACTACAGCCAAAAAGAGCAAGTTTAAAACTTTATGGTAACATATTAAACATCCACTGACAATATTAATTAATTCAAATTGTGCAATTTATTACTTGCCATCTTTTTTTTCCCCTCATGCTAAAAGCTAAAGCTACAGGAAAGATGCAACAAGGCAGAAATAGCACTGTCAATAACACTACTGACTTCTGAATGCATTTCTTGCCTGCTGACCCTAAAATCCCAATATTTAAGTAAACCTTTTTCACACACAGTCATTTGAGAACGTTAAGATAATCCAAAAGTAGAATAAAGGTTTTGCTGAAACTTAAAATGAAAAATACTGTTCTTTAAATATGGTACAGTGCAACAGATAACTCAGTTTCACACTTCAAATGGCAGTAATGAAATTGCTGTCATTTGAGTCTTACAGGGCTGTATTAGCCAAAGTCCTTAGTTATACATTATAAAAGATATGCCTACTTAGAATATCTTTGCCCAATGAAAGAATCTGTTTATTGATATTATTTTCTGTAAGTTTCTCTTAAGAAAGAAACTAAGCAATTTTTTCTTTGAGCACTGGAGAATCCTACAGCCCTGCTTCTCCTGCAGTTTGACAATTGATATATACACAAACACACGTATGCTGAAAGTATGAAAAAGTCTTTATGCAATCTATCTCTAAGTGCAATATGCATAAAACAGCCATAGCCTGAAAAGTTCTTTCAAGCGGACCAAGTAGGAAACCCTCTCAAATGAATGCAAATGCTTTTACTAAAACGTGTAGAGTTTACTGTCCAGGTGTACTTCAAACAACAGGAAGTACATAGTCAATTTGGTATTTTCTGCATCTACAAATAGATGGTATGAATTGCTTTCTAAAACTGTAGCAGAGTAGAGGATGATTACTCTCAAACTTCTACAGTGTTTTGCAGATTGTAGAGAAACCACATAAGAACTGTTTCACCTTTTTCTGCTGAAGGTTTAAGAAGTAGAAGAGAGGCACAACGATTATTCAAAAGGGAAAGGAATTAAAGATCAAGAGATTTTTGGAAAGAAAAAAAATTCTTAACAGGGGCCAAAGAACACTCTGACAGGAGACAAAGAGCTCTGCCCCTGCCAGGAGCTAAAAAACAAAAGGAAAAAAGAAAAAAAAAAAAAATGGGAGAAAGGGCTTCAGGTTTACTGCACAGAATCTAAAGTAAGGATACCATGATACTACCTTGCTCCAAGCAGCTGGAGAAAGCCAGAACTGGCTCTGTCAACTATAGTGTTAATGAATGCTGTATCGTTTCAGCTTTATTTTTTTTTCCTCAGTCTGCCCATAGCAAGTAGACAAACAGAATGTCATAGTTGCTACTGTATCCAGTCAATGCAGTGCTATTCAACTAAACTTATTTTACTAAAAATATCGGGTAAGTTGTACGCTACATATACAGGAACTGAGTAAAGCCATGTGCAAGAAACAAAGCAATACTACTCTTCCTCAGAAAGGGTACAGTGAAGAACGTTTCTGATCCCGACTGATGAGAGCTATGCATCATCTGCCATACAATGAGCTCAGTAACTCTGTATTAAAGTAACCCTACAGCTTTTAATTAGACATCTGTAGCATGCTCTTTAATGCTACAGACCAGTTGCTCTAAGCTTTCTGAAATGCCCGCAATGGAAATCTAGACTCTGGCACAGCAAATCCTGTAGTAAATCTACTGGTAATAGGCTTACTCTTTTCCCTTCACAGACCTCAGCATTAGTATCCCAGCGTACAAAAACACAAGACAAAAATGACTAGGCAGCAAACAGTAAACATTTTTGTTGCATCTTTAAATTTCCAATGTTATTTTGAGAATTTTTCATGTGAAAGTCAGAAAATATTGGGACATGCTAATACAGGTCTCTATGAGCTTATCTTGGAAAATGAGCATGAGGCAGGCGTATTAAACTTTGCCACTGGTATAAACTTATTTGCACTACAGTTAATGCTTCAGTTTGTGCATTTTCTTTTTGGAAAAGGTAGGGTTCTTCTTCCACCTCTGCTTGGAAATAATGAATACAAAGTACTATAACAAAAAATCTTCAAAAATCTTAACAATACAGAATGACAGCTGAAAAACTATTTTACTCTTAATTGTGAAAATATTTGCTCTGACATAGCCTTAACTTTATTTTGTGCCTGAGTGAACCAAGCTTGAAACAGTGCAAGTATTTATATTCACCAAAAATATCAGTTAGTTTTTACATAAAATGAATACAAAGTTGCTTTTATGAAGCCCTGCACTACAGATCTTTGTCAAGTTAACAGTGTATCTAACCTCTTCACTGTATCTTCTGTTGAGACATTTTTTAATGTCTTCAATGATGACTTGCAAGAGTTTATGCTTTGTTTTTATACTGGAGTTTAAAGAAAATAAACCAAGAAAAACCTAAATTATTTCTAGGATTAGTCTTTGTTTTCAAGAAGGCATAACAGATCTACTACATCTTGAAGGATTTGCTGTTTAAGATGACAAAAAAAAAAAAGCATCTTTAACATGTCTTCTCCAAAATGGAGACCTAGCTACACTGGAAAGATTCTGAATCACAATGCTTCCTCTTCTTGGTGCTCAGCATTCAGTCTCTTGCAACTTCCAGAATCAACTTCAGTAGTTCACTGCTCAAAGACAGGTTGGTGGTATATGCAGACTTTTTTTTTTTTTTCCTTTAAGATATTCTAGCCTTAACTTCTCATAAAACAAACAAACAAACAAACCACAAAACAAACAAACAACCCAAACTTCTCAAGTCAGTACTGCCAGACTCAAATGAAGGTACAAACCCATTTTCCTCTCCTTTTCTGGTCATTAGGTAAACAATTCAGGATACTATAGATCAAGATTTAATTAAAAGACACAGTTGTAACAGGCAGGGGACATCTGCTTCACTTTCATTCCTATAATCCTTTTGGACATAAATAGGATTACAAACATACTAACAATATCAAAGCTATAGAAGCAATCCCTTCAAGCCCCAAAACTACGATAACTGGAAGCTTTAAAAGGACAGTTGATAGTTTCTGCATTCTACTAATATTCTCATGAAGTGCATGCATACTGTCGAAGATGGAAGGTTCCCACACCACATCCTGAGGATTTAAAAAAAAAAAAAAAAAAGACGACAGGAATGATCTGTTTTTCAGGGGCTGCTAAGATACAGATTTCCTTACTAAAGGAGATGATCCTTACTGTAACAAATAAATCAGACATATTCCTACTGAGGCAAGCTCACCACATGAGCAGTTAACATGTTCTGTCAAAAAAACAACACAAAAAGCCTTACTCAAGTTTGAATCATCACAGCATTTATGGGGCTTACAATGCTGCTTCCAACAGTCTATACCTGCCTGGACTGCAACCCATGGCTTGAAATTTTAAGTCTCAACTACTGCTTCCTAACCCTGCAAGCATTCAAATAATAAAAAAATAACGCTTTCCTGTAATTCTTGCTTCCATTAAAAAGCTTCTAAAAAGAAACGAGCGTTTTCCTCATCACTCAGGACTACTAAACGTGTAATTTCCGTGTGTGCGCGCTGCTCCTCCAGGTTTTCAAAGCAACCGACTAACCCAGACGACACGAGACAGCTCCAGAGCAGACAGTCAGGACGCCCGCGTCCCTGCCACAGGCAAGTATCACCCAGGTGAATCGCACGGCGGCCCGGGGGGAGCTCTATGGCCCCCGAGCCTTGCGGCCGGTCCTCCCCCTTCTCACCGGTGCCTATCTGACCGGCAGCCGTTTCACCGAGCGGGGGGCACCGGGGACAAGCAGCCGCGCTCGGGGCCGCTGGCCAGACGCGACCTGCCCCCCCGCACCTTCCCGCAGGGGACTCGCCGCGCCCGGCCGGGTGCCACTGCAAACCCCGCCGCCGTCCCCGTCGAGAGGCTGTCAAGGAGCCTTTCATCCCCCCTCCCCCGCCCGGGCCCAGCCGCCTCCGCCGCCCCACCGTGTCCTCACCCCTTCCCCTCCCGAGCGGCGCGGCCCTCGCAGCCCCTCTCACCCGCGCCGTTTTCTCCGGCAGCTTCTTCTTGTTTCGTTTCTTCTGCTCGTCGCCTTTCAGGTGCAGCTGCCCAGGGCCCGGGCCCGCCGCCTTGCCCTGGCCCCCGCCGGCTGTCAGGCCCGCGCCGGCCGCCTCGTCGCCCTTCCTCTCCGCCGCGCCCCGCGTTGGCTTCTTACGGAGGCCGCCTCCGCAGACCACGGCCAGCAGCAGCCCCAGCAGCCCCAGCCCCAGCGCGGCCGGGACCACCAGGGCGAGCCAGGTGGGCAGGCCCTGCGGGTCGAGGCCCAGCTCGAGGCCCAGCTCGGCGCGCAGCAGGCCCAGGCCGCCCGACAGGACGTCCCGCACCCGGGCCGCCGCCTCCTCGGCCTGCTGGGCCGCCGCCTCCTGCCAGCTCCCCGCAGCCATCGCGGCCCCCTGCCCCGCAGAGGCCCAGACCGGGCGGGGCGGCGAGGGAGCGCTCAGGCCGAGCGCATCGCGGCCTCAGGAGAGCCGCGCTCGCCTGACCGAGCCGGAACCGCCGGGGGTGGGGGGGGGGGGGGGTGAGGGGAGGACGGGACACGAGCGGAGCCTCGGCGGGACGCAGCCGCCTCAGCCCCGGAGGCGCCCGGGTCTCCTCCTCTTCCTCCCCGCCCTCCGCCTCACGCGCAAACGTCACCGCCCCGCCGAGCGCCCGCCGCTGCCGCAGCGCGCCGCCGCCATCACCGCCGCGCGCTGGGCGGAGCTCTCCCGCCTCCTCAGCGGCCGCCTGGCGTTCGCGTCCTCCTCCTCCTCCTCCTCCGCCCCGCCCTGCCCAGGGCGGTGCCGGCCGCAGGGAAGGCGAGGGGCGGTGCGGGGAGCAACCTCGACGTGGCAGCCAGCGAGAGGGGCGGGGGCCGGGGGGGCCGAGGGGCGGCTTGGCGCCGCCTCTGCGGCCGGGGCGGGAGACCCCGCGGCTCCTCGCACCATGGTGGGGCGGGCGGGCGGCTGCGCCCGGGGACGGCGGCCTGAGGAGCGGCCACTTGTCGGTCTCTCCCGCCGCTTCGGCGGGCCGCGCCTCTTCCCCTGTGGGCACCCCCCACAGAAACATGCCCGTGCTGCAGGACGTGCGGCGCTGCGCGGAGCGGGCCGCCCCCTCGTGTCCCAGCCCCGGCCGGGCCTTCCCAGACCCGCGGCAACGTGGGTGCATTTCCACGTATCGGTCGCCGGTCAGCTCTATTTTAGTTTGCGGTTGCCCCAAGGAGGTGGCGCGGCTCCGGTGCGGATGCGTTAACTGCCGGTTTGTGGGTGCTGTTACCCCCGGTGTAAGTCCAGGATCAGCCCTGGGGCCATGCCAGAGGCCTCTGGGACTTGCAGGTGGAGGCGCCTTCCTGTCAGGCCTCAGAGGCCGGGATCAGGGCCCCGCAGAGGCCATCTCTCCTGCAGAGAAGGCCTTTCAAAATGTTGCGACAACAAGAAAGTGTGCTTTTAGTTCTTTCTAAAAATACTAGGCAGTATAACAACATAGATATTTTTAACGAGCCATGTTTTCTGAGATCTTAACTCCCACAAACTGGCTTTAATGCATCAAATTAACTTTGTGAAAAATACAGCTGTGTATATAACAGTGGGAATTGTTTTGTCATTAGGAACTCCAAAACTGCATTTCCCCACAATAAGCCCTAAAATTTTGATCCCAAATATACATAATAATTTTTCGGAAATCAGTCTCATGGCATCCAGAGTTTCTGCAGAATTTGAACTGTCAGAACCTCAGAGCTGGCAATGTCGAGTGACTTTACACTGACTATAGTCTTCTGCAGTGGTGTGTTGCTGGAAATCCCATTCTTTCAATTTGCAATTCTACTTACAAAAAATGTACCCCTCTCATAGCCTGATAGAAAAATATCTGGGTTCAGTGCATTGAAATCTGCATGGGACACTTGAAATTTAAATTGTAGTAAAATAAAATTTGTCTAAACAGCACAGTGGTAGCTTACATGGCCTTCATATGCGCATAACTTTGTTTTGTAAAGTCAATATATCACATACAAGTATTTTTATGTTTTTACTGCTTTCAAAGTTTTTTAGTAAAGTACTCACAAATTGCTTCTAAGTCCAAATTGTTTTTTATGATGCCAACAGGCAGTCAAATCCTGCTTTTCTAATTGACTTCAGTTGGAACAAAGGATATTGCTGGAAGTAGTGGTAGCAACATCTCAGGCAGAGCATTTTACTGGTAGACATTTATATGCTTTTAGAGGATTTTTTTTTTTTTAATTCAAAGTCATAATACTTTCTTTTTTTTTTAAGCGTTTTGTGCTTTAGCATAGACCATACACATT
The DNA here is from genome assembly GCF_047716275.1 of Strix uralensis. NCBI lineage: Eukaryota > Metazoa > Chordata > Aves > Strigiformes > Strigidae > Strix > Strix uralensis. The sequence continues at coordinate 150,073,177 of NC_133972.1, read as the reverse complement.
TATTGGAAAATATTAAGTATCATTGTACTGGTTGTTGCACAATTCAGCCACCCTAACATGCCAAATAAATTATTCTGTAAGTAGTTTCTTTGTTTAAGATATTGCCCTATATAGATAGAGGTGATGGAACAGTGGTCACATTGTTTCGGTTCTAAATACATTAGCTGAAAAAATATGCCTAACGCATTTGAAAGCATGATTCAGCTACAGTGGATGTTGTGGGGTTTTTTGTTTGGTTGTTTTTTTTTTTTTTTTTTTTTCTTTAAACCGAGGCCATAGAACAGTAGATATTGTTCATTTTAAAGAAAACATGAGGAACTTGGTGGGGTTGAATTCCACAATACAAGTGATTGAGTTTAAGACCCGTTGAAGCTTTCTAAATGCAGCACCGTGGCACCACCGAGTGGCAGTGTCGTGAATAGCCGAGCAGCCGTAGGAAACAGATTTATGTGGAAAAAAAAAAAAAAAAGATCCTCTCTTGAAAGTAGCCACTTTCGGTTTGATTTGGCTGGTGAAGCAAATTAAGCTGAACGTACTAAATATCTTTTTATTCCGAACTAATGAGATATAGCCATAAATCGAGATACAATTTGTACCAAATTGAAATATTTTGAAGAAAGTTTGTGTGACTCTTTAAAAATGGTGGGAACAAACATGCTACTCTGACAGTACTCATCAAACGAAGCAAATGTTCTATTTCATACTAACTTAGTCTAGTATTAAGCTTCAAAGGTCTTAATAGATTTGATCACAGCTACCCCAAGGACTCTTTCTGACAGTCCTGAATATAAAACATCTTTCTTACGTCATTGTCCTAAGGATCACAGCAGAAAGCTGAAAGACACATTCCAAAAGAGAAAATAATGACAACACCACCAAAAGGAAGGAAGACAAAGCTTATTTTTTTTTTTTTTAATGTAATCTCTCCCTGCAAACTTTCCTTATTTTACCACAGCTGCTCTTAGATATACCCTATATAATAGCTTTCCACAACCATATATAAAACTCAGCACCTGCCATTTGACATGACATGAGGAAAAAGTAACTATTGCTTCATAGATCTCAAAATACCTGTTCCATGCGTTTGTTATGGTTGTCTCAAACAGTATTGAAGCCATATGTCTTGTAGCTCTAGATACTCTTTAGACTGGAAGTCAGATGGATAGAGCAGAAGCAAATTAAGCCTCTCAGCATTTAGATCAGAATCTCAACAAAACATATTCAAGGTTTCTCGTGTGTCAGGAAGTTGAAAAAATCTTGAATAGGCAATTATGCTATCTCACGTAGATCATGACTGCAGATTGCTTTAAGGTGAACTCAGTACATAATTCATTAAAAGTACTAAGACAGATACTCTTTATGTATCTCTTTACTCCCTCCTGAAGGAGGGAACAACAACAAAAAATCCCTGACCCAACAATCAACATCCTTGGCAATGTTAACAAATACCCAGGAAAGGGATGAGTAGTTTGCAGACAGAGTTTTCCTTGAGAAATTACTCATCTGGGTCATGGCTGGGTGGCTTGGGCTAAGACTCAGCCCAGGCTAAGGACTGAGCTTAGAATTAAGGATTGGGTCAGGAGCAGGAGAGCCATCACATCTAGAGATACACTTGGAGTGGAGCTACCAAGGGTGACCAAAGAGGGATAGGACATGAAAAGAGTTCTTCCCTGAGACATTTTTCATCCAGGCCTTGGCTGGGCGTGTTGGTGGAGGCTCAGCTGATGTCTGGAGTTAGGGTTAGTGTTATTGTTACCTACATGGTTGGGAGAGAGATAAAGCCTAGACCTATAGTTGGTGTAGGGCAGAAAAGGAGCAACCAGAGTAAGGGGTAGGCTGCAAAAGTAATTGTACCCTGAGATCTTTTTAACCTGGGTGTTAGCTCAGGGTCTGGAGCTAAGGCTCAACCCATACTTTGCATTCAAACTAAGTTAGAGTTTTAACAAGGCAGAGCCTAGAGCTCCACTTTGAGTCAACTTGAGAAAGCATTGAAGAAGGAATTATTTTCTGATAACTTGATCATCGTGGCTATGACCTGGGGTCTTGGGCTAGTCTCTGTCGATACCAGGTGCTAGAGTTGATGCTGCAGTTAGACTTAGGGACAAGGAACAGACAAAGTTTGGATTCCCATTTAGAGTGGGGCAGAAAAGGGGTTGCAAAAAGAATTACCCTCTGAGAAGTTTCTCATCCGGTTGTTGGTTGGGAATTTTGGACTAAGTCTCGGCCCAAACCTACAGTTAGGGGTCCAGTTATGTTCGGATTTTGAAGAAGAGAGAAAGCCTAGAGCTCCCTTTAGACTGGAATTGGAAAGGGATTGCCAAAGGAAGGAACAGGGGACAAAAATAATTGTCTGATAAGGACATGTTCACCTGGGCTATGGCTGGGGATATTGGGCTAGAGCTCACCTGACACCTAGGTTTGGGGTAACGGTTAGAAGAGACACAAAGAGTGGGAGCTCCAGTTTAGTGGTCTGGAAAGGGGCTGCCAAAGGAAAGAATGGAGTGTCAAAAGGATTCTGAGATCTTTTCTACCTGGGTCATGGCTGAGATCTTGTGCTGGGCTTCAGCTGACATGAGGACATATTTATCTGAATCATGGCTAGGGTATTTTAAATCTCATCCAACACATTTGGGGTATTGGGGGCTAAGTCTCCAACACATAAATTTGGGGTTGGGAGGGAGACAAAGCACAGAGCTCCATTTGGAGAGAGGCTCGAAGGGGGTTGGTGATGGAAGGTGTAGGTTGCAAAAAAACCTTGTTCATCTGGGTTATGTCTGGAGGACCTGGGCTAACACTCAGTGACTGCGTGTTCTCAGAGTAGAATGATTTCAGCAAGTCTTTGAACAATTTCAGTTTTTCTGATGCAGTGCTTCAGGAAGGTTTTCTTTCCCAATTAAGGGGAGAGGAAGAGGACAATTCAGTTAGATCAGTGATCCATGTCCCACTTTGACCTTGGAAGTCTACCTTATGTTTTTCCTGTTGACACAATCAGATTTTTGAGCTGACACAGAATCCTAAATCAAAATTCACTTTTAAGGAGTACAGTGTTGTTGAAAATATTTTTAAAATTTACATTATTTTTCATTATAGTTCACATTCTTGTGCTTAACCATATCAATTCAAGTATAGAAACATTCTGACAAAAATCATAAACTTAATTCCCTGTACGAAGGATCAGTCTGTTCTCATTAAACTATTAAGCACTGTTTATTTGACATAAATAGTGTTTAGTCATCAAAGCTAAATTGTTGTTATGGCTGATAGATCTCATGAGTGTCTTGGGAGGTGAAGAACACTTTGGCAGACTGTTCACGTTCAAATTTCTATCAACCCTAAGCACTGAGAAAAATAAATATGCAAGAATTTTCTACCCAGCTGAGAAAAAAATCCCTTTGAATTAACGGAGAGCAGACACCAAATTATACGCCTATTAGCTCATATCACTGGTTATACGAAAATGTTTTCTGTATTTTTTCAAGTGTATGTTAAATATCTCCTGTAATATGTCTTCTAACATTTATCTTTGGAGAGTTTTCATTGCTTTATTTTATAGGCAAGGCAGTTTTCCTAATACAGCATTTTAATCAAGAGGTGGTTGCTGTTCATACAGATGGCACCGAGTGAACTTGAAACCATGTGGTTCATTTATTAACAATACAATTACAGAATCCACGTGTGCAGGCTCATTTATGCATTTAGCCTTTTGCACTGCTCTCTACATTGCTGACTCTCCCATGCTGTCAGTACCTGAGCTAGCTAGTGGCAGAAGCAACAGGGACATCAGCATGTGTGTATTCAGGCTCTTTTAGTTGTTTCTATATGTTCTACTCTAAATGATGTTGTTACAGACTTGGACTGGTTTCTGTCATTCTGACCTAGAGGTAGGTGGGAATATTCCTAAATACCACAAGTTATCTGAAAACTCCAGGGAAATGACAGTTATGGAGGGAAATGTCTCCGTTTCATTGAGCTTTTGGTGCAGCACACCTGGGGCTCCCACAGGCAGACAAATCTGGGCCTGTTCTCTTGATAACTCATAGAGCAGGGTATTGTGAAGCCTTGGCTGTGAGGTCTACCACAGAGAAGACCTGTTCTAGGCAGCCATACTCTTGGAAACTCAGAAAACCCAAACCATTGCCTGAGCTAGCATATCATGGGTTTTCAGTCCATTTTTTAGTAGACAGAAAGCTGTATAGTCCCATGAGAGAAGAAAAAAAACCCCAACCAGTCAGGCATGAAAGTATGAATAATACATAGAACATATGTGAATTCAGTCTGCACCATCAATACTGGAGATGGAATTTCCTAACTTTTGGGTACTTGATTTGGCATTCTTAGTTATTGTTAATGTGAGAATTTACATACCAATTAGACTTTTTAGAAGATCAAATAAGAAAAAAAGTTTTTGTGATTTTAAAATCTACTTCAGACTGAAATTATTCCTATACAGAGTAAAAACCTGAGTCTTATTTAAAACTTGTTGAAATCTGACTCCCTGAAAGATCACACTGTCTATAGTATGTATGTCTATAGTGCTCATTAAAATAATCCCAGAGATTGTTTCAGTCCCTGGCCCTGGGGTGGCCCACACCAGCTCCTACTCATGCTGCTTAAGACTCTCCTATAGCTGATGGGCTGTGTCTGTACTGAATAGGTTGTGCCTCTGGGTTTCATTTGGGTGCCATGTGATGTTCCTATGACTCTAAGAGATAGCTACTATTTTTTTTTTAGTGTGTTTTTTTTTTTTTTTTATTTCGGTGAGGGCTGTGTTGCAGCTTGCCAGAGTGAGGTTTGTATAGAATGAAATTGAGGGGTGTATGCTTTACTGTACACCATAAGGATCTGTGACAATGTTTCAACACACGAAGACTCTGAGGTCAGACAAAGCCAAACCTTGTCAACAGTGCTTACAGTAAACTATCCTGAGCACTCTGCCTGAATTTTGGTTGGAAAGTTAGCCGGAGTGGTCCAAAACAAACCCAGGATGCAAAGTAATGGTTAAGGACTGTGAATGATCCAAGTAAGTGATTCAGATTTACTTTCTCCTCTTTTATTTACATAAATAGATTTATATAAAATGTTTAACTTAGGTACTGAAAAGAAGTGTTTGCTTTTGAAAATTTCCTCCTAGGCATTATGCAAGCTCAACCTGAAAGTCTAAAGTAGAGCTTGAAAGACCACCTAGATTTATAGGAAGTTTTGTGCATTAGCTACCAGACCAATGCTCTCTGGTAATCATGTAGTTGTTACTTAATCATTCCGTGTATGGTTTTGATCTAAACCAGAGCACTACTATGCAAAACTTTCACATTTAGAATTACTGAGTAACTTAGGTTGGAGTGACCCATCTATTCCCATCCCGTGCACAAAGCAGGGCTAACTTTGAAGTTTGATCAGGGTGCTCAGCCTTGTAGAGTCAGGTTTTTTAAAGTCTCCAAGAATGGAGATTTTTCAGGTTCTCTAGTTTCAAGTTTCAGTGCTTGTCCACACTCTTGTTGTGAAAAATACTATTTTTATATCCAACTGGAATTTCCTGTGATGTGGCTTGTAGCCGTTGCCTCTTGTCTTTTTGGTGTACACATCTGAGAAGAGTCTCGGCCTGTTTTCTCTTTAACTCTTCTTTAGTCAGCTGAAGACAACAATTAATTTCCGCTTAGCCTTCTCTTCACCAGGCTATCAAAACCAACTCTCCTTCTATGTCATATGCTCCAGCCTTCTAAGTATTGAAAAAATACTGAGAAAACAGTGAAGTTTACACTGAGAAAATACATTACAGAGCCTGAAAATCAGTATCTAAATAGAAAGAAAGCTGGGAAGTAAACATATTTTGGACTGAAAGCTAAACCAGAACAATGAGGACAATGGCAAAAATTCATTTCTGAAAAGGCAGAAACAATTTTGGTAAATCAAAATGTGAACCATGTCTTTTTTCCTGTTTCATTTAGAGTTATTTCTTTTGCTTAGTCTTTTTTCTCTTTTAACTCAGGCTATTTTTAAAATGAAAAAATGATCTTTTGAAACAAAAGTTTGTCTTTTAAAGCTTTTGGCATTTCTGAACAGAAATACTTTATTGCAGAGATGTTAAACTATTTCAACCTATATGGATTTTCCACCCTGTCTTCTAGCTAAAACTGCTAGTCAGCAGTTTGACTCAAATTCATGAACACTTCCCTTTAGTTCCATTTTACCTTATTTTTTGACTTTAAGAAGCATTTTATAACTTCCAAAAGGGGAAGAGGCCTAAATGTTTCATTAAAAAAATGAAGACCTAAAAAGTCACAGGTGTTTAATTCCACATATTTTTCAAAGCATGTTCATGATCATGAACCAGTATGATGCAAACACTGCAAACTACACACCGTATTTCCTGAGCAGCAACCCAGCTTTCTACCTGCTGCTGTGCTGTCTCTGTTCTATCAGCACATCTTACTGGCCTATGGCCTTTGACTTTAAGAAAATTCTGCATGTCCCCTGTCTTTTTTCCATTTTATTTGTAAAGTCTCTTTGAATTAAAAAAAAAAAAAAAAAAAAAGAAAAGCAGTCTTCTAACCTTCTAACCTAAGGACTAACTTTTATGATACTTAGGTTTATTATGTGTCGTTAATTGGAGACTATTCAACAATTGCTGCTCCATTTTTACTGTGTCTAAAATAGACATTCTATTTCCTGCATTAAAATCATACTCTCAAATCCTCTCATGAAGTGTGGGATATTCTTTGGGGAATTATACTGAACAATAATAAGAAAATACTCTCAGGATATCAGCAGTCCATCTGCATTAGGGAAGAAATAACATACTTAAAAATCTTTACAAGAGAATGGACTCCTATTAAATCCAGGTGATACAATTATGCAGATGCAAAAGTGCCTCCAATGGTTACATGCAATTCCTAATGCTGATGTCTGGATTATCTTTTAGAGTATTTCTATTTATGGTGTCCATTTTTCCCAAAGTGCTCTGGGATAAATCATAGAATCATGGAATAGTTTGGGTTGGAAAGGACCCCGCCATGGGCAGGGACACCTTCCACGAGACCAGGTTGCTCAAAGCCCTGTCCAACCTGGCCTTGAACACTGCCAGGGAGGGGGCAGCCACAGCTTCTCTGGGCAACCTGTTCCAGTGCCTCACCACCCTCACAGTGAAGAATTTCCTGCTAATATCTAATCTAAATCAACCTTCTTTCAGTTTAAAACCATGACCCCTCATCCTGTCACTACACTCCCTGACAAAGAGTCCCTCCCCATCTTTCCTGTAGCCCCCTTTAAGTACTGGAAGGCCTCTATAAGGTCTCCCTGGAGCCTTCTCTTCTCCAGGCTGAACAACCCCAACACTCTCAGCCTGTCCTCATAGGGGAGGTGCTCCAGTCCCCTGATCATCCTTGTGGCCTCCTCTGGACCTGCTCAAGCAGGTCCATGTCTTTCTAATGCTGGGGACACCAGAGCTTGGTGCAGTACTCCAGATGGGGTCTCACAAGAGCAGAGTAGAGGGGGAGAATCACCTCCCACAACCTGCTGGCCACAGTGCTCTTGATGCAGCCCAGGATGTGGTTGGCTTTGTGGGCTGCGAGTGCACATTGCTGGCTCATAGTCAGTTTTCCATCCACTGATACCCCCAAGTCCTTCTCTGCAGGGCTGATCTCAACCCACTTGCTGCCCAGCCTGTATTTGTGCATGGGATTGCCCTGACCCATGTGCAGGACCTTGCACTTGGCCTTGTTGAACTTCATGAGGTTTGCACAGGCCCACCTCTTGAGCCTGTCAGGGTCCCTCTGGATGGCACATCCCTTCCCTCCAGCGTGTTGACTGCACCACACAGTTTATTGTCATCGACAAACTTGCTGAGGGTGCACTCAATCCCACTGTCCATGTTGCCAACAAAGATGTTAAACAGCGCCGGTCCCAAGACTGACCCCTGAGGAATGCCACTCGTCACTGCTCTCCACTTGGACATCGAGCCCTTGACTGCAACTCTTTGAGTGTGAGCATCCAGCCAATTCCTTTTCCACTGAGTGGTCCATCCATCAAATCCATGTGTCTCCAATTTAGAGACAAGGATGTTGTGTGGGATGGTGTCAAATGCTTTGCACAAGTCCAGGTAGATGACGACAGTTGCTCTTCCCTCGTCCACCAAAGCTGTAACCCAATTGTAGAAGGCCACCAAATTCGTCAGGCACCATTCACCCTTAGTGAAGCCATGTTGGCTGTCACCAATCATCTCCTCATTTTCTTTCTGAAATACTTCACTTCTTGCAGTAGCATTGAAACAGTAGTGAAGAGAGGAGATTTTTAAAAGGATCAATAGATGTTTCATATATTCACAGGGCACAAATGACGTACTATGTGCTCCAGAGTGGACGTTAGGTGTTTTTCCCTTCCTGTTGGCCCTGTTTCTTTTACTGCCATTTCTGCAACCTCATCCATTTGTCCTCTGACTTATCTTCCTCCTAGTCCTTCCTGTTCTCCTGGATCTTGCCATGTTTTTCATTCCAGATTTATGCCTGCACTCTTGCCCTTTCCTAATTCCATAGTCCCTGAACTAATTTTCTGATTTTTTTTTAGTCATTAAGCATATGCAACTGTAATATATAACATAACTGAACAAGAAACAAGAACTAAAATATAATATAGTTGAAAAGGTTGCTAGCCTTTACTCCAGTTACTCCATGTGTATGTTACATCTTGCTTTTATCCTGTCTGTGTTATCGTGCAAAGTGTTCAGGGCAAGACAATACCTTTTTTGAGGCATCATTATAATTTTTTTTTGTGGGTTTGGGTACACTGGCGTCCCCTTCATGATGTGCCTTGGGGCACCTCTACAACATTGCTTTTAGTTACTGCTGTAAGGACCGAAACGAATGGATCAGTCTGTCTGGGAAAAGTATGAAAGAGGCTCCATCTGCTATATGTGTTAGAGAAGAACAACACATCCTGAAATAAAGAGAATTTGACTTAGTGTACTCCATTTTTGGCTCTTCCTTAGAGATCTCGTATCTGTCTTGGCTGCTAGGGAGCACCTGGCACATTTCCAGCCTGGTTAAATTGTCTGTCAAGGCTGATAGCTACCCAAGCCTCCAAAAAATCACAGCAGAAATCAAATCAGCTTTTGGAACTGACTTTTCTTAAAGAAGAGGAGAACTAGAGAAATTTAGTTCTCAGGAAAGAGGAGAAGATGCTATGGTGCTGGAGAAGGGCAGATCAGGAGGATGAAGGGTAGTCAGAGACTTACAGTATCGGGAAATTGTCTGGGATGACTTAAAAAGATACCTTTCATCTGGTCCCCTGTGCTCCCATCATCAGCCATGGTAGCAACTGCTTGCAATATACTAGGGTACAAGGGAAAAGTGAGAACTGCATTAATAGTAATAATGACACTAAAAATGGCTTCTTTCCTTCTATTATCAGGATTCCTAATCAGTTATGTGACATTTTAACAAGAAGTCACTGACTAGGAACACTGGATGTGGTTGTTGAGATGCTGCAGTAAAGTGTTAGAAAACAGAATTTCCAAACTTCCACTCATTTAATCAATTTTCTCTGCTCTAAGACTGTCAGCAGCTTTATCCAGCACTGAAAAAATGATGCAGATCACCTAGAAAGCTTTGCACTGTGGCGCCAAGTAGAAAAACCAGGCGAGCAGCATCTGGAGAAAAATGCCCAGACCAAAGTGTTGGACAAGCATAGTTCTCCATGCCTTCCTTGCACTGATCCACTCAGTCAGAAGCCACCAAAAAGAATAGCAGGACTTCACAATACTTCCTGCTTTCTGAGGAGCATGCCAATCATGCTTGTACTTTTACTCAGTATTAACAATTCTGACAGTGTTGAAAACATGTAGTCTTTTTGGTTCAGCTTGTCTTTAGATAAAATTCATGTTAGACTTGCACATTTTGAACATTAGGTGTTGCTGAACACTCCTTGCAGGTGCAGAAGTAAAAAAGAAACAAAGAATGGGCTATGATTTAACTGCTTAAATGATCCTTGGATAGTCCAAGTTCTTCACCTACTTATTATTTATATTGTGCAGCGAGTTCACTTGAGGAACCCACTGCAATGTGTAGTGTACAAACAGAACAAAAAGACAGTTCCTGTCCCTGAGAACTTCCTTTCTTTATGATGAATATTGGTAGGTATCTCCTATCCCTTCTACTTGGTTCAAAAGTATTTATTGAACATACAATCCTTGGTCATGTTATCCTTGCACAGCATGCAGAAAGCTTGAATCCTGTGCACGTGCAGTCAGTCCTCCACACAGGTACTCAGTGCCTTCTTCCAGAAATGTTTGCCATGCCCTTGTCCCTTTTGTGCCTCTCTCCCAATTTTAGCAGTTCTGCAGCTTTGGGAATTTGTCCTTATGATAACAAGTGGGAGGAGTTTAAAACAAAGATGAACTACCCAGAGACCAGGGAACTGAAATGCTTCTTAATGGAGAGGTGTAAAGACTTGCCAAGACCATGAAATCATGTCAAGAAGAAAAGTGTCACAAATGATCCCCCTGAGCTCAGTATGGGGCTTTGTGTTGACATGTGCTTGTGAATTGAAGCTCAGACATCCAGAAACTGGGCTACAGAGAGGCAGCAGCAAGTTCCAAGTGAGTCTCAAAAGACTTTTTTTAGCTCTGTCTCAATGTTGCCAGCTAAGAGGGGGAGGGAGAAATTTTGTGCATGGGGACTAAAAACACATCGCCCCACATTTGAACTGTATTTACATGATTTAGATTCTGTCTTCCTGACACCAGCCCAGGAGAGTGAAATAATTTTTTGATACTAAAAAAAAGAATATTTTCAAGATGTCATTTTTTTTTCTTTCTGATTTTTTTCCTCTTAATACTAATTAGCTGCAGCACATAAGACAGAGCTGCTGTTGCAGAGCACAGCTTTTTCTGGGCACTAGGCAGCAATACCACAGCAATACCACACTCTCTTTGCACTCACATGAACTCAAGACAGGAACAGACAGGAGTGGACTGAGAAAGATGAAAGAAAATAGCTTAGAATTTAGAGGAGGTTGAAAAAACTGCTTTTGACCGCTCAGGAAAGGTTTGGTGCCTGGGAACCTTTGCCACCAGAGAGCAATGGAAGCCTTTAAGTACACACATCACCCACTTAGTTTAAAAGACTTCCTTGTCTGTCACTGAATAACATGGGTTGTTCTTTCATATTTATTCTAAATCCAGACTAAAGACACTAAAGATCTGTTGTGGAAGCTTTAGTAAGACAGTCTTAAAATTTTACTCCAGATACACATGAAGTATTTTAAATATTTGAATCCTTTTCCTTTATTTTTTTTTGCTAGTTAGCAAAACACACAATTTTACAGGACGTTAGAGATTTTATATGCAGTTTTTCAGGCAGCAGTGAGTCAGTGCCCATTCTAAACCTACTCATCAGTAATGTTATACACATGGCTAAGTTTCTTCTAGTCTCATATGTATTTTATATTTCCTCTTGCTCTCATGGAAATGGGCATTTTCACTACAGTCTTCAGTGGATAGGGGCAAGGCTTCTGCTTGTCTCTGTGTTACTTCCTCCCCGTGCTCCTCAGTTGCATGAGAAAATGGCATCCTGTTTATTGCTGAAGTCACAAAATAACTTTTATACTAACCATGATTATGAAAATCCAAAAATAATGGCTTACTAACTCTAGAGTGCCCCTGAGACCAATGTGGTCTTCAAAAATTATGAATAAACTGGTGGGGAATTCTTGAGATTAGGTTTCTCAACAAAATTATTGTATGGCCAGGGCCACAGTGGGATCTTCATGTGACCTGGTGCAAGAAATGCAGCAACTTCCAGGCAACTGTTGGGACTCACTGCCAGCTGCCCACAGCTCTGCCCACGCATCTTGGCCTCTCCAGGCTGTGGTTCTTGATGTGCTGACTCTCTGAACATGAGCTTATGCTTTTCAGCTCCCTTCATACCAGAATAAACGTGTAAATACCTGAGGTTCATTTTTAAAGCAGCATGCAAGAATGAGGGAGGTACCTCTACAGTAGGTTGAGGTGGTAGATCACTGTGTCTCCTCCTTTATACCTCCCTCCCACTCTGAAGAAAAGGCAACCTAAGACAAACGCATGCATACACACACATGCACAACCTTTCTGAGGAAAGTGATAAAACCAAGTAAAAACATACTGTCTTTGACAGGTGGTATGTTTATTGAAGTGAAAGACTTCAGCCGCCTATGTTCACAGCACATCTTGGCCAGCGAATAACAAGGTTTCCTTCACTACACTAGTAGTAAATGCAACATCAGAGCAGATCATTGAATGAAACAGGAGGAAAAGATAGTGTTTAATGACATCATTTGGGGATGTTTTCCTATAGCCCATGCCTCAGACATAGTCCACTGAGACATACGTCCCATATTGCTCAAAGAGTCTTGAAATAAATGATGACTGGGAATACTCAGTCTGACAGAGTTCTTAAGCCAGTAGTAATCTCTGATGCAAATAAATCTCAGCTCTAGTCCCACCCTATCTCCTTGACTGACCACTTTGCATTCCTCAGCTCGCGTCTCCATGCTTTCCTTACCCATACTGTTTCTTCTCTCCTAGCTCCTCATCTAGTCTTTCTTCCTCAGCTTCCCCATTCACAATGATTTCCAATCTCCTCCTTTAAATCTGTCATTTGATCTCAGCTTCTTGTTCTAGTGTCTTTTCCTAGACATTTCCCACCATTTCCACCATATCTAATCACTAATTAAACCTATCTCCCTTTCATACCTCCTTCCTACCAACCTATTTTTTCTCTCAGACTCCTCTAGATCTTCATCTCAATCCCATCTCAAACTGGATCCTAAGCTACCCACCCCAGCCTTTTTTTTCTTCTCAGTTATTCCCATCCCACTACTCTCAGCACCTTGGCAGCCCATTCCAGCTTTCCTCCCTCATGCTGCAGCTTCCACCCCACCCCACTTCATCTCACCCCACCCCACCCCACTCTATCCCACCCCACTCACACTTAATACAGCTGTCCTGACCAGCTCCCCTTTTCTCTGTTCCATACCACCAAGACCCAGTGTTGTTGACTGTTGAAAGTGCATCCTTGCTCTCAGATCACATGTCTGGACTCCATCAAGCAACGACAACAGCTCGAAGCCAGAAATGTGGGGAAAGTCATGTGCAACCTGAGGCTGAAGCCTGCTTGGGTGAATGGACTCTGGGAGAGTTTAAATCAAAACTGGGGTCGCTACTGAAAACATCTGTTATGCACAGGCTCCAGGGTCTATAACATGGCCAAACTGGTGAAATTTCATGAGGATAGCAAGAAGTTCATCTTTGATAAATAGGCCACCCAGCTTGCAAACAGGAAGTCCCTGTACCAAAGGATGAATATACTAAAGCTATTTAAAGAAAACCCTGCCAGCATTTTTTAACATGGTCAAAACAATGTGTTTTCTTTCTTAGCTGTGTTTTCAGAAACAGATGAAAGTTTTTGATTGAAGTTTTCTAGAAAATTATCTGGAGGCAAATATCCAGCACGGAAAATTCCCCACTGAGCAGTTCATGTGTGGCAAAATTTCATGCAGCAGATAACAGGGCTGTGGGTTGGTAAGTGATGGATAATTGTTATAATAATGCTAGCAGTCCAACCACAACACACTAATGTATTATCCAAATCAGGTGACATACTGCTGCTCACCAAAGAGTAGCAAAACCAGTGTGCAATTTCTTTTAGCTCAGAGGTGATTATAACATTTCACTCCATTCATTCACATCATGGAAATATGAATTTGAAGCCTAATGGAATACTTTCAAAAGCATTATGAAGCACGGCCAAATAACAGTGTTCTGTCAAAATCCCAAAGATATTTAATGTGAAAATCTATCTGTATGCAGCATATATGTGTGTAACAGTAGCCATCTATATCAATAATACTAATACAGAAACACTAGGTTTGATTCCCCTTTTAAAATGTTTTATCATCAAGATTAACTTAAATGCTTCACTTCTCATGTAAAATAAGAAGACTGAGAACCTTTTCTGTTTGGAAGTGCAGTATTGCTGTATTCTATGTTTGTTTCTGGCAAATAGTTGCAGAGTGGATAAAGGAAGATTGTTCTGTTGAAATGCTATGACTACAAAAAAATTTTTGGTGGGGTTTACAAGCTAAAATGGGAGCAGTGTGGGATACTGTACAGAAAAGTGAATTAGGACTCAGATCAAGTTTTCCATTAGGTTGCTCTGCAAATCATTTCTCTTCTGTGACTTATTTCTCCACTGGTAAACAGCATGTGAAGGTCTTTATTACGTTGCAGATTAAGTTTCAATTTCTCAGCTTCTTCTAGAATGCTATTAGTTCAATTTTCCTGTGTTTGGCCACCTAACCAAATAATGTCAGCTTCATCAGTGCTCAAAAATATCCTTCCAGCAGATGGCAGATATTGCTTATCCAATGTAATCCTGTCATCCAGATCAGTAGGGCCACTGTGGGACCCGGAACATCAATAAAATCAGGAGCTAAAACCTGAATAACCGATCCTCAAGATACACATTTCAAAAAGATGTTGGGTAGTATGATTACAGTTTGCCTTATTTCTTATGTATTTAGTTAGTACAGAATTCCTAGATATATGCTTCTCTTTTGTTATGCTTTCTTTACTAAAGTATTTTTGGAAAAATATTTAAGTGAAGTAATGATAAGTGATCTAGCTGTTTAAAAATAAGGGAAACTGTTCTTATTTGGGCATGTGTTTATGGTGTTTGAGTACTAATATTTCCTGTTACTGCATCACATGAATTGCCACTGATAATGTGAATTAATTAGTCAGAATTCTTTCAGACTTGAAGTCAATTTGGCATTTTGTAACAGGATCAACTCATACAAGTCTGGCCAATGTATAACAGATTTAAAGCCTCGATATACTTCACAGTAAATCTTGAAATCGGCTCTATTTTTTACTGCCATTCATCCCACTGTACTCATTAGTTCCCTGTAGCCTTTATATAAGTTCACAGAGTTTGAGAAGTTACAGTAAAGTTCACCTCATGGTGTAAGAAGCATAAAATACACTAGCTGATGGAGAGCTCTAATTTCACTACTATGTGCTTCATTCTATTATTATTTGTCTACTGCTTAAGAAAAATATTCCCACTGGGGAAAGACAAGGCAAAGGAAATAGTAGGAAATATCTTGATATTTGCAAACAGTCACAATTCAGTGACCTCTCTTGCAGACCCTGAATTATTTTCCAGATCTGAGCTGCGGTATGAAAGACCATCTTCTATATGAATTATATGAAGTTTTCTTTCCATACTGATTTTTCTTCTGCACTTTCTGAATCAAAGCTCCCAAGCTCCCACATGGGAGATGTTATAGGATCTAGGCTTTTATTCATTAGCTGTTCATCTGAGAAGACCAAAACTATTCTTCCTTGCTACCCTAAAAATGGTATGCAAAGGAAACTAATGAGTTTTTTAACTTTTTTTGCTTGGGAGTTGGGTTTCTTTTTTTCTAGCTGGCTGGGTTATTTTGATTGTATGGTACTCCAGAAGGGCATTTCTTTCCAGTGTTTTATTTTAGATTTTCTTCAGTCCTTTTTCTGATCTTTTCTTTAGTGAAACAGTCCTTAGAGAATGATCAGCTTGTGCCAGGACAGGGATCATTCCCTGGCAGCATCTTCACTCTTAATGGGAAATGCTACATAGCTGCTTAATATGGTTCTGTGAATATAAATCTAAATGGTCCATGAACCCCTAGAAATAAACAGGTCTTTAATATCTTTATTATGATAGCAAGTCTCTTGGAAAAACTAGATAATGCCAGATGACTCTTTATTGATATTATTACTATTATTTCTATTGATATTATTACTATGTGGGTAGGAGTTTACCCACACTTAATGTTGAAGCCATTACATTCAACAAAAGGTATCACAAAGAGATTGTGAGACCATTTTTCCATTGGTTATCCAGCATAAATTTGAGTGACACACCAACTATTTATGTTGAAGGCAGTTTAATCTGTGTAAGTTTCAGAATTTGTTTCTGAATTAAGGGAATTTCCTACGAGGTGTATGGCAAAGGTTAAGTATTGAAATTGTCCACTAGCAAGTCTTCTTGTCTCCTGCTTCGTAACTAACAGGGGTAAGTATGTCCAGGAGAAAATGTAACACTTTGCAAAGTCTAGCTTTCATGCCAGTGTGAAATACAGCATGAAGTGTTTAGTAGCACCTCCATCAGTATCTAACATTGGACTGTTAGACTTCAAACATGAATAAGAAGAATTTAGTATTTATAATTCAGAATTTAGTATTTCTAAATTATCTGTGCAGTCAGATGGGGGACCTAAGTGGCAGTGATTGCACTGTAGGTCTTCTTGCATGATACAATTTCTATCAAGAATAGGAAGCAAATGACACTTGGTCATAAATAGGTGTCTCAGGAGCATGTAGACTTATTTGCAAAATATTATCATTCATTCTTCTAAACATACTGTGCTGCTGTGTCATTGCCCTGATAAGGATCAGGAGATTTGCCTGGGTTTTAGTCTGGTTTGTTAAGAGCTAACCATTGTGTGCTCTTTCCCTTTCAGGTATCTGGAAGGAAAAAGACAAAAATGGGGAAAAAGATAAAGCTGACTGACTAAACGCTTCTGCTTATCTTTCCTTCTGCCCTGTTCATAGCTGTAGGTGCTGGGAGGCTGAAACATAAATCAAGTGAAACAACAATTCTCTCCTTAGATGTAATTTTTCTTTTTTCTTGAATCAAAACATATAAGCCAGATGTGACATAAATAGTGGTGTATCTAGCACATGTATCATTTCACCTCTATACACCTATACAGACCAAAACATGATGGAATATAGCAGGAAAAGAGCAGTAAGTAAGAGGAACTATTGAAGTGTAAATCTGGTTTATCACTGATGTCAGTTTCACTGTGGGATTATAATCAACATTACTTTACATAAAGTTATTTATACTATCTGATATATAAAATTAAGTTGGAATTTGGTCATGTCCTGGACAGTTTATTTAGGCATGGGATCTCCAAAGCACAAAGTTTCTATATCCCCACACTGCTGGAATTTAAAATACAGTATTTACCAGGTTGGGTGTACACGGAAGACAAGGAAAGATGGAGAAAGGACAGTCTGAGTCCTCTTATGACTCAACACATAGTATGAACAAGGCAATTTGAATCCAGTTGAGTGCTCACAGGAAGAATGCCACTCTTGTTAGAATGCCTGAGGGTGCAAAGAGGCAGACTCAACTTTCTCAGCCACGCTGCAAAGTACTTTGATGTCATAAACCCACATTCCCTTTCATTGGAAGCTCCCGTGGGAGATAGGTACCTCAAAACTTTAAAGGTCTATCTACCAACAACTTGGTTTCTCACGGTACTGAAGATAACAGCATTTTCTTAATAGGGCTGTGAGTTCACAGTACAGAAGGTTATTTAAAGACTATGGATACTTCTCATTCATCATGGCGTTTTTTTTTTTTATAAATCAAAACAGAACACTTGGAACCAAACTATGCAAATGAATTTGTACTACAACTGCTATAACTGAAACAAATGCTTAAATCAGTCCTAAATATAAATGCAGAGCATGAAAACAGATTTGTAAAACTTGTTGAGTTTCGCTGCATGTAAATTTTCTGTGAAAGCACTTCATAACCGAGTTTCTTTTAACACTGCTCTTCCTTCAGCCATCCACTCTGCCATGGCTGCCTGTTTACTGTGTGCTCCTTAGACATACCCCTTTATCTTTTCTGAATTGATTTGCAAGAAACTACTCTCCTCTTTTACATGTTCTTTGAAGGAGGATCTCAGATATGAAACCTGTGGGACAGCTGGGAATGAATCAAATCTGCTGAATCATGGAACTGCATGAAATACTATTTGTCTCCAAACAATCTTTCCCAGATTGTCCAAACCTTTATAAAGTATTTCTTCTTAATGTTTAACCTTGTTTGAATCTTGAAGACTTTAGCTGCTTGTAGTTTCTATATAAATATTTGTTCTTATTATTTGTTTTTTCCTTCTCCCTTTCCATTTGGTCTTCTCCCAAATTGGGTTGTGAGTCTCTTAGGGCAGGGGCAGCATCTAGCTGTGTTTCTGCAGGGCCTGCTACAACCAGCTTCATAAGTTTCTATAGCAGCATATACATGACTCAAGACTTCTTAAGTGTCTGGACCCAAAACATTTATCTCTGGTGAGCCGTTGCTGTCATCAGACTTTCTCTCTGCAAAACCTTATAACAAAGAGTCATCTCAGCACCCCATGCAGTGAAGAGAGAGATCCTTCAAAAGGATCCTGGGTCACAAGCACAACAGCAGCATTACTCAGGTTATGGTACAACTCAGCCCATCATAGTGTGAAAATGCTTGTGCAGTGAGCCAAAATGTCCATTTTTTTTGTCCTGAGCCTTTGTAAAGGTGGCTTTCATCTTTACTTGACCCATCAAAGCTCCACATTTCTGTAAAAGCAGAAAATCCTGACACTGATACTGGGAAGTCCTTCCTGACCCTGCCAGATTATCTGGGAGAGAACTAAGGCCTCTTCCTATTTTCACATCCTTCTGCATCTTGGAAACTGAAATGTTTCCTTTTACTGCCTGAAAAGCACAAATAGAGGAGGGAGAAGGACTGGAAACAAGAACTAAGAAAACCTGCAGAAGGGCTAGGCAACTGCGCAGCATCCAAAAATCTGTGACTCTATAGCATTCTGAGGGTTTCTGGTGTGGGCTGAAGACACTCCAGGGCTTCCAGTGTAGGAGGAGTTGGTGAATATGAGCTGCCCTCAGTCACCTTCCAGTTTCATCTAGTTTTCTCTAGATTGGAGCTAGTTCTCCTGCCCTTGAGATGTGCTGGTAGGTGCACTGGTCTGTATGCAGAGGGAGAGGCTGGAGAAGCAAGGTCCCAGAGTGCTGCAGGTTTCTGTATAGCCTGGTGGCCCGGGGTCATGCCAAGGGATGCAGAGACTCAGCACCACTGCAGTGGGATGTCCCTTGCCATCTCAGAGGAAATGGGACCAGGAGGCCAGTTTAGCAGAAAACCAGCACTGGAAAATGCAAGTAGCTGGGTGTTGCTTTAGCTCCCCAACCTGGTTTGTTATGGTGTTGCAGAGAGTGTCAGTGCAGTGCCAGTGCCAGGGCAATAGAAGGTATGAAAAACACAGCTCCAGGTATCTGGGAGGTATGAGTGGAGGGTGTTCTTGTCCTGTTTGACATCAACTGGCCAGATGTGTTGCACAGATACTGAGCCTGTGGAGAAGCTACAGCATGGTCTGCCACCCTCCAGGGGACCCCATTTGTCCTGTACACAGGGATCTTAACTCCCCAGCCTCCCCAGCCTTCTTCTCAAACTGCACAGCACGAATGCTTCCTCTTGCGTACCATATAGACAACACACAGCTTTAATCTCAGATGCAACACATCTTGACAAAAATAGAAACCAACTGCATTCCCTTGCATCTGCTGTACATAGATCTAAGAATCCCTTGCTCTTAGTGTTTGTCTTTGTCATGGGACCAGAGTCAGCTAAAACTGGCATTTGAACTCTTCTTCTAGGTGGGAAAGACATTTGAGTAGCTGTAGCTGATGGGGTGGTGGTGACTAATACTTGAAGTTATGGCTATCTTTTGTGGCTGGAATACTAGTAGTTATGGCTAGACCTTCAACCTTCAAACAATAAATATTACAGAAATGGGCATCTCCAGAAATCTGTGTGGGAAGTACAGGCTCCCTAAAGTAAGCTAACGAAAGATCAAACAATTTGTGCATGAAGAATCACAGCATGAAGAAACCTGAATAAACCCAAAATCCACTGAAACCATTCCCCAGCTTGGACTTTTTCTGATTAATACAGAGTCACTTGGAGCCCCAGGGTCCTCTCCATTTCTGAGCAAGCAGCATCTGGAGGACTTTCTAAAGTCCCAGCTCTCTGGAGCTGGTGCCCTCTCATGGTCTCTGACAGCAGCCTGCCCGCACCTTTGGAGCCAGATGCTGCACTCCTGATGCCTGCAGTTCTGTTTACATTACTGAGGAATACACAGAACCGCATGTGATATTCAGCATTTTTGTGTTAAGTTGCCCAGATGGCCACAAAACCATACATCCATTCTATTGCTGCTTCACTTTCTTAACCTACTGATTATACTCATTCCCTCATTTGTTTCTAAGATCCTCCCACTACAACTCCTGTGTCATCATCTTCTTGTCCCTCTCTATCTTTCACTTTCTTGATCTCAATACTCCAGCTTTTTCTTATGTAATTGAGAACAAAGTAATAAAATTAAGATATATGTTTTTATGTAAATTCTAATCTAAAGATAATATTAACTGCATTAGTGCAAGAAAAACTTCAATACTGTAAATTGTTAAACCTTTTTAAATACTTCAATGCTTAACGTTGAATCCCCCTTCATTTAAACTTAGGATATATGTAGGGCAGAGGAAGTGTGTTCTGGTACACATAATTCATAATGTAAACAAAGAGAAGCCAACACCAGCAGGACTAGCACAAACCACATTACAGTCCAAAACAACTCCAGTTTGTACTCCATTTTGTAATCTCTAACTTTTTTACCTTTCGTCTTGCTTCTATGTTCACTTGTTTGATCTGCAAGCACTTACACTTTTCATAGCTTTCCACATGTAAGACATTCCACAGGATTCCATGATCTTGAATACAGTAGGATTGCTCTGTGTTTAAGAGGCCCCGGGCCTTTGAGATGTTATACACACATAGTTAGCACTGGGTATTGCAAGAGATCACCATGATCTATGAAAAGTGCAAACTTTTACAGGATCGCGGCCGTAAAATGTAAGAGCTTCAGAATAGGGCACATGTGTTCCATTTGTTTTGAAAATGCTATGGTGTTGTGCAGCTAAATAGATGTGATCTATGATAGTGGTCATAGCATTGCTATTCATGAAGTAATCACAATCATGTTTTCCTTATAAAGCTGTATTTGACAAATATCACTCATTAAATTATGCCATAATTTCTGATTATGTTTTGAAAAATCTTACTCCACGTAAGAAGTGTTCAGTGCCTCTTGCTCATTCCTTACAAAGTGGCAGTGAATTTGGGAAACAGGCTAAAGGGTAGAACTGATATCTAGAAAGTGTCAGAAAGCCCAGTGCTACCTACATAAACATGCTGCTACATGAAGGTCCGGGTAGTCTTTGTTCTGCAAGTTATGAGCTCATACGTCAACATGGGAAAACAGATGTTTAGATGAAAAAAGTAACAAAAAGGCAGAATGAGGAACATGTCCAAGTTCCTTTGGCTTTTGTTCAGGTGTTCCATGGACTGAGCTAATGGGGATCATGTGGAGTGGCTGATTATCATTGGAATCAGATGGTCTTTTTGTAACTGTAAAAAGGAAAGAAGCAATTTTACTCTGTATACACACGTCTTTGATTTACTGCCGGGCTTAGTTAAAATAGTCTTTCACTGCTTATTACGAGAAGGGTAAAAGTTAATTGACAGAATGCACTTAATCTTCTTCTGTGGAAGAAAAAATTTGTATCATGACAGTAGTAGAACATCATCAGATCTCTTCTGTTCCTGTCTGTAACTGTCGAGATGAAAGACCTGACTGTCTCAGCCTTTGCTCCTCAGGTAGTCATCTGTAAAAAGACAGCACTTTTTGCACATTTTAGTACGGACATAAGATTCTGCTCAATGTGCAAAACTCTGGAAAAAAATTTCCTATATTGTCATTCATTAATCCCTTCCAGGCATAGTTCTTACTTAGCCTTAACTGAAGTGCTGCCATGCTCTTTTGCTTCAAGAAAGGTCCCCCCTGTCTTTTTTTGCCTTCATTTCTTCCTTTATGATGCTGTGGACTGGCTAGTTACTTCATGACCTGTGATGTGATTTGCCATGTCTCTGGCTAGGAAACCCATGTACTCCTAAAGAGTAATTTTTTTATAGGGATACTATTTTCTTCTTCCCGTGAACTACTTTTCTTTGCTTTTCTATTAGTTGCCTCATGCTGCTCTCTTGCAGGATGATTCACATACTTGCTTTCTTTGACCAGAGTGTAAAATGCCCCACCTGTTCCAATTGGTTAGATACCAAATATTATTTTTCTTCTCTTGCTCTCAGCTTCAAAGAGTAAACAGTACTTCCTATCGCAGGGAATCATTTTTATAATGACTTTGGGACCCCATTTTTTTCAGTTGCCATAGATTCTTGAATCCTGATCCTCCTACACCTCTCCCAAACAACCACTTTCAGATGCTATCTCAGGGCACAATGTTCCATGGAACATTCTGCTAGAAAATGATATTAAAGCAATCAGTTATGTCACAGCCTTTAGACTGGAGAGTTTAATGCAGCAAACCTTGCTGAGTTTTTTGAAAGATATGAATCCACAGCCTACAAGGGACTGCTGACTGCCTGCACTATCAGAAAGTTTACGCTGAGGAATGGCTTAGGTATATTTATAATAAGTAATTATAGAATAATCTGATCTAAGGTCTCTCTTGCTGGACCAGTTGCCAAAAGATGTGTTTATACTATTACTTTAACATTCTTTTCTTTTATTAATTTCATTATTAAGTCATTTTTGCCCAAGACAATTCATACTGACCTTAAAATGAAATGGAAACAAGTGGTGCCAGAAGTAAAAGTCAGCAAGGGAAGGATGATACATGCCTGTCAACCGATTATCCAGAGAAAGAAGATTAAGGACTAGGTTGTCAGCTGCGCTAAGGCAGTACTCAGCCCAGCTGGGAGGGTGAGGGAGGATGGCTGTGAGCTGCCTCGATTGTTCTTGTTTCTGGGAAAAAGTGGTTCCCAGATTAGCTGGGGTTTATCACCTATTAGACCAGCCCTGCACCTCCCCACACCACCATGCCGCTTTCTTGGCCTCTGGGGATCATATTCTGCTGCTCAAATTGGTTTCAACAGAAGGAGAGAACAGTGTCTCCATTTCTTACCTGAAGTTTGCCAGATTTTCCATCTCTTGCTCCTTTCTCTGTTGGACCAACTCGGTTGACTTGCTACTCTTCTGAAATTTCTTATTTCTAGTTCCTGGTTTTTATCCCCAGCTCGAAAGCAGCCCTTTCACTTTTGCCACCACCTCCAGACCCCAGCTGGCCCCAGCTCCTGGCAGTTGTCAGTGTCAGGACAATATGTCTCCATGGGACCTGGGGTGGAAGGCCAGAAGCCAGCAAAGATGTACTTGGTCTAAAATGAGTGTAATAATATCTGATTTGTCACCAACTACACCCAAAATGTCTTCACGCCCATCTTTACGTGTTCGCTTTGTTGCTCTGACTGCCCAAAGTCTCCTAGCATGGTTGGCTCCAGACAGCATATAATTGTTTTAAAACTCAGTACTTGTTTCCTTGAGCATTTGATGCTTGCCAGTCAGCATTCATGACAAATAGCCCAATGCCACCACCCAGAAAGCAGCTGAAGCTACATTTGGAGAGGTGGCAGCATTAGAAACCCAGCCAGTGATTGACAGTCTGGCTAGTCTTGGGATGTGTTTGTGCGCTGGGGGGAAGTTTCCTTTCAGTTCAAACCCAGAGCATAGTTGCCTAAGAGGATTGGGAATGGCAGAACTATCAGAGGCTGCAAGAAACCTTTTCTTCACCTTCCTACCAGGGATTAAACACCAGCCAACAGGGTACTCCAGCCTGCCAGGAGAGTTCTTCTTCTCCCACTGCCAGGGATAATCCAGCACACAAAACTGTGTATTGAGGATGGGATTAGATTTTAAATGCTCAAATATGTAAAGCACTGAAAAGCTACTCAAATGCCAGTGTGAAAGGATTTATATTCCCAGATGGTAGAGAATGAGTACATAAAGTGCTAGTCATCGTCTAAGGATGAAATCCATCTTATCTCAAGAAGAAAAAGTAAAGAGCTTCGGTGGGGGGAACTTCTAAGATTAAACCTTTCCCTTCCTACCTGAAGGGTAGATGTGTACTGATTTACAGCATAGTCAGAGAACATGCTTATAGAAGATGCCTTCATGTGTCATGGCTATAGGATTCAAAAGGAAGCTGTGGATTTCTCTATGCTACCTTGCTGCCTTCTTCAACTCTTCCCTCTCCAAAGTGAAATTGTACCATTTCTGCTACTCCTGGAGACTCTCTGGCCACAGGATGAATGTGGGTTGTGTTTCAATCTAAATGATCTCATATAATAAACTACTAAAAGCTGGTTTTAATAAAGGAATTAGAGAGAATGAGACTGCTGACAGACAACTTGATGAACCTTCTGAAATTCCTTCTACAGTATTGATTTGATTCCTGTTTCTCATTTACAGCATTTGCTTGTTGTATACATAAACTATTTCTGCAACAGTTGAAGTCGTCCAGTGAGCCACGCAGAATCCAAATGTAAATTCCAGAGCTCTGCTTTCAGCAAGACCATTGTCTTGGATAGAAACCCCAGTGATGTCAGAGATTTAATATGTCAAAGCAGGAACAGCACACAGACATAAAACTGGAAGAACTTTGGAGAGATTTTGTTTAGTAATACCACCAAAGCAGTCAGCCCCGCACAGTCAATGATTACCTGCTATTGGCACTAAATTATTTGTACTAGGATTATACATCACCTGTGAGTATAAATATAAAGAACTGGTTAGTCCAAAGCTAGGCATCCTGTCCCTCACAGATGGAGAAGTTCTTTAAAGGACATACAAGAAAGTATAAGCACAAGATGTGTTTTTCCTTGGTAGGGAGGTTATTTTCCTTCCAAGCTTTGGTAGTCAAGATTTGAATCAACTGAAATGTAAGTGGAAAGGCACCTGAGGGAGTCTCTCTAACAGGTGTGGATATCACTAAAGGATCATGTGGCCATTCTTTCTAGGGAATATTTAATACTGAGATTTGGGGGTGAAAAATAGAGAAAATACAAATTAATTTCAGCTTTCAAGGGTAATATTTATTTTTAATTAACAAATAGTATTTCTTAAATATCCGTTAATGGAACTCTGATAAAAAAAGTGGAATAATATTCCATTTTTATATTGACTGGAAAACGAGAAAGGCATCTATGCACAGACCAGTTTGTAGCTAGAACTTAATTATGACTGGACTTTTTATGATAAACTTCTTGTGTTATACTTTAGTGCTAAAAGAAAATATTATTTCACAAACATGGGAGTTAAAGATGTATCTTAAGGAACATTTCAAATAGGGTAATAGAGAACTGCAAATGAAATTAGCAATGTTCCTATGTAACTACATTCAACGATAAAGACTTCAAGGAAGACACATGGAGACTGTTGCATAATTTATAAATGTTAATTGACCTTTTATTTGCTTAAAAAACTAAATGAAAAACATTTTCTTAAGGTAAAAGATCAAATTAACTACTCCTCTGAGAAAGATTTTTTCCTTAAGAAACTTTATTAAGCCTAGAAATAAAGGCATTTTTGACAAATTAATGACAAAAAAGACACACACAGACAGTTCCTAAGGCACAGGAGCTTGGAGAGCTGACGTGCTAGAGGACCACTGTGGTATTGTATTGGTATCAACAGTATTTTAATCTGACAGATTCACTAATATTAAAATTTAATAACAGGACTTTTTTTTTTTTTTTTTTTTTTTTTCCATCCTGCAAAGATATTATCTCTCTCTTCCAGAAAATACTTCAGGATCTTAATCAAATGATAGAGAGAATTTAAAGGTATTAAGATCTGGAAACCAAGTACTGAGCTGCTAACTGCTGTGCATTATGTAGACTGATCAAAAGAGTTTTTTCAAAAGAAGTTTTTTTCAAAAGAAGTTAAGAGCTCCCCATGCTGTACAGTCTAAAGATATTGCAGTGCTTATGTTTCTTTAGATGGCAGTAGCAGCAGTTAACTAACAAACTATCATCATTGCTGAAGTATTTCTGCAGAAACAACAGCCATTCATTTCATGGATTTTACAACATCCTATCAGCCAACTTCATTTTACATAAATCTACTGGGGTTCCACCAGGAATGGAGCTTGGCCTTGTGTTTTTCACTTTTTCTGTTGGCTGCAGAGCAGCAGGTAGCAGCCAGTAAACCCTGCAGAATAGACCCTTTTGTAATGCATGAGTCCTGGGGCCAATCCAACAGTCAGTGCGCATGCAGCTCTCCCACAGTTACTAGACACCTGATCTGAGTAAGGAATGGAGGACTGTGTTATTGCACAACTAAACCTCTCCCATCTACATAAGAGGAATTTTAGCTTTAAATCATCGTGGAAAGAAGAAGAAAAATCCAACCTAAGAAGAGTAGAAAAAGAAAATGAGGAACGGTTGCTGGAAAAGAGGAGTCATATGTCCATAAGACACCAAGTAACATGTTGTATCTATGTAGCAGAGCACAAAGCCATGAAAAGATACTTTTTGGCTGCTGAAAGCAGGGAAGACATGTCAGTGTGCCATTACACTTTTGACAATTTGTTGATACAACTACCGTGCTTCTGGCTCCAAGCTAGGTCACTGCCATTGGCCCATGGCATCACACTCCATGGACCAGAGTGGACATCAACCTGACAGCACAGAAATACAACCAGCAGAATCACTGGCCAGATTTTCAAGAGGTGTCTCAGACACACACTCATAAAGCCTCTGCTGCTCCATGTAGAAAAAAAGCAAATCAAGAGGGCATCAGTATAGTGAACTGATAAAAACAAACGCAAACAAGTTGCAGCTTCACATTTTGGGTTTATTTTGAGCTCTACATTTTTTTCCTTGGTTTAATACATTAATTAGATGAGAGTTAGGAGGTTCTTACTGGAACTGCTGTTACAGCTCTGGAAAAGTTCCTTGGCTGTTTGCCACTCTTTCCAGTACAATGTTATGGTGTGACAGATGGATTCAATAACAGTGGCTAACAATCAAGAGATGTGAACCACAGGATGTGGGGGGGAGTTAACGTCACCATGACTTGTGAGAGACTCCGTTGTCCTACATGTCAATACCTGTTATCATGGGGAAGGAGGTGGTCACCTGGCTAAAAAGGTGCACCACTGTGTTTTCTCTGGCCTTACTGCTCTTGGGAGTAACTTGTTTTTTTAGTCCCCTTAATTGCTGGACCACGGTAATAGGTTCACAGCTACTCTAGGGTATCATCTCCTTGTCACCACTAACCTCAGCATGTGGAGAGGACAAAAAGGTGGGATGCAGCTTTCTGCTGCTGGAGGGGCCCCATCCACTCTGCAAGCTGAATTTGCCTAATGCTCTCCCTAACCATCATTGTTGTTGTCTGTCATTCTGGGTCTGACCTCCTACCTATGCTTCTGGCTGCATTTAGGCTCTTGTCTTCCCTGGCTGGAAGCATATATCTGTGTGGTGGTCTGTCTGCCCATGCATGCTCTCCTGTTGTTCTGGGTGCCAGTGCCATATACTCAGGGTCTTCTCTCCAGCCTGAACTGCAAAGGAAGGCAGATCTTCAGGACTGTACCTGAGTGAGCCACGAGTATTAACCAGCATTTTCATAGCACTGTGGGACAGACTTGCTCTGTGCGGCTGCAGTGGTAAAACACCAGTGAGGCAAGAGAAAAGCAAAGGGTCTCCAGCTGGCCTTCGTTCCATGCTTCTGAGTCACTGCAGACCCAAATTGAGAGGCTGTTTTTAAGCCATTTGCCCCTAAAAATCAAGTTACTGTTTTAATAAACCAGGATCAATTTACTGAACTATTATGTGCTTTCTGTGCAGGACATGATCAAGAAATGTGTTTTCATCTGTCATCTATATTTTCTTACCAGAGAGGGCATTTTAATTCTTCAGATTCATTCAGTGTCACCTGAACTAGCTGTTACCACTTCCACAGTGTACAGCCCCCAGGAGAAGAACTAAAATAACATTTATTTTCTTTAGAAAGAAAGTAGCTGCTGAGGCTACTTTAAAGAAAATAGTCTCTGAAGTTGTGGAAGCAAAAGGTCAACATCTAATTTATAAGGGCTTGTGATGTATATAGAAGCCTGTCTCTGTTCCATGGTCTTTTATATTAGGCCAAATTTGATGCAGTTACATGGACTCTGGAAAAACACTCTTGTGATTTGTTGTTGTTGAGATGCTGACTATAGAACAGTTCCTTGTGAGTTTGAGGTGAACAAGCAAATATTTCAGCTAGCACAGCAAACCCTCTGTGTAAGGCCGATCTGCCCTGTGTTGTGCTGCTGCATGTTATGGGATGTGATTACTATAAAACTGCAGGACCACTGAGAACCAATTCAGTGTAATCTAGGAGTAATAAAAGTGGTCTTAGAGCCTTATAGCAAAGGCACAAAGACATTCTAGGATTTGCTAATCAATTCCCCCTACTCCACTATAGAGGCAGACTATTTAAGCTAGAGGATAGCATACCTTTAGCAATCAGTTCTCTCTTTTAAGTGAACTGTCTATGTAGTTATCTATATCTATAGATGCCAAGGGTACAGGTACCTTGGCTGGCTCCTTGCCACGTGACACCATAGGGGTAGTTAGGATGACAGCGTGTATCTCACATGTTTGCTCCTGTAAGCACCGGTGAGTGTGCTACAGACATTGAAGCCAGCTCAGGCTGAGCAGCCTGGACTCAGAGTGAGCCGTGCTGGACCCAGCAATGCCCAGAGCCACCCAGGTGGCTCTGCCCCAGGCTTCTGCTCACGGTAGGTTCCAGGAGGACTTATCATCTCAGAGGCAGTGCTGGACCCTGGCTGGCTCCTTGCATTCCTGTGACATTGTATCCTGCATCCTGCCATGTTCAGGGAAGGAGCCAGGATTGGCAGCAACATTTCTCATATTTTCTAAAGATTTCTGTTGTAAGAAGCATCCCAGTCCCTCATCATGCAACATCAATGGGAAGTGAAACTATAAGTTTCTGAGATGTCTCTCTGACTAGCCCTTTGGTTTCAGTCCATTTTCATCATCTGTAACCAACCTTCAGCTTCTCAAACGCCAAAGCAGTCTGATCCTGCAAACTGCTAAGCAGCCTCACAAGCTAAACCTTGGACTACAATGAGAATGAAGTATGTCATCATATGTCATGGTTTAACCCCAGCCAGCAACTAAGCACCACACAGCCACTTGCTCACCCCCCACCCTGGTGGGATGCATGTACCTCACTGGCAGAGCAGTGTGAGAAGCAGAAGAGACCTTGACTCTGTGTAAGCACTGCTCAGTAATCACAAAAACATCTCTGTATTATCAATGCTGTTTTCAGCACAAATCCAAAACATAGCCCCATACTAGCTACTATGAAGAAAATTAACTATATTCCAGCCAAAACCAGCACATCATGCAAAAGAGACCCTGCTGGGGGGTGTCTCTAGTAGCTTGACCAAGCAACTAAAGGCTATCTATCAAGAACACTATTCTAAAGGATCTAGAAATTTGAGGGAGGGGGCCTGGTGACACTGCATATGCAAAGCAGAGCTGCTGTGTCCATGCTACACTCAGTGTGTGAGGCTTTGATGGACGTAAAGATCAAAAGCAGATTATGCCTGTAGATGTGACATTTATGGCCTAGGAGGTAGTCTTGTAGGTTCCTGCTATAAAACAATAGTATTTACTTTTTTCCTCATGTTTTGGTGTTTGATCTTCACAACAGAAATTAATATTTCTCTTTCTCTCACAGGAACATGAGAAAAAAAAGGTGATATTAGCATCAACTCTTATATACCCATATTCTTTAGAGGAGATGAAAGAAGATTTGTATTATTTGGAAGGAGGCTAAACTGAACATCAGCTCAATGTAGCTGCCCAACACATGTTGAAAATCAAGTACTGAAGGAATCTAAAGACTCAAAGGTACATGTGTCCATAGAAGGTACATGTGTCTCCAGAAGCAAGCAAGTAGCTTCTGAAAAAAGCAAAAGAGGCCGAGTCATATAAGGAGGACTCAGGCCTACTTCTCCAATTTAACCTGGTCAGTTGTGCTTGGAGAAGACATGAAAGGTGAATGAGCTACATTGCTACACTAAATTGGACTTTCCAAAGCTAGGAATGTATTTTTAACTTTTGGGCTACATTTACTAGAGGAACACATTAAAGTCACCATTTCCTCAACTTTCCTGCCCATGGCTCTTTCCTGAAAGCAGTGCCACCTTTACTCATTAGTTGGCTCAGCAAGGATGGTGTGGCTGTAGCTGTCTGGTGGCTTCTTTCTGTTGCCACAATCTCTTTTCCTGGCAGACTCTATGCCAGTGAAGCCTGAATTTACCCTGGAAGAAACTGGCAAAAAGCTAGCATGAATTTAAATTTGTATTCCTTGAATTGCAGTGAAAACAACCCACAACAAATTAAAAGCACTTTCAAATAAGCTGTAACAATATCAGCTGCTAGCATTCCAGAGCCCTTCACTTCTGGAGTCAAAGGTGTCTGCTTAAATTGCTAATTAGCTTTCTCTTGTTATAATTTTTCTGACTTAAATACTGTGCTTGAAAGCATTTTTCATACCTGCTCTAGTTGCCATAGCATCCATAACTACACAGTTTGGCTGCTCTTCTGCCCCTGTTTCATTAGCAACTATAACAATAATTTCTTGAGAAAAAAAAAAAATTGTTTTTTAACAAAATGTAGAATACAAAGTAAGAAGGCCTAATAAAGGCTCAGATAAATTCCTTATCTGTCAACATACTGAAAATATCTTGATTCCTGGCACAGCAAATATACTGTGGAGTTCACTCTTCATTAAAAAGCACAGGCAACCACAGTACCAGGATGTGGGTAGTCTTAAAGACTAATGTGTACATTTATGCAGATACAGTCTTCTGGGAACCAGCTTGTTTTAATCATAAAAGAACCCTTCAAGTAAATTTAATGAGGAGTTAGTTGAGGAATTTATTCTGAAACTTTAAACTATGTGTAAATTCCTAAGGATCAAATTAAGTTGAAGGTAAATAATGTTCAGAATGGTGTTTCAGTCAAGGCTGCCTAAAAGCTGGAGACACAAAGATCCTGCTTAGAGAACATTTATTTTCCAGCTAGAGTCTTCTTTAAGGAGCCCAGACAGATGCCATATGTTGATGATAAAACAACATCTTTCACAATGTGACATTTGGATCCTGCTCAAAATATCAGTCATTTTTGTCTTTTCTAAGATTGCCACCTTTAAAATAAATGCCAAACAGTTGTGAACTAGAAAAAGAGTAATTGTCAATAGTTATAGACATCATCAGTTATGAAACATCCATAAGCAGATGTTTTGCTTTATGTACAGGGAAGTTCTGGATAAAAGAAACACTGTGACAAGGACAGCTGTGTCAAGGGTTCTTTAAAAAACCCCCACAGATTGTCATCATTTGTCCTCTTAAAGACAGGATAACATTGTTTGGAGTTCTTCCTCTCTCAGTGAGAGGATGCTTGGTCTACGTTCTTCATACACTCAAAAAATAAAAAGGTGTACTTGAAGATATTTTATTTAATTATTTATCTTTTGATGTTCTGAAATCTAGTCAGAGGTACAGTGATGGACAAACATAGTCACACACATGCACATGAACACAACACCCTCTGTTTCCCTCTCATTTTTATAGAATAGAAGCATAAAATGGTTTGGGTTGGAAGGGACCTTTAAAGGTCACCTAGTCCAATCCCCCTGCAATGAGCAGGGACATCTTCAACTCAATCAGGTTGCTCAGAGACCCACCTAACCTTTCCAGGGATGGCACCTCTACCACCTCTCTGGGCAACCTGTTCCAGTGTTTCACCACCCTCATCATAAGAAATTTTTTCTATATGTCTAGTCTGAACCTACCCTCCTTTAGTTTAAAACCATTACTCCTTGTCCTATCGCTACAGGCCCTATTAAAAAGTCTGTCTCCATCCTTTTTATAAGCCCCCTTTAAGTATTGAAAAGCGGCAATAAAGTCTCCCCAGAGCCTTCTCTTCTCCAGGCTGAACAGCCCCAACTCTCTCAGCCTGTCCTTACAGGAAATTTTTTCTGCATGTGGTTGATCATCCACTGGATGGTGTTAGCAATATACATTGCCTGTTTTTTTCCCAGCTGGACATTGTCATTTAATGGACAATTCTTAAACAAAGAAGTCTTTTCTAATAGTGTCAAATATGCAGATGAAGCAAAGAAAGCACCTAAAGGCTAAGCAAGTTGGCTTCATAAGGTGCAGCTTGATTGTATAAGTGCTCACCACAGATCTGCCGTTTCACTTTAAATTTCTCCACTATTATTGTGGAATAAATACGATCTTATTTTACCTTCCTGTAGGTAGCACTGTAGGGTAGAAATTCTCAGTGAGACAGAGAGAATGAAGAAACAGATGCATTCAAAAAGTATTGCTTATGCATATCCTTAATGCGTTTTCCTCTAGCACATACAGAGTTTATGCATATTTAGTTTGAAAATATGTGGAGCTTCTATGGTCTGTGTCCTGGTCTTGTCTGTTCATCAATATTTTTACAGTATTCAGAAACTTCTCAAACATATTAGAGGACAAAAAAGGAAAGGTCCCTCCAAGCTGATGAAAGTGTATCCCCTTGTCCTGCAGATGCACTGGAATAACTCATATGAGAAGTCCCACAGAACTCATAAGCCAACCTGCATGGGGAGAAAGCCTACATCAAGCCTTTAAAGTAGGTGTAATGAGGTGGTGGCAGATGGAGAAGGAAGAAACATGGAAGGAGAAAGAGTCAGCTGAAGCAGATGGTCATGTTGTGGCTCTGCTGCAAATAATCTGAATATTTACTTCCTTTATTTAGGCCAGAATCTTGCAAAATCTTATACAGGTGAGCAACTTTATACATGAGTGGTCCCATTCAATTCAAGATGCAAACTCATTGTTATCAAATGGTAAATACACACATGTCTACAAGATTACAGACTTAAACTGAGAGTGAGCTTGTTTCTGGTTTGTGTGCCACTTTACATACTGGTGATTGTTAATAAATATCCATGAAGGAAAAACATGAGGAAAATCACACCATTTGATTTGGGAGGGCAAAATAATCCGGGAGACACCGTTCTAATAAGAGGGAGAGCCTTGCAGACATGTACAGCTGAAAGGGATGATGAGGCAGCACTGGCTTGCAAAAAGCAAAAAAGTGGGATTCAGAGGGTAACAAACGTTTGAGCTACATAAAAGGTTCTTGTTATGGAAGTTTCTGACATGGATCTCAGCACTGGAATGAGAACAACAGCATCACAGCGCTGAGAACTCCTATAGTAAAAAGCAGTCAAAGGGAAAAATGATTTAAAGTGCAACAGAAATACTTATGGGACAAAAGGGTTTAAAGAATATACTACATTTCCAGAGAAGGCAGGCATCAGATAATCAAATCTGGTTATAAAATGCAGAGAACTTACCCCACAGAGAGCTTTGAGTTTTTGTGAAAAAATCAAGTAGCCTGGATAAAAAGGCTTACAGCTGAATGTTACTGCTTCACCAGCAGAAATAATGGGGTTTTTTTAAAAAGAAAAGGTTCCATCTTCCAAATGTTTTAACTTAGTTGAAACACCGCTTTCTTGTACGAAGAATATTTAATCAGCCTCAGGAATAGCTGAAACCCATGGGAAGTGCAGGTGACAACCATGTCAGAAAAATCAGATCCTAAATGACTACAGCATGCTACATGATTACCAAAAGCTTTAATTCACAAACGAGGAGTGCAGAGCTTGGTGTGGAGATGATGAGGTTCCTGTTCCCAATTGGCATCCTACTGCAAGTGCAGGGAAGGCTGAGACTCTGATGGTTAGCTAACAAGAATAACTTCCCAAGCAAAGACACCCCTCAACCCACAAGGAGCACTAAGATGGCAGACGATAACTTTCCCTAGTATTTGTTCCCACCCAATGAATGATAATACCAGCTATGAAAGCCTGGCTTACAGAGTTTGCTTTGCAACAAGGGTGACTGCCTTTAAGATGGGTATCTATGGTGGTGCTGTCCCCAGCTACCTGTCCTACGTCATTCCCTGGATGAATCTTCCAGCTCTTGTAATAGTTGCTGGATTGCTACCACTGCTAACCTGAGACATTAAGTAAAATAAAAATTGAATGTCAGTTTATACTGACACATCATATTGTAAACAACTGGAGTTCATCTGTTGCTTCACCAAGAGCTAGCCTTTCCCTACATCAGAGATGAGAGTTCCTAAGAAATGAGCTGAACCACCACAGCATCTCTAGGCAAAGCATCCCCATTCAGTAATCTGAGCTCATAGTCTTGATTCCCGTAGTGGATAGCTTTTAAAACTTACAGGGTCTCTTTCCATGATCATTTCTCTTTCACAAGATATCTTCAGAATTAGTTATTAATAGAAGTGCAATATTCAGCATGTGTTATTATTTAAGTCTTTGGGGTAATTCAGACCTTGTCTATACTGGGATTTTTCAGTGGAATTGTATTTGTGATGGTGGTTTTGTGGCATGGAAGCCTGTTTACTACAGCTTGGATTGGGACCAACAGAAACAATGAATACTTGAGCAAAAATGCAATTGGGGAAAGTCTCACTCTTTGAAACAAAGCATTAGAATATATTTATTTTTTTTTTTTTATGTAGGTCTTTTCTAGAACAGCTTGTTTGCTTGCCTGTTTCCTGGCAAGCAGAAGTCCATCTCTCCGTATCACCATTAGTCATGCTTGGAGTGGTAAGAAGCAACTGCAGTCCTGTGAGGTCCTTAGAACTAGACTATCCTCTCTTCCTTTTGCCACAGCCTCTGGAGAGAGCCCTGACAGCCCAACACAGGACCATCATTGAGGGACCTTCTAGACCCACAGGCTGTGAAGATCACACTGGTTTGTGGACCTCATCCCCAGCATGGGGGTAGAGTGCCTCCATGGACCCACATCTTGAGGGTGAATTTTATCTGTGTGTAAGGAGCCTCCACAAAGCTTATAAACTACCTAACTGCTACAGTGAGGTCTTCTTAATGTTCAGATCTTTTAATAATAAATAACTACTGAATGTGAATGAAGGCAATTAACTCTATAGCTGCAATGCAGGGGACTTTCTAATGTTGACTTAAGCTATGTTGGAGGCAGAATGAATATTCTGCAGTAACCCTACAAGCTAGGAGATAGGAAACAATTGACTTGCAGCATTTTCTAAATGTTCTGATTCCTCCTAAATGAGCTCCATTAACACTGAGACACAGAGATGAGTTAATTGTGGTTATTGAGATGTTGCAAATGATCTTTCCTATGGTTGCTTTAATTAAAACACCTGCTTTCTAGTTTGTCATGTCAATATTGCACCTGTTTAGTCCATGCAAATACAAAGTAATTGTTATGAAAGAAAACTATTTCTTTCTTTGAACCATTCTAAGTCAGCAAGGTTAAATTGCAAAACCATATCTGGAGTTTCTGAGTCTGCATATCTGCTCATTAACATGTGTGTGCCTAGAATATCCAAATTCTGTCATAAGATGTGCCTTTTTGCAGCTAGATAAGAAAAGATTTCCTACAGCTAAGCAGTTCTTTGATACCATCAGATTCTATCAAATCTATCTGATTTTAAAAGCAAACAAAAGGGAGGGCGGTTTTGCTTCTTTAGATTCAAACTTTTCAAACATCAGCTTTACTATTTAGTCTATAACAATGCTGTTCTACTACATAACTTAATTTTTACATGCCTTCTAGACAGAATTTCTTTCACAGTATGCTTTGGATTATGCTTCTATGATGTAAAGAAATTCTTTTTCTTGGCTCAGCACCAGATTCTTTCAGTTTTTCTCAATATTGCTTTCCAGAAGTACCTCTAAGAGACTTCTGATGACTGCCTTGCAAGCTCTGTAATCAATGACACCAGAGGGATTTCCAATTTTGTTGATTTGGGGTAACTTTCAGGTTTTGTGCTAGTCTGAGATTAGAGATATCCTTGAGTCATGCAGTATCCATCAGCATCTCTGACTTGTATAATGATCACTGGTTTCTTCCTTCCCACAGCTCGGCACTTGGCAGTGCAGTCTGGCAGAAAGCACTCTCAGTTCCACCTCTCTCCTTGGAATTTCTCGGGATATGGGTTAGTGAGACTGCGTATGCACAGTTCTTTGGGTCCGCTGCCTCTGGAGAGATGGTGTGGTTTTTTTCATTCATCTCACTGTCAGCACTAGACAAGCTCAATAGTGATAATCTGTGTTAGCTAGACCTAAGATCAGATTTTACATTGGAAACAAAGGTCACAGATGCAGAAAACATCACTTAATTATATCCAATACTATTTACTCATCATCTCTTACCTAGAATCCTAAGATTTTGGCCTGTTTTCATGTGTAGGTAGATCTTCAGTCTTGAGAGCAACATCTGCACACCCTTAGAGTTACCCTTGATTTGAAATGTAAACCTTGGTATCCTGTCCACCAGGATTGGGCCATGCCTTCCTAGGAAGTACCACTACCTTCTGAATCCCGTTTTCTTTCCTGTCCTTGTTCTTGATACGATTAGAGTCAGGTTTTGGTATTCAAGTGTAAATGTTTCTGCTGATTTAATCCAGAGCCACTGTGAAAACTTAAGGAAACTCTTTTACTCTTGCTTACCCTGGTGGTAGGAGACTTTTTGGAAGTGCTGTTGGCTCCTCATTAAGGCAGACACAAAAATTACTTCATAATACTACTTTCTGGAAGCTCACAACCCTTTGGCAGTAGTAATGCACTCAGATTAAATATATAAATCATTGATTGTATACACATTCTACAAATCATCTGGCATGTTACATGTTTAGACAACATACAAAGACATTATTAATGTAGACATCAAGCTTGGGAAGTAGTTACTCTTTATGGATATATCGATGAGTGCAAGTCTCTATATACACTTTGCTATGACTTGAATTTCTTTAAATTTGGGCTATGGAGATTTTGAGCAATAAATACTTACTTTATTCTCACCTCCACACTGACCACATGAGATAACAATGATCCAGAAATGCTCGAAGTAGCTGATGTGTATTAGTTGCTAACAGAGAGTGGACTGCTATTTAGTCAGTCTGTGAGGACACCAGGCTTGGGTGGGATAGCCACTAGACTACAGATTTATAATGAGCCATGAAAGTGTGGATTTATTTTCCTAAGCTAGGTTGCAGATCCTTAGCCTTTGACTTGCAGTGTGAGTTGCAGTTCTCTGTAATAGATGTCACAGCTCCTTATCCCAGTGAGAAGTGAAGAACAGGTGGAGGTCCCAAATAGCCACAACTCCAATAGCTTTGATTGACCATCTGGAGGATCTGAGAAAAACCTCAGCCAGAACTATTTACTACATCCCATTCAGAAAAGAAAGGAAGGATGGTTATATTTAGATATTCATGAAAATCTGGACACATAATCACTATAGGCTTGACTGTATAGACACAACCTGTCAGTTAGAGGGGATCATTTTACCTCTGCAGAAGTGTCTAACTCACCATCCCACAAGTATTGCATACACCTCTCTTTCCACCTATAATCTTTGGACACTTTTTAGATTTTTTAAAAATTTATTTCGTCACACTGTTCTAAAGCTATTTTAATTGAATTTGCTATATTCACAGTTGTTATATTTGGACTGTCTCAAACTCATTCAAGTTTGTTTCCATAGCAGTGACTAGAAGTCAAGAAGAGCTTTTCTACAATCCTAGAGCAAAAAAAATCCATTAATTTCAGCAATCCAATATTCTACTTTTGGTCTGCTGGTTTTTCTACTATGCCTT
The DNA here is from genome assembly GCF_047716275.1 of Strix uralensis. NCBI lineage: Eukaryota > Metazoa > Chordata > Aves > Strigiformes > Strigidae > Strix > Strix uralensis. The sequence continues at coordinate 150,035,657 of NC_133972.1, read as the reverse complement.
TAACAACTTTAATTGCTGCTTGAATTTCAGGCTCTATGGACTATGATTTAGAAACACTATCCTTGATGTCAGTTTCTGGGAAGCTGACAAGTGTGTCTTTTCCCATTTTATTGTTTATTAGCTGCTCACTCTGAGTCAGTGTCAGTCTTGGAAATGAATGTCTCCTCATGTCTCTTGGGAGAAGAGATTTTAATATTGGAAGAACCTCTTGAGAAGTACTTGTTTCTTTAATATATATAGATTTTTCTGGTTTACTTGCTTATTTTCCTTTTTTTTTTTTTTTCAAGTAAGGGTTGATGAAGACAGTTTTCAAAGAAAAGGTCTCCTGTTTTATTCAGTTTCTCTCCACATCCTCAAAGCAGTAACATTTTATTCCCAATTGAACTGGATTGGATACAAGCAGTTTTGACAAAGGAAAGTGTTTTTTGCTTTATGTGTTCAAGCGGTCAAGTGGAAGAAGACAAACAATTTTCAAAGCCACTCTAAACAGCTTTCTTCTTTCATGGCCCTTCTTTCTTGTCATAGAATCACAGAATCATAGAATGGTTTGGATCAGAAGGAACCTCTTAAAGGTCACCTAGTCCAACCCTCTTGGAACGAGCAAGGACATTTTCCACTAGGTCAGGTTGCTCAGAGACCCATCCAACCTGACCTTGAATGTTTCTAGGGACAGGACATCTACCACCCCCCTGGGTAACCTGTTCCAGTGTTTCACCACCATCATCATAAGAAATTTCTTCTATATATCTAGTCTGAAACTATCCTCCTTTAGTTTAAAATCACTACCCCTTGTCTTATTGCTACATGCCCTGTTAAAATGTCTGTCCCCATCTTATTTATAAGCCCCCTTTAAGTATTGGAAGGTGGCAGTAAGGTCTCCCCAGAGCCTTCTCTTCTCCAGGCTAAACAACCCCAACTCTCTCAGCCTTTCCTCATAGGAGAGGTGTTCCATCCCTCTGATCATTTTTGTGGTCCTCCTCTGGACTTGCTCCAACAGGTCCATGTCTTTCTTGTACTGAGGACTCCAGAGCTGGACACAGTACTCCAGGTGGGGTCTCACGAGAGCAGAGTAGAGGGGAAGAATCATCTCCCTCGACCTGCTGGTCACACTTCTTTTGATGTAGCCTAGGGTATGGTTGGTTTCCTGGGCTCTGAGCACACATTGACGGCTCTTCATGTATTTTTCCTCAAGAGTTGAGTATTTTTTTACTTAACCCCACTTGTCCTTTTCTCTACTTTGTGATGATTGCATAAATGTAAAGGTCATGGAATGGATAAATAATTTGCTAAAACACAGGAGATGGAAGGAAGCAATAAATGGCCAACTCTTATGACAGCGGGAAGTCACAGTGGAGAGGTCTATACTGGAATCTGTGCTGTTCAGCTTGTTCATACATGATTTGGAAAAGAGTGTTAACAGCAAAATGACAAAGTTACTGATGATTTACAGTTATTTAAGATATTAAGGACAAGAACAGCCTGGTGAGCTTCAGAAAGACTATAACCCAAGGGAACTGGGCAATAAAATGCCAGATGAAATTCAACATGCATATGTGTAATGTGATTTCTGTGGGGAAGAAAAGGGAATTTTGCAATACTTCCCCTTCTCCCAGGACAAATTGTTTGAAGCCACAGTGCTGCCAATTCAGGTACAGGATCATGAGCTAATTTGTCCTTTTACATCATCTTAAGGAAAGAATCAAGCTAAAGACATTGTATTTGTGTCAAGAAAAAGTGATTGCTTTTCATTGCATGAAGTATTTGGGTGTTTCATCCAACTTTTCAGCTCTGAGGTTTCCTTTGTTAATATTCTGTTATGTATAGCCAGGTACGTTAATGTGGGGTGAAACTGCCTGAATCAGCAGCCATTCCCTCCATTGATTTCTGATTCATTAAATGGCAAGCTAGATAATTACACACTTTTTATTCATTGTCAATTAAATACTCTGACATCAGTGGTAAGAGAAAACATTCAAAACCTTTTTGCATCACCTCGTGTTGTGTATATTCTGCTAAGAATATTGCCCCAGTGATACTGCCGGCTTCCACATGCTTCACTCTTGCTTTCTCAGTTATTTCTTAGTGTCAGTGCTCTTTTGCTTTTCCTCTTATTTCTGTTAAACATGAAACACCATCCATTATAATCATAGAATGATAGAAAGGTTTGGGTTGGAAGGGACCTTAAAGATCATCTAGTTCCAACCCCCCTGCCATGGGCAGGGACACCTTCCACTAGACCAGGTTGCTCAAAGCCCCGTCCAACCTGGCCTTGAACACTGCCAGGGAGGGGGCAGCCACAGCTTCTCTGGGCAACCTGTTCCATTGTCTCACCTCCCTCATTGTAAAAAGTTTCTTCCTTATGTCCAATCTAAATCTACCCTCTTTCAGTTTAAAACTGTGGCCTCTTTAACTTTAGAGATGTTACTAGATATTTCCATTAAAAAGATTAAGATTTTGAAGCACAAACACACAAGGAAAATAAAGCAAGTACATAGCATTTTATACCTAAACACACAGTGTGTAGTTATGCTATTACTATTACCCATCACAATCATGAAAATCCTCCACCTTAAGATATATAATTAATATATAATCTAATAGCCATTTAATCTAACAGCCATTTAATTTCTGCAGTACTCTACTGAATGAATCAGTGCAGTACTGAACTAACATCAGTGTGGCGTTTACAGTAGATTTTCTGTTTACAGGCTGAAAATATTCCCCGAGGAAGAATTGTGATTAGGGTTATCAATGAGTGTTAACAGCTCTAATGCCCATTTCTTCTTTCATTCTGGCAGCAGGCAAGCTGCTTAAAGACCTGGGTTTATCTATATAAATTACCAGGTTCCAACCAAACTTCATACTAATAATTTTCTTCTCCTGTAAGTCTGTAAAACACTGTTGTTTATAAATGTCAGTTGGAGGCTTCTTATGTGAGATCTTAATTCACCAAGCTGCAGCACCACTGTTCAAACTATGAGAAGGTGCCAGCCTATGGGGCCACATCATGGTTCTAGCAAGAAATCTCTCCACAACATTTTATCACTGAGAATGCAAGGAAATTTCATGCCCAGAGGTCACGCTGGGGAAATACCCCTCACAAGCCCTCTTTAATCAACTCACCAAATGTTTCCCAAAGGCTTTTCAATAACCATCAATCCATAAAATTACTTCTAATCTATAAATCAATATGAGTGGTACCAGGCACCAGGAACAAAAAAAGCTAATGAAACTTCAAGTCTCTGAATGTTGTTATAATACTTGTTCCCAATCTACCTCATAAACATGAATAAACTGGGGCATCACTGTTTCTGACATAACCTTGGATAGCTACCACTGGCTGGTTGCTGCTGCACTGCACATCTGGCCCCTCTGAGCTGATAGAGGCAGAAGAGAGGGTGCCTGGCACCCTCTGCCCCAGCAACACAGTCACTAGCCCCCGAGGGCAAAGGAAAACCTGCCAGCTATTAACAGGGCAGAGAGTATTAACAGGACAGACACGTAATCGAGTGTGCCTGCTTCTATACAAAAAAGGAGAACTTGGTATCTCTAGCTACCCTAGCAACCGTGTTCATTAAACTGTTATTTTCCTCATTTTAAGGATAAAAGCCAAGAACTGCCGTTGATTTCAATGGCAACTAAATAACCTCATGCTCTTGAAAGTCTTTAGGTGCCAGAAAGCCTTTAAATATCTGTCTCTAAAGCTCAGACCTTTAAGTGTATTTAAACACTAAGTTCTCAGGCAATAGTTACCTAAATGCATTTTAAAATGTGTTCCTAAAAGGCTTGCTTGTAGAAAGTCTGGGGGAGGGGAGAGATGAGACCCATGGGTTGTGACATACCCGGAAGACTTTCCCACCTAAATCTCCTCCATGTATGTTACTGCAGTGGCTGGCAGCCTACAGCGTTTGCTGATTATTAGAGTAGTCCTTACTGGTTATGAGCAATCTTCTCCCACTGCTTCTGTAAATAAATACTTCCCATAGGATTTTTTGACTATACAGTTATTTTTCTCTTGGTCTTTCTATTTCCCCTAGTTTTTTTCTTCTCTCCTTTTCCTATTGTCTTGCAAGTGCTTTGTAGAAGCCCTGCAGTTCCTCCTGCAGTGCTCCCATTGCACCATGGTGGAGACTTACCCCAGGATTCCCACTATTGCTTCATTTTTTTGTACAGCAATTGCTAAGAGAGCAGAAAAGCTGCTTGTGTTCCCAAGAGGCCACATTGTAAAGTCCATAGGATGCACTCTGGCCAGCTTTCCTGACAGAACGGACATAGATCAGACACAAAACAGCCACAAACTTTTCCCCTACAAGGCAATCCACTGTCTCACACAATGTTGGACACAGCACCAAGAATGAGATGAAGGCGTTGTTACAGGAAGAATGTGCACTATCCCATAGGTCTCCATACCACAGCAATAAACCACCAAATGTCCACAGTTGATACAACATCAGGCTTGGATCCCTATGGGCTTTTCAATGAGGTAATTGGAGTTTACTCTTTGTTTGGTGTTGAAGTGAAAAACAGAAACGGCCATGGAGGGCTATTGTGGTCACAGCTTATTTTAACATCTGCATCACTGTCATACTTGAACTGTCTTAAAAGTGATTATTCTGTTGTCCTGTAACCACTTTACATCAGACAATTTGGCCTAAAATCGTAGAGTAAGGCTGAAAATTGGGTTCCTGAACTCTGTTTCTGCCTATGCCAACTGTGGCTCTTGGCCAATTTAAAGACTTAGCATGTATCAAGAGCTTTGGGATTTGGAGTTGAAAAATCCTCCAGAATAATGAGTAGACTGAGTAAAAATAGGTCAATAAATAAATAGAAAAGAAAACACTATAGAATAAAGAAAAATATGCTCAATACTTTTTATAAGTGCCAGTGAATGAGGGAGTCGGTCACTGAACAGAAGGGCATGAACTAGATCAAGCCATGGGACAAACTGATCCGGGGCTGAGCAAACAGGCAAAACCAACCCACTTTGAAAGATTTCCAATCACAGACTAGGCTAATAGCATTAGTCCCCTGTTCAGTTGTTCCTAGAAATGAAGGCATCTTCTGAAGTTACAAATCTCGTGTGAGATTAGAAGAATATTTTTCCATAAAATTTTTAAATTTACCTTATAGCAGGGGTAGAAAATGAAGGCTTGCACTTGAAATGTTGAATTAAAGAAATGGAAATAGTTACTTTTTTTCTCTACATTGACAGTTCAAGGCAGTCAGATCAGCCTAATTTAAAATAGTCAAAGTTTGTTGAGGTTTTTTAATGTGAACAAAGAAGTAAAAAATATCCTTTCAGATGGAATGAAATATTTTATTCACTATGATTGAGAATGTTTTCTTTCAATGATGTATTTTATAAGCAAAAATACAATGGTTTGATGTTCCAAAATAAAAGTTAATTTCCAAATGAGAGGCTGAAATAACTATTCTGCCAGGACTTTTTCCATTCTTGGCCTTCCCATAGATTGAAAAATTTGATAAAACCAGAATGAATTTGTGGAGCATTTTAAGGTTACAGTACCTCTTTTTTTTTCCATAAAGAAATGCGGGCAAAGCTTCATCTAGCTTTAGTACTGAGAAGCCCAAACTAATCTACAAATTTATAGCAGGGTGGCACTTAACAGAAGCATAAATTTTTTCTTTCAGGTCTTAACCTTTAGTTACATAAATAGAAAGGTCCTCAGTGTTGTTATCATCCCAGTGACTGACAACACGTCAGAGAGAAAACATGACCTCTGGAATGCGTTCCTTTTGAATAAGGACAAGAAAATCTCATGTAATATTAGTGTCTGGAAAATGAGACCTGATGATTCAGCTACTAGAGGAAATGTGCCTTAGAACAGTGTGAATTTTATCTCTGCCTTTCATGTCAATCTTCCTTTGCTGTAACACTGTCAATCAGTCAGATCACTCTCATACTTCATTATGTTGCCATAGTGATCCTTTCCTCCAAAGTTAAAAATAATCCTGTTCCGATGTTGAAACTTATTGAGAAGAAGACCGTATGTGATTGCCTGCCTGCAGTTATTTGCCTCCTCTATGTGGAGTTAAGTACCCCAAAAGGATATCCATTCACTTTTTTTCTGATTTTTGCAGTTGAGATAGTACAGTAGCAACTGGACTAAGCCCCTTTCTCCAGTTATTTTCAGTAAATCAAGTCATGCTGCATCAGTGAGCTTTTAAACTGTACCACAATTTGCTACATCTCCAAAATTATCCTAATAAGCAATCCCAAAGCAACATAGAATCACAGAATCATCTAGGTTGGAAAAGACCTTGAAGATCATCCAGTCCAACCGTTAACCTAACCATGACCGTTCCCAACTACACCATATCCCTCAGCGCTATGTCAACCCAACTCTTAAACACCTCCAGGGATGGGGACTCCACCACCTCCCTGGGCAGCCCATTCCAACACCTAACAACCCATTCTGTAAAGAAATGCTTCCTAATATCCAGCCTAAACCTTCCCTTGAGCAACTTGAGGCCATTACCTCTTGTCTTATCGCTTGTTACTTGGTTAAAGAGACTCATCCCCAGCTCTCTGCAACCTCCTTTCAGGTAGCTGTAGAGGGCGATGAGGTCTCCCCTCAGCCTCCTCTTCTCCAGACTAAACAACCCCAGTTCCCTCAGCCACTCCTCGTACGACATGTGCTCCAGACCCTTCACCAGCTTCATTACCCTTCTTTGGACACGCTCGAGTAATTCAATGTCCTTTTTGTAGTGAGGGGCCCAAAACTGAACACAGGAATCGAGGTGTGGCCTCCCCAGTGCCGAGTACAGGGGTAAGATCACTTCCCTGTCCCTGCTGGCCACGCTATTTCTGATGCAAGCCAGGATATCATTGGCCTTCTTGGCCACCTGGGCACACTGCTGGCTCATGTTCAGCCGGCTGTCAATCAACACCCCCAGGTCCCTCTCTGACTGGCAGCTCTCCAGCCACTCCTCCCCAAGCCTGTAGCACTGCTGGGGGTTGTTGTGGCCGAAGTGCAGCACCCGGCATTTGGCCTTATTGACACTCATGCAGGTGGCCTTAGCCCATCGCTCCAGCCTGTCAGATCTCTCTGCAGATCAACACTCCCGCCCAACTTGGTGTCATCTGCAAACTTACTGAGGGTGCACTCGATCCCCTCGTCTAGATCATCAATAAAGATGTTAAACAGGAGTGGTCCCAAAACCAAGCCCTGGGGGACACCACTTGTGACCGGTCACCAACTGGATTTAACTCCATTCACCACAACTCTTTGGGCCCGGCCATCCAGCCAGTTTTTTACCCAGTGAGGCGTGTGCCCATCCAAGCCGCGAGCAGCCAGTTTCACCAGGAGAATGCTGTGGGAAATAGTCTTAACTAAGTCAAGGTAGACACTCTAACACTTATACATATGTACTCAATAGCAATTTCTATGCTTAATATTTTCTTTCTTTTATGCTTACAACTTTTCAGAGAAAAAGAGAGATATTAGCTGATGGATTGACTTCACTGATGCAGGATGGTATTTGTAACAATTAGATGTTTACCTTGGCAAGCATGTAGAGGAACAGCATGTTTTATACCGGTGACCTTTTGGAAATCAAGGCAACAGGCATGACAAATCTGTAAAAATGCTCACTTATCTGCACTCCTTGGCTTTCTTCTTAACTTGCTACTGCAGCCTCTAGGTCCAAGGTGCATAGTTCCCACTTACTTTGATTTCACATAACAGAGGCTTATAACCATGCTCATTTATCAAGTGCCAAATCATGAGAAGTTTTAGAAAAATGCAGTCTAGCATTCCTTAGGATTCTAATGCATATTTCTTAAAATGAAGAATAATTTTATGCTGGTTTTATCATTACAGCTCTTGGTGTTTTATACTGGATATCCAAAAATGAGTACCACACAATCCATAAACCCATAAATAGAGAGCTGCAGCGGGGAGAGGTACAGAACCCAGTTCTCCAAGGCACTATTCAGCTTTACGCACCCTACAGCAGCCACTTCTCCTGGAGCTCCCCTGGGTCGGTCACTGCCTGGTGACTTCTGCAAAGAAGAGTGGGGATTCTACAAATAAGAGTCTGCTTCTCTGCACAGCCCTGCTCAGCCCACTGCACCCTGTCCTCCCTGTGCACTGAATAATGCAAAAGTTACATTAAAAAAAAATATGCAGTCTTCCACTTCCTACTATTTTCTTTCTTCCTGCTTTTCATTCACCTTCCATTCCTCCCCCTGGGAAGTTGGTCTGGATGGCAATCTCTCCTCTTCGATAGTACCTTGATTACTTCTGAGCTCTGAGGATACAGGAGAGAGTCTCCTTGAACAGTGACCTCAAGTGCTACTGACAAATAGCATGGTGAATACAGCTGTCAAAATTTAGCATGGCTACCATGCCCATGCTAATGGACTTTGTTCCAGAAGTTCATCATTTGGCTTTATTTAGCCATCTTTTTCTAACAGAACAGCAAAATGGATTCTTAACAGTAGGGCTGCTTTCAGTAAACTTCAAATACCTGTGCTGGAGTGCAACTTTACACCAAGAAGATTGCTGATTTTTATTTACCGTTTTCTTTTTTTTTTTTTTTTTTTTTAAACTAGAGGAAGAAAACAGGAAAAATATAATGCAAAAAGACAGACTGGATGGTTTAAATTTGTTCATGTTAAAGGAATTAAAGTCAGGATCTTAAAACAGGATTCATCAAGTGAGCTAAATTATATATGGCACTTTCAACTTTTCCTGGCATGAAATAGCATGCCTGACTAAGAATTAAAGGATCTGGCCCTTTGGAAGCCAGTGAGGTTGTTTCTGCTCCCATCTTACTCAGAGGAAAGATAAAATGCTCTCTTTCTGGCTGTAGCGGGATTAGTTTCTTATATGGTGCATAGGTTTATTTCTCTGTATTCACAGAAAGAAAGCACAGCAACTGTTCATTTATCCAGAAGAACATGTAGCAGGCTCTGACATTTACTCATAAAGGATTAAAAGTATTTCTGAAAGCACAGCTGTGATTCTAATAACTCACAATTAAAAATTGCAGTAAAAGCTTTTAAAGTTTTTTTACCCCCAAACTCTCTGTAGAAACTGTAGCATTACTGTCAAAAAAATTGTGAGAAGAGTCAAAGTTGCGCTTTCCTGAGAGGGAACAGAAGATTCTAAAAAAGAATCCATGTACCTGTTGCTGTGTTTACTCCTTTCTAATCCAAGACAATAGCTTTGTGCTCACATAATTTGCAGGCAAGATGACATCTTATTTGGTCCACTTGACAGAGATTCACAGAACACAAAAAAATGTTTCTGTAGAGGAAATAGTTTAGCTACTGTACGAAGTAACTGACATGTTGATAGTCCTCGCCTCTTCAGGTTGACACCAGCTAATGGTATTTTATTTTCAAGTGATTTCATTACAGTGAAAGAGAAACACTTTTCTTTTTCCTGATGGCATACAAGTGGAAGAGACAGCAAAATCTTTCTAAACAAAATGAACGAAATGAGAAGCCTCAGCTGAACATAAAAAGGGGCAGAAACACAGCACGTAAGCTCCCACCCACCCTTTACACCTTCAGAGGGAAGAACTAGGCAGTAGCGGTTGATCTTGCTGTCTGTTTGCTCTGAGTCAAGGACTGCTTTGTTCCAGGCTGTGGAAACACATAAAAAGTACAAGCCACTTTCCTGAAGAATTTACAATCCAAAAGAACAAGGCAAACATAGAAGAATAACAATTTGAGTTGTCATCGTCAGTCCCTAAAGGCGCAAGGTTGTAACATCGTCTGTTGTGTAATAAGAGACTGCTGGGTCCTGCCATGGCCACGATCAGGAGTGGGATCTGAACTGGTGCTGAGCACATCAGCTCTCAGTGATGCAGACTTAACAGGCTGTATACCACTGTCAGCGTAAGGCGGGACATTTACAGTCGTCTTTTCTGTACAGTGAGAAAAGGATTTATAGATACAAGTGACTTTCAATAGTAGGTTGAGATGCTCACCTTCATCCTCTTCATTCAGAAGAATAAAGAAAGGTATATTAATAACTCCACAAAATCATTTTGTCTAACTTTTCACTTCTCAACTTCCCAGCTGGCTACCCCAGCAGAGCTCTTTGTAGGGCTTTTTATTTTTCAGAAACTGGCTTCATAGATGCTTCTCCTTCCTTTTTACTTCTTGTGACCTTCAGCCTCAGTGCAATAATATATCTTTATTGGAAGACATAACATCAGTCACAGTTTCACCATTCTCATTCCTCATTCTTTTCCAGCATCCAAAAGGTAAATGCATCCAAAACGGAATTGAGATTTCTTTCCCAGTTGGATCTTACAACAGTAATAAATGAGTTACCATCTGCATTTCTAATTAAAAATCCAATTGGTATAATGTAATGAGGTTTCTGGATGCAATTAGCAACTGCTGGGGGTCTCTTTATAGAACCAGCACTACAATTATGAGGCAGATAGACTCTATCATATGCAATGAAGAGCTTTTTCAAAGTTTTTCTGTCCTTAGCTGGATGGATTCACAACAGAGAGTTAGGCACTTTTAGATACCGTAATTTACTGAAATGCACAATTCAGGTTAGTACTTCGGTTTTCTGTACAGTTTAGGGCAGAATTACATGCCTACTATGATCCATTGAGCCTTCAAAATCATGCCTAACTTCTGGACTTTTATATTTACTGCAGAATCTAAGTCCATGTGTTTTTGTTTGGATCACAAGCACTGCATTAAGAGTAAATAGTGGAGCCATTTACTTTTTCTTAGAAGTAGAGCTAATAAAAATGGTGAAACTTTCTGGTGATTTTTCAAGGAATGAAAAAAGTTTTACTTGTTTTTTAATGGGCAGTAAAAATTTCAAAGCCACAAATTAGTCCTGAATATATTCATGAATCACTTTTTCTAAATCAAAATTTCATAAATTTGTTATAGCAATGCCTTAGAGTTCAACAATCCTTTACAAATTAGGCTTTATAAAGAGAAGAGTGAGAACAACAGAGAATATATTTAAAAGCCTCTTTCTCTGCCTCCCTTATCTCCATGTGTGTATATACACACATAGCAATATTCAAAGGCTTGTATAGAAGTCTTCTTCCAGAGTATCGCCATGTGTCCGAGCATTTCTATTTTTCAGACTCGCATAGTGATATTTATAAAAGAAAGGCACTCAGCAGGCAATGCCACTCTTAGCTTAGCTAAATCAGCAGCAGCACTGTCTTATTCACCAGCTTCAGTATAGTTAAAGAAAACAAAGATCATCAGTATGACGCAAAGTCCCAGGTTGCCTGGATTTCAGGTTTCCTGGGAGCAGGCTTGAGAGATGTTCTCAGGTTCTTTCAGCCCGTTTAATGACCTGTCTGTCTGAGCATGTGGAAGCACCTCCTGCCCTCTTTCCAGGGCCACCACTGTCATCAGGATCTTGCAAAGCAGGAGAGTGCCTGCGTGGGATGGGCCTGCACCCAGACCTGTGAGCCCCTATCAGCGCTTCCTAATTCCTGTTTGAACCTTAGAGGAGCTTCCTAATTCCCATTTGATCCTTAGAGAAAAGAGAAGCTAAAGGATACAAATGTCTTAAAGAGCATGTAAGATGCTGCTTCTTCCTCACAATGAAATTAGAATGACTCTAGCTCTAATGATACACTAACAGAAGCAACAGAGCCAACTTTACAAAATGCATTTTTTAATGCAAATTTCTGTGTATTCTTTGTCAGAAAACATAGAACATTTGATAAAACTGCTTCTGGCTCACTAAACATGAAAATAGGCAGACTTCAGTAAAAAAAGAACATTCTGTTTGGTTTGTACTCAGCTTTTTCCTAGTTTGAGTCAAGAAACCCTGCTAGCTGACCCAAAGAGATTTATTCCAAAATCAGATTAGACCACAAATACATTGCCTTTACAAGAGATCTTAGCAGTAGCAAAGGGATGAGGCTGAAAACTGAGGCAGTCTGAACATTCATATATTGTGCCTCCAGCTCATGACTGGTGTTAATAAAATGCTATTTCCAATGCTAATGTTTGTCCGGTGATGAAGCTCTTGACTTAATATTAATTTCTTAAATAATTTTATGATTTGTAATACACGGCTGCCATTGAGACTGTCTGAATCACGCAGCAGGTGAATTTAGGAAGCAAAGAATGAGTGAGAAAAAGCAGCAGCACAATGGGCAGAGTAACACTGTTTAATCTGCTTCGCCACGATTTGATAAGTATAAGAAGAGTATTGTGTCTTCCTTGTAGGTCAATTACAATCAATTAAGCTTACACTTGTAGTTCAAGGAATTTCTCTGGAGTTCAGCAGTGAAATGAAAAGAAAGGGTTCCTGGAAGCATCATTTTATATCTCCTCTGCACCAAAAGAATTGCAATGCATACAGTGGTTTAACAAGATAAGAGCTAGGCTTCCTTTTGAGAACAGGTCTTGTGAGCTGCCCAGCCTGCATAATCATACAGTGAGCCCACACCTGGACCAACAAGCTTGTGGGGCCACAGACTACATGATGCCTCTTCACTGAGGCTGGAGCCACTCCTTGCTTCAGCAGTCCAGCTCTTGAAGGGGACACTGGGAGCAGGCAGGTGGTATGAATCTCCAGGTAGTGGTTTTTTGCTTTATTTTTGCTACTCTGTTTCTAAATATTTACCTTGACTTTGATAGACTATGTGAAGCTTTCTACCCATCTTCTATCTTTCTCTGATAATCAGAACAACCTCCGCAGTTGCTGACACATCTAAATCACTCTGGGTGCCACAAATCATACTGCTGCAATGCCTCCCAGTCAGCACTACTTGCAGAAGTATCTTGAGACACAGGCAAACTACTGTGAGGAGGGGTTTGGAGAGTGGGGATAAATTTCATGTGGCAGGAATACCCACTGGTTGGCAGGAGGGGCCATCAGACCTACCACCCCTGAAACCAGATGTTAGCTGGCCCAGCTGTCTGCACAGTGCTGAATAATAGTCCTACAAAACCAAATCGCATGTTGACAGGTAATGGCCAAGGTGGCAAGAGCAGTTACAGCAAACACACCTGAAGAAGTTCCTTCACTTGTTTTCTTCAAGTCTCAGCAGAAAAAAATAAGCAAGATAATAATCAGGAGATTATTATCTCCACTGTCATGATAGGCTGCTTTGCTTTATAGGGCCAGAAGTGTCCTAGTGCAGTAGTATGGTAATTTTTTGGTTTTGGTTTTAGAAAGCAACCTAGATATACATGTCAAAGACTGCCAAGAAAAAAAGAGGTAAAAAAAAGAGGGAAAAGAAAATCCAGTTTTTCTGACCTTTAGGGAATATGCACCAGTGCAGTTAAGTCACTGCACAGTTTGCCATTAATATTTAAAAGATTGCACTGTCTAAGTTACCATTATTGAAATTCAGATGACTCGATGCTTTTCTGCCTAATCTTGCACTCTTGATTCTACTTTGATTCAATTCACTGGGGGGGAAGTTTGGTCTCTCGGTCACTAACACGAAGTCAGATACAATATATCGGTTCAATTTTTTTTTCTTTTGCCCATTCTTCTTGAGTTAAGAACTCTGATAATGTAAAGCTGACATTTGGGGAAAATCTAGAAAATGAATTCCTTTTTATCTCCAGGCTAAGCTGCACCAGTGAATAGAGTACTATAATAAAACCTATTTATATGCCTGTCATACAAAGACAAACCTTTTCCAAAGGAAATGGATTTGAGTATTTGCAAGAAATGATAAACAGTCAGACAAAAAAGTACTGAATTTCGCTTTGAGATGCATGGGAGAAGTAGGTTTTAGCTTCCCTTGTCAGGGAGGAGGAATGCGTATGAAAGCCATGTCAGCTGAGAGTCTCAGAAATGAGATCTTATCCAGATCTTTGTGGAAAGAAGTGACTTGGAAATATCTTGAAGGTAGGGGTTTAGAGTTATGAACAAAATGTTAGCCTGCATTTTTATCAGAAATAAATCAAAAGAGGCTTATGTAGTTCTGATAAAAAGAATTACCTGCATTTCATTTGTGCAAAAACCTTGTGCAAACTTGTGTTAAAATCTAGTCCTCTCTCTGATGCGTTTGACTGAATTATAGTGAATAGGCACTTATACAAGACAGGGTGCTGAAATCAAGCCTAATTCCAAACTGTTACCACTCTCCCGAGTCTCCCATGAAGCCAAAGTATATATTTTACTGACAAAACAGCTAAACAGCCAGAACTGTGGGGTTCCTGGCCACTTCCAGCCGCCTGGGTGACACACAGCCCTGCAGCCCCACTGCCTGGGTGACACACAGCCCTGCAGCTCCTGCAACCTGGGTGATGCACAGCCCTGCAGCACTCACTGCCTGGGTGACACACAGCCCTGCAGCTCCTGCAACTGAGGTGACACACAGCCCTGCATTCCCGCCACCTGGGTGACACACAGCCCTGGAGCCTTGCTGCCATGCCCTCTCTAGCAAGCGTGGCAGGCTGCTTTCTGTCGTCTTGCTTCTGGGATGAAACTCCACCACAAAAAATGTGGCTGGTGGCACCAGTCTGCCATGGAAGCTGAAGCATCTCACCATAATTTTAAGGTATTTTTGGAGTGGTTACAAGGGAGAAGTTTGTCTCAGAGCAGCCTTTTCCACAGGGAGTTGCTGAATTTATTGTTGTAAGCTATCAGGTAACATCTGAGCCCCCTGAAAAGGCATGTCCTACTCTAAGGAAAGGCAGGTAGAGGCACGTGAAGGCAGATGTATGCAGTTAGCTGGGGAGTTTGGGCCTGTGTTACGCAGAGGAGATGAGGGAGTTCAGCAGTTGCATTTTTGTTCAGGGCTTTTGCTATATTCAGGTCTTTTAGAGATTTCAACCAATCACTGTAATTCCAGATGTAATTAATATATTTTCCAAAACAATTTAATTATTGACTAAATATAGTTGAAGGATACTGTCATGTTTAAGTGTAGAATAGAGTAGTTAAGACAACTATTGCCTGAAAAATGTCATGGTGAGTTAATGCATGATGATGATAATTATACTAAATGGAGAATGTCCGAGTACTTACCAAGCTTAATTAAAATTTGCAGCACTCCTAAGACAGAAATATTGTTATGGTAATTTTAACAGGTAGGTAAATTGCTCACCCTGGCACATGAAGGTTGGGTAATTTACTCAAGGTCACACATCAAGCCTGCAATATAGCCAAAGTAGAGCCTATCACCTAAGATGACTTCCAGCTGCAGTCTTCAAATAATTCCCTCTCTCCTAATGTTTTAGCTTTTTTTCTGAAATAGAAACTGGCTTTCATTCATAGACTTGATTGTTGATAAATTCCTCTATCCTCAAAGGACATATATCTCCAATCTTTCCCCAGTAATTCATGCCAATGTGGCAATTTGCTAGAAAGTGAAGGATGTGAGGGCAAAGAAGAGGACAACATAAAGAAAGAAATAGAGGCAAAAGCTAATAAAAGACAATGGAATGAAAGGAACTAGAGGTAGAATAAAATCAAGGCATACAAGTGAAAGACAAAAGAGTCAAAGGGGAATGAAGGGTCAAAGAAAAGTGAAAGAAATAGGAGAAAATAATGAAATGGGAAAGGACACCATCAACTATTAGCAAACAGGAAATTGTCAGTGAAATCAAAATGCTCTAAGAATTGAGATGCATTTAGTGGAAATGCGCTAAAAGTAAAAATCTAGAGTCTCCACTACAGTATTCTGTTTACATGCCAGGAAATTCCTTACATCCTCAATCCATTAAGTGGTACTGTACGTAGGGACAGAAAAAACTGCTGCCTCTGAGTAAAGATGAAAAACACAGCAAAACTCCTGCAGAGTAACCCTAAAATGGTAACACAAGCAGACTGTGGAAGGAATCCCTACTGAGATCTTTCGATTAACCTTGCTATGATGTAAGTGGGGAGCCTAGATTAAACCAGTCATTTCTTCCTTTTTTGATTCTCCTTTTATGTTACAGTAATGCAAATAACTAGTAGAAATACATATATGAAGGTGGTTGGTTTTTCTTTTAATTCTCAGTTTGCTTCCTTAACTTGGCAAGTAACTTTTTTTTTTCTATTGAAAGCAAGAGTAGTTCAAGATGCTGTTAAAAAAGAGTAGATGGGAAATTCAAAGACAAAAAAACACATCTTAGCTGACAGATGTGGCCTTCCTAACCCAATTAGGAAATCAAAACATGGATTGTGTAGAAGGAGCAGGAGCAGAGCAACGGCTTTTGATCCCAAACTGTTTCTCCTAACATATGCAGTGTGCTGGTGACTAGACCCAGGATAGAATGCTCTCCTCTTCCCAGTGCTCTTGGTCATTCTCATGCATTGTTCAGCTAGCATGCAAACAGTATTGAGGTGGTCTGAATGTAAACCCCCATTTAGGTTAATGTTTTTAATGTATGAGAACAGTCTTGTACTAATCTCTGTGGTTCCTTCCATGCAGACTACTCCTTCCCAGAGATGCTGAGAAGCATCTTCCCCTCTCTGCATCCAAATCTTTTAAGAAGCTTTGGTCCCACTAGGATTTCTATCAGAAATAACTGACTACCAGCAAAACAAAAGATCATTTCTATTCTGTCATCAACAGCACCTTCTGCTGCTTCATTGGTCATCTTGCTCAGACTTCCCAGCATGGTTTGCCCATGGAGGTCATGTGCATGGACATGGTGGTGTTACAGTACAGTTAGGATTGGTTTGCTGATCACTGTTTCCAGACAGACAAACTCTCTGTAACTTGTCATACACAAAATTTACTAAAGTTTCCACATATCACACCTGTTGCTCAGTTGTCACCAAATCTTTGGTCAGATAGAATGATACCTTTAGAAAGATGACTGCTTGTTGTCTGTGTGAAAACATTTATTTTCAAGTTTAGTATTTGTGTTAAGTGTCCCTAAAATGCAGTGACTAGAGCACACATGTGAGTGGGAGGAAATGGCAGAATTGCAGCTGCAGTGAATTTACTTCTTATCTGAGTGAATATTTCCACAAGGGGTTTTGTTTTCAGCTCACCGAAGCACAACCAGCCTTCATGATTTAGTTCATCAACCATTAATGACTTGAGGTCAAGAACAGGTTTCTTTTCTTAACCTCCTGACTGCATGTCCTGGCCACTAAAGAACGTATAGATGCAATCACATGGCACAGGGTTTGATTTAAAAGTTCTCCAAAGAAATTTAATAATGTACTACTCATTGACCCATTTTGTATTTGCTACAGTTTTCACTTGGGAATGTGAAATCTCTGGAGTGCTAACGCTGCTTTGTGAACTGCCTGTTCTGACACAGTCAGGTAATCAGAAATGTCATTGCCAGTGGCTATTCACCACATTTTCTAACTTTTGATTAAATATATCTCATTATTTTTACTCAATATTAGTTATTATTTCCATGACTTTGAAATGAGAATTGCAAATGCTTTGATAATGGGATTAAAAGTCTGAAACTTGAGGAAAGGAATTCTTGCAGAGTCCTGTTTTGTAGCTTTATTTTGCTGTGGCTACTGAATCTCAATAATTATTGTCTTTCCAACAACAATGTCAATGACCGGTGCAGGAAATACAGGTAGATAATTTAGGTCCAGCTCAAGCCAGGCTGTTCTAGTGGCCAAATGGAAAACAAAGTGCACTGAATTTATCCAGCTTCTGGTCCCGAGGATCAGAGAATCCATTCCATCAGCATCTTCCTCTATGGTCCACACACCTGAAACAGAGAAGACAAGCCCTGGTTTTGACACCTTCATGGACCAGACAATACAGCTGACTAGCAACAGCCTAGGCACATGCTACAGCCCTCAAAAGATGACTGATTTGATCAATCCCTGTGCCAGTGTTTGGACAAGAAAATCCTTCCAAATTTCCTGCCACAGTTCCTTTTTGCTACTCAGAAAAGAGATCTGGGTTAAGTGTTACACCTCAGTCTGTAGTCAAACATCCTGGCCTATAAAATTAAGCAAATTTAATACTTGTGGTAATTCTGTACTCTTCATGGCCAAATGCTCTCAGTTCTCATGGAGGAAGCTGGAATCTGTAGTGTGTTGCCAGAAGAAAACCTGCTCACTGCAGTCAGGCTCGTATGCTACTTTCCTCAAGGTGCTGTAAAGCCAGATGAAGGTCTCTCATGCCAAAATCTCTGAATCTGCCACATAATCCCTTCTTCGCACCATGATACACCATGATCACAAAGAGACACAGCCAAATTAGTTGTGGACCAGAGGCATAACATTGACCGTTTTATCTACTGTCATAGACAAGAGTAAGGACATTTGGGGGAAAGAAGAGAGGATGGATATTGTCTTTTAGAATTGTTTGTTAAAGGAATGTTTTGATTCAAATTGAGATACCCACATTTAATAGGAAACTTGGCCAGAATGAAAAAACTTTATTCCAAATCAGGAAAAAATGTCTTGAGAAATTTCTAAATTCCCAGTGGAACAAGTGTTTCAGATGCTCATTGTTCTGGAAACATTTGGTCCATGTTTCATTAAGAAAACTGAGATGTCTTCCTTCTAAGGATTCCTGGTCTGCGTCCCCATTTCCAAGAGCTCTCCTGCTGTTCCGCAGGAGTTTGTGTCAGTTGAGGGAGCCCCATCCAATCCAGGTCAGTCACTGATAGCTTGAGTTTGTTCTCCCAGAGCTTTTTTGGACTGCTGATTCCTTGCCACAAGGATCAAAATACCACACAAAGAGTGCAATAGTTTCTGTGGCTCCCTGCTGTCTTGGGTAGATCTTTAGATATTTTTGCCATTACAAGAACTATGGCTTCCAGAGATTTTGCCATTATGGTTTCACACTTTAGAGGCTAGAAAATATGTCTCTATTTTTTGAGAAAGTCGGTGATACTGAGATATCCTGCAGCTATAGCTCCTGGATGATGTAAGGTTTCCAGACAGTTTACCTGGTCTGGAAAGGATCACAGTAAGGTGAAAGTAGGGTGACCCAGAGGCCAGTGGGTGTGGGTGCCCCAAGGTCCCGTAGAAGAAATGCAGGGACATCCTGAGGCATCAGATAACGAAAGACCACACACCACAACAGTTTATACCTGCCATTCTTCTGGCAAACTTCACTGAAAATGAGACATTTTCAGAGATAAAGTAGCATTTTCCTGACTTCACAATATAGCATAATTTTTTTCTGATGTGATTTTAGTAAGTCTTATAAGTAAGTCTCATTATTACATTATCTTCAGTTCCACCATCATGCACAGATTAAATAATTCCTAACAGTTTTATAAAGCACAGAACAAACAAACATGACAGAACTTGATTCAAAGTATTTCCTCTGAAAAACATTTTAGATAAAAAAATAAAGACCTGTAAAAGTAAAAGCTCAAATCTGGTTTCAGCATATATCTGTAAATCCAGAATAAGTACACCAAAGACAATGGAGTTATTTAGATTTTTTTACCACTAATGATTAGCATTATACAGTATTTCTATTATCTCACCAGATCCCTCCCAAATCTAGAGAGACTTTTTAAGGCAGCTACTTTAATATTCTGATGGCAAAAGTTTTTGTATAAATCCACACTCACTTGAATGTTTACAACATTTTTTCTTTTTACGAGCATTCTGGTAAATACAAGTGTTTGTGGAATGCAGCTGAGTGGCTTAATGAATAGCAATAAAGCCAGTCTTCAGTTTTTATTCAAAGGAACCTTAAAATATTCTTGAACAATGGTTACTGCGTTTAACAACTTTTGGTGATGACTGAATTAGAAATAGAACTTGTTTGTTTTTCAAGAATATAAAAAAAATGCTTTTCAAACATCTATGTGAAAGATCAAAAACTTCAACATTTCAGATGCTTATTGGCAAAATAGGAGCAAAAACTCTGGGTACCTTTGGTGAAAATCTGAAGCTGCAGATTTGTGTATATCCAACTGCTATAGTTACACCTCCCCTTGTATAAGCAAAAGAGAAAATCATGCCCTACCCCACGTGACTGGTTTAAAGTGCCAAACTCCATACTGCAGTGCTGTCATGAGTGACCCCCATAGGACAAGGGAGCAGGCGCATCACTGGGTAATGGGTGCCAATGTATAAGGACCTGGCACTGCTTGCTTGGGTAGCTGTGGTCTGTGATGTTAAACATGCTGTGTGTGTAAATGAAACAGGTCAGCAAAGGCATACACAGGAGGACTTGCATTTGCAGTGTCTCCTAATTAGCAGGCTCTTCTTGTACTGTAATGCCTGACCGATGTTTGTGGAGGAGGAAGAGCTGTATGGCAGAAGGGCTCCTATACTACACGTGATATATTTTAAAGGGAGCATTTGTGGTCTTAATATTCGGCCATAGGTCTGCCTGAAGGAGCCCCATCCAGTATCTTCTGTGGGAGTGGAGTGTCCACAGGCAGCTGGGGACAGCTGAAGCTGTTGCTTTGTCTGCTTAGAAAGGTAAGGAAAGCAAACTCTGCAGGAGAGAGCTGAGGATATACCCTTACAGATCTATTCTATAAACACCTTGGACAGGAGAGGCTCTGCCATGAGCCTATGTGGGTCAGGTATTGCAAGCCGTGGCTGCTTTGCATGACCATCTCCAAATAGCACAGCAGAGGTTCTTCATGGGCTGGTATAGTCTGTGAATGGGAAAGGTCTGGTTTAGCCATCTCCATGGGAATCATCCCCTCCCTGCCCTCTTTCCACACACAGAGATGTGTGACTCATGTCCCAGCCGTCGGCCTGTTCCAAGGCCGTGGTGTCATTCATGTTTTGGACTGAGGCTCCTGGGAACTACACTGAGCACCGAAGTGGCCCCAAAGATGCCATGAAAATCAAAGTACAGATTTGGTGGTAAACAGACATTCCTGAATCCCCAGGTTGCATCTCCTGCTTACTGGAGCTTGTACAGCCTTTAAGCTGGGTTCACTGAGCTCCCTGAGACAGAATTATTTTATAGAATAAATAATTTTAAATGAAAACTATAAAATAGTCACACACAATGCAATGTGGACTTCTAAGAATGAGTGTTCACACCAGAAACCAGGCTCTATGAGACTTTCATCCAGAAAATAGAAATAGCTTTTGTATAAAATTAAAATGAATGAAACCAACTTGACTCTTAAATACCGAGCAGTCACAATAAGTTGCTTGTCCGTAGCCTGATGTATTTACTAAAAGCACATTCAAGAGAAACAGGAGCTACTCAGAAGCAATTTACAAACAGGAAAACAGAGGAAATTGGCTGGGTAATTTATTCTCCAGGAAGTGTTTGCATGGTTGTATAAGCAAGGCACCCAGCAGAAAGGCACTGCCATGTTGTACCTGTTCATGACTTAAACATCAGTGTCCTTCAGCATGTTCGTTGTGCTAGTGTCAGGTGCTTGCTAATGCAACTTAAAAAGTGCAGTTTTAAGTGCCAAGTGAAGATTTAATTTTAGGATTTTTTTTCCTCATGAAAGAAGACTGAAAACCCCTTAAAGCCCAAACAACTACTATTTTGCTTCCTGGCAACTGAAACTTCATACACATGCACAAACACATATGTAGAGCTGAGCTGCTTATAGTAGCATGTGGAATGTTGGGACACCGAGACCAGATACAAAGTTTTCATCTTCATGTAAGTGTCCAAACTTTATTCCTCTATATACTCCTGTTTCTCTCCACCATTCAGTGCTTGCTTGCTTGCTGAGAAGCTGCTATGCCTAGGGCTGTTTTGTTCTTTGCTCTCTTCTTTTGCCAAGCTCTTCTTAACACTATCCCTGGTCATTTAAATGGCAATTAGTCAGAAGGAAGCATCTCTCTTTCCCATCCAGTAGCAACCCACACTGAACTGTGCCTGCAGCACTTTACTTAAAGATGTGAAGTAGGAGATAAAGCAGAACTGAAAGGTTTTGGGGCAAAGCTAGATTATCCTCTGGATCTCCCACCTTTCAGGTGTACTCTTTTTCTGCATCTTTATCACTCATAACAGGAATAGAGATTGACTGAAACTGTGATCTGGGGTGGTCATGTCCCTGTTTAGAGCCAGGTCTCTGGGTTTTTCTCTCTCCAGGACAAACACAGGCACAAAGGAATTGAACTGTGATAATATCTAGTGAGCAGAAACCCCATCTGGATCTGGTCCTTTGACTTTATGCTTTTAATAGCAGTATATTTACCAGTAACCAATGACACTGTCCTGGCAGCCTGAGAAGTGGAGACTTGCTCCAGCTGAAGGAGAAGGGGCAAGGAAGGGAACAGAAATCAGTTCACCCAGTGAGATGCTTTCTGCTCCAGCCACTCAACCAGACTCTTGTTACATGTTAGTCTTAAAACATGACTAGAAGTAATTTGTTCAGCACTGCAGAAGAATGTCTGTGTACTCCACCGTTAATGATTAGCTTAATTTTGCATGAATTAGTTGACTTCCTGCAATTACTTCTGCTCTTCCCCACCAGGCAACTGTAGTGTTCTGCTTTCCAAAGGCAGTGAGTCGACAGCTTGCTGACCCTGAATGCCTGTGAGCTACAAGGTGCTCATTCCATTTTCTGCACCAGTCACTAGGCTGAGACATCCAAATTCCAGCAGACACAGGATGGTTTATGGTTTGCTGTCTGCACCAGATGCTTAGCAGGAGGAAAAAAGCGAAGGGAGAGTATGGAAGAGAGGAATGCGTTCACCTTGCCAAGCTGACAGTCACCCCTTTATGGTGAGTCTGTATGGTTGTAGTCAGAAAATTGACCCTGTTAAAAAAAACAACTTGGTGCTTTCTATTTATCCCCCTTCCATACTCTCTACCTCCAGAGTACTCCATTTGACCAGTCAAAGTGCTTTGCTAAAAGCCAATTCATCCCTGTATCTGGAAAATTAAATAAGGCACTCCTTGCTTTGCACTTCATTGATAAAATCGAAGCATCTGCAGCTGGAGCTCGCCTGATGTTTTTGTTGATACGCGAGGCAGAGCTGAACACAGTGTGCTGTGCTGCAGCCGTTCTGCCTCTGCTGGCTTGACTCCTGTTAGTGCTTTTTATTTCCATTTAAGCAGAGTGCTGTGACTCAGAAGGCAGGCAGGAAAAATGTGAAAGCAGCAAGGTACCGTGTCCATAGCTGTGGCTGTATTTTGCGTTTCTGTCCAGCATGCTGCAACTTTGCAGTGTAATCTGCGACCGTCAGGACTGACTATTGTAGAGCAAGCATTTTGCACTTGGACACAGCTGAAACTGCAGTCTGACATTGCAAAATAAGGAACATGAGCACTCTGGAATAAAGATTTAGACTTATCAAGGCCCACCGGTCCCAGCTCTGGCATGGTCAGCAGTGCCAGTTCACACCTCAGAGCTGCAAAGCAAGGGACAGAAATACCCAAAAAGCACACACAGGCTCACTACTTCCACAGAAAATCCCATGTCAGGAGAATATATCCAAAGCTGATACCCGGAAAGTGAATGCTGGACCAGGAAAGGAAAGGTGCCTGCAGGAATACTGGGAACCTGCCGAAGGGAGACTACCACGGGATGACATGTTCATGGAAGAAAATCAAGAAGGTGAATAACTGCGCAGGGAGGAGCCATGACAGAAAACTGTGATCCTCTCTAAGGTGGAGAACTGCAGTTTTGACTCTGGACCTGGTCCCAAGGAGAGGGGAAAGGAGGATCATTCATATGTCCATTTCTTCAAGGGAGGAGTTTTCTGTGACATTTTCCTACAGCGTATTAACACACTGAACATGGGGTTACAGATGCTCTTGATTATGCACCTCATCAGACTCAGCAGGTCTTTGGTAACATAGCTTTCTGTCTCCAGCTCCCACCATTTATGGAGTAAGGTGATGGCATCCCATACTCCATGTGCTGAAGAGCACAGCCATCATAGACACACCTGGCAAGGGAGTTTGGAAACAGAGCAGTGCTACTCCTTATGGTCTTTGCACTCCTAAGGTGAGCTCCTGAAGAGCCATGGCAGCTGACTGCCAGAGCAGGAGCCTCCAAAGAGAGTATATATTTGCAGTTAAGTTGCTTGTGCTGGCACAGGTTGCTTGATCCTCCACACTGTTGTTGATGTTATCAGTTCTGCATCCTTTTCTGCACTGTTTGTACTGAAGTGAGCTTTCTGTTGTGGGAAGAGTCAGGGGAGTCCACAGGGGCTGCAAATCCCAGAGAACAGAAAAAAAAGCCACCCTGAAACACATCCTGCCCTCTCCAGGCTCTTCAGACCACCTTCAGAAAGTCCTCAGTAGGTGCTTGCCTGCCTCTGTCATCTGAGACACCTGGGGCTGATCCAGATGCACCAGTTTTTATTGGCCCTCACTGACTGCTGCTGTGAATGCACAGATAGCTTTGCAAGCTGAATACAATTAAATTACATGGTAAAGCTGGATTTTTGATGGCTCTGACTGAGAAGCTGAAAGGAGGAAGGCTCAAAAAGATAGGTACAAAGGGAAGAGGAATGCACTTCTACTTCTTCAGGGCCTATCTACAAGCATAAACCTCACAGAACCCTAATGCTGCACCGACCAAACCTTGAACAGACCTGAAGCACACCAAAGCATGAGACTATGAAGAAAATGCAATTTTGGCTCTCCAGAGCAGTATAGCTGTATATTAAGCACTGAACCTGAAATAATAGACTCTGTCCCTCAGATTTGGCATAGTGCTGGGGTCCCAGCAATTTGGAGTATCATGGTCTGTCACCAGGCAAAGGCAAGCACTGAGATCCATAGGCCCAGGTTCAAGAGCTTCACTTGATGACTTAACTGATTTTAGAGCTGAGGTCTGGAGGCTCCTTCTGCAGCTGCATAATGACATTCAATCCTGAGGTGTGCAGGACCTCCCACTGCTCTGCTCCTGGCAGAGACAGCCCAAGCATCTCAGATCCTAACTCAGATCCACCAGCAGAACAGGTAGTAGTGAAAGTGCATGTGAGGAGTCATTATAGCAATTTCTGTGAAGTGGGTGTGCTCAAAAACTTTCTTAATGCAGGTCCTATTGTAGTATTTCTACAAGTAAGTCATCTTCTGCTGTCACTGGGGAAAAATCCTTCTGCTATTAAAATAAATGTCTACAAAAACAAAAGAACTATCAATGAAAACTCCATGATAATAGTGAAAACTCCCAGGTTAAGTGATCAAGAAAACTTACTGAGTTAGCGAAAAATGCACTCCGTTGGAGGCTGTGCTGTTGTTGACACTGGAGACTCATCCCTTGTGCTTACTCCCACTGATAGCTCCTGTCCTGGCCCCTTTGGCACAGACACCGGTCAGAGAGGCTGAGGAGAACTTTTTACCTGCCCCAGACTTGTACTAGCATTGCCAGGCCCTGACCCCAGAATTTGCCAATGTCCAGCCAGCCAGTGACACCCCAAAGGACCCTAAAGAGAAAAGTATGCTGCTCCTCTGCTTCCTGCCTGCTCTCCATCAGCAAATGCTCTCAAGATTTATGGGCTGACAACTGAAAAAAATATTGCTGTAAATAACTCTGAAGCTCAACATACCTTTGAGTGTGCAGTATTTCCTACATATGTTGCCCAATTTTATATGCATATATAACTGTACTATTACATTTGCATTTTGGTATGTACATGGAAGAAATGGATTTCAAAGGATCATCTAAGAATATACACCAAATACAAAATCTCTCAAAATCTCTCAAAAAAATCTTCATGCAGAAATACTTACTTACTATATTAGCAGGAAAGAGGCTCAGTACAATATGATTTATCTGACTTTATTTGAAAATTCAAAATATTGAGCATATGGAGAAAGTAGCAGTCCATTTATAGAATTAAAACATGAGAAAGGAACACACTGAATGCTTGAAGACATTGAACAAATTTTGGAAAATGAAATCCTATTAACAGAAATATTGTGTTCACTAGAGATAATTATGAAATTACTGAGTTCTCCTGATTACAAGTATTTTAAAGATATATAATCCACATAGCAAATAGAAATCCATCTTTAATTCATTTATACTGGATGTATGGTTCAGAAAAGATATCAGATCCTTACATATGTTACTATAGCTAGTCTTAAAAATATAGAAGTATAGGAATATAGAACTTAGCCCATCCTCAACACTGCAGTGCTTCACAATACTGTTTTTCATTTGAGGCCATTCATCCGGTTGCAATGCAGTTCAAAATCTGAGTCTTTTCATTATGAACCACTGCCTATTTCTGACAATCCCATAAACATCAAATCCTACTTAAAGCAGCCCTTCAATTTATTGGTTCCCCTGTGCATCTTCACAGTCACACTTGTGAAAAATTGCACAGAGAAAATATCTACTTCCATCTTTCCTTCTTAATTTTTCTTTGCTGTGGCATCAGAACAAGGGAATGTGATAGGTATAAAGGAGCTTTGGGTTAAAAAACTCAGTTACTGTCTATTTAACACAACCCATTTGTAGTGCAGTTAGCCTCCTTTAAGACACTAAGCTCCCTAAATTGAAAGAAATATACAAATACCCTGTAGACACATGCATATATAAAATAATATCCACACCTATCTTAATTCCCTGTTTTTTGTGACTTCATACATGGCAATGGCGGTTGATGCTGCATTACATTATTGAGGAAATGATGCGGATCTCTGCACCAAGCTGCATCTCTGTGAACAGAACTGCCAAGAGCCTGTTGTACTGGGACAATGGCTGGCAGCACTGTTATGCCTAATCTCACCCCCCGAGATTGCCACGATTGCTCACGGGCAGCAGGGCTGGGTACCAGCTCTCCACAGCCAGGACCTCCCCACAAGCCAGGCAGCTCGGTCCCTCACAGCACTGTCACCAAAGTGCTTGCAGAGAAAGGGTCCCTCCTGATGAAGCTGTTGAGTGCAGGTGACAGAGGCGTGTGACGGATTAACCCCAGCTGTAGAAATCAGACCCCCTTCTCTGCATGTGCATCCCTCTGTGCCATATACATTGCCTCAGCCCTGATGTCAGCAAAAGTAACATGAGCACACTAACGTACTCCGGAGTCTGGAGGAATGGAGAGATGCAGGACACAGATATTAAACACCTACTTTCCTCTTTGCAGAAAAGAACAGAGTGGAGTGACAGCTCTTAGATAAGCGGGTCTCCTTGCTGAATTCATCACCAGGAGAGGTGTCAGATACCACAGTGCAAGGGACCCTCGGAGGGAAATAGCTGGCAGAGAGCAACATGAAGGAGTAGCCATTCACTTCAGGACCTACTGGGCAAAATTTGGTGTGAAAAAGAGAAGCATGAGGGTACTTGCTAATAGTATCTAGATACAAAAAGTTGATTTGAAGAGTGAGAGAATTAATTGGAAGTGGAAAGGGACAATGTGACTGAGTTACCACAGAGATGACTTAGGAAAATCCGCATTGCAGTAAGCCAGTTGTGAAATCTCCATCCCTGGCCTTCCTTACGCAGGGTCTAAAAAATAATATAGATAAAAGTGGTTCTGCTTTGGGAAGAAATCAACTGCATTACCTCCCAGGGTCCTTCCCAGGCCTATGCTTTTCTGCCCATTTACTCTTTTAATTACTTGGGAGTTTTGCTCTAACTCTTACTTGCTAAGTAAGGCTGAACATTGTGCAGCTGAACTCTGGGAGAAGGGGGCTGTTTTAAGTAGCTGGGTCTGGCAAGGTCCTTGGAGCTTCATGGCTAGTGTGGAAGTGAGTCTTAATGGCTGTTCATTAAAACAATTAGTGACAAAATGCTGTTAGTCATCTTTTTCATAACTAACAAGGTTGCTTTTTTTTATCCTCCAGACCCTGATGTTTCAGCTAGAAATATATATCCAAAGCATGGAGCTACCACTATTTCTTATCTTTTAACCTGGGCATCGTCGAGAAAACAGAATGTTCTCCATTCATCCTCTTCTGCAGCTCTTAACAAGCATCAGAAATAATTAAGCTATTTTACCCAGCAGCAAAACATTAAATATTCTTTGAAAAGTATGCTTAATTGAAAGGAATATCTTCATTTTCCCCCTATCTTTTATGCCAAAGCCTCATTTTCTCTGCTTCATGATGTAACATTCTTGCACTTCTGTAGTATGTTTTCTGTATGTTTTGCTGGCTGTCTCAGCCTTGGAAGGCTTGGGTCTTCCAAGTAGCATCATAAGGAAAAAAAAATGGGTTCAGTAGAAAATATGTATAAAATATGCTTTTAATTCTGGTATGCCTGGAAAACTAAGAGCATAACATAAGTGGATTAGGTGACTCAAGCTGCTTGCAGGGGTGTTCTACCCCGAGGGTTATAGATGAATTCCTGAAAAAAAATCTGCAATATATTAGGCTCTTGCTTGACAGCAGCATGGCTGAGGATCAGGAAGAGTCTCTCATCTTCACTCCCTGACAGCTCATTCCTCCCCCCTATTCTCTGAACATGCTCTGCTATTCTGCTTTTTCTAATATTGGTCAGAAATGAAGTGAGCCTTATAAAATATATATTGCAGTTGCCACTCAAAATAGACATCAGGAAAATTAAGTAAAGAGCATGATAATAATTGTTTTCATCTAGTCAATAGAGAAGCTCAATATACCTTAATGGCAATCACTAACTAAGAATGGTCACGGGGGCGAGTTAGGCTTACCAGTCACTCTCTTTTCCATGTTATTTATTAGGATGGAGAGAGCAACAGGCATGAATGACACAGAACGATGAGCACAAAGCCAGCCTTATGATCGAAAAGCCTCAAGCAAAAATAAAATCTTATCTCCAACTGCAGGAGGAAGAAATCCCGCTGTAGCAATAAATCCAAAGGAACAGGACCAGGCTCTTAGTTACATCCTTTGATTCAGCCATAGGATGGGAGCAAGCAGCCTGTGCAGAGGCAGAAGACCAAAAGATGAATCAGACAGGCTTTTTGGTTTTATCTAATATAGGCACAGTCTCTTCTTCTACAATTACCCTCCTGCCCAGGTGATTCCAGTTCTGTACTGAAGGGTGTTTGAAGCCTTGTCTGCTTTGCAGTGCATGACCTGAAAACATTGCTCCCAGCATTATCATTATGATTTACTATTTGTACTCCTCCATGGACCCTGCAATTACAGTTGGCTGTCCTAAGTTTTCCCAAAACAGCGATGTTTTGTGTTGTTTTTTCTAAAATAATAGTTTCCAGAGGCCATTCTCCACCACACAATAAGCATTTGAAAGCAGCATTGTGTTTGGAGGCAACCTAATTCCCCTGTGGCTCTTTCCAAGCCCCAGCACTGCTGTGTTACTGAAGATGCTTTCTCCCTCCTCCCAACCTTGAAATGCCAAATATATCCTGACTACAGATGTTGCAGATGATATAATGACATTGGATTGTAATTCAGATGATGATTTTACTGCCAAGTAAAATCTTAGCAGTGACTACAAACCTAGCAATGTTCTCCAGTGAGAAAACGATATTTACAGTAGAATTTCAGCCACAGCAGCACTATGGTGCATTCAAGCATCTGTTTACAAAAAGTTCAAAGAGGCTGAATTGGCTACTGCAAAAAGTGACCACTATACCACCTTATTATGATGTACCTCCATACATAGTACCCCCAAATATTACCTCCACTCAAATATTAGGATAAATTTTACAGACATAAACACAGAAATAGCTGCTTTTTTACCTTGAAGTTGTGGCACAAACTTTCATGGTAGAAAGAAACACCGAGGGGAAATCCACTGTTGCGTGACCGTCTTTGACGTAGTCAGGGGTGTGCTCTGCATTGTGCTGAGCAACCAAGACCTAAGCTGAGATGGAGGCTTTATCACTGGCCTAACTTTTAACTTCCTGACACATGCTGATATGTATCACAGCCTTCATGTTTTTTAAACAGAGCTATTCCTGTATGTTTAATACGGAAGCTGCTATTTGCTGTGGAGTTTCCAAAATTTATGTGCCTGCAGGATATTTAAAAATATTTCCAAGTCAGCCTATCAAGGCAGGTTTTTCTTCCATCAAGAGTGTTTATGTAATAAAAACAAAGATCTCAACAAATGCCTCCCTTGTAACTTTGCCTGTATACAGAACATGAGGTCTGTATAAAGCAGGTGTCAGTTATATTGCATGTTTCCCTGCACTGCTAAACCTCTACTCTGCTCTCTAAATTACTAGCTCCATAGGCAAACATAGCAGGTTTACAGAAATATACACTGCAACTGACAACATTCAGATTTAATCTACAAAAAAATAAGGTTGTAAAACTACAGGGTAATATATCTCTTTAATATTATCCACTTCGGGTCTACTACAACAGCAGGATAGGTGGACCCTACTAGGAGGAAGGGAGGCCTTTTGGCAGGATGGGTTTTATGGTGATTTTATTTTGTTTTTTCATGAAGCACCTGAGGGGCAGAAGCCACAAGGAAGAAAATATTTAGAGTTCCCCACAGCACTGTGCAACACTGCATACAGCCGTGGTTTGATGGACAGGAGGTTTGGCAGCAGAAGAATCACAGAATCACAGAATTGTCTAAGTTGGAAAAGACCTTGAAGATCATCCAGTCCAACCATCAACCCAACATTAACAGTTCCCAACTACACCATATCCCTCAGCGCTAAGTCGACCCGACTCTTAAACACCTCCAGGGATGGGGACTCCACCACCTCCCTGGGCAGCCCATTCCAACACCTAACAACCCATTCTGTAAAGAAATGCTTCCTAATATCCAGCCTAAACCTTCCTTGGCACAACTTGAGGCCATTACCTCTTGTTCTATCGCTTGTTACTTGATTAAAGAGACTCATCCCCAGCTCTCTGCAACCTCCTTTCAGGTAGCTGTAGAGGGCGATGAGGTCTCCCCTCAGCCTCCTCTTCTCCAGACTAAACAACCCCAGTTCCCTCAGCCGCTCCTCGTACAACATGTGCTCCAGACCCTTCACCAGCTTCGTTGCCCTTCTCTGGACACGCTCGAGTAATTCAATGTCCTTTTTGTAGTGAGGGGCCCAAAACTGAACACAGGAATCGAGGTGTGGCCTCACCAGTGCTGAGTACAGGGGTAAGATCACTTCCCTGTCCCTGCTGGCCACGCTATTTCTGATGCAAGCCAGGATATCATTGGCCTTCTTGGCCACCTGGGCACACTGCTGGCTCATGTTCAGCCAGCTGTCAATCAACACCCCCAGGTCCCTCTCTGACTGGCAGCTCTCCAGCCACTCCTGCCCAAGCCTGTAGTGCTGCTGGGGTTGTTGTGGCCGAAGTGCAGCTGCTGAGCCCTGTCCCCGTTGCTCCCAGGCAGAACTAGTCCTACAGTACCCAACTCTACCACTGCCTGACACAAGCTAGGAGACAAAGTACACACATTTTAGTGCAGGTGCACTCCCTGCTTTGAGATGACCCAGTAGCAATCCCTCGATCAGAAGTTGCGAATGGATGGCACGCAGCAGCACCCCGCAGAAGTGCATGTGAGCCCATGTGAGGGTGCTGGTGGCATGACCAGCCCCAGCACTTGGCTTGACCCAGCAATGTCCAGTGACACCCCTTCCCTGCATGGATGGTGAAGTCAATGTTGGGTCTCTTTCCCAGTCACAGGAGGCATTGGGTGCCCTTGTTCCCCCCTGCTGCTCTGTGAGAGACGAAAAACCAGGCCTGCGAGAAACACGGACTGAGAAAAACAGCCTGAGAAAGAGATAAAAGTTGAGACCCTCCGAGCTAAGGAATGCCTCAAACACTTGCAAGACAAAACTATAGTCACAGGGTGGATGGTGTGGAG
Source organism: Strix uralensis (assembly GCF_047716275.1). Classification (NCBI taxonomy): domain Eukaryota; kingdom Metazoa; phylum Chordata; class Aves; order Strigiformes; family Strigidae; genus Strix; species Strix uralensis. Next base: position 150,004,162 of record NC_133972.1, on the reverse strand, counting down.
GTCAAAGCTGATAAGGCTGCCCGAGAAACACAGGGTGCAGCTGGAGCAGGGAGCCCTGTGGAGACAGGACAGCTCTGCACTGGTGCACCTGGCCAAATTTCAAGAGCCATCTGTCCGGTGAATGACTTTTGCTTCATTATCCATGAAATGCATATTAAAGTTAACACCCCTCAATGTGCTAACAAAGACTAACATGATCATGCTAATTACATCATCCCATGAAACACCTTACCCCTCCCCATTCATGGGATATGTAAGTATGTGGGTCAACCTAGGGAATGGACCCAAGGAAAGTGTGTATAAATCAAGGGGGGGGAAAGAGGTGGGGGGGCCCGGAGAGTGTGGTGAAGTGAAGAAGACGGATGTCTCCTGGAACCCTCCCTGGTGGGATCAACACAGGAACCCAGACCCTATTCCCTCTATCTCCCTCCTCTCCTTTTTCCCCTTTTTCCTTCACTACCATTAAGAAATGCAAGGCATACTGTATTGCTTGCCACAACTCGTTATATACTTAGCCAATTATCGTATGCTCAATTAGTACATTGTGGGTAGTTAATAAATGTCTGGACTTTGAGACTTGTCTCACAGTTGTCCACTTCGTTGGGGATTTGCAAATCTGAGTCACTTGTCTCCCTCATCTGAGCGGGACGTGACACGCTCCCAAGTGCCAGGCCCTCTCCTCCCACACCTCAGGGGTCCTTCAGCCACTTTTGGGGTGTTTCTAGATCTCTGACATTTTGCTGCCATTCTGTGCTCCCCTTAGTGCTTCTTAATGCAATATTCAGTGAAGTTACTGATTCCTTCCTGCTGGCATTTTAGCCTTTTTTTGTCTTCTACAGCTACTTTCCATAGCAGATGTTCTCCAGCTGCAGTCTGAGATAATCCCATCCTGCTGTGGGGTTTTATAAAGCCCGTGGCCACCTCTGTGCTGCCCCTGCTCTGGAGGTCTCTTCTCCTGCAATTGCTTAGGTTGCCCTGCTTTCCACCAGTGACACAGCCAAGAGCCCATTGCCCCACCACAATGGTGAAAAGGGTCTTGACGTGAAAGAGAAGCATACTCACATTTTCCTAACCAAAACCAGCTTGTCTGCATGCACAGAGGAACAAAAAAATGGTATCAATATTATCCAGTAACTCAATAACTTTTTGGGATGGACAAAAACACAAGGCAAAACAAAGAAAAGAAATAATTACAAGTATGGGCAGCTTTAGAAAAATATGCTTACATTAAATTTTCTTCCTTACTGAGGAAAGTTAGAAAAAAAAAACATGCTCTCTGAAGAAACTGTAGTAGTTCCCTTCAGGAAGCTCTATTTCAGCATAACATAAACTATATACTGGTTGGATTAATATTTAACATGGCTGAAAAACAATATTGCCCTATTACAAGTTCCTCCCAAAAATGGGCACAAACCAAATTCTGTTCTAAAGTAATACCTATAGAAATATAAGCACCTCATAGGAGGCAGATGCTATCATAAGTCAAATAAATGTTTAGATGTTATGCTTATATGAAGAAAATCAAATTAATAAGTTGACAAGAAAAAATACAGATATCTGCATCTTTACATTTTGTTGAATCACTTTTATTTGTGTGGTTAATAAATCATCTGCTGATTCAGAATTGTAAAAAATGGGGATTTTTTCCCAGATCTGGAATTTGCTTGGGAAAAGATGTACAATAATTCATGCCAAACTACACAGACACACACGTGTATTTTAAAAGCACTTTATTAGGATAGAATCAAGATCTTTTTTCACTAGTGTTTTGAATTTTTCTAGGAAGAATGAAGTATTTGTCAACTTTCTTTATTAAACATATCTGTTTTTTCTAGATATCACAAGTCCTCTCTTACTACCTGTGACAGTGAAATACTAGCCCTTTGGAGCCTGGTTCAAAGGGGTCCTACATCTTCCTTTTCTATTAGTTCTGAATGTTTTCTGTGGCTAAGATTCATGACTGTACAGACGGTCTATTCATCATGTTAGGCTCAATTACTTCTCAAAATATATGGGGGAAAACATGTTTCCATTGAAGTCTGTGTTAAAATTCCTATTAATGCAATGAGGCTATAGTTTCACTCACAGGGTTTAAGTGGCACACTGACCTTTGGGAGGTCCTCTGGATGGGAGTAAAATTCATACAGTATGCATATTGCTATGTGTGATAGCAATGTTTCTAGACTATACTGTTTCTGTAGCATATATTATTGCAAAAAGTAGTCATGCCATTTGCCAAAGTGATTTTTCAAAGCTGAATTTGTTCAATGTTTTTTATAATTAATGGCATTATGGAGACTCTTAATTTAATTATTCAACAGGGTATTCTCTCTTTTGATGAATGTCATTGGTCATTAATCTTCTTGCTTCTTTTTCAATTAGCCTAGATAGATTTTTGCCCTCACTGGTTAACCCTTAACATGCACCCAGCAGAGAGGGTGTAGCCCTAATCTGACACATGGCATGAGACAAGGGTATACATGTTGCACTCTGTCGGCAGTGCTAGTGCTCACACCCACAATTTACAGTGACTTAATGACCTAGAAATTTCTTTGTTAGATTCTTATTTTTCCTTCTCTAAAAATGGGTTTAAAATCAGATCTAAAATTCTAATATTTTGTCTTTGTGTCATTCTGTCCTGAATTCAAACCACATAACAAAATGCCTTATCACTTATTTATTAAATATACTTCTTGCAGAACTTCCAAACAGTGTAGTAAACTCCAGTCCTGTCTTAGTATGTATCCAGGATTTCAAAGCAAACCCTTCTCAAAGCAGAAATACTGAAAGATCACTCTATATATTTTGTTAAAGAAAATTACTCTTTTAAACACTCCAACTTTCTTCTGTGTAAAGACTCGAGGACTAGGAGCCTTTGTGGTGAGTAAGTGCGCAAAGAATGTCCTGATTTTTAAGTTACACTTATAAAACAAAACTATTAATAACAGGTCAAGGCCTTAAAAGGATAGAGCAATTTACTGCTTATATAATAAGAATACATGTGGCAAAAAGGTGTAGAAAGTTTTGTATAGCAAAATTATTTGCAGATAGCAAAGCCATGAGTATACAAATCATGACAACGAGAAATGTATCAGGAAAATTAATTTCAAAGGCAAAGTGCAGGAAAGAAGTATAAAAGACTATGTAAAAACACTACTAAACTGATTGCCTGATATTTTTTTTTCAGGAAGAGTGAAAGTTCCCTGAACATATCTTACCTGACAGATGTTTCCTCACGCTTACTGCCAAGAAAACACCTGTGAGAGCCGCAGAAGAAATCATATTAATGCACTTTTTGCTGACTCCTTCCTCTCTGCATCTGCATTTTTGGTGTCTAGTATCCCAACTGTGTGTCCCAGGGGAACACATTTTGTGCCCCGTGATGAGGGCTTAGCTGATGTGTGCAAGTGCAGTGGTGGCTGGGTGGGTGCTGCAGCACTGGTACGTAGGGTCTGTCTCTTTGCGGGCAGCCTCAGGGCAATCATGCAGACCATAGATAAGGAAGGGAGAACATGTGGTTCCCACTGTGACCAGGCCAACTCAGATCTCTTCACAAAAGACATCTTTGCTTTCCCAGCAGCCATGTTTTGCTGTCCCATCACCTTGTCCTGAGATCTAGATGGGTCAATGGTTGATACTTTTTAATGTACTTGATCATGGCTAAAAACTGAAAGATATTCTCTAAGTCTTCATTTCTGTTGGAGAAAATCTTTCCCTGGTTCACATTTCCTTTGAGGACCTCCTCCCTGAGGAGCCCAACACGGCACACTTGGCGTTCCCAAGGAGATAAACCATGCAGCACAGCTCAAGAAAAGATTGACACAAATTACTGAAAGCAAATTCAGCCTCCCCTTTTCAATCAGATAAGATACCTATTTGTAGCATAAGCAGGGCCAGACCTCAAACATCACATAACAGAGAAAACAACACTAATCTTGGAGGACAAATGTCAGGAATCTGGCTGCCCTTTGTCTGTTCTTGTGCTGTCCTTCATCGAGAAGAGGTGACATGAGACCTGCATGTTGAAAGCAAAGCCATTGCAGAGTGATTTCCAGCTGGTGTATAAAGCTTGGGAGATTTGAACTGTGCCCTTCTAAATTCCCACACAGGAGAGAAGAAACATGACCTGGATGTCCCAAAGCCTCAGAGAGCCTCCACCTGGCATGACCTCTGGGAGCATGCAAATCTGACTGTCATTTTGAGAAACCCAGAGATTTCTCTAAAATATGCCAAACCTCAGCATTAGCTCAAGGAATATGCAGATATTAAGATGATTTAAAGGAAAGCTGTTTTGTCCATCCCATCAGGTATTCTGAACTCGCAGCTGAGGCTCTTGCCTGCAGAATTCCAAATCAGGGCAGTCAACCCCTGTTCAGTGATTTATACCACTAAGGCAGCATACGTGCAATTAATGAAAACACCTTATTTACCTTTCATTTGAGCTACTGAGCTGCTGTAAAGCACCTCTTTTACCAGATGCAGCAATCATCTTAGACTTCTTATCTCTCTTCTCCAGTTTATGGGAAAACGTGGATTATGGGTGACTTTCTATTTTACAGAGAGCTAAATCCTGGAGAAAAATCTGTATGGTTGCTGTAAGTGTGGAGAGAAAAGAAACACTTTGCTTTCTTCCAAACTTTAACACAGATGTCCCCTTTGGAGTCCTCACTTCTTGTTCCATCTGGAAGCGATGTGAGGGCTACATACTTAGGAGGTCATAAGGAACTTATTTCTCATAGGGTACAGCTTCTGGTACCACCCGGAAAGGAAATGTAATCACTATTTTTAGGAAGTCTAGTTAAAGATACTTCATAAGAACTATGGCATGAGAAGAAGCATCACAAGAACATGTGAAATAGAAAAAAAAAAAAGTCTCATTTATGAGAGCTTGATGCCAGAGTGTCAAACTACTTGTTTAATAGTCTTGCTAGTATTTACTCCTTCCTTTTCTGTCTTAAAAACATTTACCATTTATTTTCCAAGCTCACTGTCCTTTAACAGTCCAATTTTTTCCTGTTTGCTTTTCTTCTGTTTACAAGCAGTTCTAATAAGAATGAATGTATTTATATAGTCATATGATGCATGAGAAAAAAATATTGTTCCTTTGGTTCATTGCTCACCCTGTGAAAAAACTTGCCCCCCCTCCTACCAGGAACTGGCCAGGCTATAACAGAAACTCACCAGAACCTTTATTTATTTTATGCGTTTGTTCTTGGTGAAGCTAAGTAAATGTTATATCCCCACTGGCAAATGTTATATCCCCATTGATGAACAGAGATTGAAAGGGTTGAATGTCTAGTTGGATAAACACTCGAGTGTTTAGCATTTGTCCAATATTAAACTACCAGAAAACAAAAAAATTAAGCATCTAAAGGGTGTTACCTCTGTCCTTCCCCTGCTAGTCACGGGCTTCACCACTAAGACTGCCATAGAGCACATGCTCCTCTCCCTCTGGCCTTTCTAGCTCTGCTAGGGGGAGGGCTTTGCAGGGTCGGGGGACGCGTTTAGGACTCAGGGCTGGACTTAGACATGCTCGTCAGCAGCTCCAAAACTACACAGCCTTGATTACCCCCTGCTGCCTTGCCTTGCCTTGCCTTGCCAAGGTTTGTAAGGAAGGAGCAGGGAGCTTGGCAGAGAACAGGTCTAGGGACCTCTTATGCTGCTAATGGGTAGACTGCAGAGGAGAAACTCCTGGATGCTCCTATTTGTCCCGATTTCACATTTTTTCTCTTAAATCATTCTCTCTGTCTTACAGCTCTCCAAGTAAAATTCTATTTACTTCTCTCATTCTGCACCATGGGACCCTGACAGGTGTGCTGAAGCTCAGCTTCACCAAAAACCGGTATGTGTGATACCTTTTCTCTTGCCTCCATGCAGGGAGTCAGCTGTGGGAATGGGTCCCACTCAGGAAATACCTGAGAGAGAAGATGTGCTTTAAGCTAGATCAGCTCTGGATGTGCAGACCCTAGCTAGGGCAGGCAGAGGTGAGGAGGTGGAAACAAGTGGCTTGCTGTAGAGGACCAGACAATATCACTCACTTCTTTAGATAGCAGCTCACATTAAAGTAATCAAGAAACTGCAGCCACATTTCAACGAGACTCTGTGTGTAGTGTAGGGGATGTGTCTACGTCTGAAATCATGCATATGACCCGTTCTATGCTGCATATTTGCATAAAGCAAAAAATATCCAATCATTTGCTACTTCTCTTCACAATGGCTGTTTTTATAGAAGCTATTTCTTTTTATAGCTGTATCATTCTTTTTCAAACTTGGCTTCTTTGCACACATGAAATGTTTTTGATCAGACTATATTTACGGTGACAGCAAATGTTAATTTAATAACTGTCACAAGATCTTGCAAGATTTCCCATGAGGTCTCATGATGGTGTATCAGCATGTAATTAAATAAGAGGGCCAAGTCAGTCTCTGGTGTAAGTCCTGGGAAGGCAGTGATATTACATCGAGGAAGTGTTTTATCCTACTGCAGTCAATTCTAGCTTGCCTGACATCTTGTTGTTATTTTAAATTTCTTTGGCTTTCTTCTTTTTTTTTTTTTTTTCTTTTTTTTTCCCCACCAGTTCTCATTCATTTGTGCTTCAATTCTACCTTCCATTTTTCTTTTTCCCATTTTCAATCATCCATGTGAAAGTGTGTCACTTGTCACAGGTTCCTTTGATATGCAGGTTGGTTTCACTTTGTTTTATTCATGTACTGGTTATCTGCTTATTCATAATTTCTTCCCCAAACAGATTGATGTCTACTGCTCTCTGATTTGAACAGCAAGAGGCTTGCAGTACTATAACACATGTCATGTGTCGTGGTAATGCCTAGATTTTTAGCTGAGATTCATTAGTTTTCATACATTTCCTTGAACTTTTCCACACATGCGTTTATTCATTCACAAAGAGAGGTTTCTGTTTTCAGCCATTCTCTGTTACAGCTGTCCACCCTATTAAGCTACACCTGGGCCCTGCTGAGCCCATCACACGTATTCTGGTGCTGTATGTCACCTCTGGCATCTTCTCCATCAATGTCCCTGGCAGTTGTGACCACCCCCGCTGGCAGCTGGACACAGACACCTAGAGTAATGCTGGCCTCTGCAACTTGAGACCACACCTTTGTCTGCAGGCAGGGGACATCTGTGGGGCCCAATGCGGCACTGTGCAGAGATATCTGCACTGCAAGCCAGCTACAGGCAGTACAAGTACATTATAGATGAACTTCTGCTCAGGCTGATCAGCTCTGCAGAGAGGTTGGACTAGATGATCTTCAAGGTCCTTTCCAACCTAGTTGATTCTGTGATTCTGTGATTCTGTGAGGTGGGATGCTGGAGCCAAGGCAAAGGTGCTGTTTAAAATGGCAGCATTCCTTCAAGGGTCTCTGCAAGATGGCTCAAGGCTTGTTCAGGTTTCTCTGCATGCTGATACATGATGCTGTGTGGACAGGCATAAAGTGCTGGAGTGATTCCTTCTTCTGCTGGAGTACATTGGTATGTCATGAGCAGGTTTCTGCCCATGCTGGAGCTCTATGGACAGCCACAGGAAGAAGGCAGTCAGCTGGCATGTGGCATGACCACAGATTTCCAGAGTGACTGTAGCTACAGTACAAGAGCTGTGGGAAGAAGGGGTTACTATGTTTTTTTCCATTGAAAATTTTCAGCCAGAAGTGATTGGAAAAGTGAGTATGATCTTGAAAATCAAGATTCCAGATCTGCTGAAAAAAGACACCTGTGGTCAAACCACAGTTTTCTATGTAAAAATATGCCAGTGGATGCTGGATCCTCTCACCAAGTCATTTAGCCTGTCCCGTGCTTCAGTTGCCTCTCAGAAAAATGGACAGTCTTCTCTACCTCCCAGGAAGGAGCTGTAGCCATAGCCTTCAAACGTGTTTCACACCCCCAAGCTCCCAGGACTCCTCTTGGGTCGTCTTCCCTCCTGCACCCAGCTCCATGCTGGCAGTCCCCAGAGCTCTTCCTGCCCCATCCCTCCCTCTATGTACTGAGTTTGTGTGACAGGATTTCTGGTAACAGGGGAAGGAGCTACAGCGGTGGCCCCTGTGACAAGCTTCTCAAATCTCCCCCAGCTCCACGTTGAACCCACCTCTGGCCAAGGCTGAACCAATTAGCAATGGTGGCTGTGCCTCTGTGGTAACGTATTTAAGAAGGGGAACCTGAGAGGGGGTTGGGAACTTGTGAGGAGAAGTTATGAGGAGGACACCTCTGCGAACGCTGAACACCAAGGTCAGGGGAGGCAAGGAGGAGGAAGGGGGGAGAGGTGCACTGGAGCAGAGAAGTGCCCCTGTATCCCATGGTGAGAGGGCAGGGCTGTCCCCCTGCCACCCATGGAGGTCACCCATGGAGCAGAGATTATTCACCTGTGGCCTGTGGAGGACCCCACACTGGCCGGATGGCTGTGCTAGGCCAGGACTCTGTGGGAAGAAGAAGCCCCTGCTGTTGTAGTTTGGCACTGGGAGGATCGCAACATGTAGGGGGTGACCCATGCCTAGGCAGCCCAGGAACTGCTGCAGCCGTAGGAAGGATTCATGCCGGAGAAAGTTCATGGGAGACTGTCTCCTGTGAGAGGGACACCATGTGGAGCAGGGGAAGAATGTAGAAAAGTGCTTTCCCTCTCTTGGAGGAAGAAGCAGTGAACTGATGGAAACTCCCCCATTCCCTGACCCCACGCCCCTGGGGGGAGGAGGTAGTTTTTTTTAACATGTGGTAATGCTTCTCATTGTCCCATTCTGTCTGTTAAGTGTTGTTTTTGTTAGTGTTTGAATTAAAGTGATGTTCTTTTTTCTTCCCCTAACATGTCTGGTTTTTTGCCCACGACCATAATGGGTGAGACACCCCTCTCTGTCCTTATCTCGATCTCTGAGCCTTTTCCTTCATTTTCTCCTTCCCAGCGCTGGGGGGGAAGGGGTGAGTGAATGGCTGCATGGCACTCAGTTGCCCTCTGGGCTCAAACCATGACACTCTGCCCCCAAAGCCAGACATCCCCCAGCTCTCTACCTTACAAACCCCTCTGTTTTCCCAATTCACTTCCCTGCCTCTACAAAGTCAAATTTTGCTCATCCCACCCTTAGTAATCTTGGTTGCTTCATACAATCCCACCTTTGTCCAGTGTGGGTGCTTTCCTTTTATACTAGACTTTCTTTAATACAAATTTCACTATAACATGTCCAGTTGCTGACTGCCAAAATCAGTTCCTATAGTGCAGACCTTTCCAACCAGCAGTCTGGCTGTCCTCCAGGCTGTCTGCAGGGCAGATATTCGAGGGGGAAGCTGAGGGAAGGAAGGTCTGGCACAGGATCTAGGTTTTTCTCCTTTAAATAAAGCTGCAGAGAGCAGCAGTAATAAGTCTGATGTTCGGGATCCCCACAGACATTGTTAATGGGAAGAGAACTGGAAGCATCTGTTGAAAAGTTTGAGAGGACTGTTACAGAAATTAAGAGCAAGTTAGTGATTTGCATGGTGTATTTATTTTCTAAAATGGAAATTAAGGTTCTAATTGAGCATTTTATGTAATTAAAATCTTTTACGTGGAAAAATGAAGTCTCTGCTACAGAGGTAATAGGAAGTACAAAAATACTTTGGACGTGCTAAAGATAGTGCAGGTAATTAAATGTTCTCCATGCTTCGGTTCTCTCTCCAACCAGATCAGGTAATTAATGTTTGCTTGTGCCAGATGCTGGATTACTCCCGGATCCTGCTGTGCACAATATGATTCTCCCACAAATTCCCATTTCTGATGAGGTGAGCTGAGATAACCTCACTGCTGTTATGAGTCTCAGTACTTTTTATTCAGTAAGATGTGTCACTTGGAGAGGTTAGGAGTCCCACTGTGCTGGGTGCTGCACAGATGAAGAGCAGGTACCTGCTTGAGAGCATTCCTCAGCAGAGCACTTTATAACCTGTTGAATATTTGGGGAGTGGGGATGAGAAAAGAGAGGTACAGAGCCCACTTATTCTAGTGCCGATAATTGTGCCTAGTGTGAAAGAAGCAAGTCTTCCAGACAATATGGAGAGCAGAAAAAGATGCCTTTCCAGCAGGATGTTTTTCCTGGTGCTAGCCAGTGAGAAAACACTGTGAGGTGAGATACAACAGGAGAACCTCAGGAAGAGTTTCCAGATACTGTTTCCATTTTGTCCAGCAATTCAGGTTTGCTCTAGATTCAAACATGAACATGCCTACTTTGTCTTAACTGCAGCTTTGCATTTCCAGCATGCTCCTGGTTTCCCAGCTCTGTGTGGGTTCTCTGGAAGCAGGAGGGACTTGCACCTGTGTGAGAAACAAAAACCTTACCTGCTCATGAGAGTATTTTATTCTGGGATGTAAAATTTCTCTCTTCCCCCTATGTTTCTTGAGCACCTAGCAAATCAGCTACTGTCAGCCAAGTAAAAGTGAAAAAAATCTCTTTGAGAAGCAATGTTCAGTGCCCTCACCTTTAGGATATACAGTTTCAGTTATCTTTGTTCCTTGTGTGCTTAAACATCCCTGTGTAATTTCCATTTCTTTACACTATGCTTTTCTTTATTTCACATATGCAAATGCGCATGACCATTGCAGAGGCAATAGGATGAACAAGGCGATCCTTACTCAGTTGGAACCTCCATTGATTTCAATAAGCAGTTTGATTAAGTGGAGACTGTAGGATTTGAATCAGCCAATTTCCCGCAGATTAAGGGGAAAACATGCCTGAAATTGATTGATATGGAAGCAGCAAGCCCATGTCCATTGGGCACTCACAGCCTGTAGGCATCATGCACACTATATCAACACTCATATCAATTCAATAAGAGTACATGGTCCAGAAGCAGATTTATCTCTGATAGATGCGCAAGGAAGTTTTGCCTCTGAGAGCATCGCAATCTTTCTTGTCAGAGGGATGCAGGCTCAACCAGGTAATCGATACCATGCTCTCACCCAGCTCACTGCTGAGTTAGGATACCCCTAAATAAACAGCCCTTTCATGACAAGTCTTCCCTTTCATTAGCACACAAACTTCACGCTGCTGCTGTCAATAGCACTATCACAAATTTGAATGATATAGGGAAAGGCAGGACCTATGAAGGTGAGACACCTCCTAAATTAGAGTTCAATCTCATTTTGTTGAAGGCATCATGCCACCTAATCCTGTTCGTAAATGTATCAAAATCTGTTTTATAATATACAGCATGGAACAGCTCTGTGCAGCTGCCTTCCTCTTTGAAAGCTGATTCAAAGGAGAAATCCTAATATGATGCTAACACATAATCTTCCTTTGAAGCCTATGGAGCCAACCACCTCCTTACAGTCATGTTTCCATGCTCTTTCTTACTTTAATATCTGCTGTCAACAGGGCACTGAAGCCTTGGTGATTGCTGATTTGCATTCCTCTTGCACAGGGTCTCTCTGGAATACACCTCACACATCCTATCTAACCTCCTGGCTGGAGTTGTAGCATGGGCTGCTACACCATGTAGCTCAGGAGCATCTTCCCCATAGATCTTCTCCCTCACCCTTGCACTTGGCCGAGTGAGCAATGCAACTGCTCCCTTTAAAACAAGCCCACAGTCAAGCAGCTGAACAAAAGGGTTGTCCCTGGCTTATGTTGTAAAGGTTTTATGGAGAGGGAGAGAAAGATTTCAATGAAAAATCCTCTCAGTTGGAAAAGGCAGTTCTTATCTACACTCCAGCAATTTCCAGCAAAATTTATGGTTTCTTTTATGTAGCAAATCCTCTATAAAAATGATTATATATACAAACATTGAAAATTTCCAGGTCCCAGAACACATAATATTATTTGCCACTTATAAAGCCCTTTTCATCTTCAAAGCACTCCACAAGGACCAGCTAATGAATCCTCAAGTTATTCCTCTGAGGTTAAGTGATGTGCTCAAGGTCAAAGCTTGAATCAGTCTCGGAGTTAGGCATAGATAGAAGCAGATTTTTGCCTCTGCATTCCCTACTTAACACATGACCTTCGTACAGCAATCACTTGCCATACTTTACCAGAAGTTCAGATATAGAAGCATAACAAATTCTTTAAGGGGAAAAAAAAAAAAAAAAAAAAAGGATGTTTCAGAAGTAATTTCTCACCTTTCCTCCAAATTATAACTACCCTCTGTGCTTTAAAAAAAGCAGCCTGCTGTGTTTTGCAGTTTGGCAAGAATACTTGCCCACCTGATTTGCAAGATGAGTGGCTTTGTTTCTTAACAGCCTCTGCCTTTTTCTTCAGTCAAGTCATCCCCAGGCCTACTTTCAGATGACAACCCAGTCACCTTCCTAGCCAGATGCCAGCCCTATTCCAGCTTTACCCCCTGCCCTGTTTTCCCCAGCATTAAGTGGGTTCACTTGCCCCCTGAGATAGATGTAAAGAAGAAAGTCTTATCAGAGAGATCCAAACACAATGTAATTATATCACTGAGCACATTTTGTTTGGGTCATGCAGAGTTAATTCAGAAATCAGTGCAGTGTACTTATCAGTACAAAATTAACAGGATACTTTCTTATCTGTACAAATCTTGTTAAGCTGGACTTTTTTTTTTTTTTTTTTTTTTTTTTTTTAGCATTAAAGAAAGGGAGGTGTAAATCAGTGTAAATCTTAGAGAGGTTTAACTCTCTCAATACCTGGGACTCATTCCAAAATAGCTCCAGTTGCACACTAATCTTTAAGGATGTGGGTTTGCAGAGATTACACAGTGCAATTTGAGTTACAGAGTTAGGAAATCCAGACCTGGCACGACTGAGGTGTTGCCTCCCTGAGGCTGCCTATCGGTAGGGTGTCCCTGGTCCTGCCTGGCCAGCCCTGTAGAGCTGCACACAGCCCCTCCTGCCTTCTTCCAGCTGCCTCCAGCTCTGCTTCAGATGCACAGTGCATGCAAACCCAGCACCCGCAGGAAAATCTATCCCAACAGTTCAGTGGTGCATGACTCAGCCTAAATGAAAAACAAGATGGTTTTTCATCATAGCCAGTTTGGAGTCACTCTGATAACACGTGATTGTAATTTAGGTGGGTGGGGAGCGGGAGGGATAGAAGGGGACATCTTGCAGACAGCTTGAAATGTCTTAAAAGTTTCTGAAATGAAGCCTGCAGTCTCTCTTTGGCTCTTGTAAATGTTAGTCAGAGCCCAGCATGTATTTATGATCTGAGGCTTACATTGCCCAGTTAACTCATGTCTTCCAGTCAACTACAGTTACCTCACAGTCTTCCCGTGGTGCCCTCCACTGGCAGCTTCAAGCTGCTCAATAGATAATGAAATGAGCATTTTTCGAAAACTTCTAAGTCCGATCAAAGTCTTTTGTCAGCCATGGTAGAAGTGTCCCAGAATATTGATAAAAGTTTTGTAACCATCACTGCTCTTCAGTAACACTAAAAAGACTGTGATACAAAAGACAGCAATAATCCTGGGCAAGAGCAACCAGGTATAGGGATTTTCCCTGGCTGCCCACCTAGTAGGAGGTACTCATGGAATTTCTCACTTTTTCTCTGATTTAGTGAGTCTGAAGTGCCCTTCTGCATAATCAACCTCCTTCAAGAAAAGGGATTCACCCTTTCCTGGCACATGGGACATTCAGATTTTAGTCCCACCCAGCAGAAAAACATCACAGTCCTTCACATCCCATTATATCATTATAAAAGCACTATATCAAAGATGGTACAGATCAGGACTACCTCTCACATAATTTTAAAGTTAAGTGGCAGCTGCTACTGTATTTTGTGTGGAAACTGGTCCTTGCATTAGGCATGCTTCAAAATGTTTTTTGCATCAGGTGCCTGGGGGACACCGGCTCAAATCTGGACTGGGCTGGGAGGCAGCACCATGCTGCTGGGACCAACATAGCCCCGGAGGTCATGGAGATCCTGTTCTAGGTCTCAGCATGCTTGGCACTATGTAACCCAGGTGCTTCCAGCATCCGCAGTAGTCAGTTGGGATTTTTTGGATGTATTTCTGGATTTAAGCAGTTAAAGTCCTCCTAAGTCCTTTTTTAGACACTAGGTCTTTTACTGGATCTAACCCAAAGCATATAAGTAGGAAAAATGTGAAGTTTCTGCTCTCTCCATAAAGATGTCTAGCTGTCTTTTAAATTCATTCCTGTTATTTGCTTCAATAGCTTCACCTAGCAATAATTTATTCCACATGCTTATTACTTTTTGATTGAAATAGCTGTGCCTGAATTCCCCTTTCACTCTTAATTTCCTAGTTTTTAGACTGAGTCTCTTGTTTTTCAAGACTTCTCATCAGACTGAAGAGTTTATCTCATTCCAGTTGATCAAACCTTTTTACAACTTTAATATTTCTTCAGGTCTTCTTTTCTCTGATTTTTCTGACAAGAATAAATGCTTTCCTTTTGAACAAACGTAGATTAATTCTGCTTATGCTTCCATCTCCAGAAAGGCAGAAAGCTATCCATGTCAAAAAGGCAGAAAGTAGCCACATCAAAAGCCTGTATTTCAACCTTATGAGTACCCTATTCAGTAATAGCAACAGTGTTTTAGGGGTGAGAAATCAAATGTCCTATACGCCAATTCCCATCTTCCATCACTTTGACAGCTCTAGACTTTTCAAGCTGCCAGAGCAAGGTGTAGCTTCTTTCATGGCTGAAAATGTATAATCTCATGAATGACAGGGAATGACTTGGGAATAGTTTTTTACTCATTATATATTTTTTTCATATTTATCTCACAATGATACAAAAAGACTGCATACAGCAAAAAAATGCAAAGTTGTACGTGGACATGTGTGCAGGAGTGCGTGTTTCACTGATTTCAGAAAAGCCAGCTGTAGTAACCATAGCCTTTAATGACTTAGCTGTGAAGACGTGTAATCAACTCAGAACAACAACTCATTGAATTTCTTCTGTTATATTAGTTTTTGCCTCTCACTGTGTTTTCATTATTCAGCAAGATATGTATTGCAATCTCAATGAAGGTTTTGGGCTAATGTCCCCGGACACTTACAAGGGCAGTTGCCAAGTCTTGAAGTTATTGTTTTAGCATCCTTGTAGAGTGTGGCACATTTCCCTGCATCAGTACATTTTCTGAAGGTCTTTTCTTGCAAGTCAGAATGGTCCAAGGGATTGTTTGGAACTGGTAGCTTGGTTTGGGGAACACATGCCTTGAAAAGGAGAAGATTCCCCAGTGAACTGCAAAGTTGTAGATGGAGATGTGACTCCTGCCTGGCTGAACAGCTGAGTTCTACCTAGCCCTTGGGCTGAGGAACAAGAAAAGCAGTAGGGGGAAAAAAAATACATTTCAAACTGTTTTTGAGTGTGATAGTCTTCTCCTTTGGTGACTCAAATCTCTGCATGTAAGCCTGAACTGAACCTGCTCTGGAGAGACTGAAATCTGTTGCCATCAAATTTGTGCTAGATAAGTATTGTAGGCCTCCTGTCCTCCTCCCATAGCCTGACCATGGTGTCCAGCACACCCAGCAGCACTCTGGGAAGGTGCCTGGCCCCACAATGGTGTCAAACATCACCACTGATACCCAGGGGACAAACAAGAGGAGAGGAAAGATAGGGGAATTGTGTGTATGCAAAGACTGCCCTGCTGCAGGCCAAAGGATAGTAAATTGGTAATTTTGTTCTGTTCGACTGTCTTAAGAAGGTATTGCACACACATTGCCTTCTTAAGATGTTCACAGGCAACCTAACAAATTACAGAATTATACATCTTCACGTGTCTACTTGTCCTTATAAAAAGTGACAGAGCTGTTGGAAGGGGAAGCAAGCTGTCGAAGAAAGAGGTAGCCAAAGGAAAGGAAGGCAGAAACACGTGCAACTGCCCTCTCCCATAGTGCTAGTCTTTGCAAAAGGAGAAGAAGAAGGTGGTCAGAGGGAAACACACCAGCAAGTTTGACCTTGTGGCTCCAAAAGTTTGTCCGTTTTAGAGGGCGAGGCTGAAACTGTCCTTGACTAGTTTTCGGTTATATTCCTGCTTCTAGCAGTGCCCCTACAACATATTATATTGTATTTATTTCTATGATGTCCAGAGGTAAAGATATTAATAGTAGCAACAGACAAAAAATGAGTATGATTTTCAACAAATATCCATTGTTTTCCATTAGTAATACTGAACATGATAAGACAGAGCAGTGTTTCTTTAAACATCCAACATCCTCTTCAGTGATACAGGAAGACCAGTGAAAGGTTCAGAGTATTGAGCTATTTTAATTAAATTTTCAGGGCTTGAGGATACAGATAAATTAAAAGGGGAGAAAGGATTTAAGTAAGGAGTGGTTTGGGATCCAAAACACTGTGGTTTTTGTCAGCGAATGACTCTCCAGAATATAATTCTGTTTATCTTGACTATTTATCAGTGTATCAGGGAAAGGAAAATAAGGTATTGTCACTGCCAGATATGGAAATGAGAGCCTGGTGACTGAGTTTGCATCTCAACACATTGCTAGTTTGTCCTTCAGAAGGGGAGCTACAACACAGAGAATTCAGTATATCCTGAAAGGACTTTGGAAACTCTTTTTGTAAGATGCGTTTCCAGGAGCACAGAAATCCTTGAAAAATGTCAGATATATTAGAATATATACATATATATATATTGGCTTAGCAAGAAAGAAAATCTTTTCCTTCTTTCTTCTTGGCTTTTTCTAGTTCCTTCTTTATTTTTATAAAGAAGGACTCTTCTCCTGTTGAAAGGAATCCTGTAGCCTCCAGAAATATTTTCTTAACTGCTCTGCCATCATTGGCTTGCAAAAGAAGTGAAACACCAACATATGACCGCATAGGGATGTCCATTCCAGTTCAGATATGAATATCTGACTACAAATACCCAGAGGATCAAAAAGAGTTTTTTTTAAAAAGAAGAAAGTAAAGCAAGCATGGACCAATAAGCATTAAAAAGAAGACAGTTAAGACACAGTAAATAAAATAGAATGCCCAGAGAGAAGTATTCCCTTTGAAAAGGAACATCAGAAGAAATGGAATTAGTGTTCAAAACATGCCTGACAATACCCCGGTGACAGCAGCGAGGTGGTGATGGAGAGTTGCCTGGTGCACCAGCAGCCAGTTACCACTTAAAACAGAGTTTCATTCCTGTGCAGAACAGGTGAAATGTAGGAGCAGATTTTTCTGTTCCTTAGTGGCAGTGGTTTTGTCTACTATTTCCATTTGTTTTGATTAGTACTCTGGGAAATGTACACAAAAAGCAGAGCTAATCACAAAAAGCAGTACACCGAATGCTTTGTGGGAAAACATCATGGGCTCAGTGCAAGATTTCAGCACTGGAAGAAAGGTTTCTAACACCTACAAGGAATTAATACTAGCAGATGCAGAAAAAAACTGAAAGGAAAAGACTCTCTATACCAAGATGCTTGCTACAGGGATGCTAGATGTATATTTGAGATGTTACATATATATCAGAGATAATATATAAAAAAATTAATAGTGAATATACCAAAATTGGAATATCAGTCAAAATCACAGTGATTCTGATTTTGGGTCGAGTTAGTTAGTTGAAAGGTTTTTAAGACAAGAAGTCTTGAGGAGGGAATAAAGCTGTCAATGCAGAACTACTTTGACATGAAGTGTTTACTTTTGGAACTGCTATAATGTTTCATACAGCTGTTTTCTTAATGAAACTTTTCATCTTGTATTATGAAATATGAAAAGAAACTCACCTAAGTTAAAAGATTAAGCAAAATTAGCAAATTTGGTAACATAAAAAAATATTGCAATTAGTTTTACCAGTCATCCCCCAAGATATTGTTTTGATTGAACTCAAGTACAATATTTGTCATATTTTCTTTTTCTTATTTCAAGCATGACACTAAAGGAAAAAAAAATTCTTATAGCTTCATCTGAATGTTCCTACTAGGTTTTTAAATATGTAACTTGAAGAAAAAGACCCAGTGAATATAATCTCTAAGAACAGCATGCCTGTGAAATTGCTAGTTCACAGAGAAGCTGGATCATTATCATAAAACCATTCAGTAGGAGGGTCAGGCTGTCAACAGGGGGGAAAATGTACATCAAAAACTACAAAAGAGAAGGTGAAAATTAAATATAATAGACTAATAGAAGATGCAGGTGCAGATACATGGCTGTGAATTTACATGCAATGATAGTAAAAGGCTTTGTGTTGATCCAAGACACTTCCAAATGTCTAATACTAGAAAAAAGAACATGAGAGCAGCAAGAAAAAAGATTAATCCTAAAACCAGAAATTAATTACCCAACTGAGGAAACTCATGTACTACTATCCTGACCTACACAACCTTGCGAGACTTTACAAGAAGCTAACAGATACTCTCTAGGAAATGTACATTCCTGAAACTCAAAAAAGGCCCTGGTAGAAACCCAGACAAGAGCTGCAGACCATCACACAGCCAGCGATGAGCTCTCCTACACACAGGCATGGGATGAGAAAGCAACTAACACTGGCACTCAGCATATGCTAATGAATAGGGGACTGTAGATGAGAATAATACAGCCACATAATGTACTCAAAACCTGGCAAGGACAAGCATTTCATTTGGCCGAGAGACTGTCTAGTCAACCTCTGGGGACAGACGTGGTCCCAGTTGTTCAAATGTGCCAGAGATGGATTGACGTGACCTGTCAAAATGGTCATGCGAAAATTGCCCCAAAGCCGTCGGCCTAAAATGCTTGATGCTTCTGACAGTCACTCTGATTTTGCAAGTCTGCATTTTTGCAGGATGCTTTCAGGCTGTAAAGTACCAGCCATGTCTTGCACTGGCCAGGGGTTGCTCTCAGCAACAATCCCAGCCCTCTGCTGACCCCTCTTCCAAGCTCTTCAGCCACCTGCCTGTTCAGAGGCAATGTGCTCCCTCCAAAGCCAAGTTCAGGGATGGAGAGGTCTTTGTGCTGACAATCTTGAGAGTATTGGAGGGAAACAAGTCTCAGGAAAACTTGAGGTTTGTTATACAGAATTAAGTTGTCCATGTTTCACATAGCCCAAGTCCTAACCTATCTATCCTATTAAAAACACTCACCCAAAACACTACACTTAAAAAAAGAAGTGGCACTTTAAAAGACTGTTCAGCCAGCATTATTATACTGGACTTTGTAAATAAACAAAGTAGAATTCTAGAGAAATTTAGAAATAGGGACCTCTCCCTTTTTAATGAAAACAATCAGTGAATCAGTAAGTCATCTTTAACAGATTAAACTGAAAGCGCAATGAAATGCTTGACATAACATTTTCCATCATTTACTAATTCTAAAGCCACATCATCCTTAAAAAGCAACAAATGGGCTGCAACAGCAACAAGAAAAGCCCAAGAAACAAACAAACAAACATACAAAGCCAGATGGGCCAAAGGCATATTTTCAAATAAGCACAAGCAAATTCAGACTGAGAGGCACTGGTCCATTGCTTGGTGACTTCAGCTTTTTGTTCTTCTTCAATAGTTGAGCTGCAAACTCTGTTCCAAAACCCAAGTGTTCACTAGAAAGGCATAGTTCAGCTTGTGAAACGAATGCAGACCCATGCAATGTGGACCACCTCTGTAAAGTCAGGATCTGGAAAAAGCATCACCAATGTAAAACCAGCCCTGAAATTTCTAGATGGCTCTGAGTTGAACTCAAGCACTATCAAAGTCATGGATTTTTTGTGTTTGGGCTTTTATTCATTTGTTTACACATAGCTGTACTAAGTAAAACTATTTTTACTGCTTCTATGTGGGGATTCACAGAGGAAAAACAATCACGTCTGTTAATGTCTAAGAGTAGTTTATACAAAAAAATATTTAGGATTTGACTGAAGAAGTAGGTCTACTCCCCAAAATTAACCGCTTGGAAAATGAAAACCATTCTTGGCTTTTGTGATGACAGAACTGAATCCCACTGAGATCTTTGCCAAGTTGCCTGCATACATAATAGTCAGGGTTAGGACCCTCCTGCACAGAGCAGATACCCCAGTGCTGCAAGGAGCACATCGTGTGCAACATCTCTGCAGGCTTTTGCAACCACGGGCATTTCTAGCACTGGTCAGCCTCATGCATTCTCCATGCAGCTCTGAACCACACCTGGCGCACACTGCAACAACATGCTCCCTTCCACCATGACTTTGCTCCTGCTGCTGCCTGTCCCCTGGCTCCCACAGTGTCCCCTGGCTCCCACAGTGCCCATCACCAAACCAGTCTCCTCCTCTGGGCTGTGGAGAGGACATTTGATAGGCTGATCTTCCCAGTCTGGAGGATATTATGCTGTAGGATCTGTAGGACAAGAAATGCCTGATATCTTTGGCACTGAACCAGGACACAGCGTGGACAGGCTCCTCTTCTCTGAGAGCAAAGCTTGGGCCCAGCAGACCAGCAGCTGAACAACTGGCAAGTGACTGCGGGTGTTCACATTCATTGAATCATAGAATCATAGAATCATTTAGGTTGGAAAAGACCCTTGGGATCATCGAGTCCAACCATCAGCCCTACTCTACAAAGTTCTCCCCTACACCATATCCCCCAGCATCTCATCTAAATGACCCTTAAACACATCTAGGGATGGTGACTCCACCACCTCCCTGGGCAGCCTATTCCACTGTTTAACCACTCTTTCTGTGAAAATCTTTTTCCTAATGTCCAGTCTAAACCTCCCCTGTTGCAGTTTAAAGCCATTCCCTCTTGTTCTATTGCTAATTACCTGTGAGAAGAGACCAGCACCAACCTCTCTACAATGTCCTTTCAGGTAGCTGTAGAGAGTGATGAGGTCTCCCCTCAGCCTTCTCTTCCTCAAACTGAACAGTCCCAGCTCCTTCAATCGCTCCTCATAGGATTTGTTCTCCAGGCCCTTCACCAGCTTCGTTGCCCTCCTCTGCACTCGCTCCAGCACCTCGATATCTCTCTCGTATTGAGGTGCCCAAAACTGGACACAATACTCCAGGTGTGGCCTCATCAGTGCAGAGTACAGGGGGACTATCACCTCCCTACTTCTGCTGGTCACACTATTTCTAATACAAACCAGGATGCCGTTGGCTTTCTTGGCCACCTGGGTACACTGCTGGCTCATGTTCAGCTGCTTGTCAATTAGAACCCCCAGATCCTTCTCTTCCACACAGCTCTCCAGCCACACCTCCCCAAGCCTGTAGTGATGCATGGGGTTGTTGTGGCCCAAGTGCCTTGATGAAGCTCATCCCATTAACGTTGGCCCACCGATCTAATCTATCCAAGTCTCTCTGCAGTGCCTCCCTATCTTCATGCAGATTGACACTCTCGCTCAACTTGGTGTCATCTGTGAATTTACTGATAATATATTCTATGTCCCTCACTCACACTGGTTCAAGGTGTAACCTGACATCCAGGGCCAGCATGCTGCCTTCTGGGCACCTCTACCCACCAAGAGGGAGGTTTTTTATGACCCTTTCAATTCATCAGCCCCCAATCATTTTGGACAAATTATTTGCTATGAAGCAGTAGACAGTGACACTATCTTGCAGGTCACCTGCACAGCTGTCACACTAACGCCTTGAGGGGATCAGAGAGGCAATTCCCTTGCTAGAAAGTGGTGTCACTGACAGGATTCACATCCCCACATTGTGTCTACATGGCCTTTATGACTATATCTCCTCCATCATCTTGCAGACCCTTCTTGACCTCAGTAAAGCATTCATGGATAGGATGACCAGCCTAGTGGTTGCATACACTGCCCAGATTTTCTGTAATGCCTTGCTCTTCTTCCAGAGCTTCCACAAAGTACTCAGCATGATACTACACATGCCCTGCTACTCTGGGTCACATGGCTAGACTCCTAACATGTGCTTCAGCTTTGCCATGGCTGTCTACAGGAACAAGGCAGCGTGAGCATGCAGACAGCTCACTACATAAAGGGGAACTTTAAAAGGCAGACTAAAAGCCAGCAGCTCCACCATGGCCCATCATGGTCTGCAGTGTCATGCTCAACCTGCAGTGCCTGGCACAACTGCAGCAGGACCATGCCTTCCATGTCATGCATGCCCAGTGTTGCACTGCTCCTACCAGCCATAGGAGGGAAGGGCCCAGTGGTGGGCTCCCTTCACTTTTGTTTTATTGTTTGTGAGGTCTCTCTTGTACACATTCCTGTGCATTCGCTGCTTGCCAGCCTGGTCCACCTCCTCCTCACTTGGCTGTGGGTCATCATCTCCCTCCCCATTGCTTCTAGTTTAAAGCACTCCTCACTGGGTTGGCCAGCCTGTTGACTGAGCCTCCAAGTCCCTGATTCTCAAAGAGCCTGTAGAAGACAAATCCATGTTGTCAACACCAGCTGTGCAACCAGCTGTTGACCCACAGGATCTGTCTCCTCCTCCTCAACACATGTCCCAGCTCCTCTCTTACCAGAGACTGAGCTACTCTGTAGCTGCAGACCTATACGTGGAGCAGGAGCATCCTCCTGGTGCTGGGAGTCAGAGCAGCTCTCTTTCAGTGAATCTTGGGTAATGAAAAGCTTACAGCATTTGTGATGGGGAATTCAGGTTTGGATTCCCCTAGGTGCGGGAGAATAATGGACTTGCACAGCTCTAAGAGAGTTATCAAGCAAAGCCGTTTATTTTTGCACTAGTACATACTTATGCTCTCGCCAAAGCTCTTACTTCATAATTAGCAAATCAGCAATTAGACAGCTATCAATCTTTTCTCCTATCAGCATAAGACCACTCTAACACGCGCTGTGCAGACCAATCACCTTCTTGTTCACGCGCTGTTCACGCGGCGGTAACTTCTCACAGTTCAGTACTTTTCCACAGTTCAGTGTTGCAGCTGTCCGTTGTTTTTCCCTGCCACCTTAGCACAACTCAGCAGTTTCTTATCTTTATTCCAAGGCCTGTTTCTCATCAAAGCCTAGCTGTTTCTCAGGGGCTGTGCAGAGCTGACAGGCCGATGTTGACTTGCCTCTCTCCCACAGATGCGCAGGGCTAACAGGCCAATGTCGACTTGCCTCTCTCCCACACCTAGGGAGGGCCTAGTCCCTCTGAAGAGAATCCATAAAAACCATGGTGCTGAGTCAATAGAAACCATGATGCTGCAGTAAGATCAAATGGACATGGATAGCACTGCAAGAGACATCTTCACTCTGGACTTTCCCTCCTCACGTTCTTCTGAGGATGGGTACCCTAGACCTTTCTTTGAGAAATGGTCACTTTCAAAACAGCTCTAGGGAAGGGGGACCTGAGTGACTGGGAAGCCAGGACTTTCCTCCAGCCTTCTGTGGGATATTTTGTTTTGTTTGGATTAACACAGCTTCAGAAATTCCTGCAGATCTGTTTTATGGTATGTATTTCCTGCATTGCCCAGGCCATATAATTTCTTTCAGTTAATTCTTAATAACACAACTGCACTCAATAACCTGATGTATAACCCACTGTGTCTGTAGAGCAGCTGATGTCCAATCCTTCAAGAAATTACTGTAGTAAAAGTTGTAACTGCTGCTGGCACCGTTAGTAATACATAGATGAAGCACAGAACACCCTGCAGCAGGGCAAGCAAACACTCTTCATTTGCTGACATGGGCATGCTCAACGTGGTTTGCTTGATCTAACTCTGACTCTCCCAGAATATCATGCTCTTAGCCTCAGGCTTTAGGTTTCTTCTCCATGCACACAACTGAGCACTTGCCTTCAGCCTAACCTGAATTAAGGTAATAAGGGCATAGGTCTAAATAAAGGATAAATGAGGGCATAGCAGAAATGCACATGGGGGTGTGTACAAAGGGGCTGCCTCAGTGGCTGACACGACAGTCTGAGTGGGAAGGGAAACTCCTTGGAGACAGAAGAATTGGTTTGGTCTTCCTCAGGTAGAAGGCAAAACCACACTTGGCTTTTCCTGGCTCTGGAGCCGTCTGTCACTCCCATGCTCCATGTAAGGGACAGAGATACCAAACATGGGTCTCTTCACTCCACAGCCCTATGTCTGTGGTGTAGGAAGCTTTCAGAGACAATCAGGTTCTTCTGCCCAAAAGTTTTCAAGGATTTTGCCAACATATCCTATTTCTTAACCGTAAAATGGAAACAGAGTGTTGTTAGGGTAAATAAAATAATTGCTAGGAAATACTCAGGCATCACTCTGAGGCAAGCAGAAAATGAAATGGCATCTGTCCTGGTACAATAAAGGTCTTCTTAAACATACAAGACTACAGGAAAGCATCTGTAGCATCACCTACCTCCATCACAGATCAGCCCTATTTTATACATAGGCGACAGACCCATAGCTGCCCAAGTGGGTATATGTTGATCTAGAAATCTGGGTTTGCTCCATTACTACATTTTCCATTTATGCAATGACAAATCCAAATTAATGTGTACCAGGAAAAGGAAGTCTGGCAAACAAGAAGGGAAAAAAGTAAGTGAAAAAATGTTTTCTCCTCTGATGCGCAATGAACCTATCGCAGAAGCACAGCTGCTGCATTGTCTTTGGACAGAGGATACCTGGTGCTTCAGCTTGCCTGGCTCTAAGCTGCAATCAATGGTTAACTCATCCAGGAAAAACAGGATCATTCAGAGCTATTAAAGAGTTACTGGAGTCTGGAAGGAGAGATGCTGTCTGAGCATGGGGACTGTGGCAACGTCTGGCACTCCATCGATAGCTCTACACTAGGACTGGTGCCCATATGAAAAGTAGGAGCTTTTCTGCATGATGTGTGCCTCCCTTGGAGCAATGTTTAAAATAATTGCTCACAGTCGTTTCACTGTCTGAGGGCTTTGTTGCTTTGACTTGTTTGTTTTATTTTTTTAAATGTGGGGATCCTATGGAAAAAAAAAAAATCCAAAGATACAATTTCATTCATTTTGGGTTACTTCTTGCCTCCCCTGTCCTGATTTTACCTTGCTGAAACTCTCGCCTGCCCTCGGTGGAAGCAGCACATGGTTTTGGCTCAGAGAGTGGGTGGGAGCAGCCCCCTCCATAGCTGCTGCTGATTCACCCTCCTGAATCATCTACCATGGGTACTGCTCCTCCGGCTGCAGGAGTGATGCAATGAGCACGGCTGCCTCTGTTTCGGTCTCCTTCCACTGTGAGCTTCTGGGGCCGGCACACCCTGAGTGACACAGGCTGCTCCGGGGCCTGGGAAACTGCGGCGGTTCTCAGCAGCGTGGCTCCAGAAGGGCAGTCGCATCGCTCTACCACCAGCATCCTCCCACCAGCTTGCCTGTGAATTCAAATAGCTGGGATGTTACCAAACACATCCAAGAAAGCCAGACAGTGAGGAGTCAAGCCTCCCACCCTGTGCTGCCTTTATGTTGCTTGAGGTCAATTATTATAAACTATCAATTTTTTAGGAATGCCATTAATTTAACTGCTGTGTAAACTGAGTTTCTGTTTCTCAGCAATTATAGTGCACAAGATCTCAAGCAGTAGTAATTCCTGAGTTTTTACCTCCTTTTTCTTTTTTTTTCCCTTCCAGAGTTAACAGTTTCCAGCTGTGTATTCTTTGGATGTGTTTCCACACCAGCTTTTTCCATAATATAGAGCCGGCCCATTTCCAAATCCCAGATGTGCTATTTATTTACTCTGAAGCATCTGGGCCCCGACATGGTCTTGTCACTGCAACGTGGCAAACTTGTGAAAAATCAGAGTGGCAACCAGTTAACAAGCTGTACTACACTAGCGAGCAGTGAGAACAGTTCAAAGGAGAGAGGAAGAGGGGAGTGGTGGAGTGGAAATGAAAAAAGAGAAAATTTCATGTTTGGCTACACTGTGCTTTCTAAGGTTACAAATGACTAGTGGCATTCAAATTGGAAACTGTTTTTTTTCTCTTTTGTAAACAGAGACATAAAGACACTGAAGCCCAACAGAAGCCAACCAGGATGGATGTGAGATGTTAAACACCCTCTCTCCAGGTGGATTCTCTGAAGAGCTTCAAGATCAGGCATGATGCTTGAAGTCTTACGCAAGCTCATGCATCCTCCTAAAGACCCTCAAAATGACCACAGACCCTAGAATAAACTGAGAAATGTATTTTAAATTTGCCTCTGAATTTTCCTGCTCAGGAAGGGGCCAGCAGGAGGTTTTTTTATGCCTGAGAAAAATATCCCTATCGCTGTCATGTTGTAACAACAAACCTATGTTTTTGTTTTAAAATGTGGAGTTTGAGGGGAAAAGCAAGCATGTTCTGAAATGAAAGATGCAGGACTGCAGTGCAATAGAAAAATGGCAAGCTGAACTGCAGCACCTCAGTTACGACTGGGGTCTTTGGCTTACGTTTAACACTGCCTTTGAGCCAAGCATCTGAAATTGCTTTAGAGTTACCGAGTTTTCAGTCTTTACGTGGCCCAAGAGATACTGTTGTTGAAGCAGGTGTCAGCATTTGTTTTAAGAAATAGAGTCAGAGTCACATGTGAAAAGCTGAAGGGTCCAAAGGCTGTTAAAGGCAGCAAGGGAGAAACAAAGTACTCTGTGAAAGCAGGATGTTAGCTAGTTTGAGTTTAATCATGCAAATGTTTGATAATCCAGAAACAGAAGGGTTTCTCTACCACTGTAGCTTGGCTGCTCTGTTTTATGCCTATTTTTTACAGTTTAGAGCTAGGATATATATGCTCCCCCTTTAAAACTGAGGTAGGACACCAGGTAGGGAGGATGAAAAAAAATAATTTAAGAGTCTTGGATGGAAACAGAAGGGATGAATGCAGGAAAAAGGGGTTGGCAGCACCATTTTCTCTAAGCTAATGATGTTCCTTGCTGTGTGTTAGAAGAAAGCAATATATGACCCATGTCACATGGCAAGAAGAAATACCTCCCAGATCTGTCCCACTCTCCATGTCCATCACACTCTCAAGAGCATGTGAGCGAAGGAAGGGTCTATATATGTTCTTCCTGCAACACAGAAATCAATCTTCCTCAGGTCATTCTCTTTCCTGTGTCCTGTTTACCATTCATTTAGGCAATAAGATACGCAACAGGATAAAAAATTCCTAGGAACTGAATAGTTCTGTCAAGAGGTGCTGGAAAATGATTAAAAACTTCATAGGAAATGTTTTTAGAATTTTATTCAGTGAGATTTTTCATCTTCAGATCTACTTTTCACAAAACTCGTGGGTAGAAATTTTGGTACTAAAGCATATCAGAAAGTTACTGTCACTGAAAAGGTACATACAGAAAAGAAGGTGTAAGGCAGAGAAAGAAGACAAAGGGCTGAGCCACTACATGCAACACTAAGACATGGGCAATTTTATCTGATTCCCCACATGGTTTTTTAATTTAAAAAAAAGAACATACAGCAGCATCAAGAACCTTTTAGAAAGTGCCTAGCTCATGAGACACAGAGAGGCAAATCCAGAAGCTTCTGCTCAGCAGACAGGGAGGCTGGGCAGAGCAGTTCCCATTGCTCCAGGAGCTTGCTCTGTGTCAGATAAGTGTTGTCCTCTCTAGTGAGCTGGGAGCTAGGGTGCTGTGATTGTCCTGTGTCAACATGCAAAGAGTGGAAATGGTAGAGGTGACAGGGGTAGCCATTCCTCTTATGTCTTTTAAAGGGAAAAAAGGCATTTTCCTAGCCATGAGAAGCAGAGGGCATGGAGGAGAGTGTAGTTCCAGGCTCAAGTTCAGGCTGATCTTTTCCAAGTGTTGCAGTTTTCCACCATTATAAATACAAAGTAGAAAGCTTGAAACCAATGTAATTGAAGCACTCAAACATGAATATCTGTCTTTTCATCATTTCCTATGAGAACATGACATTTTCCGTAGCCCATGTCTCATACAGTACTCCGGCACCAACTAGAATAGGCCCATGTACCGCCTCCCGGAGGTCTCCACTGCACCCATAATTCAAACATGGTGTCATTTCTTCCAAGCTGGTGTGTTGTGGTGCCACCCCAGGCTGTGGGAATGACTACCAGTGCTTCTAACAACACCTCCCTGAACTGTTTACACAGCAGTGAGATTAAAGCTCCCCATCACTTCAGTTCACTACAACTACCATTTCCTGAGGTCACAAAATTAGTGAAAAAATTAAACATGATCTTTCCCTGTTGTCAGAAAGTTTTAGGATGCTTTGCAGAAGAGCTTATCAAACTGTCTGTTCAATTCCCATGGGAAATGCAAGTATCACTTATGGGATTGCTCTACATAGTCTTTTACTGTTAATGGCCATTAGCTATTTGGGTCTCCTTTCACTGTGACATATTGCTGCATATGGTGGTATAGCACAACACATTATAAGTAGCAAAACACAATTATTGGTCTTTTAAGTCTTGAGAACTGAGCAATGCTCAGCAAAACTAGCAGGTCAGGCATCCTCTTGTTTTGGCCATTGGAAAGGCAATCCTGCAACTATGGCCAGAGAATGACCAAGTAGATTTTACTTAGAAGAAAAAAAAAATCTCAAGAGACAAGAGTCAAGCTGAAGGTTTTGTAACCTAAGCAATTAAGCGCAACCACTGCTGTTCACAACCAAGATGTCAGTTATTACTGATGGCAGACTGACCAAATATTTTACACTGTGAGTGGTATCTATTGTGGACTGAGTCCACTGTCTTTGTGATACAACTGATACATGAAAAATTTTGAATCCTGCTTTAAAAAACCCAGGAGACAAGGGATTTGACACGAAAGAGAAGTACAGTGTTTCTGGGGCAGCAAGTTCTCTGCAGGTATCCTGCACCATCTCTGGGTTTAGCACTTTGCATGCTCTTTAGAAAATCACCCTGGCCATTGCTGATCCCTTTTGGAAAATGAAATGATAGATTGTTACCAAATACACGGCAAATGTTAATCTGATTTAGAACTGCACATAAATGTTCTGCAGATTAGTACTCCTGCCATCATTCAAGGTCATCGCTCTACTGTAGCCAAAAAGGTAATGTTTCATTACATTAAACCATGAGTGCTTTGGCCCCGGGCCGGATTCAGCTCAGTGATGTAATGCTGCAGACATAAAGTATCACAAGATCCCCAACAGTGAAAAGTCTGCCTGCAGATAGGTTGGGTTTGAGTTGTTGCTGTGGTGTGTTGAAGATGGCCATAATTCCTGCTTTTCCAGGAACGTATCCCTGAATGCCCCTTGCTCACTAGGGAGCCTGTGTAATCACTGTTCTTGGAGAGCAACCCCTTCCAACACCAACAGGGAAAGGGGCACAGCTTTAAAAACTCCACCAGAGATCCTGCCAAGCCCAGGCTTCAAGGCAAAGCCACTGCCTTTTCACAGACTCTCTGGGATGTCAGAACTGCCTGCTCTGTGGGGTGAAATGCCCTGGGGGGGCTACCAGCAGAGATGCGCATTTCCAGCAGGGCGGGATGACCCAGTAGACCAGACACTGCTCACAGGGTCCCTTTCAGCTTGTTTGGTGTCTACATACAAACCTATATCAGGAAACCTGCCATTTCCTCTTGGGCAGGCAGAAGAGCAGTGCCTCTACTATGATAGACTCTTAACTTTCCTTTTATTGCCTATCCCACAAATGTCCCATGCTCAGAAGCACCCCTTCCCTTTCCTGAAGGTATGTTTACTTGTGCTGTTGGATTTTTTCTTTTTTAATTACACATTGGCTTTAAATCTATATCCTCTCTCCTCCTTCCAGAAAGGAACTGTAGTCTTACAGGCCACATGAACTTTTCCATAAATCAGTGGCCTTGTTATTTTAAAAAATTATTAGGTAATTCTCATTCTAGAACTTTAAGATACAGTAATCTCAAATAAACTCATTAATTTTGATAAATTAGGGTATTTTTCCTGAGCCAGAGTAGCTGCCACAATATACATCATCCTCCTCTAAGGTCTTTTTATTATTTTTTCCAGAGTCTGTACACATTAGAACCCAGCTGGCTTGTTTTGCACACAGCATCAGAAGCCACATTTACCCTTAGAGTAATTCTACTTAAGCAGAGGGAATTACAGGAGGCTGAAACTGGTTCCAGCATCTTAGATGATTAAAACATTCCTGCTGTTGATAGATTGGCATTTCTAGATTCCAGCGTATCTGCATGGAAATGACAGTGTCGGCAGTGTGGCTGGTCTTCATGCCTTTGGGTTTTTTTTCCTGCTGCTCCAAGTTCATTAGTGGAAAAGGGAATTGAGGAAAAGTTTGTCAATCCCTTGACAAAAAAAAGCAGACCAATACGCAGGCAAATTTATAAAAGTTTTGGTCTCCACAACCACTGATTATAGCTTCAGCTGAGAACTAAATACTAAGAATCTCTCCTGCAAATGAAGTCATAGGGCTTGGCTATATTCATCAAAGGCACAGGGTGACCTGAAGGTCTGTTGTTTTTGCTACAACTAGGACATTCAGGGAAAGAAGTCTTAGAGATGAAACATAATCGCATACTTTTTGCATGAAAAACAATAAAAATTCTGAATTCAGGATTTGTTAGAAGCACTTTCAATATTTATAGGCTCCGGACATTGATTACTCAAAATTGATCCTATTTGGTGATCTCAAGTCTAAATAATGATGTTACTATGCCAGCCCTGCCTCTGTTATGTGAGCAGGATATTTTTTTGCTGAATAAGAAATAAAGAACTGGATTCACAAGAAAGAGAGAAGTGTTTTTAATATATTTGTAATTCAGGCAAAACCAATTCCTCTTTCACAGCTAAAGTAGCTTATATCACGTCTGTTGAAGATGAGAGTTTAATGTAAGTTGTAACTTACATCTGACAATTTCTCAGAAGAAAAACCAAAGCTATTTGGAAAACTGAGGTTCTCTCAGTGGAAATGTAAAGTGAAAAATGTCAAATGAAGCGTCTCTTTTTTCTTCAGGAAATTAAGAATGAATTCAAATGGGGGAAAAAATATTTCAACTAGAGCGGCTTCTTTTCTTTTTTTTTCTCCTGAGCTGGAAGTGCTCAATGCTGTAAATGTTTAAAATTAAGCTGCTGTTTTCAAAATATTCCATAGAAAATATAAATATTTTCACCTGAACTAGCATCTCCCAGTGGGAAAAAAACAAAAGGATGTGGGATATTTTAATTAGGAATCTTTCTCTACAAGAAATTACAGCCAGCTCTAGGTGGAAGCCATGATAGCTGCAAAGAAGGACAACCTAGACAAATTCATAAAACTGGAGAACTTGGGCTGGGCTTACATGAGGCACTCTCTCACAGCTGTCCATACTCTTTAACTCTCTGCATGTTCCCCAGCACCAGTTTTGGCCATGCCAATCAACAGGCACTTTCCTGGCTCCTGCCCAGTCATGACTCAGGGGACAGTGCATGCCAGGGACCACTGCCAAAATGTCCCTGTCATGGGGTGGAGGGGGTAGAGCTCATTCATGCTAATGAGCAGCACCCTACCCCCTGGCCGCAGGGCTACCGAATGAGTCCAGACAGCTCTGCTCAGAAGAACACATGTAGCCTACGAGCCTGAGGACTGCAGGGAGAAAAGATGCTCTCAGACACAATGGGATGTTCAAATTACACAAAATCGACCTGTGGATTTCCTGGAGTAACACCATTGAAATGAGCTGAGTTTCATTACAACACCCCCTTAAGCCTCTGACACATTTGCTTTCCTATAAGGGAAATTCCTGCTCTTCCTCTGGAGTATGGACAAGCGAATGTGACCCAGGCTGCTCATCCGCCTTTCTGAATGAGGGATGCTGGGCTGGTTTATGGCAGTGTGTGCACCACCTTGGTCCAGCATGCAGTTCTGGAGCACTTCTCGGACCAGTGCAGTTGAGAGTAGGAACAAAAGATATATGGTGAAGTCTGGATACACTGATGATTGTCCTGTCCACATGGTAATGACAGCAAAAATGAAAGCTTCCTAAAAACCACTGGACTGTAACACTTGGATATTAGCAAATCCACTCCAAACAGAGCATACATGTACCTTCCCTCCCTTCATCCTTCCTATGCAGCAGCCATGTCCCTTATTTGGGTGGGATTTTGCCTTATTGCAGTGCTGGAATCATTAAAGCAGCTGCTGACCTGTGGAGAGAGCTGGGACAAGCTGGGAGAAGGGCAAGATAGAGGCCGAAGAAGTATGCAGCTGTTGGGGAAGCAGAGGGTGGTGAATGTGATGGAGGAGACACATGCAGAAAAAGTTAGTCCTATGTACAATTGCAAAGTCATTTTGCTCCTGCTGCTAAGGAAGAGGTTAGAACAATGGGCACAGCATGAGGAGTGGGCCCCTCTCAGGGGTCTCCCTGTGCCGCCTTCTTTCATAGAACTTTAACCCACCCCATTATCCCCTACTAGAGCAGGTAAAAACCACGTGCTCCACAGCCATCTGATCTTTTGACTCAAACTCCAGAGCAACCACCAACCATTTTGGGGTGGGTCAACAGACCATGTTGCATGGATGTTTGTGTATCATTGGCAACCATGCACATCATCAAGGCAGTTTGCCACAGCTGCTGTATGAGAAGTGGCACAATGCTTTTCAGCTCTGATGGATAGTGCTCTACCATATTAGTGTGTTGTTTTCAGTGATGTTGTGAACCTTAGCCTGAAACAGAAGGAGGCTATTTGTGGGGCTGAGCTCCAGAACAAAAAGCCAGAAGTGGGTTCAATATCATAGCAATATCAAGGCACGCTTATACTTTCAAAGAACATAAAAGGAATTTTAAGCCATATTCTATCCTATGGAGAGGTCTCAACATACTGCTGCTCTCTGTCATGCTACATTTTCCACATTAAACTATGAGCATGCACAGGAAAAAATGCCTTTTTTTAAGAAGAGATAATACCGTTTGGTAGTTTTGAAAGTCAAATACTGCTTTTGGATTAAATCTCAAGGAGGTGCCAGGGAAGCTCTGCTAAAAGCATAGTTGCCTGATCTGGGAGGCAAATCACATGAGTTTCTGGACACAAGCATGTCACAGCCATCTTCTGAACTTTTGTTGTGAGCTACCTTTTTAAAAAAGGTTCAGTATCTCATTCCTTAAGGAATTAAAACCAAGAAAATCAAAGGAAATATAGATTTAGAAATAACAATGCCAGGGAAAACAGGCACTGTTGATATGAACCAGGGCATTTGAAGAGCACATAATTCAACATGAGCAAAGGTGGCAAGGTGTCGTGTGGTGTTAGAGTCCATTGGTGGCTGTGCTGTACCTGTGAGCACCCAACTTGCCCAAACTGCTGATGCTCTATTGTTCACAGAGGCAGGCAGTACAGCACTCCTGACAAACTTGATGGCTGAATTTTCAGTTATCTTTGTGGGGCTTATAAGACCTAGCCAGACCTGGTTAGCAAAGCTTAGATTATAATAAGCACCACCTAACCTAGGAAGCCTGAAATGACAGATAACCATCCAAGAGAGGAAGACAACTCCTTTTCAGGAACTGTCCAGACTAGTTCCACTTCTGGGTTAATTCCCATGCAAATCCAGGAGACGTCTGGAGTTTTCTGCCAAAACAGCCAAAACAGCCCTTATAGACATTATCTCCCAAAGCACACCCTTGGGAAGAGACAGATACAGTGCACTGTGTCCCATGACCACACGGAGAAAGCCAAGCATGCTGATAAGAAACTGGAGCATATGCCTTGTTTTTGTTCATACTCCTTTTTCCGTATCAGAAGTTTTGAATTATTGCAACTACACTAATCAAGTCAATGTTGAACAGCCTCACAGTGAAGACATTACTTATTAAATGAACAAATGAATAGATTTAGGATGCTGCAACAGTTAAATGGCCACTCAGTGAAATAATATGGGGTTTAACCTATCATTGGTAACATCTCAAACAACTCAGAACTGATGTTCAGTCCTACCTGCAAGGAGGGAAGTAGGAGCACATAAATGAAATGTAAATATATATATGTTGTGCTGAAGATTGGCTGTGATTTCAACTACAGTTGTAATGCCAAATAAGCTCCAGCTGTAATCAAATTACTAGCATTGAGCATTCCTGCATCCTGAGAGAGAATAGCAGAGATGACAGTTTCTGCTTCCTCAGAGCGTGGCTCAGTGGGAAGAATATGGCTTATTTTGTGATCTACTCTCCATAGCTCACATGAAACTTCCTCTTCAGCTGCTACAAGACTCTCGCTTAGACTTCATTAACTGTAGAGAATAGTGCAAAAAGAGAAGCATGGGTTATAAAAAAAAAAATAAAAAAAACAGTCCATCAGTCAGGAGAAGCACGAAAAGAGAAAGAACTGTGTGTACATGCATGTTTGTGATTCACTAGATGTAATCATATTTGCTAAAACAAAAGAAAACCACACACATTATTTCAGAAGAGTGGTCTGCTAGACACATATCACCTAGCAACTGGACACTGATTTGTCCTCATGCCTTGAAACCCATCACTAGCCTCCCACTGGCTTTTCAGCTTTATCAACATTTTTGCATGTCACTAGGCAGAATTCATACATGGCTGCTGAACCATGGAGTTACATTGAGAATTGATTCGCCCTCCAATCTAGGTCCTGCAAATTACTTATTAACCCTCCTTTTCCCTTCCTCAAATTAAATAGCAAAGAAAGTGCCTTTCTGTTTAAATTTTCATATTGTTATGTATTGACTTAACACAGATAAGGCTCTAAGGCAAGTTTGGGGAAATCAGCTGAGCAAAGATGTGCAAATTGTTTTGCTGGGAGAAGATGAGTGGGGAAAGATTAAAGCTCCAGGGCAACTGTACTGCTGATTATTGCTCATATCACTACAGAATAAAAACCTAACCAAATAACACAGGGCAACGTGTCAACCAGTACCTAACCACCTAGAAGGCATCATCCTTTTAAGACCCAATGAGTAGGGTGAAGGTTGCCAAGCAGCTGTGGAGTAATCCCACCAGCCCAAGTGACACTGAAACAAAAAGCTGGGGTAAACAGAGCTGATGCATCATCTCATTGTTGTTCTGCAAGCACGTTGTAAGGCTGTCACATCCCACATAGGAGGCAAGCGTCTACTCGTACCACTGCTAGAGAACAACCACATTTCTGCCCACAGTGCCAGGCTGCCAGACCTTCCAGCTAGTCCTCACAGCCAGCTTCGGTGAGGCACGCAGGACTGGAGTGGGCTGCTCTGCATGGCAGGTGGAGTCCGCATTTAACAGTCCATCCACACTGCTATATGGGATTGACAAAACACCTTATGTGGTCAGACCCAACAACAGAATGCCCTCTCCTGTAAGGTGACTCCAGAATAACATCTCAAAGGCAGCACTGTCCCTGGATGTACCCCAGGATCCCTTCCCGGTGCAGGAGAAGAGGACTTCTCTGTGGGCTTCATCTCACCTTTCAAGCTTCCCTCTGCTTGTGGGAAGGAGAAAAGAATGAGAGCAAGGACCAGGCTGCATACCAACCTGAGGAAGTGCAAGCTTGCTCCTGGGGTCCACCACTGTCTCTCTGAGTACTTTCTTACCTGTTACAGGCAGGGGTGGGCTCCACCTTTACAGATGACAACTGGAAGCCACTGATGGGTCTCACCAGGGGAATTCAGTTTGGCTGACAGAATCCAGAATGAATAGCTGCCAAAGGACAACCAAGAGACTGCAAGTGATGGACCATTTAATCACTGTGAATACATTTGTCTGAGCCCTGTCTATATTGCTGTTCCTACTTCAATCTTAACATTATCTGGCAGAGTCAGAAGGCTACCTGGGTTGACCAGCTCAGAGATGGAGTAGGATTTATAACCACAGGAGTCCTGGATCCCTGTCAGCTTTACCCATGACATTAGATTAAGTTGTTTCTCATAATTAGAACAGACAAAAATCATGTCTAGTCAGTCCCTCTCCAGTCTCAGAACCCTCAGATTTAGCTCTTAATTGAAAGAAACATCGCTTTTCTAAAATCTTGTTACAGCTTTCTGTACGGGTTACTGTGGTGCTTGCATCCCTTCGGGGGAGCACATTATTCCTCCTCCTGCTCAGCCACTGCATCCAGCCGCTTTATAAGCTACTTTTCAACCTGGGCAGAACTCGCCAATTCCTTTTAACAGACACCAAAACAACTTCTTCAGCTGAGACGGATAATAGAAGATTTCCATTTCCTGGCACACGCAGCTAGCCTTTAATCACTGATCTGGGACACGAACACTCAGGCTGACACATTCGCAGTTCCTGGAAACACCACGTAGGTTTTGTAGCAAAGGGGTGGAATTGAGCAGAGGGATGATTCCAGCACGGGCACCTCTCCTTTGCAGGGGATCTCTTGAGTACCTGTGGTCACCAAACATCACTCAGCTCTCTAGACATACCTTTTCAAACAGTTCTCTCTCAGGAAAGAATCAATAAAGCAAACACATGTAATTGTTTTTAATAAGGAAAGACCATAAACAAAGGCTTTTCTGTGCTGTGAACAAGACACTTTGATTTTCACTATTTAGAGAAATATGTCACCATCTATCTATATTGCTGCTAGTGTTCTGCTGTTTCATCACCAGAAATAAACAAGTAGCTAGCTCAAGAGAAAGGCTGAGGTTTTAGTTATGCGGTATACTACATAGAAGGAATACCAGAAATAGCTCGTAAAAATACAGAATTTGTTAATACACATCAGGAAAATTAACAAAAGATTAGGTCTTTCGTAAGTATGATCATTTGGTAAGCCTAGATGTATTGGGATATATTTCCGCCACATAATCCTACTAAATTAAATTGATTTACATCACTGGATAAAACTGAACTCCATAAAGTAGCTATTTTTAACTTCTGAAATAAATTTTATTCCCATTTAGAATTTGGTTAGTTCTCTACATTTTATTACAGATATTTGCTTTGCTGCAAATAGCATTTGGTGGTAAGGCTTATTACTAGGATTCTGTCTGCAAATAAATCCCAGTTTTACTGAAGCCCTGGAGGAAGGAAGGTATTTGGAACATTTGAGAAATAGGATATTTGGATCATTGAGAGATGAGGACTTCTATCAGCTCTTTCCTTCAGTTAAGTGTATGATCAGGTAGTGTGATGTTGAGGGATAGGGCTGCTCTTTGTGTAATCAGATGGTAGAGGACTGAGTCTGCTTTATAAATAAAAAGACCACAGTATGTTTGCTTGGTCATTCATCAGCTGTGTACCATTAGACTATTTACAGTCACCAGCCTGCTCACTTTAAATTAGATGTGGGTCCATCCTAGAAATCCTTTTGCTAGAAATTTCAGTTTGAATTTTGGTATGATTAGCGGCCCCACAATTTCCAGGATTCTTGTCTATCGATCAAGATATTAGTCTAGCAAGTTGTCCAAAGGTGATATCAACAGACTGAGAAGTCATGAGAGCATTCCTTCATGTGCCTCACAAATTCCTTCTGAACTCCTTTCTCTTCAACCATACCCAGAAGCCAAGCATCACTCAAGGGCCTCAAAGTGAAGAGAAGTGCAAGTGATAAAGCACGAAGTTGTTTTTCTTGCTTGTGGCATTTCAGTCTATAGAAGATGTATAGAACTAATACAGACAGATGTTAGCTGTCCTAACAAGACCTATGAGGGCGACTTACAAGAACTTAAGCCTGAAGTTAAGATGTCAGAGATGCTCAGATCATGTTTGGGGTCAGGGCCTGCTTCATTCTAAAGAAGTCACATAAATCACATTCAATACAGACAGAAACTCAGAAGCTTTTGTTACCCACCCAGTAAACTCAGCTGCAATAAGGTATATTTAACATCACCAGAAAGTCTCTATATTTATTGCATGGGAGACCCCAGAAGTAATCTGAACTTCATACCAAAATCCCTTTATAAAGTGGTTCTGATTAGACAGTCATTTGCACATTGAGATGACAGAAATCTTGACCAAGTACAGCTGAACAAATTTTGGTGCAGAAACAAGGCATGGGATTTTAAATCACATCAGATTATCTTTTAGGACAGTTAAAGACTCTGGCTTCCAAGCAGTGAGTATATTAAATGTGTTTTTGCTGCTCCCAATGGAATAAAAAAAAGCTGCAACATTTGAAAAACAAGTGCCATGCTTTAAATTGTTTTTGGTATTTTCTTTATACTATTATACCTTGGCTTTATTACAAGTCTAGCACCACCTGGTACGAGGACACTACACGTACTCCTTGGACAGCCACTTTCAACCTTTACAAAATACTTTACAGAAGTATTAAAATAAAAGTAAACAAATCTTTTATAATATAGGATCTTTTCTTTTAAAAGTAAAGAAATGCTTCATCTATACACACTTTGACTTCAGATTAACAGCTCCTTTGGACCATATCATTCACTTAAATCCCAGACTAGGACTAGGTACAAATCTCAAATGTTTTAATAGCTGCTGATTTAGCTCTTCTTTAAAACATATTTTGTTTGCTTTAGTTCATTTGAATTAGAGAACTCTTCTAAACACAAGGAAAGACATTTTCAATTTTAGTATCTATTTGTAAAAGCAGTAACATCTATCACTGCACAGAAATGTCAGGAAGTTTACAGTGGAGTGGCTGCTCTGCATTTCTCCTGGTTTTCCACCCTGAAGGCTCAAGCCTAGAGAGAATTTCTTCCTTCTTGTTTGTGAAATATTATGCTCTTCACCCAGTGTGCTCCTGGTACTACTTGAATTACTTCAGAACCTCCAACGCAATTAGCTTACAGGAGCCAAAATAAAAAAGTCAACCAAAATGAGTTTTCTTTCCCCTGCCTTCTTGGAATCAAAACCAGGATTTAATGAATTACAAATTTAAAATTAAATTTAAAATTAAATTTAAGGGATTACCTGTTCTTGTAAAATGTGGTTTGCATACAGAAGTAGACATCAGTCTTCATTGACCTTCTCCCTTCTGAAAAATGACAGAGCAGAAGTTGTTTCCCAGACGCCATGGAAAAGGGAGTGCTTACTCAAGCTTTTATTCCAGCATGAGTTCTCATGCTGTAAAATTTAGTTTTGTTCCAAAATTCACTATCCTCTTATTCTTCATTCAAGTAATAAGATGGAGACCTTGATACTAAATAGCACTGGGTTGACTTCTGCAAGTGTTTCTAAAAAAAACCTGAACAGTAGAGCTGAATCTTTCTAGAGATCAGATGATTTTTCCCCATCATCAGTGACTTGAACAAAATGTAGAACTTGGACAAGACATGTATTGAAAGCTCTGCTGTTTCCATTAGCCACAACACAAGGTCTCTGCATAAAGGACTGTGCTCTGGTTTGTTTGACTTCCTGACTCTAGGCCCCCTGAAGAATCAGATATCATACCTTAAAACCTGTTGAAATATATCTTGGTTTCAGAGCTTAAAAGCTGATAATCCATAACTCAGGATCTGAAAACACACTTATTAGCAGAAATGAGGGTTCTGTAAAGATGGCAGGTGAATGATGAAAGGTATTTTATTTTATTTATATTGGTCAGATTTGTTCACAGTCTCTCAAACCGCAATGTTCTCACCTCCATGGGTAGGTGAGGGCTCTGCTTCTTTACCCCCTCAGACTAAAACTCTAATACTTTCTTAAGACTGTAACAGAGCATTAAAAAGATGACTTTTCACAGAAGCCCATTATACCAGAGCATAGCAAAACAGTCACAACACATGCTGACGCACAACTATTTATGGTCCTGCACAATGGTCTTGATAAGCAAACTCCTTCCAACTTGTCATATTGCAATAACAGGATTTGAAGTTCAGGCAGAGAGGCATACATTTTTCACTTTAGCAGTAAGTTTGTGTAAAGAATGTTTCATGGAAAAGCATGTAAGCACGTCTCATGGAAAGATAGACTACTTTAAGGGTAGGACCAAATCAAAAGAAAAAAACCACAAAGACCAGACAGCAGGGAGAGGTCTTTCCCTCTGAGGCTGGGAGGGGTTGTTGCACGTGCAGAAAGCAGCCCTGGGAGTTATTGCTTGGCAGATCATTTGGTAAACCCTTCCACTTCTACTGCAATGCTCAAGAGCCTGAATCCAAAGTGGTTCTGGGCTTTCTTAGTGGTCGTGTACTTGTGCTAACTAGGAAATCATTCTTCACGATGCCATGCAAAAAAGTGACCTTACCTCTTCCATCACAGGTCCACACTGCAAAAATGAATGTTGGCAGAGGAGAAGTCCTGGGGATCATGAAATGTCCCCTCCAGAATGGATGCACCACAGGAACCTACACCCTCCATGCAGGGGGATCACTTCCCAGGGTGGGGTACTCACCTACATCTGGGGTGGAAGGAGTGAGGGACAGGGCAGGATTACACAGAACTGGGACACCCACGCCTCCCACAGCAGGGGTGTGTGGGCAGAGGATTCTGCACGCCCAGACAAAGAAGGGTGTGTGTGACCCCCACAGCCTGGGAGGGGGGGCGTGTGTGTGCCCACAAGTCTGTGTGAGTGGGGCACAGGTTGGCATCAGTTATAGAAGGTGACTTAGAAATTTGTAGTTGCATGTTGCCACTTGTGGCTGGTGTTGTGGCTATCTGTTGTACAGCTGATATCAATCCTGAGTGTATTGCCAGTTCATTACATATCATTAATAAATCAATACACCACTTCAACCCTGATTTGGCTTAAACTGTGAACCAATTGGGATTTGCTATAGAGTTTAGTCAGTGAGAGGAACAATGAGCTGAATTTTGTCAAATCCTCCTCAATTTGTCTAGATAACCTGGCTGATGAATACTGAGAAATCAGAGTTTCTAATGCATCCATGGGACCATGAGGAAAAGCATCACCTTTTTCCTACTGTCTTAATCCTCCCTACATGCGCTGTTGCAGCACACCCCTTAAGGCAGCATTGCAGGGTTTCGCTGCATGAATATAATTGATCCCCTGCATGGCCAGAACATTGGTACTTCAGTCTGGGAGCAGTTGGCCAATTATC
This sequence comes from Strix uralensis, assembly GCF_047716275.1. Classification (NCBI taxonomy): domain Eukaryota; kingdom Metazoa; phylum Chordata; class Aves; order Strigiformes; family Strigidae; genus Strix; species Strix uralensis. The sequence goes on along the minus strand of NC_133972.1, from coordinate 149,963,614 downwards.
ATAGCAGCAACTAACCCAAACATTGTCCTGCCAAAGTCACCAACGATGACGTCTGGGCTACCTTCCCTATTCTTCCTTGATTTCTCCATTTTGTGCCATTTTCCACTTTTTTCCCCTCCAGTGAAGCAGGGTAGAGCGCAATAGTCAGTGTGCTGCCACAGAGCTGCGGGACACCACGCAGCACTCTGTGTGCACCAGCAGCAGTGCTGCTCACTGAGCTACAGCCATTTATTTGCAACAGTGGGTTTGAATACTGTCTTTATAGAGCTGTGCCAGCAGGGGGGATGTAGAGGAAGTTCTCACTGCACTATCAGCATCCAACACTGATTGTAAGTTACCTGCAGTTATTCTGCCCAGAAAAAGGGACATTTTTATCATATGCATATATATGCTCAGCAGTAACCATCTTACAGAGAAATGGGAAGCAGTTTAACTTTGATGGTTGATTTTAAGTTTTCCCACTCTACCCCATGAAAATACAGTTGGCAGCGTATGTTCTCAGAGAGCACATTAGCGCTGAATTCATTCAAACCCCCCTGCGTGGGCAGGAAAAGGACTGGAGCTATTCTTGCATTATTCATGACAAGCTTTGGCAACTTGCTTGGTGTCAGCATTCACAGCTTCTGCTCTGTAGTACCTCCATTGTCCCACATGTCTCCCATATTCAGGCTCAGCATTTCCAACAGTAATAAATACGTTACAGGCTTCCGGTGCCATTATGCAAAGGCAGGGAGGAAAGCACTAAGGCAGACTGGATGCCAAAAGGATGAGGAGGGCATCTCCTCTGTCTCTTTCTTTGCCTGGTGATCCTGCACCTCTTTTTCCAGAACACAGCTCGTCCTTTTGGCAGGATCGGACATATACAAACTCTTTCTCCACTTCTTTCACTTTCTTGTGCATCACTAACCAGTTGTGCTTGAAATTCCCTTGGCTGGGGAGGATCATGAAAGGGAAAGACTTGGGGCAGGGTAAGGAGTAGCAACCGACCTGGCAGCAGTAAACGAAGGTGTGTGAATGCCCATTTCAAAACTCTTCCTCCATAGTATCCTCATTTTGTCAATTCATTGTTATCCCAGATCATCCTCCATTCACCCCCCATCACGTGTAATTCATAGTTGTTATTCTTTCTGTTGACAGTTGTATGATAACTGAAAATTCCTCATCTATGGAGGCATATATCAATCTACCACCAGTAACCAGCTGAAGCTGGAAGTTATTAAAAAATATATTTATTTAGGAATGTCTTTCCTGGGCTGACATGTGGCATTTCTGGTACCAGCTGGATTCCTTTAAGAATAAGGTGCAGGCTGACTTTTTTAAAAAGGGCATTTTTGTAGGCAGTCTGGAGGCTGTGGTTTCGGGTGAGACGTTGCCCCTCTCTAGGTGAAAAGGTGTTTCCTTTGCTGCCTCCCACTTCCCCCCTGCTGGCTCTGATGCTGAGTCTGTCTTCAGGGGAGCTTTGTGAGGGCAACTTTCTCACTTTTACTTTAATATCTCCTAGTCTTGAGTGATGGAGAAATATCTACACAAAATTATATGGTTAACATTTCTAAAATGTAAAGGACAGGTCCTCAGCATGGTGTTGGACTCCAACGTCATTTTTTAGATGATTTTGAAAATGTTTCCTTTTGTATCACACAGCTTTCCTCCAAAGCACATGATTGAACTGAACTTCAATGGCTTTGTCTGGGTCCCTGTTCACAAGTTTTCCTTGTATCACGCTTGAGATGAAATAAAACTGCTGAGGCTCCTTTAAAGTTGCAAAATGTGCTGTCTGAGATTATTGCCCTGGGGTGTGGTGTGGAAGAAAGACAAATGGAAAATACAATTTTCTTTAAATCCCCGTTGTCCTTTGTTTGAGCATTTGACTCTAATCCTCCTTAGTCGTAAGAAGTTTATTTGTTTAATGTTCCTTTTGCGCCTCTGAAAATAACAGAATTAAGAGAAACAGGAGGATTAATAGTTGCTCATGGAAACAATAAAGTAAACCTCCAGACGCACAGAGATGCCATGGGGACAGGGATGCTGTAAAGCTGTGATGCAGGGAGCCCATGCCCAGCCTCGCACCAAGCCCTGTAGCTGCCGCGCTGGGGACAACTGCAGCTGTCTGAGACCTGCACTCCAGCTCAGACTCAGTTCAGGCTCAAACCACATTGCCACAGTCAGAAGACCACCAGGAGACTACCACTGCTTATTCTAGGGGAGGACCAAGGGCACAAGGCCAGTGGTTCCCAAACAGAGGTCTCCAGGACCATCAGTTGCGGAGATCATTTTATTTCACTTACTGTTGACTCTCCTCCAGCTTGTTCAATGGGTGTCTGAGGTCTTCATTGCAATGAAGGTAGTGGCCTGTGAAGGCAACGGAAAACACACATTGCTGTCTTCTCTATGGCCACCAATTTACCAGCAAGTGGAATCCAATTTTATATGTAGTGAGTGTCCCAGAGGAAAAAGCAAAATCTAATAGACTTCTTTCATTTCTATCTGCTCTAGTGCTGTTCTCCTTCTCCATATCCACTTGGAGAGCAAATTCAATTAAAACATCCTTGCCAATTTACAAAATGATTAACATGTTAATGATTTTGCAGTTTTACAGAAGGGGAACAAGGAGAGAGGAAATAGCTTAGCAAATCCATCCGTACTATGGTGATGAAGATTTACTGAGGGCTGTGAACACTAGGTTGCTCTGAGAAATCCCAACCCCAGGCCAGAGCTGCCTCCAGTTCTCCCCTTGCCTGGGGCAGAACGGTCACTTTCACCACCAAAACCAAGCCCAAGCACTGCTGGGGTAACAGGAAGGTCATGAGACAGATGTAGATGAGGACAGACAAACACGGGGTAATTCTTATCAGCAGATGGGTAAGAAGAGAAAATACAGTTATGCTACACTCACAGCAGCTCAGGGAACATCTTTCCCTCACACCGAGAAGGACAAAGATTTATTGCACTGAATCCAGTCGTGCTGCACCTGTTTGAAACCCATGTTAGGGAGAACTGGGCTGGGCTGCAATTTCAGCAAGTATTTCAGTGATGCCTTACAGGCACAGCAGGACTCCAGCCCATTGCTGGAGGTGATAGTCCAGTACAGGCAAAGAGTGGGAGACTCTTGCTTCAGGTTACACCAACTTCAGCAAACTATTAAAAACAAGCAGAGAGAAAGCTCAGAACCAAATTCTGGTTAATGCACAGCTCCATGAAGTGGTCTGGGAGTGCCTGGCAGCTCCTTAGAGGTGACACACTGTGGACCTGCAGTGTAAACAGGCAGCAGGTTTCATATCCCCCTGCACGATGGCCTTGCTTCTGGCACCCAGGGCAGAAAAGGGCCAAAAGTGATCTTGAGCACACCTCCATGAGCTGCTGTCATGGTGGTTCCTCCAAAACATCAGGGGTTTCTCAGATGCTCAAAGTACCCAATGGCTCAGTGAGTAAAGCACCAACTATTTGGTGCAATTACTTGGAAGAGAAAGATTTTTTTTTTTTTTTGTATTAAATCTTTATTAAGTTTCCATTTGAACACCAGTGGTAGTAGTTGTCTTGAAGGGGTGAGCTGTCATTTCAAAACCTTTCCCCTCACTAACTGCCCTTGTTATTGCCCAGAAAAGCATTACAGATTTGGGAACGGTGAGAGCATGATGTTTCCTTTTTTTTTTTTTTTCTGTAAGGAAATACTGACAATATTGCCAAAATCTAACATGCCCAAATCTAACGTGCCATTTATGCCTAATTCAAGGAAAATTTAGGAGACTAGAGCTGGGAACAACAGCAGCTGATGATCCCCCCATACTTTGGCAATGAAGCAAGTTGAGTGAGGAACTGTCTGGTATGTTTAGGTTGGGGTTCAAGAAAAAGAAAATTTAAAAAAAAAGAAAAAAGAAAGGAAGAAAGAAAAGAAAAAAGAAAAGCAGAAATATAATTAAAAGAAAAAAAGAGAAGATCCTATAAAAAATGACAACATGAAAAGTAAAGGCATTAAGATGCCTGCAGTGGCTAAGCACTAAGGAGGTGCCTGTGCAATGTTGTTGATGATTGTGGCAGCAGGACACATGTTCTCGAGCCTCTTGTTTGGAAGAGCTGTGTGGGGAAGCTCTGAGGGCCTTAGCTGAGCTGAGCTGCTTGGGATTTCATTGTGTCTTGGCTCTCCTTAGATTTGTAGAAAAGCACATTTTTACAGGCCTTGGCACTTCACACCAGGGGCTACTTGTGAAAACAGTGGTCAGTTTGGGGAGCACCAAATTTATATTAAACTGATAATTTTCCCTTGCTTAGGACTTTCTATGAAAATGTCCCATACATTTCAGATTGCATGGTTTGCATAAATTACTGGCAGCTGATGGATTAACCCAAAGGCCAGATTCAGCAAACTAAGTAAGACTGTAACACTAAACTGTAACTACCCTGTTAGAAGACATTATAATCCAGCAGGTTTTAAAAAAAACCAAGCATCCCCCTCCCCATACCATTTGTAAGCTTCGTAAAATTCTCTAATTAGAGTATATTTTACAAGGACTTTTGGCAGCAGTGTTGACTTGCTAGCCAGATTAATGTGACAGAGCGTGACAATGGCTTCTCTCTGAGGTTCGCTGGACCCCACAGCTAGATCAGGGCTGCACAGTTTACTTTGGGCAGATGTACTCCAGCACCAGCAAAACAGTTCAAAGAAGTGGGAGATAACTCCAAAGCCATGGATGTCTGAGGATATTAATGGCAATGCTTGGCTGCTCCAGCTCTCAAGACTTGCTTCTGTGTCTCCAAAAGCTCTGCTTGGCATGGCTATGTTTTTGTGAAAGGCCTTCAAATGAAGCTCTTTCTTTTGGTGGGAGAAATTACTCAGGACATATAGATGACTTTTTTTAACCTTCCTGCCCACTGGGATGTTGTTGGAGACCACAGCTGAGGCTGCCACTGATTACACTGTAAGCACAAGGAGAGACCCAGCCCTTATCCCACTGGGCGCATTCATTCTGCTGGTCCACAGATTTGGATTTTTTAGACAAAAACTGCATTTTGAGCACAAGAGACTCAAAGCTTGGAGAATTTGGGGCAGGAGACCTGGCTGTCTCAGATAAGATCTATGTCCTTCAGAAAACTCCTGTGGCTATGGGTTTCTCCTCAAAACGTCACAGGTAGGAAGGGACAGCTGAAGAGACTGACTCAGTATCATTAAAAGGACGATAGCAGAGGTGGGGCTTCTCCCCACCAGCAGAACATCCTTCTTCCCCTTTCTGTACTGAAGGTGCTGTTTAGTTACATAGTTCTTTAGCTATCAATAGTTATGAACAAGAAATAGAAATGCCTGCCTGCCTTTGGGATTAATTCTGAACCATGTATCTGCAGAGAGTGGAGTAAAGTAGGAGAATAACTTTTGAATGAGTTGGGATTTCCCCTGCACCCTTCCTTCAAGCTGAAAGAGCTATGCTGTGGGATTTTGAAGAAGTCTCAATCACCACAGAGAAGTGATGGCAGCCTGGCCGCATTCTTCAGGTGTTTGCTGAAATGGCCAGAAAGCAACTGTCCTCTCCTGGTGTACTCTGAGGGGCTGATCTGCCTTGGGGACCCTGTCCCTCTGGTATTGTTTGAATGAGCTGTGGTACAAGACTTTCTGGGCCAAGGCTCAGGGGTGGCTTAACCATGGAACAGTAAAACAACACACAGAGCTGCATTTTGAGATATTTTTTTTCTGGCTTAAATTATAAATGAAAATGTAGATGTTACGTTGCTTAGGAAGATGCTCATTCTTCAAATGCCAGTGAGCTGACTGTACTTCTAGAAAGATTTTCTGAGCTTTCTGAATGAGTAATGAGAACTGAAAGAAAGAGAAAAGGTGCACTTTAAAAGAAAGACTTTTCTGCCAGTAAAATGCATGTGATGAATGCAAGTAAAACACAACTGAAGGGGAAAACTTTCCCTATGAAAAATTTTATACCAAAACCAAATATAGGTCATTCCACTGGAAAAGGAGAACAAATGTGTTAGTCATACAAGTCTTTTGTGAAATAATAGGCTTTATTGCTTTCAGTTTTATTTCAGGTAAAATACTGAATCTGGTGTGAAAATTGACCTGGTCTCAGGCAGCCACATTAACCAATGCTCCTTCAGCTTAAAAAATAAATTGTCACAGTAGATTTGCCCTCCTGCCCCAGCATAACCTCTTCTTTCCCTGGCAGCCCGTGCTGGCTGACAGACTTCAGTATTACTGACATAACTCACTTGGCCACAGTTTCTTGCCTGCAGCCCATTCAGTGGCCCACAAGGTTCTGGCATTTGTGTCAAGAGAGATAAAAGCTAGTTTGAACGATGTGAAAGTACAGGTGCTCTTTGGTCCTCCAATTCATAAAGCTGAGCTGAATAATTTTGCTGCCTTTTGCTGACAACAGAGAGAAAAAGGGAACAAGAGGTAATCATGGTATCATCTACTGCAGTAACATTACATAGGACTTTACCCTAATTTAAATCACTCTGATGTGAGGGACAGTGCTGTCTTTGATTTACTGAAGTGGGTGGATGTGGAAAGCATCTCAGAGCTTCCTATAATGCTTTGCTTCACATAGATGCTCTCCTTGGGACAGCATGGAAGAACCTTCCCTTTCTCATGACATACCATTCAGTACAAAATCACTCCAAACAAAATCAGCAAAGCTCCCCTCCCAAAACAGATGCCTCTCTCCTCATTGAGTGGTATTTCAGAAGGGCAAGGTCTTTAAATAACGAGGACAGACATCTTTCCCTTCTACCTCCTTCAGCACACAGCATGGGCCAAGGCAAAACAAACATGCAAAGGGAGCTGCTGTCCCCCTGCTGCGTTTGCTGCAGGAGATGGGGAGGGGGGGCGGGGGTGTGGAGTTTCAATGCTGTGCAGTGCAGCCAGTCAAGGTCACACATTGAACTCTACAGGTAAAAATAAATATTTAACAGCTGCTCTTTCAGGCAGCATTATTCACCCTGTGCAGCAAAGGAGGTGAGGACCCAGAGGAGAGGTAGTCTGTGGTTGTGGCTGTAATGCATGGAGGATGCTGCAGGTGTGGAAGGGGAGAAGCTGCAGGTCCTGCTTCCATCTTCTGGCTTTTTTGCGCTTCAGGTGCCTGTCTTGTACCCTTAAAGTGCTCCAGATGTGAAATATGGTTGGTTCTGAGGAAAAAAGTTATCTCTGGCATGTCTTTGTCACTGCCAAAATAGAGCATTGCGCTGCTATAAGCCCTGATTTCATCACTCTGCCATTTCACATCGGCGTGCCACATTTTTGTTTCCAAGCTGTGTGACTCCACTCTGTCTTCCCAGAGCTTGTGCTGCTATTCTATTGCACAGACCTCTGACTTAATCCTGTCCTTACCTGCTTGATACTAGCAGCCCTAGAAGATTGGCCAGGGCTTTGAAGTGCCTCATTCCTTCATGCGCAAGTGTTGCACTGAACTGTTCAAGCCATCCCTTTACAAACTGCCCCCATGGACCAGGGTATGCTGGTATCTCTCAGGCAAGCTGAAGCAAAGAGCAAAACAAACCAGAGTTGGGGAAACTGTCAATCTACCTTTCCCCCTCCTGCTCGCCCTTCTGCCAATATTAGAAGGGAAGTGGGCCAAAGCTTGATGCTTTTTAATGTGAATGAGGCACTTTGATATTGCCAGAGAGGGAGCTGATCAGACAAGCTCCGCTATTCTTAATTCTGGCAAACAACAGAGCAGTATGTTATCGACCCCTGCCTCAGGCGAGGCCAGCTTAGATCAAGCAGGAAACCAAATGTTGATGTTTCAGAGATTTCTTAGCTCTGAGGTACTCTAACACACTGAAATATTTGTGCCATAGAAATGAGATTCAATGCACTCGCTATTTTCTCACACTGTTTGAACACCCACGAGGGGTTCCCATGAATGCCTGCCTGAAAGCAGGCAGGGGGTTGCTGATGCCATAATTATCTTGAAATGGTTGCATTGCTTTTTTATTGGATTAGCATTAAAAGCCCAAATACGAGCTTTCTGTGGGATGCTTCAGTGTAATTAGATGTTAGAAGACATCTGAATGTATATATACCAGGGCAGAAGCTAACTCAATCCACTGCTTATGAGCAGGCAACAGTGTCACTTTGTCATCTCTGGATTGCATAGAGTCACCGCGCAAGTCCTAAGCTGGAATTTAGGGTTGCCAGTGAGCATGGGTCTATTTAAGGTCACTTAGGACAGGAGCTGAACAAAGGATTAATACGAGTCTGACAAAAATCATGTTTGAAAATATATTTATTCTGTCAGATTTCATGAGTGGTAGCTATTGCTCCATTCAAGCTGAATGATAGTGTTCAGCGTGCACACTTACTCATCCTGACAGCTAACAAGATAAACATGTCAGCATGTGATTTGCCAAATATTTTCCTGTGGAATTCAGGCAGGAGTTGCCAACAGAGCTGGCTTTCGAGCAGAGGGACTGAGGCATTCAAGTATGCACACATGCCATGCACAGCAAATAAACCTACACCCAACCTGCAAGGGACCATTTCCACTACACCAGCCAAAACTTAGGTTTGATGGTGGTCTTCAGCTCTGCTCACTGTGATACTCTCCTGACCCTTTAGTAAATATGCAAAAATCCCAGTTTTGTGGCACAAGATAATTGCAAGGGGAAGATCTGATATTCATGCAAGCTCAACAGATGCAAGGAGCTGGGCATTCTTCATCAGGCTTTGGCAGAAGTGGATGCAAAGGGCAATACTAGCAGGCCCCAAATTGGCTTTACCTTTCATTGTGGGATAATTCTTCCTGGAGACTGAGCTCGTGACCTTTATCATAGCAAGTTTTATTTACAGATTGGGAAATGGCAGGGTGTCCTTTAAGATGAAAGGAATCAAACCACAAGGGGGAAAAAAAAAGAAAGATTTTGCAGAAGCAAAAGATCTGACTGGAGAACTGTTTAGAGAAGTCTGTATAAACAGACCTGTTAGGCTGATATCTCACATTTTAGCCACAGCTTTTTGGAGCCTTTAACTAGATAATGAAGGGATTTTTAGGCTTTGGACTCCCCAGTGCATCTATCTTTTAAAACACCGCATCTATTTCTTCATGTGTTTGCAGCTGACTCCAGTGTAATTTCTCCTTGCCTTCCCTGTTTTATGTTGTCTCTCTCTCCTCTTACTGGTTACCAGCAGGTAACAGCCACTGCTCTAGTATTTTTTGTCCTGAAGATGCTCAGAAGCATTTTGCAGCCTCCTGGCTTCATCCCAGTGTCTATTACCATCTATGAAAGAGGATTAATTGTTATGTTGTTAATAACGGCCCTGTGTGATGGGTAGGGATGATGTTGCACCACAGAAAATAATCCAGGCTCAGCAAGACGCAGGTGACCATTGCAGGAACAGAGGAGAGATGTCCCCTGCTAGCCCCAGCCCCACTGCATGTTGCACAGCATGGAGTGGAGATCAGCCCATGCCAGGCATCTGGCCAGGGCCTCGATAGCCTGGCCCATTACCAGAAGTCCCCCTGGTAGCCCGAAGTGGGACCCTGGAGTCCAGGTTGGGCACCACCATGCTGCAGTTCCTGGTGAAACCCAGAGGGAAGGATCCACTGCTCTCCCACGACAGTTTAGAGGATGCTCAGGAGAGCAGGGTCCCCTTCCCTCCATTCCCCAGGAGAGACATCAGCATGAAGTTTGTGGGAAAGGCCATAATGTCTCCAGAAAAGCACAAGTAAAGGTCTGATATGAGGAGAACTCCTACTGCATCAGGTTGTGCCAGAGAAAGGGATCTCCTCTCTCAAGCTGCCTCCTAAGGACAGCATTGGGATGATGGGCAAACCACTGGCTTTCCCCTTCATGGCTTGCCCTCACAACAACTGCCTATGTTTTAAGCTGAATCCACTGCACCAATGATTTTACTGAAAGAAATCCTTAAATAACAACAAAAACTTACATATTATAGCAAAGAAGAACTAGGAGGATAAATTATGATTTCTTTAATGCTCAACTGTTCTCAAAGGTGCAAATCTCTCATAAACACTGCTGGTGGTTAATGAACAATGCACCTTTCAGGCAGCCTGATGTGGCCACCATTGGTATTGCTCATAGAGGAGTAAAGGTTCCTGGCATCCTACAGACATGAAATAAAAATAGTTTGCATTTCTACAAGTAGGAAAGACTTGAGCCTCATAATCCTGCTGTGAGGTGTCTCCAGCTGAGGGAGGAGGGGATCAAGCTTAACCACCTGCCCATGGCCACACAGGAGAGGATGGAGCAGAAGTGAACAGTGCTCTGCTGGCCACCTGTCTGAGCTACTCACCTGCATCTCCCTCCAACTCCACTGGCTCATCTATATCCCACTATACATTTGTCAATGGGTACTAAAGTAGTCAGTGAAATAAAAATTAGCCTGTCTATAAGGATCTCCTAGTTCCTAGTAGTTTTTGGCTTAGCTTGCTTCTGAAATACTTCCATCAGCATTTTAGTGGAAGATGCCTTCAAAGGAGCTCACCCTCTGCATCATTTGTAACAGTCCTAAAAAGACACATGACTCTCGTTCCTTGCCTGTACAGTTTCCCTCCATCCCACCCATCATTTCAAGTGTTCACGCCACTACCCCAAAGACACATCCCACACCCTGACCCAGCTTTGCTGTGGCTGTGCTGCAAGAGTGCCTCCGCAGTGCCCCAGAGGCCAAACCCAACACATTGTCTTCACCATGCTCTTGAGGGTGTCATGACAGAGTCCGCCCTTTCAGCCTCCCCTTTGACTGCTGCCTGCAAGAAAAATGCCCACTGCACCCCCATACAGGAGGCCCAGGTGATGATTGCTCCACTGAAGTAATGTGTGAGCTACCTCAATGGAGTTATGTCTGCAAACCAGAAAATGCTGGAACTGGCCAGCTCTGCAAGACTGCCCACCATCCCCTATTTTTGATCTTGATTAACCAGAAGACGGCATGCAGAAGTATTCCAACAGCAGCTAGATTTGCATATGGACTTCTGACTGTACTGGCATCTCTGACTTCTATTGATACATCCTGGCCACCTCTTTTCATTCCTCTGACCCACTCAAATGCTGATACACTGCAGTGCGGTGTAGGTATATGGTCCCATAAAACAAGTAAAAACTGCTGTTTTATCTCAAAACCAGGCACTGGTTAGCCTGGTCTTCAGTATGTGTTAGAAAACCAGTTCAGAACAGGCGGTCTCATCTCAAAATGCCATATTTGCTCCTCTTTGGTGGACAGATTGGCCCCTGTGGATACCAGTAGTTTTTGGACAGTTGGCATGCCCTTGCTCTACAGGTTTCCTTTTCCAGCCCTTCTGTGACTGACCACTGGTAAAGCCATCATGCTGAGGAGAGAGAGGTTTCTCCCATCTCCTCTCAGCCTGCTGCTGGCTAGAGAGGGGTGAGGGCTAAAGCCTTGAGCAATGTCTTTGGTCAGTCAGTGGAAACCAAAGGTCCTAGGGATGACTGAGCCCCTCAGGCCCTACCTTGGACCAGCCATAAGACCACCCTCTGCAGAAAACGGTCACAAGATCCCAGGAACCCAAGCAATGGAAACATCTTGGGGTATAGGCAGAGGCAAGGGACTTTCCTACAAGCTGAAAGGTGTGCTTTGGATGTGTTTTTATTTGGGGTGTTTCTATCAATTGAGAATTCCTTTATTTGGAAACAGACCTGGAAGACTCAAAAGGACTGTGGGAGAGCATGGTGGCCCTGAGGACCTTGGGATCTTCTGGTGGACATTAACTCTCATGCTTGGCTGGATGCTGCTCTCCCAAGAGTGGTGTGAGTGCTTTTCCTTTGCCCAGAAGGAGAGCTGAGGCATTTTGTACAGTGCAGACATTTGGGCAAATCTGCAGGAACATGAGCGTAAGTGCAGACAGCAATGGGGAGAGGGGTGCAGAGGCTGTTGGGTGAGACAGGACAAACAACCACCTTTAAGGTCCAGACAGAGGTGTGTGTTGATGAGATTCTGATTCCACTCCCTGTGCCAATAGAGACTCGGGAGGGGGAGCACAGAGAAGAAGGGCTTTGCAGGGAGGTTGAGGGCCTGGTGGTACCTAGAGGGGCAGTGTGAACACTGCATACCCTCACTTGGGTATGGTCTATCTGTCCTCTAGGCACAATCTCTGCTCATAAATTTCTTCCTCAGCTTGCTCTAGTAGTTGGATACAAGGCATCCGCTTGACAGAGCAGCCGTGGCTGAAGGCTTTGCCTCTGCTGGTGGCAGTGATGGCTTATAAGACCAGCCCTTTGGGGGCAAAGAGGTTGTGTCCAGCACCTCTGCAGAGGATGGAAAGCAGCTTGTGTCCCTTTCCTGTTTCTCCTGTAGGATAAACCAACACTCTGGCTTTTCATTTGATCCACTGGTATTTCTGAAGGAATTTACACAGCCTTTAATGTGGGTTGTTTCCCTGAGTTAAACTGAAAAGGACTATAAACTGAGGCTCTGCTTGTAACAGAAATCAAGCTTCAATAGAGATCTATGGAAATACACTCTGCTGTGTGCAAAGGGCACAGACTCTTGTAAAAAAAAAATCCTTGAATTGGTTCGTGCCAGCATGGTTTTGGTCCGCCCTGAGGGTGCAGGTGTTTAGTCCCAGGACAGTGCAGTGGGGTGCAGGGCTCCTCCTCAATGCTTGCACAGAGTCCCAGAGAGAGAGAGGAGGCGAGGCTGTGCAGAGGGCTTTGACAGTGTTTCTGGGTGTTTTTCATCTGGTCATAATAGATGATGAATTGGATACCAAGCAAAGTTAACAGGAATAGCTCAAAGTTTGTGGCTGTTCAGGCGCTGGAGAACCACCCATCAGCTCCCATTGCACTGTGCTCAGATCTACCCCCACGGCTCAGCGAGGCAAACAGTAACATACCTTGTAATTACAGGCTGCAAACAAGCAGTGCAAGATGACAAACAGGGAAAAGTATAGCCTATCAGAAGCAACTCAAATCACAGCTGTAAATATGATTGAAATGTAGTTTAAAATTCAGAGATTTGTTGTAACTCTAAATGCAGTGGTAATGTGCTATATTATATTTGTAATTTTACCATAATGTAATTTAATGCTAGGCTATTTTTCAGTATTTCAAGACACTGTCAAAAGGGTGAGCTAAATAAAGGAAAAAAACAATATAGTGGAAAATTTCAAAGAAATGTAACATTTAAAAAGAAAATTCTACACACCAAAATTAAAAAAAAAAAAGGTTGAAAATGAATTTATGAGTTATCTCCTGAATGCATTAGAATAGATAATATCAGAGGAGTTTTACCTTTCAACTCTCTCTTCTACTTCCTCATTGTTTGAAAAGTTAGTGAGAGGGGAATAAAAGAGAGCAGAATCTCATAGCCCAAAGATTTACTCTGTCACATTCAATGACAGAAGAAAGATGGGGAAAAAAAAAAGAAATAATAAAAACCATTTAAGTCTCAAATTTGGAAATACATAAATGTTTGTTTAGGTGGATTCCCCTTCCCTCCCAAACTTTAGAAGGAAACGAATTCTTTTGATAAATGTCATTCCTTCTTTGGGGAAAAAAAGAAAACGATTCATACATAGAATTTCTACCGGGTCCAGTTGTAACATCTTTGCTATTTGAAGTGGTATGTAATCAAACTGCATTCTTACATTCATTTATGTATATTTATGTCATACAGGGTATGCACCCTTGAACTTAGCTATTCACATACAAGAATATCAGCTGATATCAGGTTAATTTATTTTACATCATCTTGTAGTGATATTTCATTAACAGATCATTTAAAAAAAGAGGACTATCTTGACAAATAAAATGAGAACCGGTTATAGAGATCCCGCTGAAATTACAAACTGAAAAGGATTCATGTGCGTGGAAAGTAACACAGCCCAGGAAGAGGAGATGATGAACCTCTACAATGCATGAAAATGGAGCTATTTTGCAGGAAAGTCATTCCACAGCAATTTCTCTTTATAGGCATGTACTGTGCAAGTCAGGAAGTACACAGTGTGAAGCTTGCACTGCAATTTTTTTCTACTCATCATTCCCGAAACAGTGTTCAAATCGATGGTGTTTTAGATTTCTAATCAGTATTCCTTGTGCGTTAGTTAAAAAAAGAAAAAACACAAACCCACAACAGTTAGTGGATGTTTAACTATATGTTTAATTACCGAGTTTCAGTTCCAAAACCCAAGGCCTGATGCGAAGGTTGAGCTAAGGTCCTACTGAAGTTAATGAAATGTTTGTCTAAGTAAAAAACCCAGGGCTAGCTCTGAAGGTGGGGTGCAAACTGGGAGCTAAGTTTATATCACATCTGCTTACTTACAGGTATGGCCAATTGTATATGCGATTCCTGTTTGGACAGGGGGTAGCCTGATATAGCAAGCACACAAAGCACAGGTGTTTTCTTCCTTTCATAACTTTAATACTGCTAGTGCTGGATTTTCTGCATGGCATTTACACGCACATACATACACAGACTTACTGTACCAGAGAACTCAAAGTTTTACTGGTGACTCACAGGTATCTACATGAATTACAGTTTATTATAATAATTAGGACCTCCAGATCTACTCTGATTTTGAGTGCAGGTGTGGGAAGGAGATGAAAGTTTATTGTTTCAAATTACATTAACTTTCAATGCATTTTGGTAGGAGCAGTATGAGAAGACTGGGTTAATTCTGCCAAGATTTTTAATACCCTCCCTAATGCAATTAATATGTTAGAGCTGTGAAAAATAAACAAACAAACAGAAAATGTTGTCAGAAGTTGGACAGAGTGAGTGGGGAGAGAAACCTTTCCCAGGTCAGTCTCTTGGCATTCCTACTGTGAAATAAGCCATAGCCAGTCAACTGAAAATATTCACTCTGTACACCAGATTCCAGTTCATTTTTAATGTTCGGCATTATTAACAGACTATGGGTCCATTTACTTAATCATAATTAATGCCACTTGTTCCTTCTTTAAAGAATTTATCGTTCATTTGGCAGTTACTGCTTAGATTTCAGTGCACATGTAAAACATCATGTGTTTTATAGATCTCCAGTAAGATCTGCCTGTATTTCCAACTGCGGCACAGGTCAAGCAAAGTTTTGCTGTGCATTGTTACTTCTCAAATAAATTATAACCTCAGAATTGTTTTAAAATGCGTAGGCAATCCAAAAAATGGGACAAACTTTGGATTTTGAGACAACCTGAATTCTAGGAGATTGGATTAAGGAAAGCTTTGCTTGAGTATCATTATTAGTTGCTGACAATGCAATAATTCTTAGATGTAGCAGTGAGATTTAGGCCTCCCTCAGTGAAGGGCAACAAAGCTGCATGGAGGGTGTGCTCTGTTCCTTCTCTGAAGTGCTGCAAAAGAAACTGAAAGAAGTAAAAATCCTGCAATTTTCACAGCATCTTTTAGGAGCAAGTACAGTAAGAATGAAAAAGTGAGGAGTTAGTTACTTTTATTAAACACAGCGATCAGCTTTTATTGCAGCCCGGTGTTCTTTTTGCCAGCAGTGACCAATTGTCCTTCAAGCTGATGCTTATATGTCCCTTAATGACTCTGATATGAGAAAAAGCCAAATACAGGAGATGGAAGGGAAATTCTCTCCTTCTCATTTGTATGTGAAAAACCACCCAAACATGGTGCTGGTCCAGCTGAACACAGGGATGCTGCTGAAGGCTCTGCCCTGCTCTGTGGCTCCTTCCTGCTCACATCAGGGAGCAACAAAGACAGAAAGGTTCTTAAAGCACATCTCTGTTTACCTGAAACCAGGATTCTGTAGATGAGGGGAACTAAATGAACTAGACAAATAAACTCAGTTCTGTCTTCCCATTTAGACTCCTTTTCACAATGTTTGTCCCCACTAGTTTGCTTCTTCCAAGAACTTCTCTGTTTTCTACACTGCCTTTTACACATAGAAAAAAGTTTACTAGGCCAATCAAAACAGCTGCTACATACCTTCAACTACTTCATTCCTATACATTAAGAAAAGGGTAATCCTATTTTGCTTTGCTAACAAAAAACTGGTTTTTGAATGCATTTAAATTAAAGCAAGTTGTGCAATTAGTAATTTCTAGCATTGTGTGATCCGATTTTTGTCAGACTTCACATTCCCTCTATATATGTACCTGTAACTGTAAGTCAGGAATGTGCCTCCATATATCTCCTTTCTACATCTAATGACTTTTATTGCAGGATCAAAAACATGATAATATTTGTAATATTCATTTGCAAGCAAAATCTGTGTTTCCCATTTAACATGTCTGATATAACAAACCCACATCTTACAACACTATCTTACAAATACAGAGTATTTTATACTTTGCTATATACGTCATTAACACCAACGTAACAGAGCTAAACAGGCTTGCCTTTATGTGGCTCTCAGTAACTGCCTCTTCTCCCAGCCCAGTATGACCTGTGAAATGCTTTCACATCCAGGTCTTTTTATTCTGGTGACAGAGAAGCTTTAATTGCTTTAATATCATGAGAGTTGTTCCTGAAGACCACATGCGACTGTTTTTCTATTAAAAAAGCAAAACAGTAAACAAAGATTAACCTGGAGTAACCATTTTTACTTGCTTCCATTACTCTATGTACAAAACTGCACAGAGCAGTCCCCCTACCAGTGCTGGAGAAGAAACAATGCCAAGGAGTGGTTTTCAGATTACAAACAGGTAGATCAGGGCCATCTCTCACATGAGTGGACTTTACACTAACACTTTACCAGCTGATCTGTCACAGTGATGACACAGGTTATCTTAGGGGTAGGGGAAAGACCGACTACTATCACTACATGCAGAGCCACAGCAGCAGCAGCAGTAGCTGCTTGCCTGCTGGAAAATAAGTCCCTTGGCCAGAAGCCCATAAACTCATATTCAGCGTTACAGTGGTCGGCCCTCAGTGGCAAACAGCATTTGCACAGTCTCTGTGGGCTCTTCAGAGAGTCTCCACTTCTAGCACTGCCCAGGCACTGCAAGTAGGAGAGTGCAAATGCTGAGCCTCTGCTTCACCACAGCTGCATGATCGAACAAGTCACTTGGGTGCTGCTGGTGTCCAGGATGCCCAGACAACACACTTGGAAATTATCCCCTCTTGACAACCATTACTTTGTTTGTTGGGACAGAGGTTAGATGAATTGGGTGGAGAAATAATGTTGGAATCAAATTTTCTCATTTCAGAAACAACCCAGGCCACAGGCACCCACACCAGCAGTCTTTTCTCAGCACTTCCAGGCACAGTTTCAGACTGCTTTTTGCCCATAGCATAGTGTTTTCAACCTTATCAAACAGTGTTTGCACATCAAACACAAGCACACCCGCCCACAAGTGCCGCAGACCCCGAGCACACCAGCAGCGGTCAGCCTTAGGGCTTATCAGCAACAGAAAGTTGCACCATAAACCTAAAATTTGCTTTGCAAATAAGTGCAAAATCTTGGGTAAAAACTGATTTCAGTGATGAGTGGATGTTTTCAGTGGTGTAAGCTGATAAAACTGACTTTGGTTTCGATTTCAAAGATGTTAGTATGACTTTGCATCACTTTCTATAAGTCAATGTAACTTTGCATGTTACACTGCACTGATGCAAGATCTTGTGTGGAGAAGATCTAATAGGGTGTGTATTTGAATTTAAGAATGAGTGGAGCTAGTTTACCTGTGTGCGTTCAAGATCTATGTCTGATTTTATTACATTGTCAGCTTTATGCACTCTGTAAAATACATTATAGGGTCTTCTCAATAAAACTTGAAATGATATTGAATGTAACCGGCTTTGTGCCTTAACATATACTTCATTATCAGCTTTCCTAAGTTTCCTATGCCTTTACATGAAACTAGGTCTATATAGAGCAACAACCTACATTCACTGAGGAACTTAGTTTTTCCACTATATTTTCTCCATGAAGCCAAGAGAAACAGGACACTAGTCTACAGGGAAATCTTAAGGGACTGGCTCTTCTCTGGGTTTTATTTTTATTTTTCATGGTTGGTTTGTTTTTTCCTAAGATACGGTCAGGATTAAAGGGATGTTTGCTGGCTGTCACCATTCAAACTCAAAGGAATCAACATGGAGGAGACAAATTTGAAAAAAAACTCGGTAAATGGAACCTTCAAGAGCTTTGCCAGTTGCTAGTGAAACCATGCTACGTTGCACCAGAAGAAAACACCACCAAGCTGCATAAATACATTACAGTTAATATCAAGTGTTTTGAAGGTTTTACTGAAAGATGAGGACGGAGAGGAGTCTCTTGATATAAACAGCTTGAACCACAGAGGCTGCCTGTGTTTGAAGGTAAATAGATAGCTGTTTGAACGAGGAAAGAAAAATATTTTAGTCTTAAAATACAGCTGGGCTTTTGTTGTTGTTGTGTTAAATGCTTGTTTGGTTTGAGGTCTTGTTGGGCTTTGGTAGCCAGGTCTAGGAAATGGGGAGAGGTTGGAAATAAAATACTTTTAACAATACAATGAAAAACAATCTGTAGCATTCACAGGAGGACTTGTCTTTGTGCCAGGCACGGTCCTTTCATTTCACATATTACAAAGGAAAGACAGTAGTGAGTTTTTCTCAAGACCAAATGAAATGGTCTTGTCCCTCTGCAGACAGGGAGAGAATGCAACTTTTTGTGAAACGGTGCCAAGATGATATAGTTATTTTGAGGAAATAATTTTCAGTTTCTTGTGAAAGCTCTTGTTTTGCAGAAATCAGAGTGTTGTAACACATTGCTTTGCTTCACAGAAGTTTTGATCATCTTTTTCCCCAGACACAAAGTGCCCAGGACGTGAATGCTTGAATTCTTGCAGGCATATGAGCTTACATTATATTACTCCTGATTTAATGACTTTACATTGGCTTCCAGGAAAGTCCTGTATTGATTTTGAAGTTCTCTTTATTAACTGCCATTAAGAGACTTTCAGAGGACTTCCTACATCGTACTCTCTGATATTGTTTCTATTTATTAACTACACCATTATGTAAAATGCAGATTGGCTGGCTATTTAATTTGACCTGAATTTATGGATCCTCACAACATTAAGGGGAGATTTGTTATAAGATGTATCTTCAAATTCAGTAGTGAGAAAACATACACCTTCCTTTTGTCTCACAGAACCACACCTTCCTTCTGCTGGGAAATGTCTCACTTCATCTGTGCAGCATCTTTTGCTTCAATCATCTACAAAAATATGCAATCATTTTTTCTAAAGATTAAAGCGTAAAAACAATCTTTGATAGACTTTTATTCCTAATAGATTAATGTATAGATAGCAACCTTACATAAAAACCTTTGTGGAGATGGGAGGCAAGTCTGGACATTTCAGAACATCCTTCATAAAGAAAGGTGAAGCATAAATGCCATTTGGATTTTGTAAGCCTTCTGTGGATGTGATGTTGAGATATTGAATTTGTAGTGACATACTGAAGGCAAATAGCACAGCAATCAGAAGACCAACAAGCCTTGCCTACGCTCTCCGTACGGCAGTTTTCTTTTCACTTGTTATTCCCAGGCTGCTGCTGAAGTTCCACAAAGGCACGAACCTCAAAAGGCTGGAGAAGCAGTGAAACAGTTGGGTTTGCTTGCTTTCTTTCTTCAATTAAGAATCACTGCATGTAATGAAAATAAATCATCAACATCTCCATTTGCATGAACATCGTTTTCTCCTAGAAGATAAATTAAAGGGCAGGTTTTTTGTGCCTGAAAATTGTGCAAGCACATTGAACGCCAGTGTTATCCCACTGATAAGTTACAAGCTCCAAAGAAGTTTGCAGAGAAGATTCATTGCAAAGAAAATTTGCTCAGGGGAAATCGTGGGAAGCCCATCAATTTCAAACTTTAAAGTAAACCTTGACAAAAGACAGCATTGACTGCATGAAACAATCTCAGCAAAAGTAAAAAGAAAGATGAAAAGCCCTGCTACAGCAGTGTTACACACTGCAGTTTTCCAACCACAGCTTCACACAACTCTTCTGGCATCAGGGACTGTTATTCCAAATTTCCCTCGAACCAGAACTCTAATATAAGTGTACTGAGATCAGCCAATTTTCACCTACTTGGGTGATGAAGGGTAATGAACCCCTAAGTTATCCATTTCTTCCATCCAGCTGGCTCAGGTTTGCTTAAAGCTGCTTTAAACTTCCAAGCCTGCCATCAGCCTGGCCCAGCTCTTGGTCCTGTAACAACATCTGAGGCAATTGCAGTGTTTCCTGGATTACAAATGCCTTACTTTTTATATAATTGTACTGAATATAGGCATTCTGTTCTTCAGTGTCTTCTTCCTTTTTTCCAGCTGCCAGAATAGTTGAATGCTTCAGGTATCTTGGAGCTACATTCCCCTACTTGGGCAAAGTAAGAATTTTTCATCTTCCCATTTGTACTTAATATTTTGCCTTATACATCCCATCTTCCTAAAGATGTTTAGTTTTCTTCCACCCTAAATACAAGGCAAGAATATGTTTTTCATCCCTCGAATGTCAGCATCTCAGACTTATTGTATGTAATTGCTGGTTCTACTTTTTTAACCACTACTTTTTGATTACATTAGTGCCTACAAGAAGAATAAGTCTTCACTGCACTGCTTTCTTTTCGCTGTGTGAATTGCAAATATGTATATTATTAGTGACAGAAATTGAAACCAAGTTTTATAAAAGTATTTGGAAAAAATATCTGAAGGCAATGAGTATTTTAAAGACAGTTTTAGTCTCACCTTAAAGTACAAAGAAGAGCAGTTTTATACAACTAAATTCTGTTGTAATTTCCTTTAGCAAAGAGATGCAGCTAATACCCTGTATCAAATGTAGAGCTGGGGTTGGCAGGTGAAAAAGAGAGTAATTGATGTATTGGGGAGTTTGAAGACTGAGTTATCAGTAAACTGTCTTCTTAAGCCACTGGCATTACTTCAAATTTTAACTTTAATTTATATCCTTAGAAGTCTTCAGTGTCATTATTTGTATCCACTAAGAAAACTGAGAGGATAGTAGGTGAATTTGTAATAAAACTGAACACAGAGAGAAATCCTCTGACATTTCACTAACTTGTAAGTGCTTTATGAGGAATGACTCCTAATTATTTGTACTAAAGGCTCCGTAATCACCAGGAAGAGAAGAAGAATATGTGAGATTCATGTAGATTTCTGTTCAGGATAATGAAGAAGGGTGGGACCTATTTCTGGTTGCTGAATTTTCTCTGAATTGACTCCAGTAGGGCTTATTTCCTGCAGCTATAAGAAAATTACTTTGGATTAAGAATAAATTAGACACTTTTTAAAACTTACTCTGCAGTTTTATTATCCTAACTCTTATTCTTGAAAAAAAAAACCAAAAAACCCAACACTTCAAATTTGGAATATATTCCCTGTTTCCAGGCTCATGGTATTACTATGCATGTCAGTTTTTGTATTAACCATTTCTACTTTTTCCCCTCAATGCTATTTTCTGGAAGTCTCTGTGCAGAAATAAAGAGGGAAACTTCTACAGTTTCACATGCAGATGGTCCAGTTTTTTAACCAGCAGAAAATACTCCACAACTCCAAGGTTTCATCTGGTTTGAAGTCAAAAAACCCACCGAATTTTGGTGTCTTTTCCATTCCAAACAGTGAATCAGCCACAGTGAAGACGGACTGCAATGGTATTCAGATTTCAGGCAATCTGGAGTATTATTGAGCTGCAAGGTTAATTCACATGCAGAGCGTAAATTAGAAGATGTCCAAACCTCCGCCGTTTTCAGGTTAAGACCGAAGATAAAAGATGCCTCATTAGAACAGTGTCCCACACCTCTGGCCACATCCAGGCTAGGAAACAGAGGGTTTTTTTTCATTTTTGACAAATTAAATGTGCACAGAAGGCATACCTTTAGGGTGTGCCAAGACCACCCAGCAAGGCAGTTACCGAAGCAGAATTAGAACTTGGGAGTTCCTGGTTTATTGTCTTAAGTTAAAACCACTAGACTGAGCTTATTCTAAGGGGGAAAAAAAAGTGGTCAGAAAGTAAACTTTTACAGCACGGTAGTAAATTTAGAGCTTGTTAGAATGGTGGAGATTAATGGCAACAGGAGGATTTTTGTAAAAATCAGGATAACTTTGGGAAAAAGAAACAGTCTAATGTAACTGCTTGCTCTGCTACAGTGCAGAACACCCAACGCCATCTGCCCACATTTGCAAATGTTTTTAAATAAATTCCTACTGGCTTGACCAATGGTTATCTGAAGGTGAAATCTTTGTTTCTTAATATTTTAAGCCAGCGTAAATCAAAGGAACTCTGGGAGCTCTTCCTACAGTTATTTTAAACTGGGCTGATGAGTTTTTTTCCACAGATGAATCTAAAAGTGGTGTTAAAAAAACAGGTATTAATTTCACTTTGTTAGTTTACAACAATGAAGTAACAGAGGTCTTTCAAAGTTTTAGCTGGTCAGCAAAATGATTCTGCAAATAGTGCAAAACTCTTATACTTCTGTTTTAAAGGATCATCTACTACTGTGTGACTAAACACTGTGCAATAAACAACATTGCTACATTTGTGACTTCTCTGAAGTCTACCAGATCCTGATGTCTCACATAATCTTACACCTCAAACTGATTTCGAAGTACTGTAGCAGCAACTCTAAGACTAACTGCTGCAGAAACACAAAGCAGTAATGTTTTCCCCATCCATCACTTCACAGATGAGGGAGAGAGGGATAAAATTTTCATTGACACCTAATAGAGCACACACAGCAAATGTTTACTCAGTTCTTCTGCTTTGAAGATATTGTCAAGCTCTCTGCTGACAGCCATTACTGTTCCTGCTTGTTTAGACACAGCTCTGAAATGCAGAGATAGGGAACATGAAAAGTATTAGACTTCGGTGATTTCACAGTGTGATGACAATGTTATATATTACAAATCCATTGCAAATCCAAGTCTAAAAGACATACAAGTGCTGAAGTTTGAACTATAATTCAGGCTATTGGGGAGGAAAAGAGCCTGTGACCCTGAGTTCTTCCTGAACATCTAGCATTTGGAGTGCAAAAAAAAGTATTCACCTCCACCCAGTCACCAAGCATGAAAACTCTTCTCTCATTCTAGTTCTATGGGAGCATGGATGAAAAAGACCTCTGCACCCAGGAGATGAGCAGAAAGATCCTCCATGGCAATCCTACGTTAATTGTATAGAAAGAGGTCAGCCAAACACATGGACTCTCATCAGTGATCTTCAGTTCTCTTTTCTCTAGATGAACCCTGGAATGATCACTCTTTTCACAGGACCACAGGGCAACCACCCGGGCTGAGGTGAGTCGCTGACCTACCAAAGGCTGGTTTATTATTTGTTTGTCACACGAAGACGTGGTGTCAAGAACAGCTGTGTCACACACTTCTTGCAGAACATTCCCAACAAATGCTTCTGGTCCTCACTCCATAAATTCAAACTTACATAGTTCTGGGAATATAGCATACCCAGTGTGTTATCAAGTGTGTAGGGGATGGAGAACGCCCTACCTGGAGAGCCTCCGGTGGAGCAGCCTCTGCTGATACCAGCAAGCACTGTTGGGATTTTGCTCAACAGAAAAGGATATAAACATTTTCTCTAACTTCTTGTTTGAGTTCAAGCAAAAGCACGATATGGAACACCTGAAATGAGATTTTGCTCAATTGGATGTAAAAGTCTACACTTTCTTCTATCATGTCTGCTTCCTTCTAGCAACTTGGAAGTTAATCCTCTCTTCATATTTAGAATTTTTTTCCTGTTGACAAATGGATTCATTCTTTGTAGCTTAGATAGGTTGTTGTTTAATGCATGTGGTACTTATACAGAGTTTACTGAATAATTTCATTTATTATCTTCTCATACCTATGGAGACACTATTTTTGAGATGAATGAAAAGAGGTTTCAACAACTGCACATGTCAAAACCTAATTTCAGCTATTTAACAAGCTAAAGGTATTTGTGCATTAAAAAAACCCCAAACAAACCACCTTCATCATTTTATGAAGATCTAACAAGACCAAATTTTTAAGTAATTTCTTCTGCTGCTCATACATATCTTTCCAATAAGCTTGCCATAGAGCCAGAAGGGACTCCTGCTTGGAGGGACAGCAATACGAAAGCTAGGCTGAGTTCCCAATAGTGCTGTGTCCTGTTTACCATTGCAAAAAAGGCATATAGGAACTCAAAACAACTACTGTGTATTTGCTTCCTGACGTTTCATGTTACAGGTTCAAGCTACATTATAAAGGCTTAAAATAACTACTACACAGAACTCAACATTGGGAATCACTGCAGAAGAGAAGCATGCATTTTCTTGTACATATTTATAGCTTTCTCTGCTTCTATGTGAGCAATTTGGACGGGTAAAGTTGTCAACATTTTATTTTCATTCAGAAACTATGCAATGATTTATGCCTGTTAAACTTTCCATGGTTAAATCTCTCATGACTCACTTTCTAGGAATTCCTTTTACTAAACTCATCTTACTGATGAGCTAAAGCTTGATAACAGCCACAGAAAGAACAGCACAGCAGTTTTATTTAAAAGTGTGGATATTTTTCTATCCGCTTTTGAACAAGCATTAGCCTCTACATTGTGTATAATATTATAATCTGTGATACCTTTCTGTCCTAGTGATAGAAATTTAAAGCGAAATAAAAATGGTGACTTGAAGTGTGAAAGAACTGGGAAAGTTGCTTTTAAGTACTGGCAATGATATGAATTCTCCTCAGTTGTATCACTGACATAATATCCCTAGAAAAAGGAAAATATATAGACAGTTTAGGTTAAATAACATATTGAATAATCACATCCACAAAGGTGAAGCCAAAATATTCCAGAGATTATAACACAAGTCACAAAGAACCTCAGTGAAATCACAGTTTTGAAGACTTTCCCAAAGATTCAGTCCATGCACAGGATGTCAGTTTTATCAAGATGCATGCACCACTATTATCTCAATTCCTACTAAGACTAAAGAATATAGATGCCACTCTGTAAATCCAGATTTTTTTTTTTTTTGGCAAATTCTGCTTATAAAGTACATGCTTTGATAAAAAGCAGCAATGAAGTAATCTTCAGGATAAGAAAGCTTTTCTGTATTATGCATAGAGAGGGAATGTGTGTAGGTATGTATTAATATGTTTTAAGATTCATATGAATGGTGTAAGCCTACTTGTTTTCCTTCCAGAAATCACTAACTTGGTTAACTGAGGGAAAACACAAAAATTGTTTTCTCATTTCTCTCTCTTGAATTTGCAGTCCAGAGTGTTACATACGTTCAGTGAAAAACTTTTGCACCAAATTTTACATTTCAGCTTTAAAATTATATCAGTAGTATAAAAAGAAAGTAGCAACTCATTTATGTGCAGAACAGCTTGGCTGAGGTAGGAACTTCTGTATCGCAAACTTAACATTAGGGCTGACTGGCTGCATGGCTTTTGGAAAACCATTTGACCTATTCTCTTTTCCCATACTGCCTCACTGTACGGCCACTGACTTTGTGAAAAAGACTTAGCGTGTGTGTGACAGTCCAAAGCTGTGAAATGATATATGTAGATGGCATTGTGTGTGACCATTTCACATACATAATTGCCCCACATCATTCCTGGACACAGAGTACCATTAGTTTAAAATGGATATGCCTAATGTCCAAAGATCTATTTTGAAATAGCAGTATCTGGAGGAGGAATATTTCTTTTTGTTTGTCATGACAAATAGTAAATGCAAATAGTGACGCAAATGCAAGTAATGCAAGTAATGCAAATGCAAACAGTAATTACTAAAAGACACATTTTACAGATGAATCCTCATGCAGCTAAAAGGCTGCTGCTTACTCTTCTCCTCCAACTGAACCTCACCTCCACCATGAACTGACATTTTACATGCATCATGTATCTTAATGCAGTGTTGTTAAATCAGGTTACACCAAACATGAGCACCAAACACCACTACCAACATTTAACAGTGAAACTGAGGTAGGTTTAGGTAGTGTCCCCCAAATCACCCAGAAAAGCAGAGTAAAACATTGGTACTTGAAGCCACAGTCACTGCCTCAGTGTTATCGTGTTCTAATTTTTGTGGTCCCTCCTCCAGAGTTTCCCTCTTTGGTTTCCATAAACTTGATTTTCACATAGTTACGTAGACTGATGATGAAAACTCATTGTACTGATCACAAAGTTCTGTCTGCCAGTAACATAGACCAGCGATAATGGCAAGTGGTGTCCCTGATGAAGCTCTCACCCATGTGCCTATGTGTTGCTCCTCAGAGTCATCACAATTGCATCTTGCAGTTCCTGAGCCCCAAGGCACAAGATACACAGATTTTTTCAGTTGGTTAGTCATTCCTAATATCCATATCACAGTACAGACGCTGAGAAAGACAGAGTGAAAGACTGAAAAAAACCCAGAAAATAGAAACTTAACATAAACTTCACTGTCCTGAAGTGAAATCAAACTGCAAGCTAAACACAGAGCTGGATACAATGTTGTCGTCGAGGTCCTTCCTCCAATGGCAAAGAGAATTACTAAGAAGAGAGGCGCTTTTAGGCCTTTATTAGGTGCTAGCACTACAAATCACAGCTCCGTAGCTGGCCAAACCTCTGTGCAAAAGGGCTGGAGCTTCCAGAAGTAATGACCATGAAAGAATAAGGTGTGCATGTATACAGTGCTTCCATGCCTTTGCTGTAGACAGAAGATTACAAAAGGTGTAAGTTATAACATTTCCATAAGTGTGGTGCGGTGCAAAGATAAAATGGACCAGTGCACAAAATACTACTCCATTCTATTATATGCGATCAGGCTCTCCTATCATGTAGCAGAAAAGAGAAGAATAAAAAAAAAGAAGATGCTTCTTTTCCAGAAAGTCTTGAATTTTCCCATTCAAGAGCTGCAATGCATGCATCATCAATTTCTACGCAGAAAACATTGTTCACTTCAACCAGCAATTAGTGGTAACATTTCTATCCTGTGCAGTGATGAGAATTTTATGCTAATCATTACATAGCAGTAAATTAATCATTTGGGCACATTTAGATGGTATGTATATTTCATGAGACAGATATAGATATCAAGATCAGTTTGATATTTACTCATGGTAAATGAAAGTGTCTCAAATCATTATGGGGGAAGCATGCTAACTAAATACACAGCCAGCAGTGTTTGCAGTGTAGCAGCAGCAGAAGCACCACTTCATCTCTTGTTCCAGGGAATAGCTCTCTTTCTTTGTTTTCAATTATTTTAAGGGAGGAAAAAATCTTGTGGGATCACATAGAACTGAATCATTCAAAGAGACGGTGAAACTCCAATAATGCCTTGACACATGAAGGGCAAAAGCACCAACTCAGTTTCCTATCCTGCAATTCTTCTTCTATTACTGGCAAAATTACCTACATTACATTATGCAGTATTGAAAAGAGACTTTTCATCAGCATTTGTGCTATAGTCTAGTCGGGTAAATGAATAATGTATTCAACTCATCCCTCTGTAACTATGTCTGAAAGCTTTGAGTTGTAGCAGAAAGGAAGGCTACCCAGGGGCCTTCCTTCTCAGCAGATGCAAGAGATTTGTAATACCTTGAGGAAAATGTTTATTTGAAATTTAAATTTTGGACATATATTTAAATACTACCACTGTTTTTTTAACTCTCAGCTCACAGATCTTTGCAGGCAAAAAGCAATCTAGTCTGAAGCTGATAGTGTTTTATTTCATTGGAGGGAAACGTACACATGGTCCCTTTATCTTAGAGTGTCGTCAAAATACTTATGAAAAGCACAGATTTACGGCAGCTGACCCTGACAATAATAGTAATATAAATAATATCCTCATCTACAACTTTCTCAACTAAAGTTGAGAAAGATTCTCAAAGATCAAAGGCAGCATGCCAATGGGAAGCAAAGTTGTGTTGGCTTACCTGGATCGCTTCAGAAGTGCCCTTGAACTGAAAATTGACCAACTGATATATGTTTAATTGCCACCAAGTGAAACAGCATAATTGCTACATTGGCAGCAATAAAGATAAGCTATTGCACAGAAGATAAAAAATCCCACTGGGAAAGGAAAGAAATTTATTAACATCTCTTTGTTGATGGAAATTTCTGAGAGCAGTACATATGAACTGCCAGGTTATCAGGACAGCACTGTGAACAGCTGAACTTTTAGGTTTGAGAACTACTACAGATCAGACAAATAAGAATAGTTGCATCAAAAAAGACAATGTCTTATTTTAATGAGATCTGTTTTTACATGTAAAAAAATCTTTGTTTTTCAATTTGAGAACTAAAATATTCTTAATTTCACAATTTCTATAAAAATAAGATGGCAATTCTGATTTTTGAACGTATTTTTCAAAATCCACTCTGCAAAGCTTCTCTCTAGAATTGCATATCTGAAGTTGACATTATAAAGGTTAACTTTTCATCAGGGGTGCCATGGTCTTAATTTTACAGCCTATTTTATGTAGCCTAGGAGCCAACAAACACATCTTGGGATGTGCTGTGGTGCCACGTGCATACTGCAGCATTCTTCTCTGCACAGAGTATTCTTGTCTGCAGAGATTCTCCATTTGACTTGAGGCAATGGAGAAAAACACAAATAAACCCCATTTCCAAGTGAACACAGGTTAAGATTTGTAAATGCAACTTCACGAAAAACCTTTCTGAATCTCTGATGTACAAAGTGGCATACCTTGCAGAGAAGAAGATGTGGAATGCAGTTCAGGAAAGTCAGTAATATTCTGTGAAGGCTGGGTTTAGAGACAGCTGAGGATCTGTCAGTGGTGACCACCACCAGCTATGCTCTTGTCAAACAAATCAGAAAAAAGAAGCATAGGCATCATGCCTTGAAAGCAGAGTAAAGTTTTGCTAACTTTATTTCAATACTGTTTCTTTAAAAAGAAAGAGCAGAGTATCTCCAGGCAGCTTTTATGTTCCTAAAATGATTTGGAGGGAAAAATGAAATATTTAATAAATTTGATGTAAAACCTATTATCATGGTAAACATAACATGGTTATTAATTCTATAAAAATGAATGGCTCATCACTCAGCTATTGCTCCACTACGGAACTGATTAACAGCACCAGGGACTGCCTGCCATTTGGTTTAATATTCTGTGTTGTTCGTTATGTTAGTTGCTTGGTGTTGATTATATTGCAGCAGTTATTCACATCAGTTAGTTTGCTTGTTGTAAAATTTAAAATCACAAACAAGGATCGTGTCACAAAGAAATGAGCAGAAATCATCTGCCTTAAAATATTTCCCAACGTCAGTTATATCTTCTCTACAGATACCTCTGAAACTCATCTGAATATTCATAACATTCAAGCAGGAAAAAAAACCAACACCAAAACTCAACAAAGTATACAAGATCAAATTCCCAGATTAATCCCTCCATCAAAGTGCATATGTACCAGCATCCTCTCACCTGTCTTCTAGCAGGGGAGAACATCCCCGCAAGAGAGGGGCAGCTGGGAATGACTTCAGCAGCCTGAATCGAAATCTGCTCTTACACTTCGTTTGGATATCAGCTGGCAGGTAGTGAAGGTCACAAATCACAGCTGTGATGTTGTTTCTGAAACATCATGGCATTTCAGAGAAAAACTGCCATATGAAATTCTCTGTATGTCACTATGGCAAGTCTTTCATCAGAAATAAAAGGACACGCACAGCTTTCCACGGGGAGGTGCCCAAAGAAACACAGGAGATCTGGGAGTCCTGTGGTTGGCTTTCGGTCCTCTATGTCCTGGTTTATGTGAGTCTCACATGAAGCAACTCTTAGTAAGATTTAACAGCGGGAGCTGAATGAACTGTTAAAAGCCCTATTACTTTAGCATTTTGACTATTATTTGACCATTTTACCACATATTACCATTAAAACAGCCAAGATTAATTTGTCCTATAACCTGAAAACTGTATAGAAACTACAGTATTATCTTAAGAGAGTAAAAAGAAAGGGCTGTTTTATTAATAGTACATCATTCTAATGCACAGAGTAAAAGACAGAAAACAAGCCCATAAAAGTGTACACTAACTCAACACATTAGTTATTCTGACGCAGCAAATTTATTTGGTATAGTTTTCCTGCTGCACAGGATCACTTTGCATACAAAGAGGTACCATACCTTCATCAGAAATTTAAAAGGTACTTAAAAGAAGAAATTTTAAGTGCAAATCACAAATGGAAGGTATCAAAACAGCAAAAAGGAACAGGAATGTGTAGAGGAGCATGTGCTTTGAGGAAAACAGACATAATAATGCACAAAATCAGGGTGAAAAACAGAATTTCTCACAGCTGTAGACCACATGCATTAGTGGACTCACAATCTTTACTGAAGAACAGAAATCTTCTTTCTTGCTGTTTTATTACCTTGGCAACATCTCCTCCATGTCAGCAATTACATAGGAGACAACAGTCCAAACAGCAGCACAGAGATTCATCTGGTTTGGATCCTGAACTGTCATCGTGTCCCCTTGAGAATGATGAAACCAGAAGTATTTACTGAGGTCATCATGCAAGCTGGCACCTACAGAGAAAAATGGGCAATATTCCATTTTAAGAATACAAATATTTAAAGAGCCATATAAACTTGAATCCATTCCTGGGCTGTTTATGATTAAATCCACATGCAACTGTATAAAGTTCCACATAATAACTGCACAGTGCTGTGGCATGTGCAGTTTGTAGGTTTTAAGTTAAT
This sequence comes from Strix uralensis, assembly GCF_047716275.1. NCBI lineage: Eukaryota > Metazoa > Chordata > Aves > Strigiformes > Strigidae > Strix > Strix uralensis. Next base: position 149,933,062 of record NC_133972.1, on the reverse strand, counting down.
TGATTTGAGTGAGCATGAGGCAGCAAAAATTCACACCAGGGAAAAGCTGACCTTCCCCTGGGAGTCTCATTTCCTCAGCAACAGTATATATCCATTTTCCTCTAAGACTACCAGAGTCCAAGCAGGAAAATCCCTACAGTAACCCCACACGCAGCCGTGCTTCTTCCATTCTTCATCCCACTGTTGCGATGATGAGTTACGACTGAGTAATGGAATCTCTCCTTGCTGTTATTTGTCTTAGGGAACGCTTTGGAATTTGCTTCTGGTTTTGAGCCTCTGTTCATCACAAGGATGTGCTGTTTCAGAGCTGTTTTCCAGATAACCTGGGGTAACCCAGCTAGCCCTGGACTACATTACCCTCGCAATCAGGAGTCATCATCAGCTGGGACAGAAGCAAGTTAGGTGAAACCACAGTTCTTTCCATTCAGGATCAACTGACTCCCTCTGGGGGCACACAAGCAGGGAAAGGACAACTCTTCCCCCAGTCAGGTGGGCTCAGGAAGCACAAATAATGCCACTGAGGCATCAGTCAAGGCCCCAAGGCAGACCAAAACCAAGAAGAGCAGGAGAAGCTGCCACCCCACTAGCTCTGCAGCAGAGACACCAGCAGGGATTTTCACCCTGGCCATTCTCTGCCTGATCCAGTCCCCACTGACCCACTCTGACCCCCTGTCCGCTTGCAATATCTTCTCTCCCAGTTCATTACCTTTGCCTCTTCTTCTCTGGTTTTATCAGCCTCCATCTGCTTTGTTTTAATCTCAAAACCCCTTCCATCATTAGCAGAATTCCACTCCAAATTTTGGAAATAAGTATATGGGATATTTCCCCCCACCCTACTGATTCACTGCTTGCAATTCCTTTGTGTTGATTCCCGTGGCCTGCCCACTGATCAAGTCTAGGAGGTGCACAGCTCCCAGGGTAGGATCCACCTAACACAACAGGATCCCCTCCTCGCTTGGTCATCAGACCTAGAGAACAAGTACAGATGTGAATCCACAAGTAAGTGCTAGAGGCCCCAGGTGGAAACACAGACTGAGGCTACTCCTACCATGCCAACTAAGACAGAAAAACCCAGGATTGTTTGATTATAAAGATGATGTAAATAAATTATTCATATATTTATTTACATGCAGTGGAAATCAGTCTCAGATGATGAGGGTTTTGATAAACTCATGTGTGCTCATAAGACTTACTGTTATGATTTTTCTTGGTTTCCTTGAGATGTCTGAAGCCTTTGAAGAGAATGAAAGCAAAATTTCTCACAGCATAACTGTACATTCGTATAATACATATCTTTTGATCACTCATATAGTCATTCAGGATAGAGTCCAGCTCTCACTGTGGTTAAGAGGCATGTTTCTATTGCTGTAATGGGGACTGACTTGAACTGCTTGTTTCACTGCTATTTTAGAGAGAAGGAATAGAAAGGTAATGCATTTTATAATTACATCCAAGATCCCTTCATAAAAGAGATGATATGCAGAAAGACCAAATGCTGTAGCATATGATTATACGGTATTGTGATTGATTTCATTTTAAGAGGCTCTTCTTGCTCTTAAGAGACCTGTTTCCTTCTGACTGGAAGCAATGCAATCCCACAGAAGTCACTGTGCTGTTACAGGTTGCTGAATTATGTTCCAATAATTTCAGCACTGAATTTATGTCAACTCATATTCACTTTCAAAATTTGATTCTGAATTCTTTTAAATATATACAACCACAAAAGGGTTGAACAATGATAAATTCTTTAACTGATGGACTTCTGCACTACAGACACATTAAAAGTTAATCCACTGAGGCAAAACCATTACAATTTTTGACCACTTTTGTAAGACTCAAGACAAAAATTGGTTGCCTGGAATTTGTCATAGACATTTAACTAACCACGGTAACTATGGATTTACAGAGTAGCATTTTATCTCCATGAATGGAACTATAAAAATAGCCTTTGCTTTGTAATGTTTAACTCCCTGAAATGCTGAAACAGAATTTTTTCTCTAAGTTGATTTTAAAAATCAGAAAATCACAGAATCATCTAGGTTGGAAAAGACCTTGAAGATCATCCAGTCCAGCCATTAACCTAACACTGACTGTTCCCAACTACACCAGATCCCTCAGCGCTATGTCAACCCGACTCTTAAACACCTCCAGGGATGGGGACTCCACCACCTCCCTGGGCAGCCCATTCCAACGCCTAACAACCCGTTCTGTAAAGAAATGCTTCCTAATATCCAGTCTAAACCTTCCCTGGTGCAACTTGAGGCCATTACCTCTTGTCCTATCGCTTATTACTTGGTTAAAGAGACTCATCCCCAGCTCTCTTCAACTTCCTTTCGGGTAGCTGTAGAGGGCAATGAGGTCTCCCCTCAGCCTCCTCTTCTCTAGACTAAACAACCCCAGTTCCCTCAGCCGCTCCTCGTAAGACATGTCCTCCAGACCCTTCAAATGATCTGACCTTGGCATCAAGCAAGAATGTCTGTGAGTAGAGAGAATATCGAGGGGTTCCTAAACTGGCTGTGCTGTCACTTTCATGTCTTGGTTAGCTTTGAAGTCAGTGACCTGTAAACATCTTGTGAGACTAACTAAAAGACCCTAAGAAAGCAGTTTTATCCTACGTAATTAAAAACAAAAGTGAAAATCCATGTTCTCGGCTTTGAGCACAAGAACAGTTTACAGCTGAGGGCCTCACGCAAGCCTCTAAACGTGAAATATCCTGGGGCGCAGATATGACTGCAAACAATTTTCATGTCTCCTGCACCAAACCTGAGACTCCTCCATGTTGATGTTAGTTGCCTGGAGATATTTATGGCTTCCAGAGGTCATCAGGCTGCAGCAAGACACTGAATAGTGTCCTTTCAGCAGTAAATGCACCCAGAACTGAGATCAACCCCTGCAGATGACCGTGAAGAGGGAAGCTCTGTGGGGCTCTGCGGACTGCAGTCATGTTGGGTTACCTAAATAAAGTCCATGGGATACTACAGCCCCTTTTCTAAAAAACTAACAGAAGAAGCAATGCTGTGAGCACAAGCAGACATCCTACAGAAGACAGGGGCAGAGAGAGAAGAATTCTGCATAACACTTCAAACAGTGAGGTTTCAAAGCATATCATCTGGCTGACTCTACTATATCCTCGACAGCCACTGAATTATTAACACTTATCAAACAAAATCTGCCTGAAAGCCAAACATGCCACTTCCAGAAGCTTGAAAGAAACTGGAAAAATTCACCTAGATTCAAGTTTTAAAACTCCAGTTGCTAACCATTTTGTTCTTTCACCTAAAATTGATCTAAGGGGTTTTTTGTTGTTATGATGTAACATTTCCCTCAGGAACAACAGTCAGTGACAAATGGAGGTTTATTTTTGCCAGCTACATAAGCTAGCAGTCAAATAAAACAGATGAGTAGCCATGTCTCATAGACCTATAAATTATTCACCCACCTCCATGTTAGCCACCTAGAAAGGGCATAGTACACAGCCTTACAAGAGTCTGAAAGGTCTAATTAATTACTTAAAAATCCACAGATGGGAAGTGTTACATAGATATGTATCACATTTATTTCTGATTTCCAGGTGGAACCAATACTCAACAGAAAAACAAGTGATGAGCTGGGTGCTTCACTGTCACATTTTATGCACTTTGATGCTTTCCTGTGTTTGCAGAGCAAGAACACCCATAAAGAAAAAAGGGATGTTTGCCAAACAACCCTCTTTAACTGTACTTTTTCAGTCTGTTCATGTTTACAGTGATGCAAATCACATGAGGAACACTGCTGGCTAATAACGAAATCAGTGAGAAACTGCTTCTAGCTGGATGCAGTAGGTGTTGTGGCATGAAAATGGGGAATGTTAAAAACCGCTGCCAAAAGTGCTGTAGTTATTATCTGAATGTATCAAAAATACTGGAATTTAAAAACTGAAAATAATTAATCATTTACAGCTTCAGTAAGATAATATACAGATTATTCATAGTTCCGTTACAAAGTGGCAGGAAACCTCTTTAGTACAGTGGAGCAGTTCAATTACCTTACGGCAGCTATCTAGTGCCACTTGTGATCCCCCAGGTGCCTGGTGGGACACATTGACATGGGTCTGATGGAGGGACCAGAAAAGATATATCTCACGTTTGGAGCAGCTGCTGGGGCCAAGCAGTCCACTATTCAGTAGCACGATGTGTGTGTTTTGGGAACTTAAAGCAGGGTTCTCCTTGTCACAGTGAGGCACCACCTTACTTGCCCTTTGTGGGAAATAGTTGCATAAGTAGGGTCAGAGGCAAACACTCAGTAATGCCTCTAACTTCTAAGGCTGGGCTTTCTGGTTTCTTTGTTGTGGAGGTTGTGGGTTTTTATTTTGTTTTGGTTTTCTGCTTTCGACTCCTCCTGAGCTTGTTTCCTTATACTTGACCTATTAGTGAGTCTGCACGCTGAGCGGGCTGCAGATGAAACTGATTTTGTCCTCAGGTTATAGAGAAGGGCAGCACTTGCCAAACAGATCAACTTACTCCATAAATGTAATAATTTCAAAAACATGCACAACCAGCATATGCTCTTGTGTGATCAAATGCCCATTGAAAACCCAAATTGCAGTGGGGGCTTTGGGGTGATACTGGTGTCATCTGAGCTTGACAAAATCATTAATCACAGGGGTACCCTTAGCACAGCAGGCAGGTGTCCTGTGATCAAATCCAGGTCCTAGGAAACATATTGATCCTAGGTACTGCACATCTGCTACACACAGTTCAACCAGTCTCTCAGATATAAATACCCCTTCTCCCTTCCCCAGGTGCTGCACGTTCTTTTAAGACTTGCCATCTTCCAAGCTTTGCCACCAAGAGCAATCATGAATCGATTCACTGTCGTGCAGTTGTGAGAAAAACAAGGCAACAGTATAAAACTGCACAAAAGCAGTCCATTGCTTTTTGTTTTATTAATGCGAATTACCAGAAGCAACAATCAAACATAACAACTGTTATCTGTCAACCTTTTGCTGCTACTGTTGCTGTCACTCTCTCCATTTGCCCTGTTTGTGATTTGCCTGAGGTACTGTCATGAGCCAACAGGACCTTGTTTCCTAGCCCCAAATGGTGGCTACCTCATGGAGCAGGAGCAGGATACGCCACCTCCTGTGCCACTGCACCGGGGGCACCATCTCCAGAAATGGCATCCTTTGTCTACCCATCTGGAGCTCCTTACTGGAGTCCAGCTCAGGGCCACTTAGATAATTAAGGGACTGGACCATCCTTCATATGAAGAAAGGCTGAGAGAGCTGGGGCTGTTCAGCCTGGAGAAGAGATCTTTATAAATACCAGATTGGAGGGAATGAAGAAGATGGAGTTGGGCTCTGCTCTGCAGTGCCCACTGACAGGATGAGAGACAATCACCACAAATCAAAACACATGAAATCACATCTGAACATCAGAACACACTGTTTTACTGAGAGGGTTGTCAAACACTGTGACAGGTTGCCCAGAGAGGCTGTGAAGTCTCCACTCTTTGACATAATTCAAAACCTGACTGGACATGGTCCTGGGCAACCTGCTGCAGCTGACCCTGCTTGAGCAGGGGGATTGGACTAGATGAGTTTAAGAGATGCCTGCCAACCTCAACCATTCTGTGGGACTCTCTAACCCATGGTGCCATTTCCTTGGCTCGTTCAGACAACTATTATAACTGACACACCATAAACAAATGCAATTCAAGCTCATTCATGTATTGAACTAATTTCATGAGTCTCCAGCTATTTCATACACAGTTTGATGCACTGCATAAGGCAGGTAAAAGCAGCTGCTTTGGTAATTGATACTGACAACATCTTTTCAGTAATCAGCTGTGTGAGAGTTTCTTGATGAAAATACACATACATGTTGAGGAATTCTGAAAAACATCCCATCCCTTCTAGCTTCTGATCTCAGCATGAAATGCACAATGTGAATATTAATTAGATGATGACCAGAATATTTACCTGCCTTACAACATGTCCACATTAAACACCAATTCTTCACACATTAATAAACTGTCTGCCACATTTTTTTCTTGCCAACTTAAGAAAATGCAATGCTGCTATTGAGGTAAAAGGATAAATGGACCACAAAATAAATGATGAGCGTGTCAGTGATGACCACTGCTTCTTGTCAATCAGCATCAGGCACTACTGCCTTCACTGCTGTGATCAGTCATCATTAGAATTAAACTCTATTGCTAGATATTTAAGCCTTAAAATTATTGTCATTAGTGCAAACAATGACTGGAAAATTAGTTATTGATTATCAGAATGCTTACAGAGGCAGTTTCCATAAAACACAGATATGCGCTTAGGGATATGGTGTAGTTGGGATCTGTCAGTGCTAGGTTAACGGTTGGACTAGATGATCTTCAAGGTCCTTTCCAACCTAGATGATTCTGTGATTCTGTGATTCTATGTTCAATGGGGAAACCATATAGTAACTCCAGAATCTTTTTTGGTGTGTAATAATTTGCATTACATTCTTCCCTACATTTTCTTTCTTTTCTTTTTTATATCCCACATAGCATTTAATTGCCAAAGGAAGCCAAATGTGAGTCTTGAAATCAGTACACGTTTGCTGTACAGCCCTATCAATGTCTTTCCAGTTGTCTTTCCCTTCAAGTAGACTTCACAACTATTGTATGAAACTTTCAGATATGATGGGAAATTCCCCACTGTTTGTATAACTTCTCTTGGGTGTGCTGGGTCTTCAGTATTACAGTTAGATCTTCGGGATACTGACCTCTACATGTACATTGCCATATATAGTGAAGTTAATATGCTAATGAATTACAACAATGTGTAAAATCTTCAGGCTTTATTTTACAATAGTCCCTAGAGGAGCTGACAGAATTGCCACTCCACTATTTTACACAGTATATATACCTCTCCAGATAGAAAAGACTCCAGCTCAGAAGAACACACACTCTAAACAGACAAGAGGGACTGCAGGATAAGAGAGGCATGCAGAGATGAAATGGCACGTTTATTTTCTCACAGCAGCTCAGAAAGGAATAGATGCCAGACAACTGAGCCTAGGCCAGTGCCCTGTTGAGCAAGCTGTACTACCTCTTAACAGCAAAGTTGGAAATGCCTTAACAAAGGATATTTTGCCCAATGCTTCCAAAAGTTTACAAAGCTAAAAGAAAGGCTTTGCAAGCTAACGTGTTGCATCTTCCAAGTAAACTATGTGTTCGAGCTTCATCTCCCTGTCAAGACAAATCTCCATACTATCAAAGGTACTGCGTGTAGTAAGATGTCAAAACAAACACCTGATCATTTTTATTTCTGCAGTGATTTTCATGGCTACAAAAGGCAGATTCCTTCTTTCTTTTTCCATCTATTAAAGATTTTGTTTGTTTCCTGCTTTTTCCTTAAGAAACAAGAAAAACTCATTTACTTCATTATCAAGTTTATTCCAATCTCAGACCTTTTTAATGCCAATGACACTATTCAGGAATGTATTAAAAAACTACGATGCCTTGGAAAAAGCAAGTCCTGATTAAATATATATGTCCTTTTCCTTTACATCGAGGACTTAAAAATAGGAAAAAAAGAGTCAAAGGAACACACCACAATATTCTATGCAGTTAAAAAATGCTAAGTACCAAGAAATCATAAATACTGAAGATAAGAGCATTCTCCTCCTCACACCAGAGTGCTAACTCAGCTTTCAGCTCCTACAAATCCTATGAAATGGGGGTGTTGGGGTACACATATGTCCATACAGTAACAGAATCAATAGCCTCTCACTTCTCATAGCTGGAGCATTGCTGGCCCAGACATTTTGAAAGGTCGAAACTGCAGGGAAGAGGTGGGAGACACATGATTTTTCCTTCAAATGATATCTTAAGTGGTCAGGAAGTAAAACTGCTGCAATACTAGTTCTGTTTGGGATGGGATGGCTGGAAGGCTCCACTGTGCCACAGCATCCCTGTTGCTGCAAATCCCGTGGAGTGCTTGGCTGCTTCTGCTAGGTGTTGCACAGATGTTTTGTGAGCTGCCCTCACTTAATCACAGTCTTCAGAACTATTACTGTAATGAAAACTCAATTATTGCAGACATGTATTGCATGTATTTTGGTGCACATATTAACCTCTTCTTTCATGGGATAACCTGTAGTTGATAGCTGGCTTTAATGTTAATTATTTCATTATCCATTTTTCAAGTAAGCAGAGGCAATGGAGAATGCTAATGCTGTTTAGTGGGGTGCTGACAGCATTAGTTCTCCTGTCATTTAGTCTCAAATGATGAAATTACAGGCTAAATTGCTTGAGTTTCATGGCTACAGACACTGGAATAGTTTCCAGTACAGAGCTTATAAATAACATCAGAAGCCCTGCTGTTTCACCTCCTGAGTCATTCTCTCAAAAGTCTTTAAAATTCATGATTCAAACAAGAAGGCAGAGGGAAAGCTTTCAGTTGGTTGTTTCAGTGGCTAATTAAATGAGACTACAGTGTAAGGGAGACAATATGAAGTGTGCATTATTTCTTGTTTTGCTTAATGCATCTGAGAATTAATCCTCTGGATACACTAAACAGACTAAATTACAGCTCAGGATTATCACAGTTACTTTTGCAATGCATTAACCTCTCATTCATTGTGGCAGAGGACCGGTGACAGCTGGGGAATCAATCTAAACTCACTTGAAATCCTGTGAAATGAGGTCTCAGGGAAGGAAGCAGTTCTACTCCATAGAGCACAGGTTGACTAGACTCTAAAATAATATCCTAAACAGCCCTTGACTGGAAAAAACCCCCAAAAACAAACAGATGAAGCTTCAACAGTAAAAGGCACTGGAAGCTTTTCCTCCACTCATCCACTCTCTGTCTTATATCAGCAAGGCTCTTTTTTAAAACAAAGAAAATAAAAGGGTGAGTCTTCCTAGCTGGCGCTGCCCAAACATGACCCCACGCTTGCAGGCTGGCTACCTGGGATGTAGGCCCACTAATCCCATTTTTGAACCTGTTTACACCTCTGCTCTCCACAGCTTCTTGTGGCAATGCACAGTGTGCCTGAGCATTTTATGTGGGCACACTACGGTTCTCACTTTGTGAGCTGTAGTAGAAGCACCCTGACTTTCTTTGTTCACCTTCTTCATACCATCAATGGCTTAATACACTTTTATCACATCCTAACTCAGCAGCTTTTTCCCAAGCTGAAGAGTCCTCCTTGTACAGAAACTATTTAATATCTCTGAGGATGCAGGCTGCTGGTGACTCTTCTCCCTTTTCTAATGGTGTTTCAGCATTCCTGAGATGAGAAGCCCAATACTGCCTGCAAACACCAGCATGTGAGTGGACTCATGATGTGACTGTGCATACTACAACACATTACCTATGAATGTTTTCTGTTTCTTCTCTCTTCCTTCCTCAACTGCACAAAACACTCTATTTTTTATCATCCCTGGGCATTGAGTTGACAATTTCAGACAATTATCCAGACAATAATTCCCAGATCATTCTTCTTGAAAATAACTCACATAGATCCTGTTGTCATGTATACATAGCACATATACTGCATTACTGCATTTATTGACACAAAAATGTCGCTGGCTGTTGTATTGCTTAGGCATTTTCTACTATAAGATTACTGTGACATTTTCATAGTCAGCATCAGTTTTGATATGAAATATTTGAAGTAGTCATCAGCAAACTTTGCCATTTTGCTATACTTGCTATTCATTCCCTTTGCAGCTAACCTGGAGTTTTGTGAACATCCAAAGTGCCAAAAAAAGGTGGCTGGGCAGCCTAATAAAGCCTTTCTCCATTGTGAAGACTGACAATTTATTTCTACCTTCTTTTAATCAGGTATTACTCTGCAAGAGGAAAATACCTCTTATCTCACAGTAGCTTATTTCTCTAAAGGTCTTTGATCCAGGAGCTTTTGAAGACTCAACTGTACTTTGCTGACCAGATCCAGCTACAAAAATGGTTATAAACTCCCCTGAAAAGCCCTGCTAGATTGGTGAGGCATGACTTCCTCCTTCAAAAGCTACACGTACTCTTCCATTACTTTTGTATCTTCTGTCTTTGCAGCCCTTCTTTTGGCTCCATGACCACCCTGGTTCAGTGATTCACAGATCCCTATTTAGGGGATTTCCTACTTAGGGCCTTTCAATTTAGAAGGGTTATATACCTGTATTAGATATCTGTATATGTATCTCTATATTCTGTATATTTTAATACAGTTTATTTCATTTGTGCTTTCTTTAAAATGAGGTATATGACTACATATATTATGTAGAGACTGCTTAACAAAGTTGATAGCTTTAAAATTGGTTGTTGGATTTATAAATCCTTTACATTTTGCATTCTCTTTTAAACACCGTGTAAGAGGGATGAAAGTCATTGCAAAATCGGCAATTTTTCTAATTTAGAATTCTTTTTCATGTGTTTGTTTATGCCTCAGCTCAGCAAAGCACTTAAAGTCTGAGTATGTGATTTATTTTAATGCCCTTAAGCATTAAATGTCACACATCAAGTGAAGACTGGGACCCATGTAAACCATCTTTCCCAACCAAATGCATTTCTGTATGTCTCTATACTCTCTGTATAACTGCATCATGTAGCTGATGTTATAAACTTGCTTAGAAACCCAAAATATTGAAGTCCTTTCTTCACTGTCCTCTGCTAGCCAAAGAGCTTTCTGATAATGCCCAGGGGTAGACCCTTGCTCCACCCTGTGCCAACAGCTTCCAAAACACCCCAGAAATTTGGTGGACACAGGCACCCGCTGGACCATTTGAAGGTCAGCTGTGGAGAGCAGGAACCATGAATATGACCCATGTATCAGGGTTTTGAGTAGCATTTCTGTCTGCAGTAACTGTTTTCATTCATTTACATTTTCAATCCGTTCAAGAAGCTTCATTGTATTTTACAATTAACAGAGCTATTTCCTAAGCCAAACTTGCAATCCAATTTAATGCGAGCCTTTAGGTCTGTTTTCCCAGAGGATGCTGGAGATTGAGAGGAAACATGGAAGCTTTCATTGAAGTTCCCTTCGGGCTTTAACCTCCCCACCTAGATACGAACACAACTGGATGTTCAATCACAAAGTTCCTCTAGGCCCTCCCCAACAAGTAGATGACTCCTAGAAATGCCAATATTCATAGGACTCAACTAAGCAGAGCTCTCTTCTGCCCATATGGTGAAAAAAACCTGTTAATGACCATTCTGGTGCTTAACTTGTTATGAAAAAAATAAATGGTCACTCTACTTTAAGTAAAACACATCCTAAACAAACTACAAGTCTGTTATATTTTATATCACACAAACAGCAACTGCATTTATACAACCACACCAACAAGATGAGCAATGGTTTTTACTGTCTCTTTACTGTCATACCCCATTGAGACTATAAAACTCTTCAAGGTCATGGTGGATTTTAGATGTAGGACCATTAGACAAGGCTGGAAGAATACTATGGCTACGACAATTAAATATCCTTCAAAATATCTGTGATTACTTTGATTAATGCATGCTTGAGTTTTAAACCAATGTAAGTTATTTCCTAATAAATGGTAGATGCTCCAGATACTGGTGATGAAATACCTCTTCTATTTGATCTACAAACCAGTGTATATTTAGCTAGTTCATTATTAATAGAAAAACAGAGAGGTACTTGAAACAAAGTTCAGATCTGATCTTATTGGAAGGTTCAGGGCTGTTCAGATCTGGAAGCTTTGAGTCATTTCTGGAACAAAGCTGAAGTAATTCTCCCCATTCTGGTCTACAGATCATGTTGTCCCACAGACTGTGAACACAAAGTATCAGGAAGGAAAATAAGCAATCCTAATGATTCAATCTTCTTAAGCAATAAATTGCATATTTTTGCCACAAAGCTGCAAAGAAACAACATATTTTAACAAAAAATAATTAAGGTACAGTGAAGACACCTGCTGCAACACTGTTGTCTGCAATCTCAGAATTTTTCTCCGGTTTAATGTTTCATGAAATTACATGGGGCCCCACATGGAAAAAAAAGGGGAAATTAAAAGATTTCTGCCCTTTATGGCAGGGGAAGTACAGAAATTCCTCACACCTGCTATGATTCTGCAGTGTATCACTAACTGTAAGTGGGGTCTGGCTAATCCACACAGCAGAACTAATACTAGAAAAAGACAGAGTAAATAAAGCAATGTCCCTAACTAGCATGATTCTTCCAACTTGTAAATTTGAGTTGCTGTGATAGCCATTTTGCCACAGTGCAAACACAGTGACTTGTCAAACTGCAAATATATTGAGTGAAACAGAAGTCATGCAAGCTTAGAAAGAACACTAAGAGAAGCTGACAATTAATTTTAAGTTGAAAGGTTAACCTGCTTGCTTTCAGCGACAGAGCCTCAGTCCTACCAGTAAGTGCAAATAGCATTTGCCTTAAAGATAGGCTTACTGCTTCTCTGGATTACCATGCACAGAACATGCTTATTTCTTATAAATTTGAGGGGGTTTTGTTTTCATTCAAATTAAACCTATATGGGTGAAGGTCCCATTTAAAACATGGAAAGCAAAGACTGTTTGGGTGAAATTTTACAGAAGCAGAAGGCACCAGTGTGTCCAGCTATCCCAAATGCCAAGGCGTGAGCATAGCTTTCAAAATCCTCCTTCAGATGCCATGTGACTATCTCCATCGCAATCATATTTTTACACAAATCAAGCATCAATACATATTTTTCACCATTCGGGAATAAAAATGTCCAAGGCCCCATATTAAATTATATGCTCATGTTGCTCAGCGCAGCTTTTACAGGTAATTTCATGAGCAGCTCCAAATGGCACAAAGTTTTACGTATGATTCAACAAATGCAGATAATTTGATAACAGTGACCAGACTCTATACAATACAAAGTAAACAAACCTCTATTAATTTAAACACTCCCTACCACACTTCTGATATACTGTGCCCATGCTAAAACTTAGAGCAGTGTTTACAGCTGTATAAATTGAAGCCATTTTGATTTGGATTTAGTCAAAGAAATCAAGCGCAAGCACCCTCTTGCAAAGCTTTTTATGGTGCTACATTCAAACACCATCTATGGACTAATCCAAAGGGGAAAAAGAGCCAATGATGATGACTGTTAGCAGGCTAGAGCAAGACTATTACCAAATTATTATAATTATTTTAATAGAAGCTAGAATTTAATACATTCCTTCAAAAAAAATCTTAATCTCTGCATTACTATGCTTGCCTTTTGTGGGAGAAAGACATGCTCCCCAAATGCAAGTTTTCATAACCAGAATCCCATCTGACAGTCACTCAAGGCATTAAACCCAGATTAGATGAATTTAGATCTCTATCCTCATCAACCTGCCTTCCCTTTGATTACCATACTAATACAGACTTCTCAAATCAATTAAAATATTTCCTATACTGTGTTCATCATTAAGAGAATCCTGAGAATATAGGGAAACCTTACAGTCTATCAAAAAGTTCAAAATACTCAGGTTTCATTGGAAAAGAGTAGATACGACCATTGGTTCCTTTCAAATGCATAAATTGAAGACTTTTTTTACACAGCAAACACATATATACATATACATATACATATACATATACATATGCATATACATATATATACACATATACCAATCCACACATAATTTAAAACCTTTCAGGAGCCAAATGGGCACTTGCTAAATAGAACAGCATGCTATAAACTCAAAGGACTGCAATGACTACTCAGCCAACCCGGAATTAAAGGTCTTACCTAAAAATAACATCTGAATGAAAAATTTTTACACTCTGGCCAATATTTATTTTACTTTTACAACTTCACTTTACTTTTACATCCTCCCTTTAAAACTGACAGACATTTGATAGTAAAAAAAAAAAAAGAGGATGATTTTTCTCTCTTTAAGATACATTGTTGCAAGATAGTCTTGCATGATTATTGGTGCAATAGTTTCCATTTCCCACTCCTACAAGGGCTGACACAGAAGAAGAAAAACTGGCAGGTCTCATTAGTCCTGGGGAGCCCAATCTTGGCCTTAGCTAGTATCAGATTCCTCAGAAGAGGTGAAAAGAAAGCACCACCTTTTCAGAAATGCAGCCATTGAAATCAGAATGCACTGAGTGAAGAAGAGAAAACTTTCCCGTCACATATTCTTTTCAGGGTCAAAAAATAGACAAGTGAGATTTTAAATAAGTAACTCATTCCAAGTAAGTACAGTCAAATTGTTCCCAGGCTGACAGACTGCCATCACGTCCCACTGCTGCCAGCAGCGTCCACATCTGTGACTCCAAAGGTGGCTCTGGCTTTGGAAAAACACGGTGCAGCAGAGAAGGCAATAATAATTTACTTCAGTAATTAGATTCTGTCTTGTGCTGTGTATCAAGAGCCCAAGGCTTGTCTGGAATTAGACAAGGCACCCAGAGTGCCTTTACAGCTATCTATTTTAGTGAATGGAGCAGTCAAATATCCTCTTCTTGAAACAGCAGAAGAGCAATCACACTTTTTCCTGTCTAAATGAATTTAAAATGCACTGCAAATCAAAAAGAAAAAGAGAATGACTGGAGACAAGCAACAAAAGGCATGGAATAACACTATCCATGACAAGGATATGTATTCAATATTGGCTGATTTTTTGCCGCAGAAAGAATGCTCTACACCTAAAACAGGGAGGCAGAAGTTTTCGCCCAGGTAAGCCACAAAGAGGGCTGAGAGAGGGGCCCAAGCCACGACTCGCACAGCTTGGAGAGGTGAAGCCGAGACACAGCTGGCTGGGGAGCACTGACACAAAACGTGGGCAAAGCAGCGATCCTACCCATTTCCACCGAGGCAGGTGAGTTGGCTTGGCAGGCGGGAGCTCTCGTGCTTCTTAAATTATTACAGGAATGTTTCTTAGCACTCTCTGAGCTCAGGCCCCAGGGACCAAGTGCAGTCCCTTCCCTCTTGCTCTCTAATTAGAAACTTGAAGTCATTACTTGGGCCAAGGCATAGTGAAATGAAATTGTCACTAGGTTGAGTATCCTGAATGAAAAAGTTTTTAAAGATACAAAGATAATTTTCTCAAAAACACTGCACCATGTCTCAAAATCATTTTACCATTAATAGATTTCCTGGCAGCTACTTGTCTGACTGAAAGAGAGGAGCTGCATGGAAAAGAAGAAAGCAAATGACATTTTTAACTGAGTGATGATCCCTTCTTTTCCCCAAGCATCCTGAAATAAAAGACATAAATGCAGAGCACTTGGAGGCTTCAACAGCATCCAATGCATGTGCTTTTAATTATGACTGCACATGAACATCTGCCCTAAAATCTAGCCAGCAGGTTTTGGTGGACAAGAAAAATACCCATAGTAATTAGGAACTAAAGAAAGAAAGAGTCAGGCAGACTAATTAACTTTCCTCAATGCTTCCCATTTAGCACATCTTAGGGATTTAAAATTAAAGACATATATAATTTGGGATATTTTCAAGATTAAGATGTCTAAAACTTGTCGATTAGTTTTAACTGCACAATGAAATCTGTTTCTTAGCTAGAAGTTTTAAGGGCTAAAATTATTCAGGCCAAGAAAACAAGCTGCTGCAGTGGAGTGTCGAAGCCCTGACATGTTCAGTCTGTGGTTCTCACACTCCAGCATGGCAAGAGAGGAAAAGCTGCCCTGTCAGACCCGATCTCCTTCGTGCTGCTGGTGGTTATGAGCTCAAGAGTAATGGTGGCTGGAGAGCTAATAACAATTTTCAAGGCTGGTAGTGGCACTTCTGTGCAAACAGCTTAGGAACCTCCCTAGTCCTTTTTCATGCAGAAAAAAAGCACCCCAGGAATTAATCTAGACTTTGCCAAAACCAGAGATTTTAGCTATTAGTGGCCACCTATTTCTGCAGCTTTCTGCGTTACAGGCTGTGAACAGACACAACAAAACAAGAATGCACTATGGCTTTTGTGAACCTGGTATAGACTGTGGATGCATACTGCAGTCTACAAGACTGCAGCTGCCTGTTTCTCCAGGGGCTGCTATTAATGCAAGGGACTGGGTCAGTCTCTGAGATGCACCAGTTAAAGCCCGAGTGCTAGAAAAACAATGCCTTCAGCAGTATTTTTCTAAAGACTTCTTTTGGTGACATCTGTAGCATGTACATGGGGCCTTAATTCTGTTCTGAAACATAAATGAAAGGACACTTAACTTTTTTTTTTTTTTTATTTCAAACCCATTCAGCTTATTTCAGAGTCTCTGTAATTTGGAAGTGAAGGGCTGCTGCTGCAACATCTCATCTGCTTGCAGATTCAGTTAGCATTTTCAAAGCATAGAACAGAATTAATATGAAAGGAGTCAGTAACCATCATTGGTATCATTAATATTTCCTGCTTATCTCTGGCCTAAATCTGGAAACCAACTAAAAGATGCTTTAATTTGAGAGTAGCTAGTCTGGAAAGCCAAAAGCCTAAGACTCCACGCAGCTCTACCCCAGCCACTTCACCTACCCTCTCCTCTTTCTCTTCCCATCTGTGTTATGCTGCCTTTCAGCTCGGTCCAAATGCTGCAGTGGGAAGTCTCGGGCACCTGGCTGCAGGACGAGGGCCTTGGATTTATATTATACAGAGACAAAGGCTCAAAGGAAAGACTGCATCATATTTTACATCTAACACTTCAAATAACACACAGAACATTCCTGCATCTAAAAGGCCACTGAGTGTAAAGAGTACTATGAGTCTGCTTACCCAGATCATTTAGCACTATTTAGACTATATGCAGATTAGCGCTACTTAGAACATAAGAACAGCTGAACTGGGAAAAAAACAAAGGTTCAGCAAGCCTGCTACCCCTTCTCTGGTAGCAGCCAATGTTGTAAGAAAGAATGGGAGAAACAGGGTCTCTTCCTTCAGTATACCTGTCCAGCCATCAACAGATTAAGGACTTTCTGAATAGGAACTTGCATTCATATCACTGTGTTGGACAGCCTTCGTTGGCCCTTTGTCCCATGCAGTAATCCCTCCTTTTTAAATTTATATTTGATCCTGGTCTCCAAAACATTTTGTGGTGCCGATTTCCTCCATGCAATTATCCATTGTCCAGAGAAGCGTGTCTTTTTGTCTTAAGTCTGTTCTCTGGTCAGTGTTGATGCTCTGATCCTCTGGTTATATTATAAAAGGGGAATTGTTATTCTCCATAACATAATAGAGTGCTATCTATAATGTAATACTATAGAGAATAACTATTCATCCTTTCTGTGCAGTTCGTAAGTCCCTCACATACTTTTCATTTTTCTTTTCAGAGATGATGATAGCTTTGTTGGTGGCTTCTATCTTAAGTCATGACAGGACAATCTGATAAAACCTAGCCTGGTTTGTTTCTGCATCAAATTCCAGAGAGTAGGTTGTACACTATAAAGATTGGTTTGCTTTGATTAAACTAATAATTTGTAACCCATATTATCTTGCTGCAGTAATACATAATGCAAAGAACTTAAATTTCATGGAATGCTTAAGACAGGCAGACAACGAAAGGCAGAGCTGGGAAAAGTTGGGCTTTTCATCTTGTAGCAAATGAGACAATTCTGCTTTTCTCTTTTTTGAATTCAAATGAAAATAAAAGGCAACCCAAACTTTTTTCACAAAGTGAAATAAAACAGCAAAACCAAATACTCCAATCAGGCATATTTTCTTGACTTAATACATATGTAAAATAAAAACAATAAAAAATTAGTTTCTATCATTGTTCTAAATTTCAACTAAATGCTTATTCTTAGTGGAACTCACCATTCTATTATTTTCTATTCTAATTTTATCAAAATCGACATTTTTTATACAAATCAACATTTCTCATTATCTTTCTTTCCTTAAAGGCTTAAAGACGCTAATTTACCTAAAGAAACTACTTCTGCAATGCCAGGACATACACCTATGATCAATGCTTTTAATGTCAGGCACAAAAGCACTGTGATCTCCAGATGCTACCAGAATACAGTATGGTCTAGCACCTCAGTCTTTGTCCTCAGTATACATGATGGCTCCCTTTGAAATAACTTTCTGATGTTGTAAAACAAGTTCAAAGTTATGTTAATTGCTAAGGACACCAGAAGAGACAAAGAAAATGATTTATATTATAAGGTTGATCCAAACTGGATGGACAGTGTACTCAGGGAGTGAAGACTGGAAGGATGAACAGAGTGAGGCACCACAGGCATCTGAGGCTGTTTGGTATTTTCATTATAGACCAAAACGACGAAGTAGAGTCTTCCTACGCTAAGACATGACACTAACCAGGGACGTATAGCAGGGACACTGAAAGCACGATGAGATTTTGTTATCTTCACTATCATGATTCTTGAAAAAAAACCCCAGGATGATGATCAGTAGAGGCAAGTATAAACTACTACACCAAGAAAGGAAAAAATGAACTTCACATAAAAACCTGCTGCAAGCGGAAAGAAATAACCATGTCTCTATGTTCATAATGGGAAGAAAAGAGAGCACACTTAAATTGCAGCAGGAAAGACTTAGATACTAGAAAAACCTCCCTAAGCACTAAGAATAGCACTAGGACAGACCGGGCTGGTCTATAATGTTTCCATTATGGTAAATCTTCAAGAACAGCATAAACAAATGTGAAAGAAATGACACGAGAATTGGCGAGACCACGCTGGAATGGAGGATGTTTAGAGGCTCTCTAGAGACCTTCTTGCCGGCTCTGTGGTTCTTTGAAATTTCATCTGTTTGTACGCATTTCTGAAATAGCTCCTTAACAGACTACAAATATTCTTTCTCTGGTGCTTGACTTGACCCATGGCTACAGCCAAGTTTGGCCTTCAAGGCAGAGAGAAATTCAGGATCACTATTCCAAGTGAACCTTGCAAGCAGCACTAAACTAGACATCAAACTTCTGGAGTAGCCTTGCTGCATTTTATGAACAGTCTAGAAACTTTACATCAGAAAAATGTCCAGCTTCTAAATATTTCACATGAACTGCAATGTATGTGTGTGTGTAAAATAGAGCTAAAAGTCATTCCTCTAGAAGTTTCCCATTTAGGGAGTACAAGGCATAAAAATTTTTGAAAATCACTTCCGTGACTTCACCTGTGCTAAGTTTGGTTTTCATTTCTTCGCGTCTGTCTCCTCAGAGATGAGCAAGCAAGTACTGATGTTTCTCAGCCTGCTCCCAGCACCTTCCACTGTGCTTTGGTTGTTGCTGTGGGTTTGGATCTGGGGAGGGGGGAAGCAGGCAAGGCAATCCAGATAACCCCTGTTTAGGTAAAACCACTTTACTTTAGGATTCTTCACAATAACCTCCATCCTCATACAATTTTAGTTTTTCTGTCTTGTAGCTCTAATTTACTTTGGTAAGTTTGCTTCCAGTAGCTTCCAGCTGGTGAGGTGTTTGTACATTACACATCCCCGAGGGAATTCGGGATAGCTGTAAAATGCCAGTACTCTAAACCCTCATGTCTCTGCTTGTAGGGATGAAGAATCTACCCTTTGAGAAACCAAGCTGCTCAACTTCTTTCCCCTCCACAATGCCATATTAATGGTTTTGAACTGCTTCCAATTTGAAAATCCATAAACATTTTCTAACACATGGATGATCCCAACTGACAAGCCCACTGACAACAAACTTGCTCTCTTAGTAGCAGATGAAGTTGTACATTTTTAGGAGTAATCAGGAGTCTGAAGACCAGAGTCTGAAAATCCCTTCTTTCAGCTATTTCTTTACTTTAGCTTTCTTTAAAAACAGCAGCAACAACTACAAACATTCTGCTGTCCCAGAAGGTCATTGCTTGGGTTTAATATAGTTAATAGAACTAAACTGTTTTAAAATCCAGTTTAGCCAGCTAAGCAACAGGAAAAGTGCCCATTTTCTTTGGTAGATTTCCAAGCCCTATATGGTGATTGAGATAGTGCTCTGTCATGGTCACTGCAAACAGTCGAGAGCCGTGAACAGACTGTCCCTGATGGATAATAATTCTCAATTAGGTTTTCTGGCTCTTTGGATGGAGAATTTGAATAAATTGCTGCTCGTGTTGAGGTGCATGCTTTGTTCTTGTAAACAGATTTGTTTACATGTCCCTAAAATACATTTGTAGGAAGCTCCTTCCACATATGATGCTATTGTCTTTATATGCATCCACAGTATTTGATCAGGTAAAGCTCTTGTGCTAAATAAATGCAAGGTCTGATTCCAGCAGAATACAGACCAGCTTAATTAGGAAGGTATTGAAGAATCCTTCCTCTTCATTGCACCTTACAGACAAAAAGTAGCTCCTCAGCACCCCTCAGGTAACTGCTACCATTAGTGAAACTGGGGAAGCATAAATTGTTCAGTGATGATGGCAGCTGATGTCAGAGTTGGCACAGTAACCCCATACCTTCTCTCTTGCACTCCTACACAGCCCATGATCCTTTCTTGAGGATTTGCCGCTACAAAATACAAATATTCAGTTTCTTTCACATTTAAGTGTTCTTCTGTGGTCTATTTCATGGCTGAATTGACTGGAATTATTGCTTGAAAATGAATATAATGCCACTGGAAAGAGAGTTATCTGGGGAAAAAAATGGTGCTCAATAAATTCTGCTTTTCAGAAATTCAGTAACACTGTAGACCAAATCTGTAGAATCAGTTTTGAAGACGAACAGATGGGTTCCCATTCTGAAGTTTATAAATGTTAACAATGTCCTGGAGAAACTGCCACTGAAATAATTCTGAACTTGCTCCTTTAAGGAAGATGTCTCTATAAATGATTTCAGAGCTTTGTATTTGCTCAGATAGGTCTACTATCAAAAGCATTCTTCAGAAGCCTCAGACATTTACACCTAAAATGTCACCTGCAAATGAAAGCGTGATGTGTTTGCTGCTTAAGGAAGGGACGAGTTTCCTGAGTAATATCTGTCACTAAAAAGCTTTCTGATCCTCGCTTCAAACCTCCAATGTGCCCTGCACAGCCAGTCAAGGTGTTTTTACAGCCTCCTTTCCATGTAAAAGTTTTAGATTGCTTGGGAAAAAATGCTGTGCAAGTGCTATATTATTTGCTATATTAGCTACAATGAGTAATGAAAGAATAGAAAGAAAGCAATCGCTGTGGTTTAAAGTAACTCCTAGGCCTCTGCCTGGCAGCAGAGTTGGGGAGACGGGGCAACAAGTACTACTCATGGTATAGGAAGATGAAATTAGGGATTGTTTAAGTAAATGAAGAAAAACCAAATTAATGGTACTGAATAGGCTGCATGAGATAGCTGGCCAATGCCACTGAGATGTTGCTTTCTATCATCTCAGAAAAGTTGTGGCAATCAGGGGAAGAACCCAATGACTGAAAAAAGGCAAATGTTATGCCCGTTGTAAAATGAAAAGCAGAAGGATCCAGAGAACTGTAAGCCAGACAAACTAACCTCAGTCCCCAGGAAAATTATGGACTGGAGGGGTGAAATAAAAGTGGGTGGAAAACTGACCGGACCTCTGGGCTCAGAGGGTAGCTGTCAACAGTTTGAGGTCTAACTGGTGGCTGGTTATGCATGGTGTAACTCTCAGGGTCAGTGACAGGCCAGTACCCTTTGCATCTTCAGCAATGACCCAGATGAGAGGGATGGCCTGTGTCTTCATTAGATTTGTGGAAGAAGCAGTTGTGTATGCTGGAAGGCAGAGCTGCTGTTCAGAGAGCTCAAAATGCAGACGTGGCTTGACAAGGACCTCAGAAAATTCAGCAAAGACAAAACCAAAGTGCTGTACTGGAACAGGACAACCCACTGCAACAGTATGGGCTGGAGGTGCACTAGCAGGGTAGCAGCTCTGCAGAACAGGACCTGTAGGCCCTGCTGGACAAGAGGCAGTGAAGGTCATGGATGGGCTACATTAGCAACAGGGTAGCCAGCAGGTCCAAGGAAGTGATTTTTTCTAAATATTTCATCTTCTTTTGGGCCTTCAGTACAAGAAAGATGTGAACAAAGTGGACAGACTGGACTCACACTAACATAATCACGCTTGCTGGATGATCATCTTGTTCTCATTGCTCTTTATCATTCCAATAGCAATTACATCAGCTGTGTTTTGTGGTAATTTCAAACTTGATTCCAAACTACCAATGGAAATTCTGACTAGTTGAGGATGCACGAAGCCCTGAAGAATCCTATTAGAAACACTCATCATATGACTTCATATAGGAAACTACTTGGAGAGCTGCAAGCCAGATCTTAATCCATTTAACCTGTGTCCCTCCCATCAAGAGCAGCTTACACATGGTCTTCCTGGAATGCTACTGAATGGTTTATTTTTTATTCAGTTTTCAGTACTGATGCCATTACAGTTTGCTTTCCAGGAACAAAATCCATGAATCCACAGAAATTTCTGCTGTTGTTCCTAACAGCCGAATATTCTGGATCATTACACATTTGGTGAGAAATCTCCCAACATTTCCACACTACAAATGTGTCTTATTCTTCATACAGTCAAATTCCAAAAAGGTTAAAAAAAAAAGCGGAGTGAATCACATTTAGCTTTCACAATTTTCCCTTGGCAAACGCTTTCCACCTCCAACTTCCTTACAGAACAGAAATTAAAAACTTTTTTTTTTTTTTTCCATTTACTTCATTATTTGCATGAGCTTCAGTGAAGTTGAGGACAGTTCTAGGAATAACGTTTAACTAACTTGTACTTCCAAACTGCATATTTAACATGTTAACACTGTGTGTTAATGTAGGACACTTGGTTTTTTCGGATCAACAAATGGCAAATGCTTCCATATGAAAAGAATATTCCCACCCACAGAAACAGAATTCAGCTTTCTTACACAGCAAACAATAGAGAATTAATACGACTCTCAGAGGCACAGCCAGAATAAAAACAACCACACCCCAAATCCAAATGAGATTCTGAGTTAGATATTTTCAGTGCTTCTTTTCTGAGACAGAGCATTGTCTCCTACTAACAAGGTGAGTGGCAGGAGGAAATTTAATGATGATTTTTGAAACATTTAGGAATTTTGTGTGCGTACAGAAGGAACCTATTTAGTAACAGAGTCTTTTACATCAATCCACCTCATGTAATTTTTTGAAGAGTAAGCATCTAAAAGTAAGGAAAAAAATTCAACCTTACTGATATTCACAGAAGGAACAGTGACAAAATATCTTTAAGAGAGAGAGGTCCGCTAGCCAAAAAGTGCAAGAACCATTAGAAATTATGATTTTATTTGAAACACCTTAATTTAAGTTTTAATTACTAGGTTAATGAGCTTATTTAGTATTTAGTGTTGAATGCACTGGAAGAATTTTACTTCTAGGATTCTAAAAGACAGTGTTTCAAACTAATTTATTGTAATATTCATATAAGATTACTTTAAAGCTGCTTTGCCTCAGTTTTTTGGAGGATAAATTTAAGTGCTATGTAATACCAGCTTCTTAACCCATGTGCTGTAATTCTTAGCTTGTGACCACCAAGAAAACTTTGCCAAATAAACTGCATCACAGATACTGAAGAAAAGACAATAACTAGAAACAATGTTCAGCAATGTATGATAGAGTTTTGCAAATATTTTTGGTTTCTCAGTTCAAATTTCCTCTGGGATTGTCAAGTTAATAGTTCTATTTTTTTAATTCTTTAGGATTATCTAAACATTGTACAAATCAAAGACAAGAGTTTTTGATATTCAAAAAGCTATTCTGTTTGAAATGGGTGAGGGTTAAATGGGGAAGGAGGAATTTCATTATGGAAAATGCTTGTAAGATTTACTGGCAGATTCACTGATTTTTTAAGGCCAGCAAGACCCATTACCATCTAATCATATCTTCTGAATAACACATGGCAAGGAACCTCACCTTGTATTTGAATCTACTGCATCAAGCTCATTTCTCCTGGCTGAATTACCCTTTACTTTTTGAAGGACACCCAAGCCTTGTTTTACACATTCAAAATTATGGTGAATTCACCAAATCTGCAAGGTGCTTCTGTAGCTCACTAACCTTATTGGAAGGAGGTGTTTCTCCTAAGGTAGAAGGGTGCTGTAATTAGACAAATCGCTTCCCAGCTTAATATGTACACTGTAGTTGAGTCATCACTTAACATAGTTTTGCATAAATGGAGAGAGATTTTAATGTCTCCTGTTTCTCACTGTAAAGTATGATTTCTAGACTTTCAAGTCTTCCTGAAGCTCTTTCGTGATCTTGTTCTCACTAAAATGTCATTAATAGAGTGAAGTAAAACTACTTAGTACTGCCTGCTAGTAATTGCAGCATTTGCTGTTGATTGTGTCAACCTTTTTCCTGCTTAGTATTTCTATCAGTGTCTAATAAATTACTATTAAAACATATTACTGAACAGTGAGAGTTCATAGTTAAGGTAGACTTCAGCAAGTTCATTCAGAAGTAGTCTTCATTTTTGCCAAATAAGTGTGAATGAGCAGTTTTCAAGTATTTGCTACAATCATAAATTGGTTTTCCCCAAAGATGACACATTATTTTTGACTTGACATAACTGCCTGTGCCTCACATCAGAAATGTACGTGCTGTAATGAGAAATATATTACAGACGCCCTCTTAAAACTACCAGTAAAATTTGCATTCAGGCACTGTGCCTAATCACCTAACTCTATCCCTCTCTCCAACAGTACTATCCCAGCTGAATAATGGTCTGTGTCTAGTCTATGTGAAACAAAAAACCTTGCAATTCTGATGCTTCTTGTTAATTATCAGAAGTAGCCCAACACTCTAATATGCCAAAACAAGACTCTAGCCCAAGCAGAACAAAGGTGGAAAGAATTGTATGTTCAAGCTTGTCTGGTAGTCAAATAGCATAACTAATAAGAAAACATACCATAATTTACAGACTAGTCCTTTCATTAAATGATTAGTCTCAAAGACTATTAAAAGCAGAAAAGGTCATATGAAAGGCTAATATAACTGAGATATTACATTAAACTGTGAGCCTTTTAAGGTGTCCACCTTCATAAAAAGTTGCAGCATATTAAATTTATTTAATTACTCTAGAGTAATTTCTAATTTCAAAAGCCTATTTTTATGGAACAATGATAAATTAGAACATAGATGAATTATTTTACAGATTAATACACACAGTTCTTTCTGCAATCAAGATTTTAAATGGTTCTAATAGCTATAGCACTTGTAGGTTCTTTAAGTGCCAAGCAATTATAATTGGTCACTTAGCATACTGGTTTAATTTAATACCTCCCAAGTTGCAGAAAATTTGACTTCTGCAGTGGAATGCACTCATTCACCATATTTCTTTTCAGAATGGTAAGATATTTAAAAGGAAAGGAATGACCTGGGAAAAGCAATACCATATTGCTAACTATCACACAACCATGCCGGTATATGTCAGACTTACTGAGATCAAGACTCAGGCAAGGCATAGGTGTACACCATAAGCCCCTTACCCCTCATTTCCACAACAAAATAAATCAGGCCCATAGTGGCTGGCACTGGCAGTGTGCTTCAACACATGTCCAGAGCAGTGGGAACTCAGCAAGTACAAAAATGTGGCACCTGTGGAGTAACTAAAATTGTCTAAGGACTTATAATACTATACACAAAGCTAGTTCTGCAAGTAGTGTTCAGGAGTTTTGTCCAACTTTTTGCTCCATGAGTGAGCAGGAGACATTTCACTTGTGTTCATCATTTGGTCAAATAACTGGAGCTTTCCATGTGATACCCTACACTAAACACCTCAGATCATGAATCACACAAATGGTATGTATTGAAGTGAGGAAGTTAAGTTTAATGTCTATTTTTAAGGAAACCTTTTTCTCTTTCCCTCATCTTGTAGGAAGGTCTTTATCAAGTGCAACATTCCTTACCTGTGCACAATCTAGCCAAAGGCTTTTCAGCATTGGTCCATGAAGTCCTAGACTATGTGAATCTGATTTTTCCTCTTTTTCTTTACAGTTTTTATTCTTTTGGCAATAAAAAGAAACTGGATCCAAAGAGTATGCCCAAGTCTGTGGACAGTATAAAACAAGTAGGCTGAAGGGCAATGTTGTATGCATCACAGTGGATTATCACTTCCAAACAGTGATATAGCCAAGAGTGAACAGAGGTTACCCATTTATAACTTGGGAAATATAGAGTTTACCGAATTCTTCATGCCCAGCTGGCAACCTCAAGTCAGGGAGTTATCCCATGGCACCACTTTCTCAAACATGCCCCTCACTGACACTGGGCAGAGAAGCAGGCTTGGCTCAAGCATGCTGGCAGGCTTGCACTGGAGTTTGGTGCTACAAGGGATGGATGATGGGGACAGGGGGATGAGGAGAGAGTATGCTCCGGAAAAGGGGTGGAACTGAAGGATTTGACCTCTTATGTAAAAAGAAAGGAAATTGTGCATGTCAAAGTCTGGTGTCTAAGGCCAAAATATATCTTATTGTAGATGAAGGTAATAAAGAAGCATTATGAAAATATAAAAATGAGAGAAATGATATATGATAGTATTTGTTTGCCACCTCTGAGAAAATGACTAATAGATTGGGTTAGCAATGAATTTTTGATTTCTGAAGAAACATTAAAGTTAGATGAACTACTGGTTTATTAGTTTCTAGAAGAATAATTCCTCCTCTTGTGTAATGTAACAAAAAAGCGAGACACCATCACTGTGGAGACAGACACAGCCAATCATCAGGGTTCAGAGTGACATTGTAAAAAGGAGTTTTACCTTTAGGTTATTGGTTGAATTTTAAATAGAGAAGTTGCCACATGCATTTGGGGACTTGTTTGATGTCCTGGGTCAGCTCGACCTCAAAAACAGCTCAGTTTCTAACAGACAAATGTTCCCATCATAAGCACTGCAGCAACAGATAACCTCCCTGACAAGCCTGGCAGAAAGGATCATCCTTGAACCAGCTCTCCTGGAAATACTGTCACAACAGCCTTTCCTCTGCAAAAATAAGAGAGCACCTGTTTTCCTCTCCCCTAACACCTAAACCTGAACTAATGTTCACTGGATACTGTAATACAAACATAATCACTTCATTCCCCCTTCTCATTTTCTGAAGGTTTGTAGGGAAGGCTGACTCAGCTTCCTGGTGCTGTTACCTTAGGAACTGGTATAAATCATGTTCGAAGAATCCTTGTGATCATCAGACATCTTGTTTTTTCAGGAAAAATACCTGAGCACTGGTCTAGCAGGGCTTGCTTAATGTTTTTTAACCCTTTCAGACACTGAAGAAGACTGCTGTGAAAAAGCATGCAAAGAAACCATGGATCCAACCAACCATCTCCCCATCTATATTTGCAAATTCTGGCCAAACTTGAATAGGACTTAGTGTTGGAAAGGAACAGCTTTACGTGCCACAGTTTAGATGTATCTCTAACTAAAAACAAATACGTAATTGAACCTTTAAAAAGAAAGCTGATGAAGATAATTGCATAATTGCATAATTAACAAAGGAGCAGTCTTAGGACCAACGGTCACCTCAAACTGTAAAACCACAGCATAAAAAACAACACCACAAAAAAACCATTTCATTTGATTTATGTTTCATGAAAAAGCAAAACAAATGTTATCCAAATATTTTCAGTAGCTGAAAACTATCACTAGAAAAACATAGCTACAGACATTCCTCATTGCTGGGCTGAACTGTTCTCAAAATAATCGAATGTAAAGGCCACTGATGGAAATATTTCTAATACTCTGCAGTCACAAAGCATTAAATTGCTGTGTTTGGTGCAGATCACCTTGCTTGTGCTTTAGAGGTATTACTTAAGCTTCAGTCTGTGGTTTGCAAAGCACTCTGAACTCTCTTGCCCTATCTCATCCTAAAATCTCAGAATAGTCACTGCTGATTTCTTGCAAATACGTTTACGTAACATTACAAATAACTTTTCATTGCAGGCCCAGTAAAAATAAACCTGCTGGAAATAGCAAAGAGTAAGGAGCCAGAGTCACTTCGCCTGTCTCAGGAGCAGCTATGAACAGCTCTGAAAAATATACATACCATTGCCCTCTGGATCTTTCAGACCAAAAGGAGCAGGAGGAGCAGAATTTTAATAGCATCTATAAAGGTGAATCCCAGAATCTATTTAGCACAGAAAAATAGAAAAATTCTAGAGAAATTATGTCAGAAACAATTCTTATTGTTCAAGAAGCACACCATATTTTCTCTCACTGTTGCAGAAACAAAGCCACCAAGTGTATTTTCAAGAAAATATTTAAATAAAATTGATGAAGTGTCAACACTTGACTGCTTGTTTAAATTGGACAGAATTATAAAAGCTGTTACAGTGTGTTCAATTTGTTCCAATGTTATTATATACCATAAGGGCTCATTCGAGCAGTGAGAATGCTGCAGACAAGGCGTGAAGATTACAAGATGTCTTAGACTTCTCCCTAGTACAGTATGAAATACAATCTAAAGCAGCCGAAATTCTTTTAGTGGAGCTAATTCCTTCCCACTGGGGCTCAATGGAGAAAAAAAGAATCACTGTTCCTTTATGCTGCAAGAACACTTTGTTATTTGCTTAATGGGAAGTTAAATGAATCAAAGCTTCAGACAGCAAAAAAACCCACCATCAATTAATGTGTCAAATTTTTAATAAGAAAGCAAATCAGATTTAAAAACTGAGGTCTCAGTTCTGATGTATTTATATTTTCCAAAGTTTTAGCTTATAGTTTATGATATAGTTTATGCTTTCTGAGGACTACAGATGACTACAGGAGAAGGCTCCTGTTTCTGCCCTGCTCCCACTGAGTGTACTTTACCCACGTAGCCCAGGTGACTAATCAAGAGGATCATGACAAGCTGTAGCTGTTTATGCTCCAGGTGCACCTCAGCTGATGAAAAGTGGTGTACAAGAGCTCAATACACACTGCCATCACAAGCACCACACACATTATCAACCGAAAACAAGGCATTTGAATGTTAAATTTTAATCTCTTCTTCCATAATCTGTCACACTCAGATGGGACGCACAATGGAAGTCTCCAAGGACCATATGTAACGCTCCCAACATCTTACGTAGGAAATAATTCTGATACACTTGCATTTTCTAAACACAGCCTGAGTGTTGAGTTCTCATATTCCAGCCACAACACAAAGTTGGTCTGAAATTCTGAACCAGACATCTTTGCATGGGCTCTTCCAGACTGTGGAGGATGATGCATGGCTACAGCCTCTCAGCAGCGCTCATGATCTCTCAACTCAACTCAGCACATGCTCCTAACACTCATGTAAGATGCACCCGCAAAGCCTGGGAACCTGCGTGCACACCAATGTCACAGCTGTATGACATTGCACTCAACAGCTTGCACCTCACCAGGAAAGCAGCACACCAGCTGAAGATGAATCCCTACCTGTTCACAATATCCCTTCATCCATACTTCTTGCCCAGCATAGATATTTTGCTTTGAGAATTAGACATCCATACATTTTTTGAGGCAGTTAACTTTATGGTATCTTTGTACACCCCAGGTGAGTGAGAAGTAAAGGGTTCTGATCATAAACAAGAAGCATATATTCCATGACACACTGTGTCTTCCACAAGACCAGGTAGAAACCAAGGCAGTTAGTTAATAAAATATTAATAGATTCTAAGCATATAGTAGCTACTAGTAAAACTAGCATGAGAAATGCACCAGCCTACTTCAGTCATAAAACACCAGAGAAAAAGAACCTTAAAATTTTAAAACTGATCATAATTTTTTAAATATCAGTGTTATGAAACTTTTCTTTCTACTATTATTCAAGGATGAAAACTACCATGTAAATTCACTAAGGGTTTACCCAGGCTGGCCTCTAACTGGGAGTCTTGTGATCTGCAAGTCCCCATGTTAGTGTGGAGTCTCCTGCATGGGCGGGCTGCCAGTGGTGGATCTCTCTCACAGTTTGCAAGCCTCTTTGCCAACAAGCTGCTCCTCACTGGGAGCCAGATACAATACTCCAAACAAACCCCTAAACCACTTCAAACTTTGCAGAATTTTACCCCTTAGCACACCTTAATGCCCCATAACGTTTTAAATGTCACATCTCAAAAACATTGTTTCTTCAGCATATAAAACAGAGAGAAAAAGCCCAATATTTCAAAGTCAAAATAATAATAATAAAAAAATTATTTGTTCTGCATTGGAGAATTCCCCTCTGCCTTAGTTTACTATTTATAAACCACCAGTGTGGGATTAATTATTATAAATCCTTAAAGCTGAAAAGAAGATTTTAGGCATGTTATGCTACGTATAATCTAGACTATTATTAAACTGCAGCTCAAATGCACTTTATGTCCCACTTCTGTTGGTCACCTTTTAAGATTTCTGCATTTTATCTATGCTAAATTTTACTCCTTGAGAGAAAGCATTTCTTACTATTTTCAGAACAACAGACCACCCATCCAACATGCCACTGCATGGGAAGAGTGGTGTCACCTGTAAAGCACACTCACCAGGGACCCCGTCTCTCATCCAGTAATTGATGTCCGTTCCATCTGCGTCATCATAAACATCCGTAACATTGATGGGCTGCAGCAGAGTCATGATCTCTTTCATGATGTCCCGAGCTTTAGCATTGCCAGTAAAACCCAGTCCAGATGGCTTGAAGGTGCCCTCGTCAGACTCCATGACAATATCGAAGTTGTTGATATTTTCCTAAACATGTAAGGAAAGAAGATATTGTTTTGATTGTTACTTTAAATGGCACCATATACTGGATTCTAGATGTCAGTGAGCATACTATAACAAATTTAAGAGGCAGAGCAACGCTTTTTGTGACTGTGTATATATAAGCATAAACGAAGGGACCTAGTCTTTCTGTATGAAAATGCTGAAACAGTTCAAGTTCAGTTCTGAGGCATCAATATTCTGTAGGAGCCACAACATGAGTGGAGGCTGTCCCCAAATAATTACTGTAAGACTTCTGAAGGGCCACCTAGAAAGGTAAGCCATTACCACCAGTTTTCACTTGCAGCTCTCACTTTCCTCTCAGACCTGAAACTCAGAAATTCTCTTGCAGTCGGGAGGGTATGCAGTCTGGTTAGCTTTAAAATTAGATGCATTCAAAGCCTGCTTAGACTGTGAAAGACATCTCATTTTAAAAAAAAAAAAAACAACAAAAAAAAACAGCTGCTGCCTCTTCAGAAATACATTCTTTTCAATATACCATGTAGTCAACTCTGACTTCGGTTGGAGGACTGAAACGCCAATGTTCCTCCTGACCTGAAGGAATAATGTCTATTTTAAGGGAAGTTTGTGCTTCCATGGTAAGTCCTTACAGGAAACATGAAATTTTAAGATTTTGTGTACAAATGGCATAATAACATTTGCTTTTAGTGAGCACTTGGAAGATTCTTTTCAGCTAATAAAACAAAAATTAGCATCCAGAGCCATTTATTTGCTTTCCACATACTCAGAATGCTCAGTCACAAAAGTTTAATTGGAATAAAATACTTAGGGACTTTACATAAAGGAAGGTCTCACTCTTTTTGAGAGGCATGTAACTTTTTTTGCAAAATAAAACAGTTTATGGCCAGGTCAGGCAAGAAAAAGATATACTTCAGACTATCTTGAATGTGACTAAGAGAACTA
This sequence comes from Strix uralensis, assembly GCF_047716275.1. Classification (NCBI taxonomy): domain Eukaryota; kingdom Metazoa; phylum Chordata; class Aves; order Strigiformes; family Strigidae; genus Strix; species Strix uralensis. The sequence goes on along the minus strand of NC_133972.1, from coordinate 149,901,617 downwards.
ACTGCAGGTTTTACTCCTATGGCCAGATCTCATTCCAGAATTTTATGGCTGTCATGGGTTATTACAAGAAAATCTTTACAAGAGATACGTGATAGGGGTGAGTAACAGATCCATGTCATTAACAGCTCACATAAGCCTACAATTCAGTAAAGACTTCTTTCACATTTTTCTGGATATAAAACTACAGGTGGCTGTGAATGTGATATTAACATACGTTTTCAGAAGTTCTTTATAGAATTTGCCAAGAACTGTGTTTTACACTCTACTTTCCAAAAACTTTTCTTTTCTGAGTGAAACAAGTTCTAACACAGCAGAGGTATGCACTTCTAACTTAGAAATATATCCAGCAGTTTAAAAATTTAATAAAAAATCTCTGCATACGATGAAGAAACTGCTTTAAAATAACCAAGATACCTATCCACCCATCCAACTACTGGAAATCAAGGTGGAAGTAACCAATGTTGTCACCAATTGGCAGTTGCTATTTTTATACAATGAAAAAAACTTCAGGTTATAAAAAATTAAATGTAAATGTATAAACCATTAAATATGGTAGCTAGGCCTGCTATCAAATGCAGTATTACAGGTCATGAGCCTCAACATTAAACTGTGATTCATGGACCCTCTAAACATAGTGGGAGAAAAGCAGGCCAGGAAAAGCACACTGCACAGTAAAAGGGACCAATGATGCTCCAAAGTCATCACAGGTACAACAGAAACAATGTCTCAAAATGTAAATCTTCTTTATATCACAAGCCCAAGCAGCAAGACTTAAGGAAGACAATACACATTTTGGTGTGCTAGTGAAATGCCAGTGAAAGCTAACTTAATTATAGTGAGCCCTGCATAAATACCATGATAGAAATCATTCAGAAATGGCCTCTTTGGCTGAATCTTTGAAGCAGGACTTCTGCTCTTCTTTAGAGAAGCTGCAATGAGTAGGAGCAAGTGGAAGGGTATGAGTAAGGCAAGTGGAAAGGACTATTCAGGACAGCAAGGTGAGAAGAGCAAGTACAGGAACAGCTCAGATGCTGAGAGGAAATCTCACCTACCACTCCAATAAACAGAATTACTAAGTTCCAAAACTTCATAAACTGCTAGAATAGCAGCATTATTGCAGTCTTCAGTTGTGTTTTCTCTTATAAATGTTTGCATGTGTTTTTAATATGAAACTGAGAAAACAAACCACCCACAATACATTACACCATATTCTTGCTCTGTAAGAAAGCTGTTCAGTCCTGAGAACGTGCTGGAGTGGCACGAAAACAGGATGCCCTGGGGAGAGAAACCAGACTCACTGGGGGACAAAAAAAGAAACAGGTCACAACTACTTGAAGTACCATGTGTCCTTGAGAAAGCTTTTCCCCTATTTTGTCCACTAGAAGATAGGATTAATGATAGAATTATTCGCTGTCGAGTTTGAAAGTTGCAATCTTAAGAAAAAGGGGGTTAGGTTGGTTTCACCATACCCATTTTTGTACATGTATATTGGCATTTCTACTTACACAGAAATAAATACATGCTGGAAAATATGCTATAGGGAGGATACTCCCTTGTCCTTTGCCCTCTATGGTGCAGGAATAACTGGCACTTAGCAAAGCGGAGTGAGACTGTACATTTCTCCCTGGACTAATTCAAGGGAACAGAAGAACAAAACAGTAAGATTTTATAAAATAACTGCTCAGATGTTTCCTTAATTTTTACTCACAGTGAATGTATCATTTAAATAAGCATTTTAAACTTTTGGAAAGTAATCCCATTTGCTGAATCTTGATACTGTGTCACTTCTCTTAGCTCATACCAGAAAATTAAATCTTGGTGTAACCTGCTGCCTAATTCTCTGAGCATCAAAATAGACTTTTATCCTTTACCTTCCTATGACTCGGTCATAGAAGAGGTCACCTCTCTTTATCTTCCATGTTTAGCTCTTTGACTGAATTTTTAAAGGAAACATTACAATAAATACTGCATGGGAAAACTGGCTTTCTATAGCTTACTATTTTCATTGAATATGCAAATAGGCACAAACCTTGCCAATACTTCTCCTATTTTTAATTCCTTTAATTCCTTTTGTTTGCTCTATAAACAATCTATCTTATCTCTGTTAAGCAAAACTAAAAATATAAAGTGATTCTCATCTCTAAGGCAAACACTTGAGAACATGAAATTACAGTCAAATCTTTTCAATTAAGAAAACAAACTCTTGTCATACGCATGACTGATACTTCCATTGGTGGGAACCTCTCATCTAGCATAGATGCTGGCAATCCCAAGCAGGTATATCCTACAGGTAGTTACTTATTCAGTCAAAATCCCAGTTGTTAATTCTTACCAAATGTTAAACTAAACTCTAACATCTCATGACTAATCTACCAAGTCACTGACTGCAACTGTGCTGCAACTGCACTGACTCCTCTTACCCAACTAAAGCAGTGAGATACCTGAAAGAATAAGGGAGGGAACAGTTGTCCTAAAAGCCTTCAGTAATTTAGGGCTATTTAAAATAGAATGTTATTAGTTGTCCATTTACTGGTTCGCTTTTTCATTCAACTGAGAAAAATCACCACTTTACAGGGAAAATACTAAAGTCAGTAATGGCAAAGCACTGTCCTTGACTAATGGTTGCTTTGTTCCAGTAATAAGGGACATCAGTTAACCTGACAGTGCATTTTCAGCTTTCTGTTATTGATTTACACTTAACTTCAGGAAACAGCAACACTTGTATTCCTGTTTCCCAGTATTTGACTCAGAGTAGTTGGGCTCCCAGTATAGCACGGTGACAAACGTGTTGCAGAACTTACAGTGAAATGATGGTCATCCCACTTGCAGTACTAAAAGTGTGTTTAACTCAACATCCAGGTTTGTCAGGCTGGCAACTAAGATTACAGCAAAGACAAAAGAAAACACTGGAAACACCTAAGCGCATGTGACAGCTGGAAAAGAAAAAAATAAATAATATGCTCTAAGTATTTAATAATATGTAAACATGGTGTAGTGTAATTTTGAGTTACTGTTTAGAATCAAGATTATTTAATGAAGCTAAACAGCATAAATGGAAACTAGAGAAAAAATACCAGAACAGCTGTTAGGAAGCAGAGATGTGCCAGCATCAAGGCATAATAACCACCAGCCACAAGCGTGATCATACCACTCACACTCTTTTTGAAGGAAGACAGGGAAAATCAGGAACACTGTGAGTTAAATTTTTTTTTTCAAATTACCCTATCATTATATGGGAGAAAGATGCTGTAAAGCTGAAGATTAGCACAATTTTTGACAGATGACAAAGTATAAATAAGGTTCATACTTTTGTTAAAAGATGAAATATTTTTCTGCCACATTTTGTGGGTAAGCAGCCTGTAAAAAAGTCCACAGATTTTATGGCTTGTTCTCTATCAGAGTTACAGAGTTCTGACCTCCAAGAAGCCAATGATAAAAGTCCCAGTAACTTCAACAGCCCTGGAGCAGGATTTGGTTATGTAGTTATTAGCATTGCACTCAGTAAAAACATACTACTAACATGTCTTGCCTTCTATAATACTGCTACTGTTTCCTCTGCAACCACTTGCCAGCACTCACAGAGATGACCATTCAGTATTGTAAATTCTCTGAGATGATAGACAAGAAAAAGACAGCTCTGAAGACAGCAGCATGCTAAGTATGCATCAGATTACCTGAAGCCTTGTCTTGGGAGGCTTCTTCTTTGACAAAGAAGATATCTGAGAAACGCTCTTCCTGGAAAATGTTCCATAACTTAAGCCCTTCTACTGCTCAAACACAAGGGTATCAAAACACTATGACTCTGAATGACTGTCCTACCACTGTCCTTTTTTGAAAGGTTTTAGGTATTCATTTGAAAATGGGCAACACTGCCAAAATTAAAAATTGCGGTTTACATCTTTCAAAAAAAGATGATTTGTACTCTTTCAGTAAGCAAATGAGTACTGTTGTAACTTTCAATAAAAGAGAGATGAAAATAAATTGGCAACACCTTAGAAAGTGTCACAGCTAATATTTCCCGGTTTTATGCAGAGCGCTTTTAAGTTCTCATCTGGGTAAGAGATGAAATGTTAAAATGAAGTCAATGAGGAGAAAGTTCATCATGGTGAGTCAACAAGAGGCAACAATTTTTTGTCCTGCACAGCTGTGGGGAGTTTGGATAAAAGAAGCCCAGCTTTCTTACAGCAGAATATCCCACAGAACCAAGGATCAGGTACATCTGCCTGGGGTATGAAAGCAGAGCAGCTACCCTCAGAAGATGTCTCCACCAGTTCATATGTTCCAGACGGCAGCTCTGCTACTTGCATGAGGGAAAGGGAGGAAAGATGCAAAGACAAAGGTTCTCCTAACACTAGATGTGTATGAAATTTGCCTGCATGGAACGGAGGCTAGGCAGCCAGGAGACATGCTGTCATGACTGATTCTGGGTCTTCCCTGCTTCAGGCAAGGTAAGAAATCAACCCGTTTTCGTGTTTTAGCAAAATCTGACTTTCTCGGCAGTTTTCACTAGAAATGTGACACTTCAATAATAAGAATTGTTAATTCCTACTGACCTAGAACCAGTGTAAAATAGAATTGTGTAATTATGCTAGCTTTACTGTGCTTAATACAATCCAGGGTGCCACTTAAATGATTCTGGAGAATAGAGTGCAATTATTTTCTTTTTGTAGTTTTGTAACCGAACATTTCATTCTTTATGCATTTGTTTCATTTATCAATGAAAGGGATCAACAAGACAGCAGTGGTCAAAACAACCAGCAGTAATTTTACAGAACATTTGATTACAGAGAATATTTCCTGAGCACTCAATATGTAAATGGTCAACATATTTTTCTGGGATAAAAGAACCCACATTGAAGTCCTTGATGTGTTTGGTTCAAATCAGACATCAATCCATGTCTCATGTTTCACTGGAGTACTTGGTACCTTGGGAAATAAACAGGATGTTGAAATACATGAGATTTCTGAAAACTGTGGTTTTGAGAAGCCAATATTTTCTGGGGAAGAATCATTTCACCTGAAAGCTAGAAGAAATTTTTTGGATATTTGTTTCTTAGAGAAAGTAGTTCATTAGCAAATCACAGTAGAAACCTCATGTGAGCATCAACAAAGAGTACTTAAATTAGCAACAATGGGATACCTGCATTTCAGAAAGTCCTGTTTTCATGCAGACCCAGTTTGGGCAAAATATCAAATCTTCTTGGTAATAAACACAAAAAAGAAATCATAGTAAACACTGGCGATTGATATTTTTCATGAAGTTAAACCTTTACTAAAAAGTTAAAATAGTGTATGGCATTTGCACCAGAAATTTAGGTAAGTACTGTAAACGTCATTCAGATAGGAATAAAATCATGCAAAAATATTTTAAGAATGCTTTCTCTAATGCGGTTTGAATTAAAATCATAACATATTAATGCCTCCAATGACCACAACAGAGTTACTAAAGTAAATTTGAATGTGGCCTAGGATCCCTTAGTCTTCTAATTACAGAATGTATTTGCTTTTCCAGGAGATTGTATGCAATACTTCTATTCCAAAATAAATATTATCAGCCATTCATAGTCCCTTAATTCAGCTCAGTAAATAACTGTAACCTTAACTTCATGGTACACAGATCTTTCACAGAAACTAGTCCAAAGCAACAAAAAGGAGGCCAGATACTTCATTACATATACTTCTTTCTCCCCTCATGAAGACAGCATAAGAGTAAACATACAAAAAATGTAAAAAACCCTGCTGGAGGGCACTCAGGTACTGTTGTTAAAGGCTGTATGAGAATCTGTACTGAACAGCTGCAACATGAGTTCCTCTAGAATTACTATATTCCTTCTGCTTCTTCATTCAACTTGGAAGGGAAAGCAGCAGTTGCAATGTTTCACATTTTTTAAGTTATTAACTGTATTGTCTGTACAAAAGAGCCTTACTCAGCAACTGGGTCACACCACACTAAGCGCTGGGCAAAGACTTCAGATGTAGTATCAAACCCCAAGATCTGGAGCCTGATTTACCCTTAGATCCTTTAATTTCATTACCCTTCATCAAGATAAGGAGTCTTTACTGTAAAGGAAAATCAAGCCTTTTTCCAGTCTGGGATTAAATCTAATTATTGGCTAACAGTTGAAAGCAGTGAGCACCTCAGCAGGTATCTCCTTTGGGAGCAAAGGTGCTGATGATTCCCTTGGGAGGCTTCTACCCCATGGTCAAAACTAAGCAGATGCTCTGCGATGTACTAGTGGGTAGTAGGTACCCCTGCACTAATGGAGGCACTAAAACTGCTGGACAATATTTGGCTTTCCATTCTTGGAAATGTCTTAGAAAAATTATACAAAGGAAACAACAGATGAGGACTATGAGATGCTCTCCAGAAAAATATTTGATAAAATGAACGCACAGTTGCATGAGTAATCTATGTGTCTGAGTTTATTCTGACTGCAGCTGGGCAAATGCCCTTTTCCTAAGCATCTATTTACTGGATGCTATCAGAAACAGGAGACAGTGCTAGACTGAGCTTTTTGGTCAAGCCAGTATAGCAGCTCTTATATTCTCATAAAGCTCTGAACAGCCAATATATCCTATTGCTAGAGTTAATAATCAGAAATTATAATACTGGGCTCTACAGAAAAACTTGAGTGATATAAATAATGCTATTATGCAGGGATATGAGTTAATTATTGGCACCATAGTAAAACCACTATGCTGCTTCTATCTCAATTGTTTCTGCAGTAACTTATCCACTTTCTAGCAGTGGCAACCTACAGTGACAGATGAGGAAGAAAGACCTGAAATTAAACTGAAAGAAATAATAAATAAGCTACAAAAGTAAGAGTATTTGTTCTTGTCCTGTACTACATTGTCTTCATTTCTTCTCCCTTGCCACACTTCCACTGACATGAGGAGGTAATTTACAATGTCAAGAAAATCCATGTCTGTCTGTGCTGAATTACTGCATTCATATTTCTACTTGTTTGTAGCGAACTAAAGTCATAATAAGCCCAGCTATGTAGATGAGTCATACAGGCCATCTTTCATTTAGCAAGGCGTCTTTAAATACCACTCTTAGTTAACTTGTACTCATTACCATCAGCAAGCAGTGTTTGTGCCATACTATCCTAATTGCAAGAAATTTGCGCAAGTAAATCATTAAAAGGTTAAGTTATTTTTCATGCTAAAAATAATGTACAGTGTTCATCTGCTTTATTTTGTTATTATGAGTAATGCAATGTCCTATAGTCATATCAATTTATAATTATGCCAGATCACATGGCAGGGGGGAAACAAGAACAACAAACAACAGACGGATGTAATTTCTGCTTAAATTCTCCATGTAAATTACAAACTCCTGTTAAGTTTGACTGTGCTTTCTTCAGAGAGCACAACACCCAGATGGAATCACATCAGCAGAGCAAAAACTGTGACACATCTTTGTCTCAATTTTTTTAAAAGCAAAGTAGCCAAATTCCTTTCAAACAACACCTAGCCTGCTTTATATTTCCCTATTTGATCTTAAACCTGCTTCATGATATTACTTCTGAATTCTAGAGACAACAGTGAAATACACACATTTTGGCAAAAGATGAGAAAATTTCATATGTTGCTGACAACACCACCATAGGATGGAGTTTATTGTCCAACTTGAGAATCTACAGAGGTGATGATACATTTCTCATGAGCAGTGTGCACCAAGCACAGAGCATCCCTCCAGCTCCTCCAAAATGCACTTCTGTACAATGAGAAGCCTCACTTTCCTGTGCTACGTATTCCAGAACATTTCATTCTAGTTTAATCCTGCCAGACACCACAGTACCAGTGGTAAATCCAGAGTCCTTAATACATACTAAACTGCAGCATGCCACCTCCCTGAATCTGAGAAAGCAAGCTCTTAGGCACCACTTCCAAATGAGAGAGCTCAGCTACCCCTTTAATTTGGAGATGTAAGGAGGAACAACATTATACATGGGTAGTTAAATATACTTCTTCAGTAATGTTAAGCAAGTTAGTGGGAAATAACTGATTGTTCATCAATTAACCAGAAAACCATAACCATTGTAATGTTATCTCTGGCAACTCTATTGCATATGCAAATTGATTTAGTTTTGTTCATCACAATGAATTTGATTCAAAGTGAAATTTCCATTTATTTGTTCTGATAGGTTGCTTACCATTAAAAACATACTCTTAGGAATTGCTTGCAAGTCTGCTTTCATACTATGGTACAGCAGGCAACTTCCTAAACACATCTGCATTCATTCTGTCTCTGCCTTGGATATATTAACCATTGCTGAGAGTAATACTACTAAATTAGGGAAAAGAATAAGATAACTACTTTAGCTTAGTTACACAGGTACAGCATAATTTTTCCAGGAAAAAAAAACCCACACATATTCCAAAGACTTATCTCCAAAATAGTTTTATGCAACTGCCCTTTATGTCATGATGTACTTTGAAAAGGCAGCTGTTGGCAGGAGAGACAGATGTGACAATACACATTATTTTTATCTTGATAACCAGTCATACAGTTTGTGTGTTGCTTGCATCATCAGAAATAAACCATTTAAAATGTTCTAGAACCCATAAAAACAATAATTGGCAAAGAGTATTTTAGATTACACACTATTAAGATAAGATGGCAAAGAGTTTTCTTTGTATTATTTTATCTTTTACATTGTAAGATATTGTGGGAAAATGCAACAAAGCAGAAATATATAAGGCAAACAAAATTTATTTATATTGCCAACATATGTGGACTATTTGTCATTCCTTCTCAGAAAGATAGCTATGTTTGAAAGCTATGGTAGATATCATCATGAAATATCTGTTTCAAACAGTTTTGTGACAGATCTTAGGTCAAGTGGAACACATATATGTGTGGCCGCATCACTTTCTCTTAAATGTAAAATGACATTTACATTTATGATCAAAACCAGAAAATATGCTTTCAGGCAGAACTGGAATCACTATTTTCAGTTAAATATTAAGCTGAACATTTTGACAAAAATAATATGCAAATCACAAGACCAGGGAGAAATGTGCTGTCAAGCAAATAATCTGAAGACATTGTTCACCTTGTGCAACTGATAGTATTGCTCAGCACCTATTCCTCCTTGCTCTTCTGCTGTCCATAGCACCAAGCGCAGAGTCCTTTTTGGGCGAAGTCCTAAAACATAATTTTAAACATTATTTTTAGTACTAAATATCCATATATTTGACCATTTTTTGTATTGGTCTCCATCCTCCAATGGATGAAAAGCCTGAGTTTCCATTCAGTAATCTCCATCTTCACCAAACACAACCTATTTCAAGAGTGGGTTTTGTTGTTGAGACTACTTTTTGCTTGTTGGGGGGGAAGGACTGGCATTCAGGGAGAGAGACGAAGTGAAGAAGGAGTGGACTGTTGTGGTGCTGCTACCAGTTGCAGTAGCACAGAGAAGCACATTTTGGGGGCATACTGTAGGTGTCTGAAAACCATAACATAAAATAACTACTTTGATAGATTTCTGAGACATATGCTGCTGTCATTGTGGTGGTCTCCAGTAACTAATGTGCATCCGCTTTCAGCAGATCCAAATCAAATTTTCATGAGAATTACCACTGCTTTGTCATGGTTAATTTATTACAATTAATTGAAAATGAGCTGCTGGATTTTTATGAGAAATGTTTACCCATTTGAGGAACTGAGGGGCTCTGTAATATTATTTTGCTTTTTATCAGAGAAATGAAAAGCAACAATCTGGAATCTGAAATCGGCTGCTGAATGCATGCACAGCTTTTTAAAACCAGGCAAACACAAGGCCATTTTCTATTTTGCTATGGTAGCTCAGTAAGAAAGATAAGTTCTCAGATAAATTTTGAAACAATTTCTGCCATGGCAGAACTGAACAGATAGAAGTTGTTGCCCTTTATTTATTTGATTGATTCTTTTCATAAATTAATACATTTGAGACATCAAATCTGAGAGCATGGAAGAGCAAACAGATCAAGAATAGTGTGCAGTGTAATGCTAATTATGTTCAAGCAAAAATAAAGTCCCCAAAACAAACAAAACCCCCCCCCCAAAACAGTGAGGAGACTATCACAAGTGATAAAGCATAAATTACCACACATACTTCTGTGCTGAGGAGAAATAATATCAGTATCACTGTCAAATCTTACTTCATTTCCTAGCTGAAATGGATGAAGTTTACAAATAGACCTGACCTTCATTACTTTTTTTCTCTTGACACAATGAAAATCAACTGAAGATTTCTTTCTCGAAACAATGTGCTAGCAGTCCTCATAGCTGAAGGCAGAGTATACAAGGAATACTCAAAATCTGAAGAAAACACCATGGTTTTTCCAATATTTCATAACGAAGGAAGTGCAAACAAGTGATTTAAAGGTGTATTTTCTAAATGTTGATCTGCTGACTGTAAACAGAAAGGTTATCAAACCTCATTATTTTAAAGACAACCCACCCCACACACATCCCAGTGGATTCCCTGCTCTTCTCCAAAATCATAACAGTACAGGATTAGCCTCCTTTGCTTTTCAGATCAGCCAGATGGCCAATGAGTTAAAATTAAGATAATAAAATAGCTGAAGTCAGAAAGATTTTAGACCCAAAATAACCAGTGTCAGTGGCTTGGTTAGAAGAGGTGGCTCTAAAGAAGAAAAGGCACTGGGTATAAAGCATAGAGCGGCTGGTCCTGTAGCAAGGTTCCAATTGGTACTACAGCTGAAGTAGAAGATAGAGGTGTGTTTGTCGTATCATAAAATACAAAGTACTGAAGCCCAGTCTACAGCCCACTGCACCAAGGCTGTGAAAGCAGCTTTGGTAGGAAATGCTTGAGATGGGGGAGCAGCATCTCCAGCCTCCTCCCAGGCAAAAATCAAGATGTTTTAGTCTGCCACTGCTGCCCTAATGGGGACTCGGGTCCAGTGATCAGGGACATCATGTTCAGATCAGATGGGCTTTAACCCCAGTGGATCTCTCCTGCTATGCAGGACCTTGAGAAGGTCTCAGCTCACTTGTGGGAAAGAAGTTTGAGATTCTTATGGCCCCCTCCTAGCCCGTCATTGCATCTGTCCATTAAAGCTGGGGAAATAAAAAAGCCCTGTTGAGCTTCAGTCTTTCCAGTCCTGGAGGTGGCATTATCAACTCTTCTAATCTCACAGATTTCTGTCAGCAGATTCATTTGTGAGTTGTACTGAAATTAAATGGGTAACTCAAAAAATACATATATACACATATATAAAAACTATGGAGACAGTTATTTTAAATACAAAAAAAGTCTACTGAGGAAAATTTAATTTCCTCATTATCTTAATTTGAAAATTATAAGTATTTATCTACCTCTTATTAAAACCACAGCTATTCTGATCAAAGAACATCAAACAAATCTAATATTCACCAACAAAATTGCTAAGAATATTGTCAATGCACATTTTTATTAAAAAGTATGGAGTACTGTACTTAAGTTACTTTTTTTTTTTTTAATAATGAAGTTTAACTATTTTGGCTTGCTTCTTAAAAACTACTGGTTCCTAAGCAAGGTATCATCTCAACAAAATCAGAAGTCTTGAAGATCACAGCCCAAATAGGTATGAAAAGGCATGATAAAATAGTACTTGGACTAGAAAACTATGTTCTGTGATGGGTGTACTGTGTGGAGGGTAGGTAGCAAATTCTAAAATTAAGGTAAACTGTTTCACAAATAAAATAGTGCCCCTTCCCTTTTTATCTATATAAATGACATATTACGTAGTCTAAAAAAAAAAAAAAAGAGGATGTCAGAAGAAAAACAAATTGTAAAGTTACCCAGACCATTTAAATAGATCATTTTGGCAAAGTGCAGCAGGTTGTAATGGCATTCATTGATGCATCAGTGCAGGGATTCCCTACCATGTCCTCCCAGGGTCACTGGGATCTAAGATTATATAACTCAAATTAAAGTTGCAGAGCTCAGCACCTGCCCAGACCACTGAAATCCCAGTTTCCATCCTACTGCTGCATCTCAGTAAAGAGAATAGGTTTACAGGAGGATAAAATTGAAAAGGTGATAGCTGGTACTCAAATAAATTGTTCTTTCTAAGCTCTCATAACTAAAACCAAAACCAAAACAACTATAGATCCTCCTCCAGCTACAGATTAATTTGCAAATCTCCGATTTTTTAGAAAAATGAAGTAGCTTTTTTTTTTCCCCTCTACCTTACCCTTAACTGGGAAACATAGTCATAGTTTACCACAAAGGTGCATTTTACTGATCAACCTCTATATTCTTATAATTTATCCCAAGCATAAAAAATACTATAGGGCACTTGGGCTCCTAAATTAAAGGATGAAATAAAAACATCGATATGGTCAATCTGTGACTAAGGAAACACATGCAGTAAGTACACCAGGACACTTGCTGTATTATACTCCCTCCGTGTTGGAGTGGCTGCTAGCCCTTTCATTGTCCTTGGGTATCACAAACACTTCGGTCATACTAAGATGCAGCTCTTATTGACTCTATTTTCTGTTTCTTTTAAATCATCATAGAGTGCTCACACTTGCAGATGTCAGCACCAAGCCTAGATTAGCCAAAATACCAAATGCTTGAGAAAAAAAGATTTATAACTAAGCTTTATTAACTTACCAGATTGACTTCAACCTCAACTACAATGATGTATTCAGCCAAAAGCTTTTCTTTCATAACATATGTAAAAGATAACTGTCGACAAATAACACTGAGGTGTTACACACGCGCACATATATGTACATATACACATTTTAGATTTTACATTCATTTTAAATCTAAAATGGTATTTTCTAGACTTAGGTTTCTTAGAGCTTTGCCAGCTTCACCCTCCCAAGAGTCTGCATAAATGGCCCAGCAAAGCCTTGAACCAAGCACCAAAGTAGAACAAATTGCACTACTAGATCACTTACTCTCTAATACTGCCTAAGCCACTAATGTGTTTGCTTCAGGAGCTACTAGGGAGAAGTATATACAGATGTATCATCCTCAAGTCTTGTCCACTGCTGCATTTAACATCATGAGCGATGCATTTTTCTGTATTATTACCTTGTGGCCTAGAATTTCTTTAAAAGGATATTCATACAAGAAGTAGTAAGATACACGACGACGCTGCTGACAAGCATTAAATTCCTAATGCGCTCCCTACCTTTTTCAGGTTTGCAGTTGATTAGACGTAGGTGATTTACTGTGTGACATTATCTATCATGCAAGCACTTTTCATAAAATGCTTGAAATTTCTAAAACCTCTGCCACAGCATAAAATAAAAATAAAACCAATACTCCACGTTTTGTTAAAGAAGACAAGAATTCATCATCAAACACAGTGGTACAATCTGCTTCCATTTCAAGTATCAGCATATTTTTTTCTAAAGAAGAATGAAATGGTATATTTAATAAGATCTCTGTTCAGCCCCTGATGTAATATCAGTAATGTGGAACCATCCCTTCCTTCAGCTACAATAGTGAAATTCCACTTGTGGTTCATACCAGCTGAAATTACTCAAGTAAGACAGTGACCTCACGAAACTCAAACTCCGTGCTTTTAACAACAGCAGATTATTGTCCATGTCCCATCCACTGCTTTTTGGAGATGAAGATTTTAGATGGACACCATTGATCTTCTCCCAGGCATACTACAAACATTGATGCTCTTACTTGATATTCCATGCCACAAATTTGTCTTGGAAATTATTCCATGAATAATTCGTGGAGGGGTCTGATTCACACCTAATACACCAGTCATCCATGGTTCGTTCACGTGATGGCATTCTGGTTTTAAAGGATTTCTTTGATGGCAGGCTGCAGATTTTCAGTTTGAAGTTGGAACACACACAGCATCGACAAACTTAAACATGACTACTATTCTTTTTAATGAGGCACTTACACTTTTCTTTATGATTAGCTTGTCCTCATCCTTTTTAATTTATTGCAGTATCAACTGGGTTTGCCTAAAAACGGTGTCTTAGGAAACTGTCTCAGTCTTGTGAATTTCCTCCATGCTATGCCTCCTGCTTTCCCCATCCTCTCCTGACATGTCTTCTTTGTTACACAGTTTTCATGGCAATTTCCCAAGTCTCTTGTGACATTACTAGCAGTCTTACACACACACACACACACACAAAAAAAAAAAAAAAAAAAAAAAAAAGCAATTTCTGGTGCATATTTTAGGGTCAAATTAGCTGTATCAATAGTCATTCTTAATTGCTCTGTTTTGCATACAACACACTAGCAGTCCCTTTATACATCATTAACATCCTCTCCAAACTAGTAATGCTCTGTTAATTTTTTTCAATCTGGCCAAATATTCAGAGGGGTTTTTTTCATTTTGTTTTAGATTCGATCTGCTAAAGTGGAAACTATTTCACTTATTAACAGATTGGGAAACAGGAGATTTTCTGAAATTTCCAGAATCTCAGCAAATGTTTTAGTTGCTGGTTTAATTAAACTGCTGGGCTTCACGGCAAGTTACATATTTTAGGTCTCGTTGCGTTCTCATTAAACTGCCTATTTTTTACATCACTGATATTTTTAGTTATAATATTTCCTATTCCGGTCTAGACCTCAAATGAACCATCAACTAAGGTCACTTTCAACAAGCCACAATAACTTTTTAAGCCCTTTTTCTTTTTGTCCAGTAGACTGTACACAGTTTTGGTGTTGTAGACTTCTTTTCCATAGTATTTCCAGAGTCAATCCACGCTTACTCTGCAGTTTTGGGCTCTGCTAGAGGTCCCAATAAGCTAAGGTCCCAGTAAAGTGAAGATGCATGAATTCCTAACATTTGCTACCCAATTATATTGTTTTTCTGACAGGATTTTGATAGCTTTTGAAATAGAAGACAAGAAGATTTCAATATTCCCAAGTATTTTAGAGACTGTTATGTAATTTATGTATTCAGTGGCATGGGCAAGCACTGTTTTAGAGAAAAAGCTCTTACCCTAGCAACCTGTTTCTCTGTCTCATTTCGAAGAATATACACATAGCAATAAATTGCAATTTATAGGAGGACAGTAACAATGCCATTAATCAAGGATGTCTAGACTCTTTCCTCTAAAGACCAAGAAAAAGTCTCCATTCTAAACCAGCAGGATTTTGGCTTTCATTCTGTTATTAGAAATACAGTTCTCTATGATTCAGACAACTAATCTCACTATTTGTGCAAAAAAGTATCCGTGTAGTTAGATGTTTGTTTAAGAAGAAATGTTTTTTATTTGAGTGAAAAATAATGATTTAGCAGAGAAAATCTAGGGCAATTAAAGTTATGAACCTTCAAAAAGTAAGGCAACACACACCTCAGAAAAACCTTTCAGTATTACTTAAACCCTGACTATGATGTATTTCTAATTCTCTAGTGAAGTTCAAATTAGACATGGGAAACAGCTTTTTGCTTGGGAAACTATCTTTGTTTTCTTCTTAAAAGAATCTAATGCAATGCAATCTGCTTGATTTTTCTCTGTTGATAGGGGTTCTGTTTGCAGCACTGAGGACAAAGTGCTTGCACAGGACAGCACTGGGAAGTGAGTAAACCTCTGAGTCTTGATGGTCTGGAGTAAGGAGAAATGAGATCTCCTGGAGAATAGACATGGCATCACAGGGAGAAGACAGAAAACAGGCAGGTCAGGGGCTGGACAGTGGGAAATGGAAAGCAGAGGCAGGAGCCAAGCCGGGCACTGCAGCTTAATCTTGCCTGAGGCTGGCAGCATGCTCAGAGCCATGTTTTGGGGTTAAGAGGACACAACTCTGCCACAGCCACAAAGCAGGAACAGCTTTTTGAACAGGCCCCTGCAAAGAGGGCGCAGGGAAATGGCAAGGTCTGAGGTGCGTGGGGCTAGGGAGAGGGACTGAGGCTTGCAGAGTTCCAGTGACAGGTCAGCGGCATCGATGGCAGTGCAGCAAGACAATGAGACTAATCCAAGCAATTTTTTTTCCTGTTTTTAGGGAGGCTGATGAGTTTACACCAGAGTAGGAATGGCAGATTTATAGAAGAGTGGAGGTGGGAAACATAAGAGGTTTTAGGTAGATTTATTTTAAGAAAGTGATGGAATATCCAAGAGGAAATGTCAAGGAAGGAGCTGGGTATACAACACTGGAGGGGAAATCTGTGAATGATTTGCAAGTCTAGTTACTAAAAATAACACGACTAAGCCTTTTGACTGGGAAAATGGGGGGAAGATGAGGGACGAAATGTCCAGAGCCCGGTGCGATGGGCTGCAATCGAGCCAGGCGGCAATGCTGCCAGAGCAAGAGTTTCTCTGGGGGTCACCTCCTTGCCACCCAGCAGCACAGCTCAGGGAGAGCTCTGACGAGAAGTGCTGACAAATGTGCTCTTCTGCACTTGGGGTCTTAAACAAAGAGCTGGTTACTGTAGGGTCATGAAGTCGATACAGTCATGTCTTCAAAAAAAGAAAAGGAAATCCACTACTTGCCTGTGTAAAACAGCAAAGCACCAAGTCAGCAGAAGACTACTTCACCCCCTACCCTGCTCTGATCCTGTTGCCATGTTCTCCAAGTCCCGCAAAAGGAAGAGGACATGGTCTACCATTAAAATGCACCTTATTCCTCTTTGGCAACACCTCCTTCCTTAAAGGTATTCAGAGATCTCATCAATCTGTGGAGGAGAAAAGGTAATGCAGGGCCCTGCTTCCGCACTCCCTGGGATTACAAGCATCAACCATGGTTTGATCTTACTGAGTGGTGACTCTGCCTTCTGCCTCTGCGGCTCCGCTCTTTGGATCAGAAAAACCCCAAACCTGTTAGACTGTTCTCAGAGCTGATGAGTCAGAAAAAGCACCAGCCACACTTGTCTCCCCATATTGAATATATATATCTATCTTAAAAAAACTCACAGTAAGGACAAAGATGCCCCAACCTCATCTGGGAAGGATTTCGGCATTTCACCATGTCAGTTGCGTTACAGATTTGAAAAAAAAATCACAATAGCCTCTGTTGCCAGGTTTTTAAGACTTTTATAGATAAACAAAGCACACATTTTATCTTGAATTTCCTGGGCAAATTAAAGCTTGCAGAGAAGTAGCAGTCCACAGGACAAAGGGCAACTTTGTTATGGAGGGCTGTATGCCTAAATTTACCGCCAGATTAACAACTTTGTATGTCTGCAGTCACCCTTCTGCTATTCCAACCCAGTATGGAAATTGAAGATTTAAGTATTTGCCAAATATGCATTCAACCAAATGTTGAAATGAAAGAATAAATGCACTCGTAGTGTAACAGCATACACAGATATTTCATACCAAGTAGAGTTACTAGATTTGCAAAAGTTGAAGGTCAGAATAAAATATGCAACTTTGGGGAAGTGGAAAGAATGTAAGAACAAGGAGTTAATATCAGGCATATTTATTTTTTTTAAAAAAGCCACCTACAGTAAAAGCAGTCATTTAATCATGTTTCACAACATATCTCCTAGACAGCAAACAACTGCACCACCACAGCTATAGGAAATTCAGAAAAATGTTTAACAAAATTTTTGGCAAGTAGGTTAAAATTGCAGCTATATGACTTCAATACTATGACTTCAAACTAGTAGAAAAGGAATGATTCCAGTGATCTTTTTTTTTTTAATAAAACATATCTTTAGTCCTCATATATTAGCTAGTGAATTTGGACTTGAGAAATGTAATTTCATACAAAGACTACAGTGAACTGCATAAAAATCTGTCTTACAGTTTTCCAGTCACATTAGTCACGGGTATAATTCAGATGAGAGTTGCAACTTCAAATTTAAATAAATTTTAAGGGGAAAAAAATGTCTAATCAACTCCTTATGAGTTACATAAAATGTAATTCAGGTAGTACCTTAAAATTTTTATGTACATTGTTTTTAAAACATTTCTGTAGTTTTCTGGGCCTTTCTCCTATGAAAGAGAAATTTGGTTGTGCCAGATCCATGTCTACATCTATAGGAAAGTTGACTAATGAAACTCCATCTCCCCATAACGCTGGCAAAGAAAGTAAGAGGGGGAACTACACATAGCACCTATCAACATACATTTCTCCCTTTCTTGTGTGCATATAGATCATCGTCTAGGAATGTAGGAAAGACATGTAAAAGGTGTGAAGGGTGAGATTAGACTTTGTCAAATATCACCCTTCCTTCATCAGGCTGCTATAGCAGCAATGGCATCAGGCATCCTGCCCTGGGTGCGAAAAAGGAAAATGTGCCCTGTCCATTTATTTGACTCCTGGTATTCGCTGGCTCTGGCAGCTCCCCATAGCAAATATTTTTTTACATGAAAGAACCAGGATTCTCAGAAGCACTTGGAGGCACAGTCTGAGCAGGAGACCTCCTGGTCTAATGTGGCACACAAACATGACTGAACATGAGCTCAGCGCACAAGACAACAGCAAATGCAGGAAAACGTTTACTCTGTAGCATGATCCATCACTATAGTGGTCTCTGGAGTACAGCCTTTCCTGAAGTCTATACCGACTACATCAACACAGGCAGGAGTTCAGATAGCAATAACGGGCAATGCCTTCCACTGCTGCAGTTCAAGCAATTGAAGGGAAAGAGGATAGGCTTGTGATTTGGCAAATTCACAGCTCAGCCATTGGACTTCCTCCGAAGATGCACCCTGTAAATACACAGACTTGGCAGTAACTGGTGGACACATATGCACCTCTGGGCTTGGCAGGGCACCAAGAGTTGACTAGCAATGGAGCAAGCAAGACTCAAAACAGCCAAGGAAAGGTAGAAAGCACATTTCTGAACAAGGAGAGAGAGCTTGTGGGTAAATGTTGCTGAAAGAAACCTGGGATGTGAACAAAGGACCTATTGACTATTTGATTCCTCCCGTGCTAGCAGAGATGAGACTCTGAAAATAAACTAGACTGTAGTGACAAGTAGCAGACCCCATCAGCTTCTCTCCTCAACAGGAAAAAAATTGGTTCCAGCTGTTTTAATTAAAAAGAGACACAACCATCATCATGTCTGATTTTTTCAGAAGAAAGCAGTGAAATTCATACATCAAAATTAATTGCATCTCTAAGTCCAGTGGGCTCTCTACTGCAGTTAGGAGGCTTAGTATATTATCCTTGGAAAGTTGACACTGCCACACGACCACCTTCTAAAGACCTTTATTCTTGTTGTTATTCAGTTCCCTCAAGCTCCCTTTAAGGATAAAAGCCCCACATTTCTCACGTTGGAATGCAATGTGGCTTTGGCAGGGTGGTCCCTGGGGTGGGAGCAGGGCAGAGTGCCTGTGGCCTCCCTCAGCTGGGAAATGACCCTCAGCCAAGTGACGCAGGAACACAGCTGGATTAGGAGCAAAGAGGCAGCACTGGCTAAAGCTCTGAAATCATCAGATACATACTACTGCTTCTTGCTCAAATACATCATACACAAGTATTAGTCCTGAGCAAGACCAGCATGGCAGCAGCCACAGGCTTGAAACGGTGGGAGACGAACACAAGTATCTCCTTCACAGAAACTGGCAACCAACATCCAGAGCAGGACTGAGTCTCACAGGCTGTCTGTAGAGACCACTAAAGGCAAAATATGGCACCAAAATAAATTTGGGATGACTTTATGGTGACTTTTTATGACTAGCTGCTTAACCAGTCTTTCACCTCATCTGGAAAAGCAGTTTCTTTTGTAAACCTCATGTGACACAGGGACAAGATAAACTGTGTTTCAAATGACACCACAGGATTAACCAGACCAATGTGAAAATACTGAGGCAAATGGCCTTGGCCATCTCCAGAGATGCCCTTTTTTCCACACAAACAAGCATAAAATTTGAGAATTATAAATGCAACCTGGAAACAAGTTGGGTTTGAGGTTTCTAGACTGTAATTAGCAACACAGCTGTTGTTCTGCAAAACTAGAAAACCCCAATTTGCTCAAGAGCTGTCTCTCCTACAGCTTCCAAATGCCCTCACACCACATCACAGCTCATGCAATCCACCCTGAGGATTCCCTCAGCTTAAAGACAAGAACCCTTTAGCCCTTCCTCCCTAAAACACCCCCAGTGCATTTCCATCATCTCTAAATTACCCTGGACAACACTCTCACTACTGCCGTAGCAATATTTGCTACCTATCACACAGAGTTTGCAGACAGATTAAAAAGAAAGAGTCTCTGGTGCTTACACCAGAACTACACGTGTTGATTAACCAGGTGTTCGTCATCATAGAGAAAGGATAAAAGCGGAGTTTCTTCCCGCCTCTCCATCACCCGGCACATAAATGCACTTGCCCATCAATCACCCACTTGCAAAAAATATATAGGAACTTCATATTCTAAATATTTCTATGCCTCTATCAAATTTAGTTAAAATTGATCAAAAGGTTAAAAACTACAGAGAGAAGGGGAAGGCGGCAGCTGCCAGACACAGCTGCAGGCAAACTGCACGCTGCACAGGCTTACTGCCTCAGACACTCTGCCTGCAGTTATGAAGGGTAATTTCTTAAGCATCAGAAATCCTCAGCTAATCGCAACAGCCCCAGCTCCACTGAAGGAAAGGGAGTTTACCAGTACAGACCCTCTCACAAACTGCCTCCCATCTTTATTCCCAGAAAAAGGAATAAAGAGCAATAACTAGCTGCAAGTTCTGTGGAAACACTTCTAGTTCTTTGGTTTTTAAGCACATAAGACATGAAGCAGCTCGCCACAGATCTTAACTATCAGTGGTGTATACAAGCTTCAAGAGTTCCAGGAAGAAAAATACTGTTTTTCTTTCCTTTGTGCTCCATTAAACTTCAGTGTTAACTGGGAGAAAAGACCCCTTTGGCAAACATTGGTCAATATGACCACTAGAGTTGGTGAATTTTTCTGAGATTAGCTCCCGGCAAAGCAAGCAGCCGTGAGAGTATAGTTGATATGAAGACCTTGATATGGGTGCACGAAGGAAAACACTTCTGCTTACTCTGGTCAGGAGATGTCTACAACCAGTGCTGGTACCAACAGGTGCACAAGCCGGTGCTGACATTTAACTGTATGTTGCTGAAAGGGACATTTCGAGAGTGAAGCTGCAGCCACACAGAAGAGAAGAGATAGGATTTAGTTTTCTGCATGGGGTGGCTGTGGAAAAGCCACCTGGAGCAAGATTCACCTTGCTGAAATGTAACCATCTAGAAATTGGCATTTGCTCTGAATTTGCTGCCTGTGGTTCCTCCCTGGAGAAGAGGGAACGGCACCTCCAGCAGGTACCCCCGTCCTGTCACTCCATCATGGAAGATGGAGAGAGAGACATTACAGCTGTTAGAAGAAAAGTATTCAGACAAACTTGAAACTTTCCACTTTTTAGCTCTTCTACTTTCCAGTTCTAACTGAATAGTTATAGATCTAAACAGTATTCAAAAACTACAGTAGTTCACAATCTGGCCCTGTGTTTTTAAGGTACTACTCTTTTGAAATGTAGACATGGGATATTACATGAATTATATCTTTTTATTCCACTCTGGTAATATAATATAAATTATTTCAGTTAAATCTGTCCTTCACGTAGTTTACTTTCTCTCAAAAACAAAAAACATTCTTGTGAAGTCAAAAAGTGAAACGGAAAAAAAAATCCTACCAAAAGTTTGAAGTTTTGAAGACTGTGTAAAACTACTTCAGATTGTGCTACTGTTACATGTGTCCTATTACAGTGTCTGAAGATCCTCAGAAACACTAGAAAGAAAAAAATATATCAATATGGTACAGAAACTGCAAGCTCAGTTAAAAAAATAAAACCTAACACTGAAGATTCAGGAAATATAAAGTCTAACAGATTAAGTAACTGATTTAGTTAGAAATAAAAGCAAAAAATGTTAAAATAATTTTACTTGAGGCAAGAAAACAAACTGCTCTGCTTAAAATATAACCATCTTAAACTATAATTTTAATGAATTTTCAATGAATTTCATGTATTTGGTCCTAAGCCAACAGCTATTAAATGGTTTGGGGAGGTTACGTTGAAAGTACGGATTGGTATTTAAACTATAATCATTCTTCAAGTACTACATGGAATTACCAAAATCCTAATCAACAGGCATAATTTGTGTCCACCAGCCACAGCCAAGGGTCACAGTGATATCATGATGAAGTGCTATTAGATCATTACTGAAAAAACCTGCTTAAACAGAGTAGTAATATCTTGCTTTATGGAGCCAATGGACCCTGGCAGTATTTCTCACTACACGATACAAACTTCATATTCTAGAATTCATATTTCAGAATGCTCGCTTCAGCTTTAAGATCATATTACCATAGCTGTAAGATCAGTTACACTGTGATAAATGCAGACACAGTTGTTATGGCTTTAAGGCTTTTTATGCATCATGGCTTTAAGACTCCCAGTACACAGTAAAAAAATTCTACACATGCATACGGACAAGCCAGTTGAGTTGGCTTAACCCCATGGGAAATGTATTTGGTGGACTAGTCTGAGACTAAATTTATCAGGGTCCAAAAGGATATTAAATCAAGTCTCCACAGTTCAAAATATAATGCTCACTCAAAACACAATCTATGGAACTGATTTTAAATAAAACTTATTAATTCATTTCTCCCACAATCTGCACATCTGTTATTTTGCTGTCCTTTTTGTCAGATTTTATGTGCATCATAAGATGTAAAATCTGCATTAGCCAATCTGCTATGGAAGACAGTTTATGAGAGGCCCTATGCCCCATAGTCATTTACAGGTTAGATGTGATGACCCAGAAGTCCTCTCCCAGCTTTACATTCCTGCAGAATACTGGTATAACCAGAAGAGCTGAACACAACAGCTGGCCAGAACAGAGGGCATCAGCAAAGGCTCTGGCATTTCCCAGCTGAGAAAACGGCATTTCACCACAGGTCGTACAGCAAACACACAGGCTACTACCAGAGGAAATCAAATATTTGAACAAGCAGAATGATGTATTTCAGTCATGCGTGAAGGGAAACCCAGTGAATAAGAATTATACAATGCCACCATGAACCTGCCCTTAAGAGACACAAACCAGTTTATTCTGAATGGAATAGAGTCAGCAAACACAGAAGTACAAATTATGTTTTTTCCTGAAGTTGGAGGGAGCATAGACAATTTTCCAAGAATCATAAAAGAAAGATTAAAAAACACTAAAAGAAGGAGTAGGCCTGGATTCTTCTGTGGAAGAGTCCTCTTTAGTTTACTTTTAAAAGACCAAAAATTAAAACAGATGCACTCCGGTTTTGGTCACAGACTGATATTCCAATCATTCCAAGGTTGGCAAAAGAAGATGTAAGAGGTTCAAATAATGCAAAATAAAAGAAAAGGAATTCACAGGGATGTCTGATGTTCACCACTGCAGTATGAGAGTGGCTAACCACGTAACAGAGCTTGTCTATAAAGAGGTCTTCAAGAAACACTGAGGTTGTTCAAGTGCACAGATCTTTCTGATCAGAAGCAGGGAAAGCTGGTTTACTATTTAAATTCTGATAGAGCTAAGAGAAGGAGAAGCAGCTGATTTTAGTTTTTAATGAATACGTGGTGCATTCCTCTTGACCACAGGTTACAGTTCTGGATAAAGGGAATAATGAGGAAAAATAGATTCCATCTGATGAAGGGGGAAAAGCATCCTTGAATATCAACTTGACAATCTCAGAAGTCTGTTTTGAACTAGTTTTGAGGGGTATAGCGATAAAAGCCCATATGGAAGTAAAACCAGCAAAAAACTACAGATCAAGCAGATTGGAATTTGAAGTGTGGAGGCCAGAAATCAGACTAGGCCATGGCAGACTAGGAACAGGACACCAGACAAAACTTTGAGAGGCTGGGTTTCTGGAGAACACAGGCAGATGACTGTGCAGCCACAGCTCCCTCTTGCACATACACCAGCCCTACCTCACCTTACCTTGTGGACCATCTCTCCCACCAAACATACCCTATGTAGGCATATGCAGACCATGTCATTCTACAATAACACACTGTCTGCAGCCCACTTCTACCCAGAAGTCAGATGAAGGCCTTGAGCAGAAGAAATTGGCCTTTCAGATCCCACACAGGAGGGCTATACAAACCAGGAGGCAGTAGGCTGAGCAAGTCCACACTGGTATTTTATCCACAGCGCTACTGGAACAGACATATCCAGGCTAGAAGCTGCCTCTTCCACTTTCTCTGCTTCTTTATCTACATTTAGCATTGATGGCATGGGGATTTAGTTCAATTCATAGTTCTGCTGGGCCGAAAGACTGGAGGAGGGAGACCAGCAAGCCCAGGGTTAACAGCCTGTGTGCTAGAATATCAACTTCAGAAGAGTCCAGCTGATCTACAGACCAAATTCCAGAACCCAGTCACCCTGTCACCCTGCTGATTACTAAGAATGATTCAAAGAAGTGATCCCTGGAAACGGACATTGCTCTGCATCCCACAAACCTATTGTAGCAGGATATTACAGTGTGCAAAGCCTCGGTGTCAAATGTGGCTTGATGAGACATATGAGCCCACAACATTCAACAGGTCACCATGGTTAAGCTAAATTTCACAGAAGTGTATCCTTGTAGTGATAAGACTCAGGTGTGTGCTTCCTCTGACCTGGATTACCTTTGCAAAGGAAATGAGCTGTCACAGTCCAAAGCAGAGCCCAAGCACACAGCAACATAAAAGCAGATTAATCAGGAAATCAGCCCCGAAGTGCAAAGCTGAGAACACACCAATTTGATGGTATAGATGTATTTATCAGTATTTGGTGGAACAAATCCAGGCAGGATGTAAATTTATTTAGGAAGAACATTCAAGGAAAAAAGAAAACCACTGAAATATATACACTGGAAATATGAACTTCTGTGAAGTTTTGCTGAATATCTTTACATGTAGATGAAGGGGAAAGACCAGAGGCAGGATCATTGCCCGGATCCAGTCCTAGGTACATGTTCTTGAGAGAGACTTAGATGAAATTGTCTTGGGAAGTTATCAAGAGCAAGGTAAGGGGTTGGGAATTAAATTCACTGAGTAGCCGCTGTAAAAGCAACATGTAGGACAATGAAAGGTTTAGGAATGTGCTGAATGACAATAAGGCAGAGAACAGTATCAGATGGTTATCTGTGACTTCATGAAGCTTCATCTTCATTAATAGGGAGGAACTTATAAAGACAAAATGAAAAGGAGTGATTACCTTCTAAGGTACCTAGATCTTACACTGAACTTTCATTCTATGACAACAGTAACAATGCAGGCTCAAAGCACTTTCTAGATCAATGACTGATGTGTTCTTTTTGGATAACCCCTGTGATGAAAGAGGGAGTTTAACAGACAAATTTTCGAAATATCTATATTAAGTATGAATAGTTGTCCTCAGAGGAATGAATAAAATAGAAAATCCAGTTTAGACAATATAGACAACATCTTAGAAATGTAATGCATTAAAAATATTTTAAAATTGAACATTTACCCAGATCCTTAATGAGTGATAATGCTTCCCATGATATAAATGCTCCACCACCATCATCCATAGCTCCTTGACCAACATCCCAGCTGTCCAGATGTCCACTGACCAATACAATCTGGAAAAATTATGAGAAAACATATCTTCATGAAACCACT
Organism: Strix uralensis; assembly: GCF_047716275.1. Lineage (NCBI taxonomy): Eukaryota > Metazoa > Chordata > Aves > Strigiformes > Strigidae > Strix > Strix uralensis. The sequence continues at coordinate 149,876,110 of NC_133972.1, read as the reverse complement.
GAATCAGAAAAGTCAGTTTAGCTTTTAAGCACTTTAATGATTCTGTCATAAATTTGAATTTTTAGTTTAGAAGGGGAGGAAGGGAACATTTCAAATAAAACTAAAACATTGTTCTCTAGACACTGAATATAAATCTGGGATGACCAAATGCATCCTACTGCTTTAAACCACTGCCTAAATCAAACTAGATATGCTGTGAGAAATGTTTAAATGCAAAGTTTTGTCTTGTACATTAACAAAGTGTATACTTTCCAGAGATAGAGGACTACTACATTGCAGAATGGCGAAAATTTCTTTCATAGTTAAGCTGTCTAAGCCCTTAGGCATGAAATTCGACTAACCCTATTTTTTGGTGCATAAGGAAGAAATATGAACTTACACTGAAGTGTTCCCAGACAGAGGTTGTTGTTTTATTAGGTATCTATGGTACTTGTCACAGAGGACTTCTAATTTATTACTGGATCCCCTATGTGCTACAACAATGACAAGGTATTTTATAGTTCCATTAGTCATAAGGATATTTTAAATTAGAAATGACATGGTAGCAAGTCGCAGATGGGTTGTCTGCAAAGAAAGTTTTGTGGCTGCAGTAGAGTATAGCAGTATATGTATCTTGAGAAACACACACTTTCAGATCTGAACTCTTCAAATGTCAACAAGCAGCATCAGACCAATTCCAGAAGTGAGACAGTTCCCTAACTGGACCTGAAGCTGAAGGGCTGATGGATCTGTGATTGCAATGGAGAGGTCAAGGAGGGACAAGAACTCTGGGCCAAGCAGGCAGTGTGGCAAAATGATGCAACAGAACAAAAACAAGAGCAGTGAGCCACTGCAGTGCCCCAGGAATCTCTGAAGAACTGGTACCAGTAAAGAGCGCCCTTGGGATAGGGTGTAAGTGGAAGCAGACAACCTATGACAGCTCAGCACTGAGGAAAAACAAAGAAACACTGCAAGCATCTGCCTGTGTCCTGCCCAGAACTGGCCATACATGAAGGGATGCTTCCCGCTTTCTGGTCGGCTAATGTCAAACAGGTCTCAGAGCTGAAGGATCTAGAAAAAGGTGAAAAATACTCATTCCTCCGGACACCTGCTTCTTCCTAAGGGATAAGATTCTCCTGGCATATCATCTCAGCTTTCATTCATCACAGGACAACTACTCTAGCACTGAAAATGAGAACATAATGAGCTTTTCCTGTTATCACCCCTGGAGGGTGAGCACCTATGCTGTCAAGTGTGTAGCTAAGATTGGAAGGAACTAACTTGGGGCCCAGGCATGAAGACCTCTATCTTCCCTTTCACATAAAAGAAATCTTAGTACATTTTCACTAGTTATTAAAAATAATGGACAAACAGATCATGGCAAGCCAAAAAAGCATCAAGTGCTCATCAAACAACCATGCTTTTTCATTCAACCAAATACAAACTCAGGCAACACAACTAAAAGGTCCCTTTGTATTAAACAAGGACCTGATAAATTACTAGTCATATCCATTGTATTGCCATATGTCCAACCAGAATGTACCAAAACCCTTTAAGTTTAGAAAATACGCTATGAAATGTTTATAAATACGTGTATTATAAAAAACAGAAGTGACATGCCTTAGAAGCTGGAAAAGCCTGGGATTAAAATCTGAAGAGCAGCTTTCCTTCTCAGATGTTTCTATTCTCTTTTCTGCTTATCCAGTCTTAACTCAACATGCGCTTGCTTTCCAGCACAGACTGATTTTCTTGGTAGGAGACAGATATGGTGCAGCCTTGATTTCAAAACCTCCCCTCCTTCAAAAGCACTTAAATTTGGATGGCAGGCCCTTCTGTAACAGCCTCAGATTTACTCAGGGGGTATTCCTGCAATTTAATGTCATGATCCTCCCAGGCTTGGTGTGAAAGACTGCAAACAGCACATTTTTCAGGGACACTGCCCTGCAGTAGAAGTAATCTGTGGCAGCCCTCTGCTACAATAGCAACATAGCTTGAAACCAGATAATCTAAGAAAAGCCATGCCAGCTTTAGAGGTAGAAACCTTTCTGCAATGAAAGCACAACGAAGTGCTCACTGCGGTAGTCCTTCCTCTTTTTGTTTTCTTATAAGGGAGAACTAAGCACACACACATGCTTGCAGGTGGTGAAGGCAATGCATGAATGAACTCTGCTTTGAGAGCTTGGGATGTACGTGTAGCCCCACTGCAACCTGCCTATGGAGGACAAAGCTCAAACAACATCACACCTTGCAGCCGACTGATGCAGACTCATTACTGTTCCCTCAATAAGGAATTCGCAAATAATAATAATTTTTTTAAAAGAACAGAAAAGGCTCTCAGTGTACACGCAACTGTCTGTGGTATAAAGGATGTCTATTCCACAGTGGCAAAATTGCCATGTGGTTTGTTTGTTCTTGAAGCAAAAACTGGTTTCAGGAAGATAACTATTCACTCTCCTGGGAAACAGTTTCAAGCTGAAGTGAATTTAGAACAAGTTTGTAAACTCACTGAGAGAGAACCAAGTTTACAATCAAAGTGATGCCTTGTCTTTAGCAGTGAAAGAATACCTCACTAATACTGTTCCCTGGCAGCAATCTCAACATGAGCTTCTGAGAGGAAATTACTCCTCATTTCTGTGAAACAACACATTGCAACAGCAGGAAATTCTGAATCAGAAGAAGGTGGTGTAATCCCATTTGGGGTTACAGACTCCAATCATAAAGCCAACTCCAGAACATTACAGCAAAACAGATCAAGGTTCAAGTGGATTGAGAAAGTGAGATAATCTTATGCATGAACTTTTACTTAAATTTACTTAAGCTGATGCCAAGGGTAATTACATAAATACAACCAATGTACTTCTATGTGAAAGATTTTTCAGAACAGTTGTCTTTTTAAACTATCATGCTTTTGAAGCAGCTGCTAAAATGAAAGTTTCAGTTATCCTGCTGATAGCTAGCCATAAACATTCTTAAAATAAGACACAGTCATAAAAAAACAAAACTACTATGTTTATCATGGTCTTTAAGCAGATATAATGTGTCCAGGCAACGAATGGAAATACTTCTGAAATTCACTCTAAACCACTATATTATTTAAAATAATATAAAATAATAGTAGAATAATTCTCTGTACAGGTGGGCTAATAACAAAGGCAGTTAAAGCTTCCAAGGACATAAGATTATTGCAGTTTCCACATTACTTTCAAATCTGTTGTATGGTTCTCAGTTCCAAATCTACACATAGACTAATCACTTACATTTGCACAAAACATTCCTACAGAAATGTCAGCACATGCCAACAGAATGTAAACACTGCAAAGCAATGTAAGTAAGTATATGTAAGTGTGTTTGTTTTAAAAAAACCACAAGCAACTGTATAGGACAGTACAAATACAGCAATACACATTTGCCAAATTGACCAAAAATAAATTTAGGATAAGGCAGCTTGCATGCAACATGACAACTTAAGATTTGGCTTTCCTGCAGTGACACAGCTAAGAAATGCTACCCTAGGCACAGTCCCGAGACAATACAACAGAAGTGAATCTGCAGGAAACATTTCAAATAGAAGATGAGTTATTCTATTTCCTTCTGCACCAGCATTAGACCTCTGTTGGATACCTTTAAGTCTTGCCCAGCATTTCAATCAAGCATATTGAAATATTTTTAAAATTATATTATATTTTACATATTTATATAAACATATATTTATATATTTTATATTTTAAAACCAAGAAGATTAGGAAGAGGAACCACCCATTCACATACATTTGCATATGTCATGGAGTTATCCTTTTCTAACCACGATGGTTTTTGCCACTAAAAAATAATCTCCTATTCCATAGTCACACATGCCTCTTGCATTTGCCACACAGTAACTTCATAAAATGTAGGTGAACTACTTTCTGCTTGGTTTGAGGGAATTTTAATGAAAGTCTACTCCACTTTTTGTTAGTCTCTGCAATCTCACTTTCTCCTGTAGAGGTATAATGCAAAGGCTTATTTCTATGCAACGTTAGAGATCATAAATAGTAAACATTAGAAAAGAACTGTAAGTAACATTTACAATAACAGAATTTAATCTAGAATAACATTTGTATCAAGTTGTGAAAACCACCATGCAAAGTTATTTCATGTCACTGAGGTAGATGGTAATGGAAGAGTAATGAAGTAATCATTCATCTTTGCTCTGCATGGATGAAGAAGACTTCATGGATCGAGGTTAGTGCCCACAAAGTAGGACCTCTGTTGATGGAATCTGGCTATTGACACATTCTCTTAGAAAAGCTTAGTAATAACTTTCATTATCCAAACCACTGAAAAGCGTTTTTCCTTACATCTTCCTCCAGCAGACAGGGAAGATAAGGATCACCTTAACTTTCATGGAGAGGACAGAAAACTTAAACAAGGATCACATACACAGAGAATGGGATAACCAAGAACTAAACAGGATATTAGAACCAGATCAAGCATCTTTAGCCAAGACGCATTCAAACTCCAAGTGTCTGTATGCCAAAACTTCAAGCTAAAACAGTGAAGTGCTCTAGACTGTAACTTAAGTTCTTTTCAACTGCTCATCCACATTTTCAGCCAGATATTGCCAAGAATGAGTCGTTTGCTCAGGCAGTACAGGTCTATGGTGTTCCAGCCCAGTTCCCAATTACCTGGAAACTCATGAAAAGCATTTCTATTCAAATTTTTGTGGTTTGTTTTTCTCCAGTTTGCTTCTAAATAGGTCCATCATAAGCTCTAGGTACCACCATAAGGTCTTATATTATTTGACTGGGTATTTTTTCTGTGTGAATCCCTTCCCAGTGCATGAGATATTTATACAATACATAGCTTACACATATGAATACCAGATACAGCTGATTTGTGCTTGGACCAAAAGTAGAGGAAAACAGAAGTCAGATAAGAATTAGGATCCCCTATTCAATCCAATCAAAAAGTTGCCTATAAATTCTCTCCTTCCCCAGATATTCATTACTCTTTTTACTCACACAAACATTCTCTCACTTCACAATTTCCTATCTTCCCCAGTCTCAAACAAAATTTCTGACGCTAACTAAACCATGACTGAAAAGCTCTTGATCACAACTTAATCCCAGCACCAAATTCAGGCCTGTGCTGCTAAGCATAGGGAGTACATTCTGAGTAATCTATCCATTTGGATAGCATGACAACTATGAACTGCCAGATGGCTTCAGTTTATAAGGATCTAAAGATTTTCTTCATTTCACTGTGTTAACAGCATGAGAACAAAGGAAAAGAGAAAGGCAGCATATCATGTACCTAACTAGTAGGCAAATAAAACAGCTGGCAGGACTAAATTTAAGCCCATCATGTTTAACTTGCCTTCAAAACTATGATTAAATAAAGTCTTCATATACACAGATTTGCAAATTCAGAGTACTAAATCTGGCATGGCAGTTTTAGGATGTATTAGCATCATCCACAGTAGTGCTTGCAAATATCTTCTGGAAAATGGCAACACCAAGAAATATGCTCTTCTACTGCTTACCCACGTAGCAAAACTGGCACTGGTGTTCTCAGCAACCTTCTTCTTTTAAAGTAATTCTTAATCTACAGACTGTATTCTTTTTCCCTTTTTTCAGGAAAAAGTTCTGTCACCTTAATGGAATAAAATGTTGGTGTGTAATTAGGTTTTTTGTCCTGACCGGTTCTCTTCCCTATTCCACCTCAAACCTTTCTCTCTTCAACTCACACAGCAAAACAAATGACAAATGACAAATTAAGAGTTGTCAACTTGATACTTCGTGTCCAGGCAGAACCACATTCCTGTATACAAACCAACATTCCTCAAGTTTTAAAATATTTAGAATAGTTATTTATGTGCATCATGCAAATAACATTCTGTAAATCAATCCCTTGGCTTTTCCATCAAAGGCCTTCTGAAATCTAAACAATCAGAACTTGTAATCCTATGTGCTGTAGCAGCACACAGACTGGAGCAAATGCATCACACTTCATCTTCCTTTCTGGAATCCAACCCAGTTCTTTCAACAGCAGGATAGAGATTTGAAGGAAACTTCTCAAGCACTGCATAATAAAGATAACCATTTAAATAGTTCTTGCCGGGACACTGCATTTTGTATCTATACTACCATTATTTCAAGCTCAGCATCTCAACATTTAGGGAAGACAAAACTGACAAAGCTGAGTGCCCATCAGCAACATAGCACTATATGGCATGGGATTAGAATTAGATTTACATGCAAGGTTAGATATATATATAATATATATATAACTGAATATAAACTCTCCTGTATTTAAAAATGTGTGGTTCATTAATACCAGAAAAAACCACTTTGTCCAGTTATATTTAAACACAGGTCTACTCTATTGTGTGTAATTCCATCAACTTCAACAGCTAAATTGAAGCACAGAGCTATATCAGAGATACTCAGTTGTAAAAACCATTTATTTGGTAAAAACTCTTTTTGAAAGTCTACTCTGACCATTTCACAAATATTTGTTTTGGGTTACAAATGTGTGAAAAAAGATTTTTGAGTTTCTGCACTTGCCTTTAAGAAAACACTAACTGCCTCCAGTTAAAACTGCAATTGGATTAAATCATGTCCTAAATGTAAATCAGGAACATTACCACATTTAGTGGATTTTATTTTGTATATATAAGAATATTTTTTCAAATTAGTTTTTAGCTTTGGTATCCAAATAATATGACTTCATTGTGCAGCTCCTTTTATTAGATTTCATGCACATTAGAAATGGTTCTTATATAATCAGTCTAGCTGTCTCAACTAATTTACAGTCCTAAAGATACAGTGAAGTTCAGAAAGAAAAAATGATTAAAACAAAAACTGTCTTTTCTACTTAATATGCAGTGTAGTAAGTCTTAAATTCCAGGCTTCCGATTAAATGATAGATCTGCGCATGAAACAGAAGTGACTCACTTAGTCACACAAGAATCCAACCCTATTATTTCTAAAAAGCTGATTAACCTTCAAAGAGCCTCTGTGTCACAATATACAGTAAACTCTTTAAAGCTGAATCTCTACTTTGTAAAAGCGGTTGAAAATAAAGTGTTCTCAGAAAGTATTGCAACCAAACCTCCCTGTTTGAAGTGAATCTCAAAACCACTGAGTAGTTAAAATAGCATGGGCTGGTATCATTTATGGCATATAGGACAGTGAAGGAGAAAATTATTCTGAAAATGAATTATTACTGATAAGGGAATTGTAGTAAAGGTAATGAGACATAGAAACTATATGAGCATTCAAAAGATAACCAAGTATTGAAATGACTACCATTTTCGTACTAAATGATGAATTTTAAGACTTACCATTTCCATATTTAAGTTCCCTAGAATCTTTTATTTCTTATTTCCTGAGCTGTAACATTTCAGAAAAAATACCAATTTCATAATACTGTATTTTGAAAATAAGGATTTTAATTTATGTATTTAAGTCTGCCTAATTTATGTATTTAAGTCTGCCTCTACATGTTTTAAGAGGAAAAATTATAATAACTACCTCTAAACAAAACCAGGTATAACTGAAATATCACTTACCCTTGATACAGATGATGTTGGAGCTGCTATTTTTCTAGTTCAAAGCATAGCAAAGAATCTCTGCAACACGCCTGTATGAAAGCTGAAACAGCACCTGACCTGATGTGCAGATAGAAACAATCCTTTTTCTACATCAGCAAAGGAAGACTTCCCTGACACACGTAGTAGATGATTTGTGTATGAAGAAAGGAGTTATTTTATAATCTAGAGTCTTTGTATTTATACGTTTTTCACTTTAGGGATATATATGATTCCACATTACTACAAATCTAGCAACATTCTCTAATGTTTTATCTTTGAAATTTCTTTTATCAGATATCAAAATTAATTTCAGCTAAAATAAACACTAATGTCCAGTGCTACTTCTTTCACTGAAGCATTTACAAAAACTGTCCTACTTGTACACTGTGATACCATGCACTACTGGCAAGCACCCCTTTCCAAAACTGTAAAAATTGTAGATTTTTCTCCAAAGAGTTACAAAACTATTGTTTCCTTTTGAGAATACTAGAGAACTCCTTAAGTCAGACCCATGCTCTGCTTGTATTGCCTTAGAGCATTCTGATGAACTAAAATGTCCTGAAAGCTATCCTGGATAGACATGTCTGAACGGTCCCTCAAGAAAATAGACTTCATTTTACAAATCCCCCAAGTAGATTGCTGATGGAAGCAAGTCAAAAAACCCTTAGATGGTTGTAATAACAGCAGAGGGCTACAAGAGAAGAGACTTCAAAACATAACATAATACTTATGACCCAGTGTCAGACACCAAGCATCAGAGAATACTTGAGGTTGGAAGGGAGCTCTGGGTGCTCATTGACTTCCACACCCTGCTCACAGCAGGGTCAACTTAGATCTGATCACTCAAGAGTTTTGTTCAGTCAAGTTCTGAATATTTCTAAAGAAGGAGATGCCACAACCTCTCTGGGCATATTGTTTCAATGTTTTCTCTTAGTAAAATATTCTTCCTAATATCTATTACAACACAAGCTTTTTTAAAATGTGCCCTACTGGGCCCTCACTGCAGCATTCAAAAGACAAACTGGATTTTGAATGCTGTCAGCTCCCAAGCCTGCCTCGTAGTTTTACATCTCCAGAAGCTTTTACTTAATTCATCATCACCAGCTGAACACAATGGAAATGAAATTCTTGCCTTTTACCACACCATTGTCCCTCACCATTACACATACTAAAAGGAGTGCTGATCACATAATCAATTCTCCTGAAACTATCTCATCATCCCACTTCTATACTCACAATGATCTATCAGAACTGGTGATGTCTGTTGTCCTCATTGCTCTCTAGCGGAAGGTGGCTTCACGCCTTTCTGCTTTGATGGCAAAAACTTCCTCCTCTCACGGTCACAGATTCACAGCTGCAACTCCAGTCTATGACAAAGGCTCTTCTGATGTTGCCCTTTTAGTCCACAAATCCATGCGTAGGCCAGGTTCTTGCCATTATTTCCTCTGCTACTTAAAGGATTTCATTGTATAGTATGCTAAAACACTCAATTAATTTTTCATTTGATTACTGTAACCCTTTTTTATTTCTATGGCTTATCCTACATTCCTGGCACCTGCACAAGTTTTCTCAGAATTTTGCTAAGATTATCCTTTTATTTGTCATAGGTTTTTTTAAGATTCTTATTATTCCTTACTAATTTTTTTTAATGTGTACATAATTTTTTTTTCTTTCCCATACACATGTTGCTTCTCTCTTAAACTGCACAATAAATTTCTCAAAGCAGTGCTAATTTCACGCATTTCCAGAAGCGCAGCAACCAAGTGTGGGAGTAGGAAGTTACAACAACGTGGTGACTGAAACACCAGCACATGCAGCACAGGGAATGGGCAGGAGGAATAGAGCTGTGTGCAGTTGCAGGGCTGCCATCTCACTGGGGTCCCAGAGCCATGGTGGGATAGCTCACATGACCGGAGGGCTGCAAATGATGGGTGCAGGCTCTTTAGGAAGGACAGGATGGAAGGATGATGAGGAGGAGTTGCCCTTCGTGTGAGAGCAGTGGGATCTCCTGGAGCTCTGCCTGGGGCTGGATGACAAGCCAGCTGGGAGCTTGTGGGTCAGGATTAGTTGGCAGACCACTGTGTGACACGGCAGTTCATCTGCTACAGATAGCATGAGGAGGAAGAAGTAGATGAGGCCTTCTTCAGGCAAATGCAAGAAGCCCCACGTTTGCAGGCCCTGGTCCTCATGGTGCACTTTAACCACCCCAATATGTGCTGGAGGGACAACACAGCAGGGCACAAGCAACCCAGGAAGTCTCTGGAGTACACCGATGACAACTTCCTCACAGAGGTGATTAAGGAATCCTTGAGGGAGATGCTCTGATGGATCTCACACTTACAAACAAGGAAGAACTGATTTTGGGTGTGAAGGTCTGCAGTGAACATTAGATGGTGGACTTCAGGATTGTAGACTTTAGCCTGTTCAAGGACCTGCTTGTAAGAATCCTATGGGAGAGAGCGCTGGAGAGAAAAAGGGTCCAGGAGAACTGTCCAATTTTCAAGAATCATGCTGGGCTGACCAGCTGGAAAGCAGCTTGGTGGAGGATCTGGGGGTCCTGGTAGACAACTAGTTGACCATGAGCCAGCAATGTGCTCATGCCATAAACAAGGCCAACAGCACCCAGGCTGCATAAAGCAGAGTGTTGCCAGCAGGTCAAGGGAGGTGATCCTTCCCCTCCTCCACTCAGCACTGGAGAGACACATCTGGGTGCTGTGTCCAGTTCTGAGCTCCCCAGAACAAGACATGAATATACTGGAATAAGTCTAATCAAGGGCCACAGAGATGATGAAGGGACTGAAGTATGTGACAGAGCTGGGACTGGAGAAGAGAAGGCTTGGGGAGTCCCATTGATGTGTATAAATACTTGATAAGGGGTGTAAAGATGGAGCCAGACTCTTCTCAGTACAGAACAAACAGTAACAGGCATAAACTGAAATAGAAGAAATTCCATTTAAAAATAACAAAAAGCCTTTTTTACTACAAGGGTTGTAGAACATTGGAACCGCTAACCAGAGAGGCTGTGGGGTCTCCATCCTTGGAGATATTCAAGCCTTGTGTAACCTGCTGTAGTTGACCCGGTTTTGAGCACAGGGTCAGACTACATGATCTCCAGAAGTCTCTTTTTGTAACTATGACACCAATTCCAGAATTAATAATTCACATTTTCTTCTGGCTCTATAAATAGTCCACTTTTTTTTTGGCTCTGAAAACTTCATTAAAGAGACACAAAAAGCAGAACAACTTGCAAATCAATTCTACCAAACCCAAGTATGTCCTTCAAGATCTAGATAGCTAAAGTCCAACTGTAATCTTCAATATAGTATTTTACTGGCAGAAGTTTTATGAACTATTAAATGCAAGAACCCACCAAAACAGGACATTACTCTGCTTGCAACATGAAAAAAAGTCTTTATCTTAACACTGACCCTAAAAGAATTGCTTTACATATTGTATGAGATGTCTTCAAAGTCTCATCATCACTTTCAGATTACAAGTCTTCTTTCACCAATTGCAATCCCTTCAGTTTCTTCTAGTTTCTGATAATTAAAACAGCACTTCCACTGAGGCTTAAATGTGGACTTAGAAAATCATTAATTTCTCATTTCTAAATTCAAATGAGTTAATTATATTGTACTGATCTCTTTATCAGTAAAATGGGACTAAACAACTGTTTATTATGTAAGGATACAATGAAGATTAACATTTATTCCTGTATTTATGACAACATTCATGGAAACTACTAAGAAGTGAAGACTCAAGACTCAAATTACTGGAGCTATATCTCCTTACACAAACAAAAATTCAGTCCACAATTTCTAGTACCTGTTCACAACCCCACAGAAACTGAAGAGTTGTATTCTCAGAGACACAGCTAAGTACTTGCAAAAAACACTGACAGATTTCCCTACTCAGTTCCCATTAGTGTATCTCAAAAACTTGGAGTTTTGGTACAAAGTGATAGCTCATGCTTCATGTTTGTGTCCTTAATTTCTTTGTTTATATACTATTGTGAAACTTAAAGTGTGTTTGACACAAGTTTTCACCAAGATGGAGAAGAGGCTTATTTTTCAAACAATTTCTGTAAAAGACCAGATGAGACAACTGTTGTCAGGATGATTCCCAGGGTGGAATTTCTGCCCAAAGTCAAAGAGATTTTGTTTGTTGGAACCAGTAATGCAAGAGCTCTGGAATGCATTTGGAGTGCAGGGGACTTCGGAAAACCTGGTGCAAAGTACAGCTGTGGCAAAACAGGAAAAAACAGTGGCAACACACACTTCAAGGCATTTGGCATACCACAAGGATGGAAAGCAGTTCAAGTGCATGAGTCATCTGGGCACTGTATGGCTACTGCCTGTTGCCATCTTTTAATACATGCAAATGCATATCCAAAGAAGGGCAACAAAGCTGGTGAAGGGTCTAGAGCACAAGTCTTATGAGGAACAGCTGAGGGAACTGGGGTTGTTCAGCCGGGAGAAAAGGAGGCTGAGAGGAGACCTTAACACTCTCTACCACTACCTGAAAGGATGCTGTAGTGAGGTGGGTGTCAGTCTTTTCTCTCAAGCAACAAGCAATAGGACAAGAAGAAATAGCCTCAAGTGCACCAGGGGACATTTAGACTGGATAGTAGGAAAAATTTCTTCACCAAAAGGGTTGTCAAGCATTGTAACAGGCTGGCCAGGGAAGTGGTGGAGTCACCATCCCTGGAAGTATTTAAAAGACATGTAGATGTGGCACTTAGGGACACGGTTTAGTGGTGGACTTGGCAGTGTTAGGTTAACGGTTGGACTCGACCTTAATGGTCCTTTCCAATCTAAACTATTCTATGTTTCTATGCCAGGCACACACCAGTGCTTCCCTTGCACAGAACAGACAGCAGCTGGATAACTCACAGCTCTTGGACAAACCCTGGAGAAAAAGGAAAAACAAGTCAACTGCAGTAAGAGAAAGGGAGAAGATAGACAACTCCCTTGTCCTGTTTCTTTCCAAATCATGGTGTGATTACCACAGGCAGGGTACCAGAAAATGTAAGTTATCTCATTTGGAAATGGTCCAGCTTGTGTGAAACATTTGAGTATTCATTGGAAGGGACACGCAGAATGATTACAACACTCATCCCAAAAGTGGGAGAGGTGTCCTCACAGCCACACTCTGGAATCAAGCCAAGCTGTGTTTTACACATGGGTCTCCATCTCCCCTCTGTCAAGCACATAAGGAACAGCTGCAGGTTGGTATCATCTCCAACATTTTCACAGGCACAAATTTCTCCATAGCATGGGAAACTTTTTGAGCTTGTGAAATGTTCACAGCAGAATTTTTTCCCCCCATGTCCAACAACAGAGAGGGAATCAGACAGAAAAACAACAGAAATGCCAGTTAGGTCCAGGTTATACAGATGGGTTTGTGTGACGTGGGTTTCTGTCTACTTGGACTTAACATCACATTTATGTCCCTAGGCCACTCAAAATCTGTCAGTGCTAACACTCCCTGTCACCTCACCTTAGATTTGAATCCCTGGCCTTCATCTGAAAGGTTTTGTGTCTCATTTCCAATGCCATCTCCCTCTAGTTTCTCTTCCTACAGCTGCAAGTTGAAATAACTTATTTACATAACTATTCCTGCACTCTCGAATTCCACACATGACAGAGGAATGTATGTTCACAGAAATTCTGACATCTATATAGCAGTGGCTAACCAGCCAGCAAGCACCACTGACTGTTATTAGACATCAGTCTTCAATCACCTCCAAAATATGCATTAAAAAGACCCTATATTCATTCAGCCTCCACAACCCTGACACTGAATGCAATAAAGGTTGTTAGATTTTTTGATGAAACCTTGTGTCATACTAAAATTATTACTGCTGTTCTATTTGTACTTCATTTCATATCTGTTTGTGTTGAAATTAATTTAATTTCTCCTTCAGGCACTGTTCTCAGAGGCTTCTATACTAATTTTATTAGTTTTTGTGCCTCTAACTTTCAAAATGAAACACAACTGTTATCACAGTAGTACACAAAACTGATTGTATGTCCCGGATTAATAAGCTTGAAAGGCATGCTTGGTTAAGATTATATCAGGGCTGTACTTGCTTAAATATTTTAATGTTTGAATATTAAAAGAAATTTTATTGCAAACAGAGAATTAGGGGCATGAGAAACAAGATTCTCCTAATGCAGCCACTCCAGTCCTTGTTATCAGACGTAACTGTATGAAAAATCTGGTTCATATGTTTATCACTGGCATGCATTCAGCAATTTTTATTCCCACATTAGTGGATTTAATAACACAACAATTTCAGACTAACTGATAGGAATTTGTAGTTCTCTCTAAACCCTTCTCCTTCCACTGATGTTTTATAAAATTTACTACTGACTTTCCAAGGCATTGTTGGACGCTTCATTCCTGTTGAAAGAAGAAAAAGATGCTTGAATGTTGGCCAGAATTTCTTATGTCCACCACGTTTTTCTCAAGAGACTGAAGCTTTTATGAAGACAGTTCCCTTTTTGTCCACATATGGCAGAGACAGACCAAAGGGAATGTGAGCCACTGGTTCGTTCAAAGATGGTAACACTGGAGAACATTTTAGTTATGGCTTTGGAAAACGTTGATTGCAAAGTAAAGTCAGGACAAGTAGGAAACTTGAGCATTTATTAGGCTTGTCTTCCTGAACAACAGTAAGCAAAAGTGTTCACCTGGATTCTGCATGTTACAAATGAAACAAAATGCAAATTAAGTCATTCTATTACTTAGAGCAAACAAGGCAAAACTGCTCTGCTAGTGGACTGCTACTCCTGTCATACTGAAACCCCTCAGCTGGGCAGGATAACTTACTTGAGCAACAGGTGTCAGACACCCTCTTGGAAAAAGCTGTTCCAAAGAGTAGGTCCTCTGTAGTGCATATATCCCCCAAACAAGTAAGCTGCATGCTCATTTTCTGAAACCACCTACATTCACATAACCCAGTGTGTAGTTGCAGATCTCACTCTAGTAACTAATGTTTACTCGTCCCAGCTGCAGGACATTCAATACTAGCACTGCTACCATAATTACACCATTATAATTGTAACTGAGCCACATATAAGGCAAAAAGACACAGAACTGAAATATTTCTAGGACTCTGCCTACAAAATTTGCAATCTAACAAGCAACCTTAGAGTTAATTTCTATTCCACAATTGATTCAGTTATTCTACATTCTCCAGTAAACAAGTCTTTCCAAAAAAAGCTACCTAATGTTTTATTTCTTTAAAAAGACCCAAGGAAAGAACTTACTAGAAACAGTAAGGAAATCAAATGAAGTAAAGAGAAAGCTGCAGATAAAAAGTTTCCACAATTCTGTAGAAAGGGTTTACTCCAATTCAAGCATGCCATCAAATTGCCCAGGACTTGTTGCCAGTATCATCAAATCAGCATAGGTTTGAGGGGAAGAAATTTATATAAACTGCTGCCTGGGAACAGATATTAGCTGGTGGTGTTGTAACATGTCCTTTGCTCTGAGCATGTCACCAGTGAAAGCACAATTGAGTACCAAAAGTTCAGAAAACACACACAAACACATACAAAAAGTGTGCTAGATTGCCTCAACAGTGATCTCTGTCTACTGAGCTACAGCAGATTCTTGTACTCACAATCTCTCCAAACTACCCCAAGGAAACACAGAAACAAAACCAAGACCAAAAACCAGGCTGTAAATGTACTGCAGAAAAGCTTTTAAATGGTTATGGAGAGACCTGAGTTTCCTCTGGGAAGAAGGACAAAACACAATAAAAGCTCAAGGTACATTGATCAGGAACTGCACTGGCAAAGGACGAGTGTTAAAAAGGTGTTTTAAGTAATAAAAATGTTGTGCTAGAGATGCCAATGATTTTCCATCACAGGGTTGTCTTGGTGTCGCCACACACCACCTTCACCGTAGCTGCTGTAACAGCATGTGGAGACCTTCCTTTGCTTGCTCTCACCTGACAGGGTTTCTCTTACAGGTGTGAGGAGTCAGACACTGGGCCATTGTGGCTAACAGACAAATCAAAAGAGAGAGCATTTCTCTCCTAAAGATGTTCCTCTTCTCTCCTACTGCCCAACTCGGGCTGAATCAGAGCAACTTTACCTGAAAGACAGGAAAATGAATACTCACAGTAAGGATGGAGGAGAGAGGGCAACCTCTATTTGGCAATGGGAGACTGTGAAAATGAGACATGCAGGGATTTTATCACATTCCTGGAAAGCTACTTTATCATCAAATTTCTGTCTTTTCTCCTGCCTTTCCAATATTCAACTCCAATTTCCTCTCAGTTAATTCAGCCCTGAGATCCTATTTATTGACAGCTTGATCACCATGGAGGACACAGAGAAGAAAACCAGAAAACACTTCATAAAGCACCATTCATCTTCAGAACTTCATAATGGACCGTACATCTTCAGATATGACGTGTGTACACATTCTAATCAGAACATGTAACATTTCAAGTACCCTTAAATGTCCCACAAGTTATTAAATCTAATCTCAGACCATCAAAGACTTAAATCGACAACAGTTTATATATAAAATGAGATGCACATGTTTCTCAATATGAGAAAGTGCATGCACATACAAAATACAATAGAGTGTTACAAGATTAAAGTTCATTTAGCATGAGATTTGTAGCAAATTCCTCTTCTGAAGTAACATTGCGGAATCCAGAATTATACCAAAACCAGAGGCGTACATTTTCTTATACTTGAGGGGAAATACTGATGGTAAGATTATCTAGACCAGTAATAACAATGTATTAAAGTAAAACAAAGAATCTACCCTCAATGCTCCTGCATTTTGTTTTTGCAAAGTGTTTGCTTACCCCCTAAATCCAGAACCTTATACACAATTTTTCATAAACCTACAATTTACTAGAGATTAAATCATATTTCTGACTCCAGACTAGTATTATATATATATATTTTAAAAGTCATTTTCTTCATGCCAATCAGTCATAGAAAGAAAACTGCTTTTCCAAGGCTCTCAATAGAAGGGAAATTACTAAGTATACTACTATCACTATTAGGAATATTTAACAGTGACCAGTGGTTGAAATTCCAGTGAACGTATACCTGGGGTTTGTTTAGATACAGGAGACAAAAGACCTTTTGAACACAATTTATTTTAATCCAGACAACACACGATGTCAGAGACATCCAAAGAAATTAACATGTGAGCTAAAAAAATATTAGTCCCAATTCTCCCTTCCACACGATCTGCAGGGTCTGGACTGTATTCTGAGTTTGTTTGAGGTGGGGAGGGTTAAAATTTTTTTCTCTAATTGAATCTACAACCAAGGACTATCTTATTTCATGGAGTTTCCCAGAATCCATCACAACATCTGAATAATTTCCATGGTGTTTAGTGATGTGTCCAGCATTCCTGTATATTCCCTCTCTCTCCCTCTCTCTCCCTATCACAGTGGGAAATCACTTGTTGATTAAAAAGCACTGTTTGCATAGGTTACACTGATTTTAGGCAATATAAAAGATGTGTGCTTTACATCTGCAGGGGACAATGATTGGATTTGGTGCAGTATGCAGTCTGACTGATTCTCAAGAAAGCTGTTCCCTGTATATACAGATGATATGCTCATTTCTCTCAAAATGAAGATGCCTACCACGACAGACTGCAAGTTTTGCCAAAGAACATGAGTCTCCACAGAGAATGACTCCAAGCGATATTCTGTGGGCAGCAGGTTAGTAAACAAGGAACATGGTCTGATTTCTTTTTTCTGCAAGGGTCACATTTTACTAATTAGGTTGCTTTTTTTTTTCATTGTTCATACATATTTACTGAAAAAAAATAGTTTTCAGTGTCAAGGGCTTTGGCAAGGGCTTTGGTTTATTAGTTGGAACATGTTAACCACAGGCACAAAGAAGCTATTGTGTATGCTTCATGGTTTGGTCTGAAGTTTCTCCCCTCCTAGTGCTTGCTGGAAGGATACTTCTCATACAGTATTTGGAGCAACTGAGCACTAGCTACATACCTAAATTGTGTAATAGATGGCATGTTAAATAATACCTCCTACACCAAAACAAGAAAATGTAAATTTTGACAGATTTAAAAAAATAAATAAAAGCACAAAGGAAGCAGGGGACCATGCTAACAGATTACAAAATTAAAATTTGAGTAAAAGATGTACAATAACCTAAAACATTTTTCTCTGGACTAGCGTGGCTGAGGGTGGGAGCACCTTAATTTTTATGAAAGGGGATGCATAAGACAACTAGTGAACAATGCATTCAGGACATCAGAGCAAGTAATAACATTTGTATCAGCAGAGTGGGAAAGCAGAGGAGGACACAGCTTTTTTCTCATGGCTTTTATAGAAGGGAAGCATAAGGAAACCCTGACCCCATGTAAATGCCTTTGAAGCTGGATATAAGCCTTCTCTACAGCAGCCAAGAAACAATTTTTTGGATCTTGTCTAAACACAGCTAACACAGTTTAAATATAGTTTTGATTAGTCTGACTGCATCCATCTGAACCAAGCAATGTTTACAGTATTTATTACTTCTTTTTGTTTATATAACATGCTCCATGCATTAACTTTCCATGTAAATAGCCAGCAATTAGGACCAATGTCCTCAAATTTCCAGTATCCTCATGATGTATATAGACAGCAGATAGTCAATTCATCTATCTTTTGCACGAGACACTTAGATGTAAATACAGCTAGATCCCACTTTATCCCAAAGTTGGACAAACTGTCTTTAAAAGAATTTTGTTGTAGCTTTCACATAACTCTGCAAAATGCATCCAGTTTGGACAAGTCACTGTTAACATCACCCTAAAATGCAGAATACCTTGCCTTGAGGGTTGGATTTTACTACACCATGAAGCACCTGAAGGAGCCCTAAAAACAGGTCATCAAAATGTACATTGAAAAAAGATGAATTATTTCAGAAGGTGGAAAACATCACCTGCTGAAAAAAAGTCCAGGTTAGTTTAAATTTCCATCAAAACAGAAGAGATCAAAGGATTGGATGAGCAAGAGGAAAACATACTAACTACACATTGTGAATACCAAAGCAGCATCAAAGATGTACAAGGCTGCAACTGCAAGGCCAGTAGAAGTTCGGCCAGTTCCAGAAGTGTCTTATAAAGACAACTGCAATGGAGTCTTCTCCCAACAGCTGTGTAATTTCTGTCACTGCTACCTTCAGCTCATTCGCTATCTGCTACATGCATGGGCAATTACCAAATGAAAATCATTGCTCTTCTGCAGGCTGCGCACGCAGATATTTTAGAAACTTCTTTGCTTCTCCTTTGTGCTTTTCTCCGAAACTTTCCAGGTCATGGAAACAATCCCACATTAAACAAATGAAAACCTCCCTCACTAGTTCTGACGTGCTTCTGTCATGTTCACTGACTGGAGATAAACCAAAACCATTGGGGGGTAAGGAAAAAAGAAAACTCATCTTTGAGCACAAGAAACAATTCCCAACTGCAAGTCTGATGATTTGGATATCAGAGCCCACAATCCTGTAGCACTTTCTCCTCTTTGTATTGGGCATATCCCAAGGCCTCTCCAGTAGGAAGACAGCTGAGCAAAGGTTATTTATTCACACACTGGAATTTGTTTTGCTTTTTTAAGCCGAAGTTTGTTTAATAAGATAGTGGAACTAAGACAAACAGAATAAAAACTAGAGGTAGAAGAGATGCAATATGACAGCAAACTTTTCTCCTTGTCAGTATTTTGCAGCATTTGAAACATTTAAAACACAAACCGAAAAAACTCATGGAGCTAAGTGACCGGCCATTCTGTAGCTAAACGTCTCTCTCAGGAAGCTTTTCACAATACTCCATCTAAATATTCCCTGCTTAGTTTATCTCAAGCAATTATTCATGCTATCTGCAGACATTTTGTCCTCCTCCCCCACCAACCCACTCACTTCAGAAATACATAATTATTCTACAATCATTATCCCCTGTCATTCCCCACCCTGTGCCTACATTTTGTGTTCTTTCCACTGAATTGCTTTAATCAATACTATTCCTTTGCAGGACTGAAAATTGAAAGCTAAAGATGGACTTCCAGATGAAGTCCCATCTAAGACATCTAAATTGCAGCAACTGCATTATGTTTGGTAGCTCCAGGAAAACCTCTGCAATAACCTGGGAAAGAAGTGATTAAAAGGAATTACCTGTTCTTGAAAATATTAGTTATAGAAAGTGCTGAAAAAGTACTACATGTAGAGAATTTAAATCTAGATGCAACCATCAGGAACAAAATATCTGAAGAGGCGAGTTTGTGAGAGCACGAGAAGGCCAACTGTCAGACACCTCTAGGACCTATATGAGCCTGCAAGAAATGCTGGCTATGAGAACAGACTTTGGTTTCAGAAGAGTTGAATAATTAAAGTGACTCTCAAATTTATTAGCTGTTGTTTCTCACCTCTCTCTCTTATCAGGATTTAAAAAACTTGGGTCCCTTCTCTCTCATTATCCTCTGAAGTCGTTCTGGGTTTAATTCCCTGTGCACATACCATGATTCACACCTCTATCCATCCTTTTTCATTACCTCCCCCTTGTAACCTCCTTTTCTCTGACATTCCCAATTCCTCAGTTAAAAATGACAGAGTAAAAGGATTTCTCTTTCTACTGCCCAACCACATCACTCCCCATGCCTCAAAATCCTGTTAGTGAGTTTAATCCCACAGCTTCCCCCACTTCTGTCAAACAGCTTTCTGTACTTGCTCTGAACTTCTGGAACTTTTATTTCAAAATCTGTACTTCCAAACTTTTTACAATGCAGTATTTACTTGCTCCCTATGTGTCATCCACTTCACTCTTCTCTCATCCCTAGTTTCAACTGTAAAATCTTTGGGAGAGTAACTACCCTGCTATTTTGTTTAAGTGTCCTGAAAACCCGGGATACCACGGACACCACTACAGCTATCTGAATATAGCAAAATTGAGGGCAATCATCTAACTCGTTGTAGATGAGAACACCGATCAGTCTCCTTTTCTTGTTATTGGACCATAAGTTTAGCAGGTACGAAATACTCCCACAGAAGGTAACTGCATGTGAATAACTGTATCTGGGTTGAAAGCTTTAGATACCTGACCCCAGAGTTTTCAGTGCCTGCGGAATTCCAGCCTTCTACCAGTGCAGATGGTACCCTTTCAGCAACATGGACTAAAGCCAAAGCAATAAACCCATTTCATTCATTCCTCTAGAACACCTACTCATCTTCAGATTATCAGTCCTTATTGAAGATGCTCAGTGACCTGAGCCTAAGAACCAGCAAGGATGACACAAACCTGGCAGGCAGTGCTGTGACACAGCTGCAGCTGGCGTAGCACAGGAAACAAAACAACAGTCAAGGTCGCAGGTGTTGTCACCACCAACATTCAGCATGACAGAACATCCACACAGTGATGGTTAAAATACAACTAACTTCTGTCCCCTTTAATAAGACTTGAAGCTGCCCAAGTTAACAGGACTGCTTTCAGAAAAAATATTTTCACCCCAAAAAAAAGAGTCTAAGTGCCTGACCCAGCGAATGCAAAACATTTGATTTTAAAGTAGCAATGGGTACAAAGCTTTTTATTATTAACTACTGTAACTAACATACTACAAACATTTATCATAACAAATAGGCAAATAATGAAGCTCTAAACATCATCTACCAGCACTGTTCAAAACTTTTTCTGTTCCAATAAAAATTTGAATAAGCTAAAAAATATTCATTGCCAACTGAATTTCCAAGAGACACAATTCTGAATGAATGAGCATGGCAATTCCACACAGATACAGTTACATCTTTTGTCTCGATTCAGAGGTGGCATCCATCACATCTTTGAAGTTGCAGATTTTTCCCATCCCCTCCTTCAGCCTCGCTGGTGGGTAAATATCACATTTTCAGATGTCTTCTCAAGAACATTTTATCCCATTTAATAAAGCTATGTTAAATGTTTAAACCTATTTTGAATCCTACAGGACTCATGGTACCAATATTTTCCAGCTATAAACACTGCAATTTAACAGAACAGTGTCAAAATGCTATTCATTAATATTGATTAGATATGTTTCCTTACAAGTTCACTGCATGTGCAACTGATTTGGTATTAATGATAAAATGATAAAGACACCTACCTGTTTTATCTCCTGAAATCTCTTTACCAAACGTTATACAGCGGTGGTTCCTCATAAATTTCACTTGCCATTATACAGCCTATTCAACTAGTTTGATCAAATCTTTCTTAAGTTCATGATCAAAGAATTAATGACTTCTGTAGCTCAGCAGTGAGAATTCTGAGCGAATAACATTGACTATTTCAGCACAATTTTTAACATACTTAACAATGTTGAAAGCAACAGTTCATTCCTGTTCTCTTTCCTTATGTGCCCTATGTAGTTTTACAAGCACAGCTTGCTGGAATTAGTTTTGGGATGAGAAAAAGTTTCCTCAGTGGCTATTTGTAAGGATATTTGTTAATAATTCTGCAGTGTAAATTTATATTCCATCACAGTTCCTTTCAAATGTTCATAAAACTGAAAAACAAAAGAAGGGGTTTTTCCCATAAAAGCATTCTGCTTTGCCCACTTCATACCATGGCATCTGCACTTCTGTCACTTTGTTTTTAATTCTTTATAAACAATTTATAGAAGCAGAGAAGTTCCCATGATCAGATTTTTAGATATAGGTACAATCTTTCGCCCCCTGCCTAAGTCCTGTATTATACAAACCACAATCCTCTCACCCAATTTTTAAAGCATGATTGTTGTCCATTATAAGACATAATAGAAAGAAGCCAGTACAGTTCAGATGATAAAGTTCCTTCACAGAGGACATGGTGAAAGCTAAGCCAGATTCTTCTGCCTATTTTTTGCTTATAAAAATATCACACTTAATTAAGGGGCTTTTTAAAATTTTCTGACTGAGCATAATATTGGCAAAAACAAATCAGGCACCAGTCAAAACAAATAATCCCTTTGATTTACTCCTCTGATGGCTCTAACTGGTTGAGTGTAATTCATTCTTGAAAGAATTTCGCTTCCCAAATCCCACAATGTGAGCGGCTTTCAGCCTCGTGAACAAAGTGAAGTGGTCTCTGGTTTTCACGGGGAGGCTCAGTGATGTGGAGAACTTTGGCAGGGCTACAAAGGCTCGGCAGAATGGAGGCAGTCTAAACAGATACGGCTGTTTGGTTTCTCTGCCGGAACTGCTGAACATAGAAGTAAACTGTATGAACTCTGTTTGCTCACTCGAAGATCACAAAAAGCACAGTTCATGATTATGCCCACTTTCTACTGACAAAAACATGCTCAAAAAACACTTAAACAACAAGCATGTACAAATGTTAAGTATTCTGTACATACAAAAGAACCTAGCTGAGATGGCTAAAAGCTTAGAGGAAACACAATCAGCACAAAGGACACAAATCAAGTCAGGAAATTAAAACCCAGAATGCCTTTGGTTGCTCTGCCTGGAAAACACAGGCAGAAGGACCATTCTAGATAAGGCACTTAGCAGAAATCTTGAAACACTTGACCTATATCCTTGTTGGAGAAACTTCACACTTTATTTCAGGGAAGAAAAATAAACAAGGATCAAAAGACTTAGAAACCAGTCTGATGCTCCAGGTATAAAGCTGTCTGTCATGGAGTAACCTAACTGCTGCTTCCTGAGCATCTACTCAGTTCTCCCAACTTCACGGAGACACTGCCACTGTCACAGACTTCTATGAACTAAAACTGAAGCAGACTGTGTATCACTATACTGGTGCAACTGGGTCTTCATGCATCTCCACTTGGCCTCATTCCCCACACTGGTCAGCTTCGCAGAGTGCAGGTTCAACTTCACTGAGCTGATACGGCAGACTTGCTGTTACAGCATGGCAGGGCGGGCAAGAGCATACTAAGGCAATTCCACTACTTAAACCGCATCAAAAAGAAAATAAGGGGATGCACTTCTCCAGCACAATCACTTGAGGCATCTAAATAAATCCAGTGCTCCACAATGTTCAAACTCTGTATGATATACCAAGTCTTCCCCTCCTAAGCCAGAGTAAAATGATTTATTCCATAAAAAAGGGCACATTAGCTTGTCAAGTACAGAAAGCACTATTCAAAATATTTAATTTTGCTGTAAAAACGTTTTATTGTTGTTGCATGATTTTTTTAGTAATTCAGTTACGACAAACGTGATTCACTCCAAGTTACTAAACCAGTAATTTATTAATCATTCTGTCTAGCCTAGTAACTGCTGCACAAAATGCACTAAATAAAAGTCACAAACTCTTTTTCCCTTGAGCAATTTTCCCTGGATGCACAGCAATCCATTTACAACATGCAAAAATTAGCTAGTGAAAGGATTATAACAATTTCTTTTATCTTTAAAAGAGTTATAGTTCCTGAGTGTAGCATCACTGGGAACCTCTTTCACACATGCTTTCGAACAAGACAGTAAATCAAAAGTACCAAATCTACTTTCAGTTGCAGTATTTTTCATTCTTATAAGACACAGCAAAAAGATGAAAACAGTGTCACAGGTTTCAAAAGACATCTCTATACTGTTAAAACATTGAGACTGTGTTCCGTTAATATAGAATAATGCAGAAAATACGCTGTGTGGGTCACCAGTGGTAGAGGCAAGGCAGAAAAAATATGCCCCAGGAAACAGCAAATGAATCTGTTGGATTTAGTCCCCGCACCTTGTTCTCCACTCAGCTTCTTGAATAAATAGCTGTATAAACCTTAATCGAAATGGAATTTGCAGATACAATTTTGGTTATTAGATATAATTTAAATAAAAATCTCTACTTAGAAACTCAGCTGGATTAGAATTTCAAGGAAAATTGAGTTGCTCTTAACTTGCTGTTTTATAAATACATGATTTGGTCCATTCCCAGCTCTGACTACATTCACTGAATATCTTCCTGATTAGATCGCCAAGAACAACGTAACTCCATACCCAAGTATGTCAGATATATATTATTTGTGCACTGTCACACCCAGAAACAAAGCATCTTACACAGCAAAAATTTCTCCCAAAGTTTTCCAGCTCTTCTTAGAATGAGCAGATTTAAGTGAAAAAAAATATTCCTATTTCAGTGCGGAACATGCATTTCCAGCCAAAGATTTTTCTCAAAAGTAGGCAAGCCAGGCTGTGCAACACAAAACTTTCAGCAACCAAAAAGAGGATTCAGCACATACCACATTAAGTTTTTTAATAAAAAATAGAATACATTTTCCTTGGTACTTAAGATCCCCCTCACCATTACACCAACACATTCCCATGAATGTAAAAATACAAATCTCTTCCTTCTAGCTCGCTTCCTTGGACTGTAAGTAAAGAAATAACCTTATTCACTCAGACACATGCTTGGTTGGGACAAGGAGGATGCAGGCATAAGGGAAAGTTAAAATTCTAATAAATGGATATGAAGTCTGATTTTTTTCCTTGGGAGAATCCACTTCATCATCTATATTCATTTCCCCTGGCAGTTATCTCCTACCTGTCCACTGGGAGACAAACTAACTGTAGAGATTTTGAAGTGTACATTTAAAAATGGACAGTGGAGTCATGTAGAGCATTAAAATCAAGGTACTAACATCAGATCTTGATTCCGCATTCAGCAGAAAACTACTGCAGTTAGCAGAACACTGGGATGGGAGCTTAGCACACAGACTGCTGCTATTTGGTATTTGCTGAGTCTTTGAAAAGCTGCTTAATTTCCAGAGGAAGGAAGGAAGGAAGGACGGAAGGAAGGAAGGAAGGAAGGAAGGAAGGAAGGAAGGAAGGAAGGAAGGGAGGGAAGGGAGGAAGGAAGGAGGGAAGGAAGGAGGGAAGGAGGGAAGGAGGGAAGGAGGGAAGGAGGGAAGGAGGGAAGGAGGGAAGGAGGGAAGGAAGGAGGGAAGGAAGGAGGGAAGGAAGGAGGGAAGGAAGGAGGGAAGGAAGGAAGGAAGGAAGGAAGGAAGGAAGGAAGGAAGGAAGGAAGGAAGGAAGGAAGGAAGGAAGGAAGGAAGGAAGGAAGGAAGGAAGGAAGGAAGGAAGGAAGGAAGGAAGGAAGGAAGGAAGGAAGGAAGGAAGGAAGGAAGGAAGGAAGGAAGGAAGGAAGGAAGGAAGGAAGGAAAAAAGATACAGCTCATCATGAGTCATGGATCTGGCCTACTTTGCATCTTTCGGCAAACTAAGCTTAAGCCAGTGTTTACTAGCATCACACATATTTGGACATCTGCAAGGGCTATGAAATCCAAGAGAATCCCCAAGCAAAGGAATTACTTCATCCGACAGCAGAACTTGCACGCTTGGACTGGGGACTTGGGTTTCTTTCACTTGATGGGTCCAGCGTGTGAACTCTCACGGGGATGGCTGCTCTGGGCTGTATACCACCACGGACATACATTTCTCTACATGGGAAAATATAAATGCCAGACTACTCCCCAGTGATTTTTACTTCCAAGTGCTTGATCATCCAGATGCTACCAGCAGGAAGAAGACAATGTCTCCTCAAATGTTTCTGCAGCCCAGATAAAACTGAGAAAACTTCAGCCAGATGCCATTTTCCTGCTTCTTATCCTGATTTCACCTACTGGCCTATTTACTGGGGGGAGGCCCTAAATTTTTGGTACAGATTTTCATGGGATTGGTGCTCCTTCATCAGGTAGAACTCCCTACTCCCAAAGCCTGATCTTTCCCTGCCATTTAAGACATAAAGTAAGGGACAAAAATCTAATACTGGATCCATCCTTAGCTGTTTTTTGCAAAACCAGATAGATAAAAAATTCTTTATTCATAGCGGTAGTATGAGAGTAGCCCTGGCTATCTATTAATCTCTCTAATGAGTACATCTTAAACACCCACTAACAGTGTATCGTTCTGCAGGATGAGTATCTGTCATTTACTGTTTGCCCTTTAACCTATTCCAAGGGGAGAAACACATGTATTGGAATGTCTTCTAAAAAGTTGTGTTTATTTTTGCTGAAGGAAGTGTTTGCAGATGTACGTGGTGCTGTATTTCTATGACAGAGAAAATGAGGTAAAAGGAAGCTGCCTTTCTCTGGAACAGAAGGTCAGTGAAAGCCCTTATTTCCTGAGGAATTTAATTCTACAGGCTTGGACTAACCTTGAGAAGTAACATCTCCTACAACAGCTTTGTCAGAATGTAGCCCAACATACAGGAGAAGCACACCCACTGAGTTCACAGTTTTCATCCTGTTTTTAGACTGCACAGGCCCATAAAATTGAAGAGCACTAGAGACTGATCAATACCTTGAATATGACTAAATAAAATTTATCAGTCTAGGGTATGTATCTTCAGTAGAAGACAGAAGTATCAGGTTTGCGGATTCTTCAGAATGTCTGTTTGTCCCACCAGAACTCTCCCCTGTCAATTTCACCTTCATCTGGCTGTTCTTCATGAATTGATCTCATCTAAGCACAAGATCAATACAATCTTGGTCCTATTACTACAGAAATATGTGGTGAGGAAGGAAGAGTATGCAGACTTGTCTCAAGCACATGTTATTGGTACTTGATTCTCTGTTGTCTTAAGAGTTCACCCCACAATTCTCTGAGGTTGTTGAAAAGCAGAAAGAGAACTGAATGATAGGAGTTTCATCACCACTCATGGGGACTGCTTCAGGAAGGACTCAAAGCATTTTATCAGAGAACTCAGGAAGCCATGAATGTTGTCCCTCTTTTATCCACTAACATTGCAACACAGGTGGCTCATTCTTCACCCGCCATGCCAATTCTAGAAGGTTAATTTCTGTCAGACAAGTTTATAGTAGCCTTTGAGTAGTCCCTCTATGGTTTTGCTTGGGAATAAGAGGTTCAGGACAGAATAGTAGCTGGCACATTCAGTTTCTTTGGAGTTGCTTTAATGCATAAATACCTGAAGGAGAAACTACTCTCTGAATACTTCTCTATCCCATTTCTTTTCAACACATAAATTAGAAACGAGGTAACAATACTGTAGGAGGTCACCTTGAACACAAAAAGCAGTTACTTCAAATTTGTAATTGAAATAAATGCGTCTCATATGGGTAGCATTGCATGGATTACATCAAGTGGTCAACCGAAGAGGAAAATTCTCTTTAGAAACAATCAGTGGCAAAGCCCAACCTCTGACTGTCTTCAGTTTTCCCCAGGACTTGCCCTTGCAGAGTCAGCACTCCCCAGCCCAAACCAGCAATGCTAGGAAAGGCTCGTTCACCACGTGTGCCAGCACTCAGCAAGGCACACAGTTAAAGAATCACAAAAATAAATAAGGTTGACAGCAAGAAACAGAATGGGTATTTCAATTATGCTCTGCATTTAAAGACATGCTCCTGGCCCACAAAATGACAGCCCGTTCATGACTGAGACAGAGAGCCACAAAAGTCACGGTCTTGAGACCTGCACAGCACTTCCTTTCTCTTCCCAAAACTGCAGCCTGCCCACCAGCTGACTCATTTTGTCGACCACCAAAAAGGTTTCCATCATTTGGTACTCTGCGGGCCACAGGGTGAGAATCTGGCTGTAGCACACAGCTAAACAATTCTTCCTGCACTTAATTTCAAACAAATGGGAGAAGGAGGAAAGACTATCCACATCACTTCAAAAAGCGACTGCAGTAAGCCAGATGGTGTGAGTTACGTCTGGGGGAAGGCTGCTGGTTTACGATGATAGGACGTGAGGGGAAAGGAGCTAGAAATTTGGCATCCCCACCAATGCAAACTCAGCACTGCAGTGCCTTCATTACCTGTTGTGTGGGCAGTGTTCCAGTGGTGAAGGTTGTACCTCCAGGTCCAAGACTAAAACAGAAGGTCACATCATGGTATCTTGAATTCACATTTGCTTTGGTTTTGTAAATTTGTGATAAGTAGGTTTACCTACAGTGTTTTTATTCATCACAATTAAATATTTTTGTGCCATTTATTATGCATCTGAAAAAGTGACACAGAATTATTTCATTCCTTTGCTCACAGTTTGTCAATTTTGCTATCCATGTTACCATTTTTCCTTCATTTCTATTCTTTTCAAAAAGCATTAAAGTGTAAAAAACTCTGAAAAAACCATGTTACTTTCAGCTCCCTTTTTCAAGGTTCAGAGAAGACTGTGATAAACATTTTAGATTTATCACTTTTTAAAATATTGATCTTATGTACTGATACACACATCCAACCAATTCCAATTTCACCTGCAGAACAAAATCATTAAAGATGCACATCTGTTAATCCTGTACCAGAAAATAATTTTATTTTCTTCTAGAGGCAAAGGTTTGATTAAACCTGAGACACCACAGAGAAAATGAAGAGAGCTCTGAAAAAATGGCAATTCTTCACAGGAGTGTCTAAAGAACCTTAGAAAAACTAAGGTTTCTTAATTACTAATTCAGTAGGTCAGATTTAGAGAGCAATTGCACAGCATTATGCTAATTGTTTCAGATAAATCATTTCTGTGGATTATCATCTGATAGAGTTTATAACTGCAGCCGGTTCACCAAGGAAGAGAAAGACAAAGGTCTCTCTTATTCTACACCACAAGAGATGGATGCTTTGAGTTACATGATGGGAAAGGCACCACATTACCTACTGTCACTACACTCATATCCCAGGTCAGTGTTGCATCCATACAGCAACATGATGTATTTATTCAACACAGTGCAGATAATCCCTTGATCTCTGGTTCTGCTTTGTTCAACATCCCAGTTTTAAATTGGTATTAGCAATTATGATCCACATTACAACTAAATATGTGGTTTCAGATAAGGGAGAAGAAAAAAAAATATCATTTCTCTGCTTCAAAGATTCAACAAGATATTTTAAAGCACTCAAAGAAGAAAAATGAAGTTATTGAAAATACGCTAGTATCTTTTTGCACCACCCTGAGAGAAGACACCCTTATCTATTCCTAAAAGATACACATTTAAATGAAAATGTAATTACAAAGAAGATTCTTTCAAACCACTAAAACTGTATTTACAGCAATTTAAACAGTTTCAATGCTGCTAGATTTAAACAGCTGAAATTACTGCAAGCTAGCTGCTCGCTCTTAAACTTCTTAGTGGCTTTCAAAGGTCATCTTAATTAAATGCATTAAGTGATTCTCAGTTAAGCAGGGAAAGGTTTGGTTGGAATTTTTTGTTCTTTTTCCTTTAAACATACACAGCCTTTCCCAATTAAGGAAAAGTTTCCTATTAGAAAACAAAAATGAAATTTCTTTGTGATTTTGACACAAACTTGGATTCCTTTATTCTTTAACAAAATTGAATTTAGCAGCAAGTGATTTAATTTGACAGACATGCAAATTATGTATTTTCCCATCTATATATTATTGTCTGGATCTTAAACAGCTAACATTCGTGCTTTGTGATATTGCAGAATCCTATGCTGAAAGGTCACTAAAAAAGCTTTATATGTGCTACACAGATAATTAGAAAAGCAAAGCCATCACTTCAGTGCAGAGGCTTTTGAAATAAACTGCAGCACTTACAGCATGCCAGATGATCAGATGCTCTCTCAGAAGCCTGCGCATTTTGCACTCATGAAAGATTGTCTAGATGCCTCTACTCATCTCTGTTCAAACACGTTCTTCAAGTGTGACCCTTCAACCCCCAAACTTGTGGATCTGTCTAAAACATACTTGCTCACAGGGCAGGACAGCTCTTCCAAGGAAAAGCTGGATGTCATCTCATTACTTTTATGCCACAATTTGTACCGTGCCTGCTAAGTCCTAAGTACCTTACAACTGTTCTCAGTGAATACAGCAAGGAACCTGTATGGGCCACCCTGCCAGACGCACATTGTACATTCAATTTCTGCTTCCTAAAGAAAAGCAGATCACATTTCATCCTGATGAGTATTGATGATTCCTATGAATTTGCCAAGATTATTCTGAATGGTTGTTCTCTCCTCCAGAGTATTTACCACTTTATCTTTGTGACCCTGGCAGCACTTGCAATCACATTCTTCATTCTCTCACTCTGGTCCAGTCACCACCACATTCAGAAGGTCACACTGAAGTGCGTCTGTGAACATCCCCCAAGTTCTTCTTAATTCACAGAAAAACCTGTTACAGATAAATGAAAATGGAAGTAATTTGAGTGTTAGCCTTTGCTGACTTTGTGCAATGAATAATCTCAAGCACTCTGAATGGCTTGCTGGGTATTTTGCAGGGGCAGGAAGGGCTGTTTCTAGCAGGAAATTGTGTGTGTAACAAAGTCCACAGATAAAAGAATATAAAGCTTATATATTTTCGTATAATCTAGAAAATTATCCTTACCAATTTTGTTGAAATTTAACCAACCTATCAAAGCCAGCTTATTTATATTTCTTTATACTTAGCTGTATCTCTTTCCTAAAACTCAGCATTTAAATTTGTCTAGGCAATTTTAAATTAAACTACCAAATTAATTAATGAAAAAGTAAATGCACCATACTTAGTGGGTAAGGGTGCAATCCAATTATTTTGTCAAACTTATTTGAAGGTTGGAAACTCTAATGAATGAGAAAAAAATTGTCAGACTTGGGCTTGCTATAAATAGGCTTATTAAATATAGTCTATTTATATGCACAGCTGCAGTCTTCCAGAAAGACTTGCAGAACAACTTGCAGAACGTGTTAAGAGACAGTCAAATAAAGTATCATCTGAACATTAATTCCAGCTAAGTGAACAGATCCCTGGAGCACTTTAGCATATACACTGAGGTCAGTGGACTTCAGGCAGAAGTGGAGAATATAAATACAAGACTTTGGTTTACAATGCCAAAAACCAAAATCATAAAAGCAGAACAGATCACAGTAGTATCTGTGTGTAAGATAAGACAGAGAGGAACATACTTGTCAACAGTTCAAGATCTTGTTTTTCCTTTCCTTCCCTTCACAAAGAATAATGTGACCTTGGGTCCTCTTCCTGATTATTTGAAAGGGGAAAGAAGAAGACAGAGGACATCACGTTTTAGAGCTCAGTAATAGCTCTCCTGGCAAGAAGCTGGATGACAGACGTTTCCCATTTGGAAAGGTAGAATATGCTCTACTCTGCTGAACAGCACGCCACAGAAGGTGGTGTCCTAAAACTATCATATATATACATAGTTTACAGCAACAAATTCCATTACGGTGAAGGAATATTATTTAAAGAGATACATTCACAGCACATTAAACTTGGCACACAGAGAGGATGAGAAAAATCTTTGTCCAGTTGACATCATTGAAAGCAGAAACTAAGCACAATGATGATTAGACCAGGCACACAATTAAAAAATAAAGCCCAGAATTTTAAGTGATACAGAAGTACTGAGACAGCATTAATATCCTTCCCTGCTGAGTTGAAATATTTAAAATACAAGGAAAATCCTACTTCTATTTGCTTATATTCACTCTAGTAAAAAACACTGATTTGGTGTAATTTCTAAAGCAGTATGGTTTACAGACTGTTTCATCTTACATCATTATATTATTCCATTCTCCACCCTCTATATGATAATGCATGTATGATTAGATGAAATGGGACATAGGGGCTTTTTTCTGAGTAATTTATACCGGGACATTGTACACTGTTCTTCAGACTAATATTTCACAACGATGGTTGTAAATTTAAACACTGTGATAGAAATCAGATGTCAAGGGACTATGTAACTACCAGAAGAATACGCATTTTAGTTTATTTTTGTTCAAATTTGTGAACCGGTCTATGGAATAAATGACAAAATAGAAACTAGTGAGAAAAGCAAATGCAGACTGTGAAGAACAGACTTTTCAGCATGTATAAAGAAGCAAACCTACAGAACCTGTAGTACAAAACACATTTTCTGTTAATGACCCTCTAATGTGTCCTTTTTTTTTCTTTGCAACTTCAATAAAGAAGAAAGGGGATCTCAGTCCTAAACACATAAACCAGTTTACTTTTCTGACAAGTACTATTGAAAAGTCAACCATGTAAACCAGGAATTTGTCCAAAATTTCCATTTACCTATTACAATGATTTAGAATTATATTTGTGCACAATGGAATTCTAGATAACTTGCATATTGCATCATGATATATTGTTGGTGCAAGTACTGATAATACTTGAGAAACTCTATGAACAAAACTCATTCTTTGATTTAATTAAGATTCATGCCTGCCAGCCTCACAAGATCTTTTAACATTTCATTAACAATCACTCTGGACAAATTGTACTGGTATAATGTGCTTTACAGTGTATTTTGCTTTGTCAAACCATAATAAATATTTTTGCATCATTGTAACTACATTTACAATAAAACTACAGTGGCAAAGTGCAAGACCTTTAAGGTCTCAGAAGCCTAGGCGACTCCTCCTAGGCTGATGAAACTGAACAAAAAACTATATAACAATGGTATTAAAAAAAAGAACGAATGATATCAACATTTTGAAGTATGTACTAATGAAGTAAACCAAGGTCTTGAGACTAGTTCTCTTAAACACCATGCCAACTGTGGTCAGTTTATCATTTTCACCATCTCTCCCCACTCCATGTTCTCACAAAGCAGCAATGCAATGCATGAAACCCTAACAAGTCTACCCACAATTCTGCAGCTGGTTTAGTGTTTCTCAACAATACTGTCTCTGCCCACCAAAACTACAAACTCTACTAGATACTCTGCTACATTCTGGAGGAACCACCTCTCTCAGCTGCTGCAACCACACGTTTCTTTCAATTACACCTCTACTGTCAGTATCTCAGTGCGATTGAGCAGACCAAGTTCTTTTCCCCTTTCACCTCAGCCTCAACCTGACCATTTTAAATTTCACTGCGTTTAGCATGTCCCCTTGCATTTTGCATGGCAAAAACATTAACAATGTTAGCTCCATCCACCATCTAAAATCTCACTGTCAGGTCTTCCTCCACATTGGTCCCATGTGTGGGAACCTCTGAATCTGTGTTGAACAGCCCTCTACATCCAACCCACATGCTCTTAGACATGTAAGTTTCCATTAGACTTGCATGGAAAAGATATATTTTTTTAGCACTATACTCATCTTCTGGACTTCAGACTCACTAGGACAAGAACTATCTTGATAGTCCTCCTTCTGTTGTACAAGGTCAAGCACCTAACAAATACAAACATATTACTATAGCTATTTGACTACTTCTGTAGTGAATAGTTGTTCTTAAACTAATCCTTGACACTTGGCACTAGTGTTTCTGGCATCTACTTACTCATAACTAAAAGTACGATATAGTTTCTTTCTTCCTCAATATTGTGGTTTCTTACTTCATGCCTCAGGCAACTTCACATCTGCCAAACCCTTTAGATACTCCCGCATATCAAAATGCAAGAAGGATGCAGTGTAATTTTAGAAGATAACTTTTTCAATATGGAGGAAAAAAAGCTTTCACAACCATTCTGTAAACCCTATGTGTATTTGTAAATTATTACTGAAATAAAATCCCACAGTAATTCTTTAAACTGCTGTGTGGGAGTAGAGACAAAGGAATGGGCGGGAAGAAAAAATATTACAGTGTATCTGCTTATGCTCACATCATCAAAAGGACTACAAAACTACATGCTCAGATAAATTTGCTGGCCAACAGAACAAGCACCCTAAATGTTACTTTTTAATTTCTAGTCTCACAATTTAGATGGTTGCAGTTTAGGAAGTTGAGGATTTAAAACCTAACCAAACACTCTGAAGAGTAGCACACAGAGCAAAGATCTAGTAAGTAGCTTTGGGCAGATACCAGCCTGGATTCAAAAAATGAAAGGGGTGGGGGTAGGCAGCCTACTGTCATATATATGGTGATATCTATGCCCAAGCTCAGGTGGAAGACAGAAAGCACACTGTCTCAGCTTACATCAAGAATCCAAATGGAACATGTATAGCAGGGTGACAGCAGCGCTCAATTCATCCAAACTCCATTTGACCCTAGTGAGGAAGGCCATCTAGATGTCCTCATTGCTTATCACTGTCACTCTGGTGCTGCAGTAACCTAGGATATCACTAGTTGTGTGCCAGCAAGTTGAGTTAGCACACTCCAAGAAGGTCCTGCTCCCTCTGGAGATCAGGCGTTGACAGCAACTAAAGCCGATAAATTTTTCCTTCATATTTCAATAGCTTATATGCAGTGATGGCTACTGTGGCTCAGCTGCCAAGGCTCAAAGAGCTGCTGGCTTGTCCACACCCAGTGGAGCATATCCCTTGGTTCTGCTCTGGCATCACCAAGCTGAGACCACAACAGCTTCAGGTGTCTCCATGATCAGGAGAGACTGCTAACCACCCCGGCCCCCTCCTCCACTCTCAGCTGCTCATTTATAGATATGGTCTAATCATTCTGAAAATATCTGAACGTTACAAAGGTCACATTACACTGGTGAACCTGACCTGATGCCTTCCAGCAAAATTATATCAGGAAAATGATTTTTAAAAAGATCTAAGTTGTTTTCAGTCTTTCTTCCATGTACACACATTCACCTGTTCCACCAGTATTTCAGACACACACTCTAAGTATTACAATGCTTTTTAATTGTTGCCCCTTAACAACAACAACAACATATGTACAAATGACTTTTAAGATGTATTTGTTGCATATCCAGATACTGAGGTTTCTAAAAAACATGCCTACTTTAGGGCACATTGGTCATTCAGAGTCAGAAGGCAAACTATTGCCAAGTTCTCCATAGCAGAATTAAATGCTTTCAGTCAGCTCCTGGGTTTTAAATGGGCAATTCAAGTTTTAGAAGATTTGCCAAGCTCTACACCACAAAATTCAGCCTGCACTTTAGTCTTAAAATTTGGTAGGCCTTCTGGCAGTAAAAAAACCCCAACATTTTAAAAATGGTCAAGTTACAAAGAAAAATTTTCCTCCATATCAGTTTCATATTAATTTGACTGTTCTGATCATGACAAGACCCCTGTTTTAGAAGAAACAACAGCAATATTGCCACTCCCACAAGGCACACTATAAAAAACAAACCCCTCCCCCAATTAATAGTACAAGTCCTGTTACTAATAAAACAAACATACACACAGAGGGCACTATTTCTTTCAGCAAATACTGATAGAAAAACTTCACAGAAAATACAACATTTCCTAACAATGCCAATACCCCTTCTCCACACTTTCTCTTGTTTCTTTTTCACCATTTCTCTTTCATCGTCTTCTTTCCCATCAGTTCACTGTCATGAAGTAATGGGCTGGCAATCTCAAAACCCGATCTCCATAATCATCTCTTAAATTCTTTTAAATTCTCTTAAATTCTAGCAGTGACAAGTATCAGCTTACAGTCACAGGAGAGGGGCTCACAGAAGTGTACTTACAAACCCTTCAACATTTTGGAATGAATAGCAAAACAATCCACATGGAGAAAATGTGATAATGGAGCCATAATGTGATGGCACCAGGCTCTTAAAACATTTCTACTCAAAGCTCCATTGTATGCATGATTTAGTTTGAGCATAGGGATATCTGCAAGCCACATCAAAGGGCTAATGGATAGACATTTTGTTAACATATGTGAACTGATGCCAGGCCATAAAACAACATTGTACTGAGTATTACACATCTTCAGAGAAGTCTTTTTTTTCTTCCTGAGGTTGGGGTTTTTTTTGGTCTACAGATTATTTCTTCCCTTATGTGCATGAATGCCTAACAGGCTCAGAAGCCTGGACAATTTTCATGTTCTTTTGTTCCCTGGAGCTTTGCCCAGTATCACAAATTCCAAGAGAGGGCTGATTTTTGAAATAGGGAAAGGAAGAAGAATGAACAAGTAAATAAGCCATTTCCTTTGTAGAACAGGTTCTGTTACATCAGTCACAGATTGGTAAAGAACTTCACAATCTACTACCTTAGCATCTCTGTTTCTCAGGTCGTTCCTAGAACTGCTACTTTCAAAGTGCTGTCCAAACTTGGCTCAGAGCTACAGTACATTCTTCAATGGTCTTTTATGCCTGTGGTGTTCAAAACAGTCACTTTTCAAATGGTACATTTTGTAGATATGGCACTCCATAAAAACAGGAGGGAAAAAAAACTGTGTAGAGTGAATTCCTGGAACAGCTCTTCAGGATTCCAAAAAAGCCACTTATGAGCTCCTCTGTTTCTGCTCTACAGTATTTATGCTAGATCACAGAATAATGAGCAATCATTACATTTATGCACTTTGTAGGGCACTTAGAAAACAGTTTTCCCATCACTTAGTAACTGTCAGATAACTAAAACATCACTGCACACCAAGAAATACACAGTATGGGAAGACGCTGAAAGTCAGGATTATAGAAGAGTTATATCTTTATCCACTTTGATACCTTTTCAGTTAATCAAGTATTTTGTGGTTCTGTGTTTGGCACATTAGATACATTGAAGCCAGACTAACAAGAAACAGCTGCTATTTATAGCACTTCCCCAGAGATGGGAACAGTTGCTTCCACACTTTAAGACCAATCATATTACATCTGTATTAAAATGAGAAGACTGCCAGCTCTGCCTGAATTTCAAATGAAAACCACATTAGTTAACTTGTGAATTTCTCAGTCAGTCAGTCTCCAGTGTCAACTTACATAGTTTAAATAAAACATCTCACCAGTACACAATACAGTACAAAACGATGCTAACATCATGGTACCAGGTTCAACAGTGTGCTTCAAAAACTCCTTCTCTAAGATAAAGGTCAGGAATGGACTGCAAATGTCTCTAACCTGCAAATAGCCTGGACCTCAGCAGGTTCTGCTACCATACCTTTCCCATTTCACCAACTCTTTGGCTCAACAGTCAGCAGTCATACAGCCTTAAATATGTTAAGCCCCACAACCCACAGGTTTTCCACTCTTGCTGCTGTCCTAAGCACCATCAGAATAGGATCCCAAGCTCAGAAAGGCTGCCAGGGCATCAAGTCATAGCATGTTTGGTCCCACTGCTTCCAATCCGTTTATATGAAGAAAAGCTTCATCCTGAACTCATCATCTTACAGGCACAAGCTCACCTTCTTTGAGCACCTATGGGTATTCAGACCTCAGCAGGTGCTAAACAACGACCTCAGGACTGACAGCGAGGATGGCGGATGTCTCCACTCAGAACATGAACACTTATGCCCTCTCTGACATTAGCAAGGGTCCTGTCTGGGGAGAGACGCCCTTCCCTAACTTAGAAGGGATAATACAAAGAAAAACAGAACAGAGACATTAGTGAGACACTGAACTTAACTGACAGCATGACAAAATCCATTTCCTTTTTCTGTTCAGATACTCTCTACACCACCTGAAAACTTGGTAGTGCAAAGTTGCAACTTACAGTAGGTTTCAAAGTACATTTTTCTTAGTTCAAGCAATTCATGATAAAGCATTTGCTTACTGCTGCTGGCTGGCCAGACAGAAAGGATAAATCAGAACAGAAACCAGAAGTATCAGTGGATTAACTTTTCAAAAGTACCTGTGTGCCTTGGCTGCAGAGCTGCCTCAAAAAGCAATGAAACATCTGCCCCCATGTCACAACATTGCTTCTGAAGATGAATGCATACCCGAGAGCTTGATGCTTCACAAAGCAGTAATTACATTTCTTTTACTGCTTTAAGTTATTCAGAAACATTAATGTGTCAAAGTTAAAGATAGGTGCTTGATAGTTCTGAGTATCAGTTTTGATGATATCAAACATTTCTTGCAACAGCAAAAATAAAACACAAAACAAGAATTTAAGAACACTAAGTCTAAAATACAGCTAACTTCTAGGAAAATATGTCAGAAGTATTATTTCAACTACTTTTTTTTTCTGTTTTCCTTAACATTTTTCTAGTTTTACTTTTTTTCCCCTCCATTGTTACATGCAAGAATCCACACAAAACACTGGGAAAAATGACTTTAAAAGGAGGAACTGAACTGAACATGCTACAAGAGTGGTCAAAGAAAGAAAAAAAAAAGTAAGAAAAAACAATAAATTGTTTTCTCTTCTAAAGGATTTTAATAATATTCAACATTGCTTGTAACAGATAAAATTTTCAGACAAATATTATTTCAGTTCTTGGTGGTTATTTATAATAAACATGCTAAAATCTCACAGGAGGAATTAATGAATTATTTATAAATCAAGCAGTATATTAAACTCCGGTCAAGATATAGATGAACACAAAGATCCTGATGTGCAGTTACATCTAGAACTCTATCACTTCTCAACAGACTTCTTCAGTATCCTACAGCAACCTCATTTTCAGTTGTTCCAGTTTTTTAAATTATAATTTTCTGCAATACCTGTGACCAGTTATGTTTCACAGGCTTCAGCCTAATTTCAAACTGTTTTCCTTTAGACCTTTGTAAGAGTGATACCACCCGCTGCTGATTTCTCACCCAGAGTTCAGAGATCCAGATTTGCTTTTGTTTCAATTCAAAACTTAAGCTGAAATTTTGGCCTGTAGAAATGGCACCTTTCTATTCCCGTCGATTTGTACTGCATTTTGAAACACTTTGGCATAAAAGGCATTGTAAGAGTCTGGGTCTGCAATGTATTTTATTGCCTAAATAGCTAGATGGTTCCCATTTTTACCGGAGTAACGCAATGGAATGAGCGTGGTGAAGCGTCCATTAAGGCTCTATGAGGAACTGAGTACTAAAAAACCTAAACATTCACTTGTTTTATTTTTCTGTTTCTTGGTTACATTTTCAAAGTGTGTCCACTACCACTCCCATTAACATCAGCAGGGGGCTTGTAAATAAGTCTTTACCCAGTGTTTCAAAAAACTGAGCTTCTCAGTGGAAGAAGTGAAGAGATCCCAACCCATTTCATTGCTTAAAGAAACAGAGTAGAACAGCAAAGAGAAAATCAAGTACAGGCAAGCACCTTAACACATCTTTGAAGGTTACATTTGGACACTTCATAACCTGATTTGAAATGTCAAATTTTGAAATACACCAAACGTAATTCAGCAAAGATAGCCTATTAGCTTGTTAGAAGCATGGCAAAAAATTCAGATGACATAGAATTAAATTAACTGTACCCTAACTTAGAAGTTGGGGCATTGTCTTTAACTTGGTAAATACGTGTTTCACGAAGCTAGACTCACAGGTGATGGTATGTAAACCAGGCAGGTAGTTACTTTTTCCCTGCCCAGCAATCAAGCTTCTGAAACTGTACGTTCATGCTAACACTGAGGATCTCTAGACATCACAAGCCAGAGCTATAGAACTACCATCTCAGAAAAGAGAAAATCTTTTAAGAGCTATGCCTGGTTTAAAGGACAGAGACAGTCATTCTTATTTTCCATTGAAGTTTGAAAATAAAAATGTTTAAAAAAGAATCATGGCTCAGTAGATGTACTTTAGCAGTAATTTCTAGTGCTGCTGTAATTGAGGTTGCATCAGCATTTTCACAATAAACCATAATGCCAGAAAAATCATTCCATGTTGTAAGCTGACATAGAAGATTTCATACCAGGCACAAATCCTTCGGCACCATGAATTTAGTTTGTATGATTTTTGGCAACAAGTTGGAAAAAAAGAGAAAGAAAAAAGAAAAGTCTTGAAATGGAAACCAACAATTTAGGATTAACTAGTGTTTGAACAGAATTTGCAGATACTTTTTTGCGCAGATGGTTTATTCCTCCAAACTAACACATACAACTCCTGCTAAACACAGCAATGATTTGCACATGAAAAAACATCCCCAAAAAAGTTAAACTGACATCCTGCATTCACTTTTACATTTGACAAAAAACCCAGGCAAACAATTTTATTCCTGGAGAGCAGAACCTGGCTTATTTGCCTGATCAAGAAATCAGTTGAAGATCATTAACAGAACAGTAAGTAAACTCCAAGCACAAATCATTATGGCAACTTTAACTTACCACTTGTAAAACAATAACTGTAGTCGTTACAGTGTTAGGATTTCACTTCTGCTTATATACACACTTCTTTGTACGCCTGTGCAGATGGTACTATTTAAAGTGAGCTTTAAGCCAGGGAAACGAAAAGAAGGAGGTTAAATTGTGTACAGTTTAGTTGAATTTCCTCTTCTTAGAACACAGTAATTCTTACAGTTATCTAAAACAGATCCTAGTATGTTAGAACCAAGCCTGGTGGATTCAAACCTGCTACATGAAAAAGACTGAAATGGTGAGATGTCTGAAATGCAGAAGAGAAGATGAATAAGAGTTATTCGTTTGAGGGATTTCTTAGCTGTTCTTTGGGTTTGTTTTTTTACATTTTTAAAGAACAAAATAAGTTTCTTTTTGTATATTCTCACTCACCTGCTCTGGGTACTTGCTTCCAACTATCTCTGCCACAGTGTTAAAGGAAGGAGAGTCTGGATAGGTCTTAGCCCCCATCTTCAGGTGCACAACGATCTTAGTGCCCCGGAAAGACATCCGTGACATCATTTCAGCATCTTCCACAGAGATGCAAGCAGTGGGAATCCAGGGTACATCAGGCTGGTAATTCTGCCACCCAGTATGTGGGCTGTGAAAAGAAAAATAAAAACAGTGTTAACAACTTAGCTCTGTAAGTTGTTATCATTATTCCAGACTTATTAAAAAAAATACTTTCACTATCATCCCCAACAGACTCTCAAAAAGGATATATTTACTATTTTTAAATAAACCTTTTGATAAAATACATCAAGTGTTTTTATACATCAGAGTATCTGACTTACCATTCTGTATGTCTGGAAAGCTATTCTCTGCAAGCTTTATTTAGGTCATTGCCATGCTTTGACATTACAGCAGTAAATGCTCTGACACCACATTCCCTTCATTGCTTTATTAGGAAGAAAAGCAATGAAAAGCCAGTAAGTGAACAGTTCATAAGTAGTGCATTTTTTGTCCTGTGACAAGTAATGAAATCGAAATTCACTACTTCAACTATCTCAACATCAGACTGGAGATTTATTTCGAAGAGCACTAATATGAGAAACTTCAGGAAAAAAATAAGACAAGACCATTACAAAAATGTACATTTATTTGTTCTCAGTACCTTGAGATTCCAACCACTACCTGTAGACAAAAGAGAACTAAAAAGAAAAAAATACAATTAACTTTACACAAATTATGCAAAGAAGAAGAATATGCACCACTAGATGTAGGGCTTTAGTGTCTTCCACTTAGGAATAGCTATGTCTTGTGGAAATAAAAAAAAAGGAAAAAAATAAAACAAAAATAATCACAAAGTTCCTCTGACATTCACGTGCAATATGGAGTGACTTCTTTCCTCTCAGAAAGCTGCAGAGAGTTTCTATTTAATTTCTATTTTATTTGACTATTTAATGCAATTATTTCCCTTCCAGAGACTCCATCTACTATCACTGCTTGCAGAACTAACTGGAGAGAGTGATTCCACATTTGATATCACAGGATCACTAAAAACGAATGGACAAGTTCCTTAGCAAGTTCCTTCAATATTTTTTCACATTTGGCCATTATTTACATATTTCTAATTTTCTGATGCTTCTGTTGAGATCTTTGGATCTGACTTGGAGAAGTACTGAGCATTACAGCTGCAGCTGAAGTCAACACTTTTAAAATTAAGTTGTATATAAAGCCAGATACAGCAGAAAAAAACATGTGTGGGAAAAAAAAGAGAAATCAGAATTTACATGTGTGCCCAAATTCGCAAATATTCGTGATATTAAATCATTCATTGCCTTCATTTCCCACTTGTAAAATTGGAATAAAAATACTCATATCACAGACAGGAAAAAAGTGAATAAAAATACTCTTTGTTTCAAGAGGACAGACTCGATGAACACTTTTGAGAACCATTCTGATACCGCAATAATGATCAGAAACTGACTGGTATACATGTCCTAAATCCTAGAATAAGCTTAGAACTGCGCATGGAAATATTAGGGTAAAACTCTGAATAAGCAGCTCTCTAGTACTGGCCATCCTCTGCAGGAAGTCTGTAAAATGAAATAATACATCTGCAACCCTTTATTCCAGGTCTACTTTGTAATTCTCACATTTCAGTCACTACTCCAGAGGTGTTTTCAAAATACATAAAATATCCAGCCATCTAGAGGCTTCTTCAATATTCTTATGAATATACTATTTTTGTATTTCTCTCAGTTACTAAATTCTGACTTTATCAGCAAAATGCCAGTGAATTAAGTTTCTGAAGGAAATATCTAAAGCTAAATTGTATCTTTATCTACAATGTTACCCTATGGAGAAAAGCCAGAGTTGAAGCTTTCAAACCAGATTACAGACATTCTTCACATCAGCTGTTACAAATTTTAATACTATTTATCCATACATTTATAACAATCTCAGAACAGTTGAGGTTGGCAGGGACCTTTGGAGGTCATCTGGTCCAACCCCCCTGCTCAAGCAGGGCCACCCAGAGCCAGCTACCCAGAACCATGTCCAATATGTGAAAATCTTCACCTATGAGCCTACTTACAGTAGCAGACACATATTTTTATACATTTAAACAGAAAATTTAAAAAATTGGGGGGATTTTTAAGTCTTCTAAACTGGAAAAAATACGCTTAATTCCTGGAGGAGATGTGGTGAGGAGGAAGGGAGAAATACACTTTGTAAGGATACAGATTAGGTAAAATGGGAGAGATTATTCAGTTCTATTTCTTTAGAAGAATAAATCCTTCTCAACAAGTCATATTATAAT
Organism: Strix uralensis; assembly: GCF_047716275.1. NCBI lineage: Eukaryota > Metazoa > Chordata > Aves > Strigiformes > Strigidae > Strix > Strix uralensis. Next base: position 149,833,047 of record NC_133972.1, on the reverse strand, counting down.
CAATAACGTAACCCGCTGAGCAGATATGTATAAACATTTATTTGAAAAGAAAACTAAAAATCAGTTACAGAGGTCTTATGGGAGCTGCTTCAGAGTGCAGACAGATCTGTTTATTAGGTGGCAACAGTTTAGGAAATTATTGCTCCCAGTTGTTTACGGCTGAACCTCATGCGAAGGCTGGTGCCCCTTCTCCTCATCAGCTTTGCAGGTTGAGAGATCCATAACTCACCTTTGAAATAACAGAGTTACCCTGGTACTCAGAATCTCTTGTGCCACATAATCTCCCCCGAATGGGATAAACTCATGTAGACTTATAAAATCAGATCTTATGTATTTTTTCTTTCCCTCTGTCCCTGTAAAAAAAAAAAAAAAAAGATGGCCCCCTCACCCCCACTTTTAAACTGCGACAATTTGCTGCATATGTTTATGTGTTTGGGGATATACCCAGCATGTTAAGCAGGAGACTTTCCAAAAAACATAAAATAAACAACACACTGAAAAAAATGAGAGATTACAATTGCATGTATTAATGTTCAAAAAACCCCCTACATTCAACAACTGAGCAGAAAGAGTTTCTTCTCATTTTAAATGAATCTATTCACCTGTGTCTTCTGGCAAGATTACGTCTTAGTACTAACATGCTGTGCACGCTGAACTGCAGTAATTCAAGTTTTATTACTACCTGTATTGATTTCACTTTCCTTGTTATTTCCCAGACGCTCAACAAAAGAAACCCCTAAAACTGTATTTGTTTCCCCAATGTAAGTACCAATTACATTTCTTTTGGATGCTCAATCCCGACGCTCTACCACAACTGTGAATAAAGCTTCTGACAACCCACTGAGATGCATGCATGCTTACACACCCCAAATGAATGAACACTTGCAGGTACAAAATTTACCCCAGCTAGCCCAAAAAATAAACCTTTAAGTCACCTGGTAGTCTTGCCGTTTTTATGCTCAAACTACTATTTTGCCAAAATTATAAAGGTAAACCCAGCTACCCAGATTAAGATATTTGGGCACAGGCAGGCAGAGTCAGCAACTGTTCAGACGATACCGAGACCTGAAGGGAATGGATGACTGTCCAAATTACTGCTACAAAAAGGGAAATGGACCCTAAGCATTACCAGTACAAAGGCACAAGGCAATATCACAGTACTGAATATTCCTAATGCTACAAGATGAACTCGCATAGAAAACATTTGTGGCAGACACTAAGCACCCTGGGATATACCTGAATGAAGTTTACATGCGTGCAAAACACACCATGTGTTAAGTATAGCTATGTAATAAATTGCTTAATAAAGTGTCAAAGACTACAACAAAAATTTTCTAAGTAAATTAAGCCCCTTTATGCAGAGATAACCAAAAACTGGAAAGCCTGCTGACCATATGGCAAGACCTGAGCAAGAATCAACTAAACAAAATTAAAAAGAAATTACCAGCAGACTCTGAACAACAGATGAAGATGAAGAGAAGCAGTCCTGAGTCTGGCTGAAAACAGAGAGAAGAGGATGTAGTTCAGGAGAAAGAATTTTGGTACTTGTGGGCAAGGAAGATTTTTTTTTTTTTTCACTGAGTCTGAACAAACCCAACTTTGTAGCTATTCTTTCTAAAGAAAAAGGATTATACAAAAAAAACCCCACAAACAACCTGACTTGCATTTACCATTCCCTGCCCTTTGAAAAGAAAAGAAAGAAAAGCATCACATAGAACCAGCTTGGGAGATCACAAAGCAACTCAGAATCAGCATTCATCTTTGCAACATTGGTACCTACAGGCAAGTGAGGTGCACCTCTGGCATTTCCTACTAACACGTGGGAGTGATGTCAGCTTCTGCTGCTTCAAATCCACACTCCCTCTGAAAATGCTGTCATCCAGCAAAGCCTGAATTAATTTTGCAAAACTTTAAGGGTAATTAGGCTATTTAATATCTAATATACCCATACTCCAATACCATAGTTTGGTGTTTAGTAGAGGAGAGGAGGTAGGAGGTTCTTTTATTTTTTTTTATTTAACAAAAGTACCTGTTCTTCTGATATTAGATCTACTGGATCACCTCTTCTCCATATTTAAACTACTTTAAAAATTGAACATGTCTCGCTAGATTAATCCTTTATAAACCTATTAACGTTAATAAAAACTCATTATCATTTGGTCTTGACATTACTGTTCAACAGCTGACAAGATTCAGATAAATAAAGTGGTTGGGCTTTGCGTTGGATAAACACCTAGATTTCACATCTTGGAAAGTATTTAAGAGAAGTATCACAGTATGAACAGCAAAGCAGAGGAAAGGCTCCAAAAAATAGAGCATTTTCTCTGTTAGAAGTGCACGTCAAATGACTCATAAGAAACAGATGTGGTTTACACCTTACAGAAAAGGGTGAAAGATAAAAAAGTCGAGAGGCAGCTAGTTAGCTTTTCTTCTGAGTAAAATGATCAAATGTGGAGAAACTAAAAGGCATGGATGAAAAGATGTGCTGCTGGTGTCAGGTCAGTTCTAACTCTTGTTACTGTGGTAGCTGACTTTGCATGCTTCATTACTTCATTCCTGGACTACCAACTCTTATCTCTAAGTTAAGCTAAAATGCCCAAGGACAAATAAACTGTGTAATAACCAGTGCTTCAAGCTAAACTGGACGCTCTGATGGAAAACACATCTCAAATTGAAGCCTCAGGCAAAGATAGCAATCTCCTAAAAGGAGAAGTAGCATGACATTACAAGAACTCTAACATGACTAAAAAAAACCCCAAAACTTGATTATATGAAAGCTTACAAAGATTTACTTCAGCCATAATGTGTATACACACACCCCCAATTTCACACCAACCTCATAAAGCAAACTAGGGTTGGAAAATACAAAATGAATGTTGTCCAAGTATCTTTAGTTTACTCACTCACACAAACACATTGTGAGACTCTAATTACATACATGACCTCCTATTTTCTACAGGACCCATGCCATAATCACTGTACCAACCACATGTAAACTAAACATTCATATCAGGTCAGCTAGCTTGTTATTGACTGAAATCATAAAATACATTCCTGAATGGAACCATGACTATATATTCATCACTAGCTATACCCATAGCAAGATCACAGCCTTAACTCTTGGTTACAGGCTCACATTCTCCTCAAAGTTTGGTTCTGTTTTTTCACTTGTATATTCTACATATCACAGAAACCCCTCTCACATACAAAGTTTCGCACTTTAAAGGAGTGATGGAACATCCTGTAGCAAAGCAGAAGGGAAACTACATCTTCATCTCACGCTTAGCTATGGAGAGTATCTACTCATGAGTGCCTCACTCCTGTATCTTTCTCTTCATCAAGAGCAGCATGGCAAGGGCTGAACTCCACTAAACCCCCCTTTCCAGCACCATAAAGCCCTTACAAAACAAAACTTGTCCTTGTGTGCACTCAAACTGTGTACATTCTTTCAAAATTCTCACCATTATCTGGATAGAGAGGCCAAACTGTAACAGAATTAGTCAAAATGTCAAACGCATTATTAATCTTCTCAGAAGAATAAGGTCTTTAAAAATAAAATCAAGACTGTTCCCCGTTTACAGTCACTTGGCAAAATATAAAAGAAGTAAATTCAGCCTAATTCTGTGTTTCTGTCATCATTTGTCCCAAGATTCTCTTGCTTTGTTTGCTTCTTGTATTGACTTTGTAGGATTTGATTTGTTGGTTTATAGTAAATTGAAATAATAGCAAGACTGCTAAATTTGAAACAAAATATGAATATGCACAGAAAATTTTAAGAAACTAAGGACCAAAAATACGATGTGATACAAATACAGAATTAAATAATATAGCAGTCTGTTACCAAGGATAGAATATTTGGAGTCTAGTTATACAGTGTCTTTCAGATTACTTTGTACCAACCTGTAATTGATGTGGCATCTGCACAAATGTAATGAAGTGTAAGAGAGACTCCCGAAACTATTGGCCTTATCAAGCAGAACTCCTTTTGGAAAAGAGTACACCATTACTCTGTTACTACATGGACTCCATTTAAATTAACATTTAGAAAACTACATCTAATCAGTGCTAGGCAGTCATTAAACTTAGGTTTTACCAAACAAGCATAGTAGCTTTGGTGTAATTACATACATGCTAGGCTACAGAATGCAACTAACACATATATGTTTGTATTTCATTATAATATTCAGTACCACATGCACCAAGGGAATTCTATGATAACCACAGAAGTTTTTAAAAAACAGAGTAGATCAGATATGGTTTGTCAAACAAGAAGCAGAAGAGAACTGTGAATGGTAAAATGATCAGATGAAGCAAGTCCAATGAATTCCACCCCGGGACTATCCAACTGTTGGGAAAGTAGAAAAGTCTGCACAATCCTTTCCAAATGTCTGCAGGAAACAGAGGCTTGCATCAGCTGCTCTTCAACTGAAAAAGAAACTTTCTGCATCTTATAGACATAAGGATGACTCTCCAGCAGCTGACAATACCTTGAGGGAACCATTTAAGTCATACACCTGTTTGGCCTCCTTTTGCTCACTATGAACAACCAAGCTCCCTCCTCCTGTGTTTACATCCCCGCCTTGTGAGAACGCAGCTGTCTGCTGCACACTACCATAGGTATGTTAGCAGAGGTCTCCTGGAGGGAACGCCACTGACAGTCCTTATTGCCAGCAGCTGCAAGGCTTCTGGCTTTATGGGGTTTCTTTTTATTTTTTGTTGAACTCCTGGCTTCTCAGCCTTGAGCAGAGGCCATGTTTGTATCTTCAGTGACCCCTCTATCACCAGAGACTAGTGAGCACACAAGACAAATTAAAAAAACCTCACTGGAAGCAGATGTTATATTTTATACCTACAGGAATGATATAAATAAATCCAAACAAAAAGCCCAAAACCAAACAACAAAACCCCCACATTTTCTTTATTTGGAAAGCAGAGAATCGGACAAAGAGGCATCACAGGGCTACCAACACATAAGCAAACTATTAAACAGCTAGCTGTCTAGAATATTGATCTGGCCGTCGTACCTCCTCCATTTAATGATGTTTGTTATTATTGATAATGAATTCTTACATTAAAATTATCAGGCACAAACAGGTGTGAAGAGGCATCAGAGTTTTTAGGGTAGGATCAATTGCTCCATCAGTGCTTCCAGGGCTCTGCTTCACTGTAGGCAGTAAGTAGCAGGGAAGGTCAAGCTCTCCCATACACAGGCATATACATTAAGTCACTCCAGAAACTTGAGCCTCCTCTGGCATTGATTACAGTATATTATGGGACAGTACAGGGAGGTTCCTCCTCCTTTTGAAGGATGGCCATGGTAGAGGATAACACGCAGCCAACACTTTCAGTGAGCTAAGGAAAAGGTTAGGGATGGAGGATACTGGTCTTACCCACCATAAAACTTCCTCCTTTTCATCAGCTGACCACAGAGTTAAATAGAGAGGAGCGAAGCCTTAAAGAAGGCAGGGGAAAGTTTCAAACTTACAGAACAGGGTGTAGACGGAGCTTTTCTTCTTCCCTTCCTTCTCCATGCCACACACCATTCAGAGCAGTACTCTCTTTGGACACTGTCCTCCATAAAAAAACTGAAATACAAACCTATCTTAAACTCAGACATATTTAGGAATATATTTTCCCTACAATAGGTTGGGGCAATGCAAACAAAGCCTCATGGAGATACATTTTTTAAGTGCAAAGAGTAAGACAAGGGTAAACAGGAATACAAGGGCAGTCTAGAAAAAACCCACAATGTAGGAATGGGAATGATAGAGGGGAAACAAGTCTCTGAAGACAGCATGAGAAAGAACAGTATCTTTGCACCAAAGATGGATAAAAAGGGTGAGCTTCTAAAAGTAAAAAACTAGACAGTAGAATTACTTAGGCATTATCACCACAGATAGTATGGAATTAAATCTCAGGAGTGAAATAGAAGAGAGGAAACGGAGAAATCTAGCCATCTTTTCTGATGTTTGTGAGTATAACCCTGTTTCCACTAAAAATCAGTGGCAAATCTTCCATTAATTTCAACAGAAGGGGGAAGAAAAAACGTCTTTAAAAACTGACTGGATATGACAAGAGCAAAGGGCCTGACCAGATTCAGTCTCAAGCAGTGAGCAAAACAAAAGACACTGCAAGACACTTGTCTGGGTGAGCCCCTATATTTGCTGAAGAAAACTGAAACTCTGAAACATCTTCACTACATGAATGCTTCGTTTGTTCCCACAGATCTGATTTCCATAGAATATTAAACTCCTTTTTGATGTTCTATTAAACAAACCAACACTTTTACTGTTTAAGTAAAAAAAAATTTTCAGGTCAAGAGAATAAAAAGTATGTTAGTAAAATTAATACAGAGGGGGTGCCACTTATTCCCCTCAAGTGAGAGATTTTAGTAGTGCCACACAAAAGGAACTATTTTAACATCACCTGATCATTATATTTGCTTATCTAGTTCACATATTATACAATGACACTCACACAACGTAAAATGCAATGTAAGTGATAAGGATACTTTATCTAATAGTGTGTTACAGTGATTTGGTAAACTCATTCTCTAATAAAATGGTATGTTTTTATTTTCAAAACTCAGTCAAGTCTTGCCTGTTGCTCCAAAGTTACATATACAACCTGAATTTTTCAATCTCAAATTTGAGATCCACTGTAAACAGAAAAATTCCTTTTAGCAACAGAATATATTTTTAAAGCTTATTATAACATGATAATAACTCCTGTGAACTAGGACTAAATATTGAGCAGCACGACAACATGTCATGCCAAGCGTGAGCATTCTTTCCCCAGCTGTATTTGTTGACTGTGGCAGATTCTCCCAAAAGCTTCATAATCTACATCAGATGAAATACAAAATGTCCCAATAGGTACATATTTCCTCTGAACAGCTCCTTTCTTGGCAATTAGTGTTGTATCTGGGAAATGAAGAGTGTCAGGCTGAAAATAAAATCTTTCTAGTGCAAACCACAGTTGGGAGAATGATTGAAATCAGTTCTGGGGATTTTCCCATGCTCCTGGTTTCTTTGGGAGCATGCAGGAAGAACACCCAGTACACAGCAGCTGCCATGAGGAAATGAATGTAGGGGTTTCCCGAGAAAATAGTTAAGTCTTGAGAACTGAAGTAATTTTCCTTCCTCAAAAGGAAAAAAGAAATTACTGTCAAATGGCAACAGTTTCTCAGTGTTTTGTTTTAGATACCAAGTTTGTTGTGCTCTTCAATACATACTTGTGCTGGGTTTGTATGGCAGGGGTTTTGGTAGTGTGGGAGGGGGCTACAGAGGTGGTTCCTGTGAGAAGCTTCTTGAAGCTCCCCCAGGCTCCAAATTGGACCCACTTCTGGCCAAGGCTGAGACAGTTAGCAACAGTGGCTGCGCCTCTGTGATCATGACTCAACTTTCTTAAGTTAAGAAAGGGAACCTGAGAGGAAGGGTTGCAAGGGAGATAGATACCTGTGCAAACACTGAGGTCAGTTGAAGAAAGGAGGAGGGGGCGGGGAGGTGTGCCAGGACAGAAACTCCCCTGCAGCCCATGGTGAGAGGACAGGCTGCCCCCCTGCAGCCCATGGAGAACCCCACATCGGAGCAGGTGGCTGAGCCCAAAGAAGGCCAGGACTCTGAGGGAAGCCCACACTGGAGCAGTCAGTTGCTGGGAGGACGGCAGCTCATGGAAGGGACCCACGCTGGAGCAGTCTGTGAAGAGCTGCAGATAGTGAGAAGGACTCACATCGGAGGAAGTTTGTGGAGGACTATCTCCCGTGAAAGGGACCCCATGCTGGAGTAGGGGAAGAGTGTGAGGAGTCCTCCCCCTGAGGAGGAAGAAGCAGCAGAAACAATGGGTGATGAACTGACCGCAACTCCCATCCCCTGCCCCTGCGCCACTGCAGGGGAGGAGGGATAGAATCAGGAGCAAAGCTGAACCCAGGAAAAAGGGAGGAGGGGGATAAGGTGTTTTTAAGATGTGGTTGTATTTCTCACTGTCCTACCCTGTTTGATTGGTAAATTAAGTAGTGGTGGAGGTGGTGTTCAAATTAAATTGATGTTTTTTCTGTCTTTTGCCCATGACCATAATTTGTGAGTAATCCTCTCTGTCCCTGTCTCCCCCGGAGCCTTTTGTTTTATTTTCTCCTCCCCATCCCTGAGGGGGAAGGAGTGAGCAAGTGGCTGCCTGGTGCTCAGGTGTGCTCTGGGCTTAAACCATGACAATACTATATACTCATAATATTTTGGTTATTGTTTGAAGGTTTGTGCTCTTCCTATTTAATTCTGGGGATAACGCTGATTCCTTCATCATCTGCTGAAGGGGAGAGAAAAGATTACTCTCAATCCCACTCTTACATTTTATGGATTTCTTTAATATCTAAAAAAGACTGCCTAGGAGAGTCTCTGCTGGAAGAGAGACTGTGAAACAACACAATTTTCTTTTCATTAGTTGATCCATGTTGCTGAGGAAAATGTTGTTGGAAAAAAGGTAGCAGGCTGGAGGCTTTTGTTAGCATGTACAATAGTGATCATGACTTTTATAGTCTGTACATAAATTTAAATACACAAATGCTTTTGGACCTTAAACAAGAGATATGGGCACACAGCCAGTCAGATCAGATGAAGTATGGTGGTGGAGCAGGTGAACTGCATTTAGGTACATTACGAGATTCCAGACCACCTGAAAAGTTGACAGCCATGGGAATGGCACAGCTCTCCAAGCTCACCTCTGGTAGCTCCAGAAGAGGGCTGTTGGGGGGGGGACCACGGGCTTCCCCACTTCTTTCTCACCCGTCTGTCCTGGGTGTCACCCTTCTGCTCAGCCTTCACAAGAAAGGGCATATAGCGAGTCACCTGCACTTATAGACTTGTGCACACACCACAGCCTTAGAGCTCAAGGCACAAAAACACTGAAGCCCACCTAGTGCAACACTTCAAGACAGCAACAGAATAAAACGTAGGAATTTTCTTCCCAGTGTTCAAATGCTAACTAGGAATGATTTTTCCCCACTGAAGAACACTGTGCAGGAAAGTTATCTTACTGATTGTTAATGAATAATGTTAACACTGAGACCACATCTATAACTTTATGAATAATGTACATAGAAAATCTGTTAAAAAACTGTATCTACTTAGAAAGAAATGTATCATATAATTTTAGAAGCAGAACTGTGTTTTACAAGCTAATATGCACAGGCTGAATTAACTTGCAGCTGTCGAGAAAATCTGTTTCTGTAAAATACTATACTTCTGTGTGAGCTTAGTAGAGTTACTTATTCACTGGAAATGGTACTTGTTTCAAATCTAGATTGTCTATAAACAGATACTGAATTCTACAGAACAACTCTGAATGTGTGCAGTTCATAACTATTTATCACATAGTTTAAAGCAGTTGTTCTGTAAGTGCCCAAAGATCATTCGCAGCTTGCAAAGCCTTTGTACACCCAGCCCCCAAAGAGGGCTTTTAATAGTTTCATCGACATGAAGATAAAGGTTCACTGACCTGCAGGTGAATCTTGTGATGTAACCCATAAACTGATTAATACCAGTATTAACAAAACTCCTGGTTTAACAGGACAGTGCTTGATCCACGACTCAACCACTGAACTGTTCACCTGCAATGAACAGTTGATGGTTGACATGACCCATGGTACACTGCAAATCACTAAGTATCATTTCTTGCTGCCAGAGCTATGAAACTACTGAGTGGCCTGGCTGCAAAAATACTGATAAAACATCTTCTTCCTTGGAAATTTGTGATTTGTCAAACATATGGTGAAGACGGACCCGTCTAGGAGCTTACTTCTGAAACCCTGACAGCCAGGCTGTCCAGCTCACAGGTCTGCTCCCTGCTGACCCTGTAACATCCTTCTAAAAAACTCGAGTGGAGGTGGAAAAAACAGTGTATTTGTGTTTAGAATTTCTCAGTCACAAACATACATGGACTAAAAATCCCTTCAAGCCTCACAGATACTTTCTCTAATACCCAGCAGTTACCCAAGCATACCAAACTGACCTGAGTGCTTTCAAATCCCATTACATTTTCTTTAATCAGCTAGCTTGACTTAAGAGTAACAACACCCTCTTTCTATACATCTTGTTTATACAGATATATAGCCAAGCACATCACATCATGAGCTGACACTGATCTAAGTATTTTAAATTGTTCATTTTTAAAATTTTGTATTAAAAGTATGACCAGTTACATTAGTTGTTTCAATTTAGACACATTATGGGGGAGATTCTCATAGGAATGAGGGACATTCTCCTTCCCTGTGCTGGGTTTGTGTGGCAGGCTTTTTGGTAGCAGGGGAGGGGGCTACAGCAGTGGCCCCCTGTGAGAAGCTTCTGAAATCTCCCCCAGCTCCAAGTTGGACCCACCTCCGGCCAAGGCTGAACCAATTAGCGACGGTGGCCGTGCCTCTGTGGTAATGTATTTAAGAAGGGGAACCTGGGAGGAGGAGCTGTGGGAGTTAGGAGGAGGAGTTGTGAGGAGGACACCTATGAGAACAATGAGGTCAGTGGAAGAAAGAAGGAGGAAGGGGGGGAGGTGCAGAGACCCCCCTCAGCCTGTGGTGGGTCGGCAGGGCCACCCCCACTGCCACCCATGGAGGTCACCAGTGGAGCAGATGTCAACCTGCAGCCCATGGAAGACCCCACACCGGAGCAGGCAGCTGCGCCCAAAGAAGGCCACGACTCTATGAGAAGAAGCCCCCAGTGTTGTAGTTCGGCACTGGGAGGATTGCAACACACGGGGGTGACCCACAATGGAGCAGCATGGGAACGGCTGCAGCCCATGGGAAGGACTCATGCCAGAGAAAGTTCGTGGAGGACTGTCTCCTGTGAGAGGGACACCACGCTGGAGCAGGAGGGAATGTGAGGAGTCCTCCTGCTGAGGAGGAAGGAGCAGCAGACTGACCGTAACCCCCATGCCCTGCCCCCTGTGCCGCTGGGGGAGGGAGGAGGCAGAGACATCAGGAGCAAAACTGGGCAGGGGAAGAAAGGAGGGGTGGAGGAAGGTGTTTTTAAGATGTGGTAATGCTTCCCACTGTCCCACTCTGTCTGTTAAGTAGTGTTGCCCTTAGTGTTTGAATTAAAGTGATGTGGTTTTTTTCTTCCTCTAATGAGTCTGTCTTTTGCCCGTGACTGTAACGGGTGAATTATCTATCCTTATCTCCATTCCTGAGCCTTTTGCTTCATTTTCTTCTGAGAGGGAAGGGGTGTGTGAATGGCTGTGTGGTGATCAGTTGCCCTCTGGGGTCAAACCACAACATTTCCTTTCTCAGGAAACTTCTATGAACAAGCATTATCTGGAAGTCTGATGCTTTACAATGGTGTTGTCCAATTCCTTGTTATCTTTTTGCATTCGTCTGCATTCTGACATCTTTTCACTAATTCTTAAGTCATTTCACTAAGTAACATTGAAATATCTGAGGAATAAAAGGTACTGCTCTATATGGGAAAGGATTAAAGGAATCCATCACTGATTGTCACTGAGAAGTACCATACAAAGATTTACATGACTGAAACCTATTTTAGGCACCGAAAACCAGTTGCACTTCTAAAATCATAAATTGCAGCTGCACTGATTATTCCAAGTAGCTCTGCTAAAGTTTTCTCATGGGTATGCCTATTCACATCACATTTATGGCAAGAACGAAATGTTAGAATTCTCTCAGACACTGCAGAACACCATTTCTGTTTTCCTAGATTGTCAGCATTATAAACTAAGTAAAGGAAGAGGGAAAAGAACACATAGTTTTGTGGAGTTACTGCTTTGGATGGTCTCTCAGATGAACCCTGCAGCCCAGGATTCTGGACTCCAGCTGCTGGCTGCATCTGGACAGTGTTGAACCCCTGCTCAAGCTCTTTGGGCCTGAGCACAAATGTAGATCCCTCTAATGTCCTTTCTGGAGATAGAGTGTGTACTCAAGCTGCCTGGTCCCTTCACAGTCTTTTTGGTTCTCACATGGCTCCCAGCAGCAACTGCATCCTTCTCAGAGCTTGAAACTGGGAGCCCTGAAAGTTGTTTCCTTCTTTGGAGACTGTGGGGAGAGATACTTGGAGACACAGACCCTCCTCAAAGAAGGATCACAGTCTACTCCCTGAAAAGGTGCAAGCAATACACAGATTATAAAACAGCTAAAACCTCCCTTACGTCCCACCTGTGAGCTCACTCTTTCCAAACCTCAGACTCTTGGCAAAATCACATTTGAATTCCAGGACCTGATTTCTAAATCTCATGTTGTCCTTGATGACAAAGAGTTGTTACTAAGAAAAAGCTGCCTACTTTTATGAAATTCCAGCTCCCTCATGCTCTCTCCAGCAGCTTCAGCTCTCTCATCGTGAGTTGTTACTGAATTGAACTCAAAATCCAAATCCTTTGAGCTACAGTCAACCAATCAGTTTTAACTATTTACATTTGAAAATACGATATTCCAAGGTAACGACCTGTATTCTTTGTCATTCACCTCCTGACAGAGCCTTCCCACAGATCACTGTTAGGTCAATGGGAAGTCTCAATCTAGCAGAAGTTAACAATCAAACACACTACATTTTATTTCATAATAACAATCCATGGTTATCATGATGTATTATTACATAACCTACTGTTATGTAATAATACAACTGTTCCTTGCATTTGGCACAGGCAAATTACTGCAGAATCTACTATTGACTACCTATTCACAGTTTAGAAGAGTAAACTTTTAATGTTGTCTTCTTCACAGTAAACAATGTACAAATGTTACAGTAAATTAACATTCAAAAAGATATTACTGTTGCTTGCAAACAGGGAAAGAGAGAAATTACTGTGAGCTACTCAAGATCCCACGGGGACAAAAGGCAGGTGATGAATGGAACTTCAGAATCCATGGTTTTAGTTAATTCACATGATTATTCTCCCCTGTCTGACAAACGTATCTTTTGTTGTCCTGTGCAGAAATGTCTAGAATCAATCTGGATTTTACAGAGCTAAATAGTACAATAGTTTCAATATCTCTTGTTGAGGTATATTTTGTGTGCTTCACAGTCACCAGCAAACTAATGTGATGAAATCCAAATAGAAATAAGTAAATCAGAAACTATGTGGTTCCCTTCTTGTTTTGTGATCACAGTAGATTAAAAATCTAGGTATTGCAGTCAAAGCTCAACCCTGCTCTATAACAATGAACAGAAACATATCAAAGACAACACCTCTCTGTCAGAGTATTTGCAATATTCATATCAGACAGCCAATGCAGAAGTACTGCAGAAAGTGACCAAGAAAGCAAGGTAATGGTGAAAGTTTAGCAGAAGTCACAGACCCTAGTCACCTACCCAGCTAATGACATGTGGGAATGATCTATAAATACCGAACCAAAGGTCAGATTTAAAAAGGAAAGTTGGAAGAGAACGAAGTTATGGCTTTAGGTTTGCACCATCCTCCTAAACATAGAAACAAAATGAGAGGAAGTATAAGGTGCCTGAAGGAGAGGACAACAGGCAAGTAATCAAAGCTGGCGTCACTGGCAGAGCAGAGACAGGAGTTGGCATCTCTCATTTAATAAACCAGATGGAGAAGGATTTTCACCATTTAGCCCTACCCTGCAGGCAAGACCAAAGGATTAATATTTGATGCAACAAGATGGACATGATAAGAAAGAGGCTCAAGTGACTGATTCGATTTGAAGGGGAAAACAATGCTGGAGAAAAGGATTAAAGTAATTGAAATGGTTAGACTTACAAGGCACAAGACATTATTTCTACCATTGGACATCAACATCAGGCTACGTTTAGGAAACAATTCTAAACAACAGCTGTGGAATAACTGGCTCTGACTTCCTAAAAACACAAGTCAAAATTTTTGTGCCATAAGTAAGGGGTTTCATCATACAAACAGGTCTAGCTCATCATACTTAAATGCCTGACATACATCACAGTAGAGCTAACGCAGCAGGGTGAGGCCATCCTATGTGAAGACATTTAATGAAATAACACAAAAATACCCTACCATATGGACAAGCCACAAGCAAGACTGTGGGAAGTGGAAGAACCAGCAAAAATGAGAGGCCCCCTACCCCCTGAAAAACAATGCAAGCATTCTTGTAAAGAGAAAACATAATATGTTGGAGCAAACCATACACATTTGCTCAGATGTTTAAGAAAACAAGCCAAACAAAATGAGGAATTAGCATTTCCAAATCCTCTGCATGCCTGGGGCATAAACCAGAGATATTGTGGATATTAACAGTTGGCTAGCATATTAAGTATATTTTTAAAATGGCACCTAGATATGTCTGCCTCTTTGTTTTACATGACTTAAGTAAAAGGTTACATATCAAAATAAAACATGTTGTGGTATGCAAGAGATTCTGAAGCACACAAATCCAGCCAGAGTCCCTACATAAACCTGTGTTCACTTTTGGAAATTACCAATACACCTTGAAAAGAATACTTCAGATGTTTTACAGCAGATAAAACATATATCATAAATAAAACTTTAATACATACATGATAAAACTGTTCTGTAATATGTAGATAATTTTTAGTAACATCATCAGATTAAGAACAATACCAAATAGATTTTGAAAATGCATCTTGAGTAATACAGGAAGTAGAAACAATAGTCCATGGGAAGTACAAACTGGAAAACCAATTATAAGACCTGAAAATAATAAAATTGGATAGGCAAGATGAAGTTATATAGTGGACCTCTGTATAAGCTGTTTCAGCATTGCTTGGACCAAAATTAAGAAGTGAGTTGCTGTGTAACTTGAAATTAATGGAGTTAATCCTAGAATACATCAAGAAACAGAACCTTTACTCTCTCTTTTTCTTTTTTTTTTAATGAAAAAAGGAGAGTATCAGGCTAGGATACCCCAAACACCAATTCTGTACCATTCTGGCACAACCATTCTGGTACTATTTGATCTCTTCTGGTTGTCCAGAGCCATGTGCTCATGTGCTCTGAAGATGAACACTCCAGATAAAGTCCTCAGTGCTGCACTTACACAGAAAAAACACAGAGAATTACAGAGAAATGAAATGACAGTCCACATATTTCCCAGATCTTATCAGCAACTGAAAATAAATACATCCCTTGTGAAAATAATTCATTGGCCTTGTATTACTCAGATACCTCTCTGTAATCTTTATCTGCATTTTTGTTGTCAGGTTTTCCTTCAATCCTCTACATTTATGGTTGCCACATACTAGTGAGACATGTTGTCAGTGTAATGAAGAAAACTGAATATTGTGAGAACATTAAAACAGAACCTGCAATTAATGGATCAAGACATTACAATGAACTCAGATGGTTCTAAACTTGCTAACACGGCTTTTGTAGGCACAGCAACTCATACAGACTCAGAAGGGGTTGGTAGCACCGAAGAAAGCCGGAGCTGATTACGGCGAAACAGGAAATCATGAAAAACTGCTGAAGTTCCCAACACTCAACCCACAGCAAGCACAGCTGTTAACTCCTTGAAGGTCAGTACAAGAAACCCAAGACTTGGCAGTTTTACACGTCCAACATCTTTATATACTTGAACCAGTAATGCAAAGGTAGAATAAAACTGTTCCTTTAAATCTTACCAACTCCAGAATATTACCAAATCTAATCATGGTACCCAAATAAGACCAGAGTTAACATATGTTATTCATGATATGGGTAGCCATCTAGCCACCAACAAAATGTGTGAGTCAGTAATGTTAGGAGAGAGGGTGGGCCTGAAGAGAAGGAAAAAAATCTTGAATACTACATTGATAAAAGTTTGCCTTGGGAAGCTACTGGTGAGGAAGCGAAGATTTCAAAAGGACCATTATCCTCACAGCATCCTTCTGGTCAACAGAGTCTGTTGACAAAGATTCTACTAACCCTTTACCTGCTTCTACCAAGCACAAAAATTACAGGATACTGCTTATATTACTAGACACTAAATGGATGAAACTCTTCCCAACTACATTAATGTATTCCTGAACAGAAGTAGTCAAAACTAGGAGGAGGCAGAGAAAGCCCGTGTTAGTCTCATCAGCATTTTACTGACTTTGTAAGAAAACAAATATACGAGATGTATGAAATTACCCAGAGGTTTCAGATGTTATATGAAGCCCTGTCTACTGGAAAAAAAAACCAGAGTGATGCAGTTCAAAGCAAAAAGAGGCAAAAAAATTGGCAAAAGCCAAAGAGAGATTGGAACTTAAGAAACATCATCTACAGATTTCTCACTGTTATGAAGTTACCTGAAATTTGACTCCTTAATCACTGTTCAAATAGCAAGAACCCACTGTACAATATGATCATCTCCAAAAGCACAGGCTCCATTTCTTCTAGCGACATTTAAGTTCTCTTGCTGACAGCTAGGATTTGCCCAAAGGTGAGCACTGCAGAATGCAGTCTGGCACGTTGGCCTTCTGGGAACATAGGAAGCAAAGTAAAAATTAATGAATTGTCAGTCAACAACATATATAGACATCCTGGAGAGAAAGCCCCTAAGTGCAGGGCAAGAAAATAAATCCCACACCACCAATTCATATCTCTAAGGGCAGCAAGACAACATGCATAGCACTATGAAACATAACTAGAATCTTCCACAAGCTCACCAGAGACTTATAAAACATGGTCTGCTCTTATTTCCTCTTGTTACACCTCAAACAAGGGTTTTATCCTTGTTTCCTGGTCCCTTAGTAGAAAAGAAGACAATATTGCTGTATCCTATTGCCACAGGATATTGCCTTACGACAGTCTCTCATTGAGATGTTTCCTATAAACAATTCCTGCTGCTATACTAATCCCGTAAGTGAAAAGTGTTCACAAATAATCAGTGGTGCTTCCTGATTTCTTCAGACATGCTACAGCATTACTGTTACATCTCTAGAGTTATCATCCAGCTTCCTGAAGCCTTTATGTCTTGCGCGTTCCCCAAGCCTCCACAAAGCAGACAGAGGATCCTGCCTACTCAGAACGAGACTATTTTTATAACAATTCTACAGTGTCAAAAGCAAGCACACACAATATCAAAGAGGGGAGAATCAGGTTCATCAGTTTTCCAGTTCCCTCAGAGATCAGTTCTAAAATACTTTGACCACAACTGCAATCTCCTCCCCACTGAAAGAAAATTACTCTTCAACACACACATTCACCACTTCACCCCGCATGCATAAAACTCACATGCTAGGGAGGAAAAAAAATACTTAAAAACCACAACAAGGCAATAATAAGAACAGGTGCTCTGTCACTGGAAGATGGTAATGAGCAAACAAAGTTTCTTGAGTAAATAAATGAAGGCATCAGACCCACATATAATATAGGCAAACTCTTTATTTTCAGTACTTCCAACAAGAGTTAGCTCTCTGGAAGTAAGAAGTGGTGGCACTGCTCATAATACTATGCACCAGGACCAAAGAACATAGTATTACAAGCAGTTAAGGAAAATTCCAGATACCAGCTTAGCACTGTCACATGAAATGGAAAAAAAAAAAGAAGGTAAATATAGTAATTTTTTTATTCAATAAATATAGAAATAGTTTACTTTTACACTTAGAGAAATGTCTTGTGCCCCAGACATCCTTTGAAAAACATTATTTCTGGAAACTTAACCCAGTAACTTTCTCCCTTCAAAACAGATCTTTCCCAGTGATTTTTCTTGACAAAAAGGCAATCTGGTTTAGCCATTTCTATCAAAAAGTTTTCAATAACACTATCTGATTTTATGTACACATCAGCATTAAGAAGACCTACTTTGCTGACATGCAGTAAGTATCCTTAAGTTTGTCTTCCTCGAATTACAGAAAGCCTTGTGCCTGTCCCTGTGCTCCCTCTTGGAATTGTCATCTGATAATCAAGAGCCACAGCCTGCACTGCTGAAGTGAATCTTCATATCACAGAGGGCACATCTCTGGCCACCACAATAGAAATTACACCATAAACAGTTTAAATTATTATACATATGATGTGACTTTCTTAAAGGTCTCACATGGTATGTCCATATTAGCCTTTTAGTTTGAATAAAGAATGAGCTTTTGAAGTGAACCTCCCCAAATCCTTGCTCCTCAATCACCAAGCAGTCTCTGAGCACCAGTGAACTAAACCAGAAGATGTGCTCAATAAGTCCACCTAGCATCAACTGCTAATACATGCCCAGTCTCAGCTGTTGCACCTCAATCTTTAATTGCAGCTTTATTTAAAAAAAAAAAAAAAGTGATTTTTACTTTACTTACATCATCAGATGGGAAAACTCCATTGCAGCACAAGTATTTTTGTTTTGAAAGATCCAAAAATGATTTGCAATTAGAAGAGGGAAAAGTTTGGACAACTAGTAAAATATTTTCCCTAATCCCAAGAGAACAAGACACAAGATTATTTCATTAACTAAAAAACAAGGAAGCAGATTTACAGATGGACTAAAATACATCCCACCTCTGCAGACTTGAGAGCCCAAGGCTAGCTTAATTAGAAGCAAACAAAAAATTGAGAGGACTGAACAGAACTGCAGGAAATTAACTCACATACCACATGCGCTAACAGGCCAAAAGCCAAAGTAACTGAAAATTCCTGAACTGACAGAGCACTTGTAGAGGAGGACCAAAATTCAAATGCACCCAGGGCACTGGCAGCTCATGGACACTAAGCTTGTACACATGGCCAGAGACGTTATGTGTCGGCTTCTCTCCAGCTATGCATCCTGTGAGCATCAGCCAGGATGGCCCCTGAACATGGACAGATATGCCACTGAGGCTGCACAGCTTCAGGAGCCTAGAAAATCACATAGTCACCAGGGTGGTACAGGCAGGTCAGAAAAAGCTGCATATGAGTGCTGGGAGAAAAGAGGGAAGTGAAGCAAAAACTTACAAAAACTAATTATACAAAAACTCCTACTCTATTTTGTACATATAAACCAATTTCATTCATTTCCTTTCAATGGGTGCCAGAGGCAGCGAACAATCTTAGTTAGATGCCTGAGGAATGCTAATTTTTTTTAGTTGAGCAGCAATCTGGATGACCAGTCCCATGCTACAACAGATGGTGTTACTGAAGAAAAAACGATGACAAACCCAACTCCTCCTTTGTTCTAACATAGGCTCGCTTGTTCACAGCAATTGTTTTGTTTATTAAATAACCAAAATGAAAGAAGACAGTAAAAATAAAGCTGTTAGATGAAGAGCTCCTGAAATTATTTTAGGATGTAGGTTAAGTTTTAGAAATTTAGACACAGGTCAAGATTTTTTGGCTGCAAATAATAGTCAGTGATCCAGGACATTTAATGGGCAAGAAGGGCAGCTTTCTAGGGCAAAGTGACCTGTCTTAGCCACTTGACTCCCAGCTTATGATACATGGAAGGGAATACAGGTCTGCTTAGCTAGACCACAAGCACACAGAGCAATAGAGACTATCAGAGATCTGACCTACAGCTCATGAGCAGGCTGGGTTCAGGTCATGTCAAGTCCTGTATTAACAGACAACTGCCCGCCCTCACACTCACAAAGTCTTAGCCAGCACTTACCAGCTGAAATACAATCCCACACAGACACAACACTGCTCCCCCACTATGGACAGCAGAAGGGGTCATAAGAAAAAAAAGACTTCTAAGACGGTAGCAAAAAATTAGGTATACTGGCATTCATTGTGGAAGGAGAGGCAGAACAGGAGGGAAAGGAGCCTTCAGGGATCACGACACAACCAGAGGATACAGTATTTCAACGATAAAACATCAGTTTTAAAGGCCAGATGTACTTCTTTGCTAGAAAAAAACAAATAAAAGCAAAACAAATCCTACCAAAACTACTGTACCATCCCAGATTTCAGAAAACTTGGCAGAATGAGCAGAAGTTGAGTATCTCTGCCACTACTGATGTGAATAAGCCCTTATTTTCCTTAGACATGGAGTTTTAGGGAAAGGAGAAAGCTCCCCTTAGCAGGCAAGTCTCACATCTGGAACCGAAGGCAGCAGACCAAGCATTAGAAAGAGGTGATGTGGTAAGAAATCAGGTGTGCTAGCACCTGAGAACTGGAAAATGACACTAACTCACATACATTGTCAGTAAGATTGAGAAGGGAATGAATTGTTTACAAAGCAGTGAAGAATAAAAGAGAAAACAGGAGAGGAAAAGAAAATGCATTTGAGAGTACAATGTATATACAAAAAGGTATACATGACTCTAAATGGTAGAAGAAAATAAATCAAGTGAGGACACAAAAAGGGGAAATTAAGATAAACAAAAAGCACGGTTTTCAAATTCACATATATTACATGAAATGATATTTCAAGCCCTGGCATGCCTGCACTTAATTGTGTCCTATGCATCTGCTCAGGCTATCCATGCAACCTCTCCCATAAATCTTGAGTTGCACCCTGCCACTCGTGAATTCAGCTCTCATCCAGACACAGCTTTTGCTTAGTTACTAGAGCTTCACAAGCAGACATTGTGTCTTGGCCACCTGTAGCCTGAAGAAGGGGAGAGAAACTGAAGGAAATTACTTACTTCAGAAAAGTATAAGATGCTGAATTCAGTCCAAAAAGAGAAAAACTTGACCAAGTATGTGTCCTTGTTAACAGCCTCCAGACTGGGTCAAAGCACTCCTTGGCCTATTGTGGCCTTGCAATATGTTCCCTGTTGGTTTTCTTATATACTGTTCTGCAGCATTTAAAAAAAATAATAATTGGGCTCTTGGCATTCATCTCTGAGAATTCTGGGGAACATTCTGAGTTCTTGAAAAACACTTGATTTTGCTCCTTTCTAGAGCCCTTAAAGGGATTATTATTACAAGACAGAGTGTTACGACTTTATCTGTGGTTCTTGAGGAACAGAAGGACTTATAGTTTTAGACTGATAAGGGTACCTTCACCACAGGATAAATACTGGACCATTTCAATAGCTAAAGGATACCTTTTATCTATAAAATGTTCTAAAAACGTACAGCTAGGAAGCAAAAAACCAGACTTATGGGTAGCTTATTACAACCACATTTTTAACCATGCCTTGTAAATTGAGTATTTTTCCTGTAAAAACATCCACTACACACTGGGAAATACTCATCAGTTTATTATACACAACAGTAAGTGTATGTATTACTTTAAATTGTACAAGACCATTAATCACAGCACAGTCAAGTTATTAAAGCTAAAAGTCAACATCTGGATTTCTCCAAAAAGCAAAATACTATGGATACTGTTGACTGATTACAGTAATATGTGTTATTTGAGAAGGTTCATTAAAAATAGTTCTGTTACTCTTAACTCCTAATATCCATGTTTAAATGTTTTCACCATCAAATTGCCAGTGCTTCAGGAAATTGTTACTGGGAAGAAGGTTGTCATAAACACACCATTTGGGAGGGAGGGCAGGGAAAATTACCTACCTGTTATAATGACTTTCTTCTAAGTAACAAAACCCACTCTTACATGATATCTGTAAAGTAGCAAGAGAATTATTCGACTCTGACACAACATGGGGACAATGTCGCAAGACACAACATGGTAATATGCCACCAACATGGTAATACCAACCATGTAACTACTGTCATCTCTTCACAGGCCAAGGGAGATACTTTTGCTAATTTTATTTCCTTTTCACTTACCATTTCTGTCCTAAATAAATGAATCCACTCCTTGAAACTCAACAACAAATCCTTCAAGCCCTTCACTGTCAGTGATGAATTGGCATGAGCCCTAATATAAACACAGCAATGAGTTTTCCTGCATATATCCAAGTCCATCCCTTCTTGCCCTCATTCAGAGTTGGGATGCCTGAGTCCCCAAGCAGTTTCATTCACTCTATAGCTATGCTACCAAACCTTAAAGAAAATAAACTGCCCACATAACCCCTACTCAAAGGTTCCCTTCACACTTTTTGCCCTTGACAATGTGGCAGCCGCTTGCCATCTCTGGAACAAGAAACAGCCACCAAGCTGTCAGCAAGAGAACACTGATTTAATTAATGTTGTGACTTTACCAATTCTGTCTTGTCAGTAAGATTTAATAATCAGCCCTAATAATCCTAAAATGTTAATCTACTAGAAAGTACCTTGTTTTAACCTATTAATATTATTCACGTTGCAAGATCACTGAGAAATCACACCACAAAGTGGCTTCCATTGTTCCAGCCATCTTAATTCATTGCAAACAGCATAAGCAAATAACAATAAGCGACCTCCTGTCCAAAAAGGGGTTGAAATCTTAAAAAAAAAGAACACCAACAAACAACACCAAAGCTGATCAATTTAGGGAAAATTGTGGTGTTCCACCCTTCATTCACCTGAGGAAAGCGGGATAGTGCAGTATCACGAGGAGGATACTTTCTTCTAAGATGTTTCCAGAATGTTTTGGAGAACTGGCACAATCCCATTAGCAGTTATTCATATTATAGGTGCACATGTAAACACACAGGCCCAAGAAGTAAAGGTTCTGGTCAACAAAGCAGCAGTATACAAGTTACAAGAATGCAAGACTTTCTTTCACAACACTTAGAAGTCTTTTATCGACTTTTTACCTTTCATCTCTCACCCTTCTAACATGCTATTCCCTGCAACAATGCAGTATTTCCCATCAGTCAATCAAAAAGGCAAACAACTTGAACAAACAGTGCCCCAGACACTGATTGAAAAGAAGCACCATGGAGTCCATCCAGCACAGGACATGTGTAGGACAGACAAGGAGACACACGGATGGTGATTAAGAGAAAACTAGGAGAAGGCATGGAGATAAGAAAATCCCCCCTGCCTACAGCAATACCTATTTTCTGTTAGAAACAAGACAAACAGATCTAGGCATCATGGAGCGGCTAAAGTGCAGACTGGACCTGAATACCTGGATTCCTGAAAAAATTGATTAACCAATCCCTCCCACACCCAAAAAAACCCTAAGTGAAGGTAAACAAAGACAGGACAGAAAGTACATTTAATGAAAAAATGCTTCCTGGCAGCATCTAAATTTGAAATTGCTTTTGGGAATGACACCTCAGCTCCCAACCTCAATTAAGGATTCAGTACTTCTAAACAAACATGCATTTGGCACCTCTTTCTCCACTCTTTTCATTCAATTCTGAAATAGCTGTAATGCTAGTACCCAGACCTAATAATCAGGCTTTACTACCTTCAGTCTTCACCTCTATTCCTCATCTCTAAATTTTCCATTACATGTTAAAATGCACTTCCATAAATAGTCTGGCAAACAGAAGACACAGAGTCACTTTCAAATGAACACCTCTGCAGGGCACCAGAACTGAGGACGGGATAGACAGTCTTCTGGTCTTCAGATAATCACCAGATTACAAATTGCAATAGTCTTATTTGGTATCATCAGAGAATATTTTGAAACCATATAATTTTTCATAAACCTGTTTTTGAAATATATTCTACTATCTGTTCATTATTATCAACTTCATTAGAAAATTATATGTATTGGAAAATATATCATAAACATCACATTTGTTGGGCATCAAGAAATATACTAGGATAGTTTGGATATTATCTGAGTTCAGAGTACTTTATTTTTGAGAAAGCATTTTAAACAGGTAATGTTGGCTTCCTAAGGGGAATACGGAGCATATAAAAATGCAATCAAGCAACTACACTGGCAGCAGAGCTGTCTTCTGCACATGATCCAATACAGTTACTTGGCATTACTGCATGTCTCAGACTTTCTGAAGCATCACAAATGGTGATGCTTGCACACTTCCCATACTGCTGAGATGTGACCACTTGTGTTCTGTCAGAAATGGTGGAATCAAGCATGCTTCCAAGTGCCTGTCCCAGCCATTTCCCAGTTCCAGCCTCAAGTAAGACCCAAAGCCTTATTGTCCCTTCCCACCTACCAGCCTAGACTTATGTAGAAAGAAAACCTAGGAGCAGAGATCAAAAAGAAACCATAGTGTTATCTAAACAGAGCACAATTCCAGTTTATGATGTGGCACACATTCAGGGTCCAGTTAGCTACTGCCGATAACTCTGTGGCTAAAGAGTTACTGGGCAACTAGGGGGAGGAATAAATGACCTGTACATGTATTTGCCAAACCCCCCCCCCCCCCAATGTTACAAAATACAGCACCTCTTGGATAAACTGCATGTCTTCCTTCTATGCAGTTTCATTAACACAGCTGTACAGTTTAAGCAGTCAAGCTTTGTGTCTGGCATCACTTAAAATCCCTGCCATTCCCGCTCAGGCTGCAGCTCAGGTTCAGGAGGGTGGGCAGGGAGATGGGTCTGTCCTGCCTGCAGTCTTCAGCCCAGCTCTGCTGTCTGAGCCTGCATGACCCCAACTCTCACTGCAGCTAGCAGGCTACTACGCGAAGTTCACTGCAGGCATTAAGCTCACCAATAACTGCGTCACCCTTTTACCTTATGGCTGGACTCAACTTTATTTCCTCTCTATGCCTCAACTAGTCTTTTTCACAATAGATGAGGATTTTAAGTGTAAGCTTTCAGAGTTGAAAAAAATGACCAGATAAAATAACTACTTCTATTACCAATCAGAAAACTAAAAAAAGCTCATTTCAACAATGTAACACTATATATGATAAATAACATATTAAGACATCTAAAAATACTTAGATTTTTTAAAAAAACATTATTTCAACTGACCTTGCTTAAAAAGCAGCATGAGAATTACAAACCTTACTGCTAAAGTGTTCTAAATTATTATGTTCAAAGCAGGCTATTCCTTCATCTAGTACAAGTCAGTCTCACGCTAGGAAAATGACCAATACAATAAAAACTGCACATTTATATTCTAGACAAATATATAGAATAACCAGTTCATATCATCACTGACAGTCTGGTACATGTCGTCATCAAAGACATTTGATTTTGTTGATCTCAGATTATTTATGGCAGCCTTGAGAATGCAGGAAGTTCTTCAAAACAAATATCATACAGAATTTGGATCAGTAACAAAATATGAAAACATTTTGAAAAAATGACAAAGCACAAGGGAAAAAAACTATTATGCAGCCAATACTTTCAAAACCGAACACCCACTTGTAACTGGCAATGTTTAAGTCATAGAGACAAAAATGCTTGCCCAGAAATGACATATGAACTGAAGGCTAAAATGTGAGAAAAAGAGAAAAATGCTTACCTATGAATAGAAAAAGAAGCGATGGATCTAATGAGGGATGCCACTGCTCCAACCTTAGCAGCTTCCACTGCTCCCTGTGATCTGTATTGCACAGTTTCACCATAACTGGTGAAAGGTTCATTGTAGACAACAATCTTCCCCTTGGCCTCCTGAGCTCTTTTGTGCAGTTCATCAAAAGAGGCTACCACTATAACTTCTGCTGTAATTCCTGAAAGAAAGTATTACAAGTGTCTTTAACATCGCTTTCCTATAACTCTCCTATAGCCAGTTTTAACAGACAAGCATGGATTGTGAATACAGGAAATCAGATTTAACTTCTTAATGGCAAAGGAAGACTATGTGGAATGCTTCATCAGGGACTGGTACTAAAGAGCTATAATAGCACTCTGAACCAAGTACACACAGTTCTGCAAACCATGCTATCAGGTTGGTATTCAAACATAAGTTGAAGGGCAAGAAGGATACACAGGGGGAATTCTGTCCTCTGCATGTGCTTTAATGCCTCACTGCAATCATTTATAGTACAAAAACATTTGCAAAATCTGCCTATGGGATTAATAAAAAAAGATAGTAGTCTTTTCATGGAACTGTTTTGATGTGTTGCTAAACAACTTCTCTTAACATAAGACAAGTGGAAGCACGTATTCTTAGACTGAAACACAAAATTATTTAATCCATAAATGAAATTAAAGCTCTGCAGTTTGAACAAATGTTACAGTATGCTTATGAATTTTAAAAAATCTTCATATTTAATTCAGGAGAATACCACAGTTCTACTGGATCTCCTTCTGCGCGTTTTCCCAGGAACCCATCTTTCCCAGTTATGATACAGAGAACACAGGCAGGTACTTCTGCAAAACTATTCACATGTGGTAAGTTATATCCCACCAAGCTCTTTGTTTTTAATAGTTGGAATAGTTTTGAATAGCTATATTATCTTGCTTGAAAAAATACAGGATTTTATAGATAAGTTGTTTTTCCCAAAGCCAGAGAATCCTTCTAACTTTTTAGAATATTAATTGAGGAACTATATTTCATAGCATTTAAGAAGTAATTCATTAAAATGACCACTATGCTTAAAATGCAATTTTGTTGATTGGTTACAGAGATAAGCAGAAACTGCTTAACAATGTGGGCTGGTACTTTTCTTCTAAATATAGAAGAAGTAATGGATGCCTAAAATTTTAGTGTTGTACGTTTCACCTAAAAGCCACAAAATATGTCAGTGAAAACTAAAACTAATAACAAATGTCTAGCAAGAATTTGTCAAACTATCATGTTTTTAAGAAGAAATAGTTTCTCCTTTGAAGTCTTTTTTTTTTTTTTTTGTGATGTAAGAATTATTTGGAGAAGATTTCAAAGGCTTATATCTGAGACTGTAATACATGAGAAGAACTGATAGAAAAATAGGAAGATCACCTCTTCCAGCACCTGTGTATCCAGGCTCATGGCTTCTTTAAGATCAAACTATAATACACTTCAAAACCTTAAAGAAACTATTTCACACAAAAAAGTTTCGTTTCTTAACAGTGCACCACTAAGAGGGCAAGAGACATCTACTGCTACAGCAAAAGCCTGTAAGTTTTAGCTACAGGACTAACCTAGCATGAGAGGTGTAAAAATTTTAACTGAATAACTGTTCAGATTCTTAGCTTTACAAAAAGAGGCACAAAGAGACAAACCAGAGAATCACCTTCAAATTTTACTAGTTGTTGTTGGCAGGTAGGAGAGCGTGCTAACAGACTCCAGCTGCTTCTAATGAACTGCAGCTAAGGAGCATCCCCGCAACAGGATCATTCTGGGTATGGAACTGTGCCACTGGAAATAAAGCCAGGTATCTGAAAAATTTTGTTTTCCGCAAGAAAAGTCATGGTTTCAGTAAGTTGATACTGCAATCCATATCTCATATTAGCTCTCCCCAATGCCCCACTTGGATCATGCAGCAGGCACTGGAAGGGCACACGTTGTATTAGTGATTGTTTGTCAAGGGAAGCAAGGAGTGTAACTCTTCTTGACTTTACTGCATTAATGAATAAACACCAACTCTGGATGGTTTTTAAAGAATGCTACAGACAGCTAGTAACTATCTATAATCCCTAAGAAATATCACGGAGAAGTACTTTTATGGCCCTCTGTAGACAACAGGCATCAGAAGTTTGTACAGTGAGCTTTGTGGGAATTAAAGCTAAGGGAAAGAACACAGAGCTGCAAACTCCAGCTCAGTATCTCTACTTTTGAATGTTCCCAAAGCTAAATAAAGCCATCCTTTTACAAAACAAAACAGAGGTTCTCCCTGCAATTTTAACCTAATGACAGCACAGTATACATAAAGCATTGATTACAGTGCTTTCCGTAACAAAGTAGAACTTCACTCTTGGGTAACTTCTGACTAATTCAATGACTCATTTGAATTTTAGTCCCACTTTATACCATTTCTACAAACTACCCTAAGATCTCCTGTGCAAAAGGGAGAAATGAAACAAAAAAACCCAACAGTTTATCAGTTTAAGGGGAATGAGTTATTCCTTTTAAAAATGGGAAATGCCTCACCTTACTGAGCCTTTAAGCAAATTAACAAAACTGCACCCCTAGCATCTCCTACCAATCCAGTGCCTCCTGGCTCTGCTTCCCATGTCGAAAGCAATTCTATATCTTTCTTACTCCTATCGTTATCTGATCCAGAGCTTGTCTGTGTGTTATTGAACAGAGTCTTCAGAAAACCCATGTAAGGAGGGAGCCGGATTGCCTGCTTACTTAAGCAAGATGTAAAGATTACAACCCACACAGTCCAAAAGATGAATACAGAGCATTCGGGAAATTAGCTAAGTAAAGGGCTTGAAGTGTAGAAGACAGAATTATGACATGATAAACTTAGCTGAAGCTGAAGACTATCTGTTCTCACCATGTGAAATATTATAGATATTGTTGGATTGGGCCAGTAAGCAAGAGAATCTATGTAGTACCATGGGTTTCCTCTCATTTCTCAAATTAAACAGCAAATTGTACCCTGTCATTTCTGAGAATTAAGGTATAGGAAGGGTGTTAATGGTGGAAACAAGCAGGCAACTTTCAATTACCAAAAAAAAAAATATGTATTACAAAGTCCTCTGTACCCAGAAATGTACATTTCTATCTAAACACTTGGATATGCCACAGCTGTGATGATCACACTGTCAGTTGAAATAAATCACGTGGTACGCATTAGCAAAGTCTACAATCCGTCACAGGTAGAAGGCAAGACTGATTAGTCACTCTTTATTAGCTACAGAAAGTCCAGGTTTTTATATATATATAAAAGCACCTGTAAATCAGCTGTCTGCAACATTGCCATACATCAGAAGTCTGATTCTTGGCATGAACAATTCTGTCTGGAGAGTCACCTCATAGCACCTGCTTACCTGCCAGCAATCATGCCAGAAGATTAGTTCGAAGGGAATTCCTCACAAGATAACTTATTCTCTCCAAGTTTAAAAGCAGTGAATATTTAAGCCATTTTAGTATCTGGAGCTATGCATCTGTTTGTATTAGGAACAGGTTTCAGAGAAGAGTAATTAAAAAAAGGAAAATCCACCTTATTATCAGATTTTAAAAACTGATGAATCTCTATTAAAACATCAAGGAAACTTCATACAGAATACTGTTGCTATTCTTGACCACACCAGGGCAAGACATGGCAAGGCTATACCACATCAAGTATCAGGAATTCCTGAGATTTGGGAACCCAGTCTCTATTGTTTTTTATTTATTACTATACTAGAAACACTCAACTCACAAACACACAGAAATTCAACCTTGTTAGTTACAATCAACTGCTGTATTAAAAGAAGAATTTAGCAAAGCCAGAAGAAAATATCATTTGCATACTGTTTAATCATACTGGATACTAATTTCCTCATTACCCAATTATGGTCTTACTCTTTTCTTTTTGTCCCCCAGTGTCATTTTTGTCATCCAGTTAACAGCAACAGTCCCTTGGAGATCTAGTTAGAAAGCCAAATGCAGTCATCATTAATTTGACAATTTTTTTCAATAACAGGAAGCGAACAACTCACTCCTATGTACCTTCCAAACTTCATTTACTTCACACTGTGTGAACATAAGAATTATGATTTCTCTTACAAATAACACTATGGAACAGCAATGTTGCTGATCCACATGCACTGCAGCTGCCACTGTCAAATAAATAATCCAATGGGCAAGGCAATTTTTGCTTAAAACCACTGAAATTTGGTATTTTTAGGCCTAGACAAAACAAAGCTGGAAACTACATCGACTAAGTCTCCGCTAGACTTCCCTGTGAGTTATATATTTAAAATTTTTGCATCCTAAGCATAAAATAGTGCCTGAAATATCAACACAAAAATTCAACAACACATCTAATTGTTCTGGTACTGGTGAAGATTTTGAAACTGAGGAAGAACATATCTGAAACATGTCCTGGCCTCTGCAGTCATGAGAGCAAGAGGGAGACAGAGTGCTACCTCCCCATTCATCAGAACCAGGCATCAGGACACCAGGACCAGGAAATCAAGGCACTTCTTCATGGTAGGAAGAAGACAAAGAAAGAGTATGAGCAGCAGCACACCACAAGAGCAGCACACGAAGCCTTGAAGTCTACCTGATGATTGCAGCTCTGCTTCACAGAGCAGTGACATAAGACCACACTCGTTTCTTGTCTACTGGATGGCTGCCATTTCTCAGATTTCTCCATTTCCATCTCAGCTCTCCCACAAAGCTAATTTAGCCTGGAAGCTGCTGCATCAAGGTATACCGTATACCGTGCTGACCCTAAGCACATGCAGGTGGCAGCCCCACACTTTTCTGACCTTAGCCTGGCTAATCCAGTTGTCCTCCAGACCTGACCATCTCCCCAGGATTGAAGTACCATGGCCGTGCTTCTTTCAGAAAAGGCCCACACGCACACTGTCTTGTGCCTATCTGCAATGTAGCTTCTTTCACAGAGTTACAGAGAAGTTCTTTTGCATGCATCACTGGAAAGAGCTGCACATACAAAGTTACAGTGTAGCAGCTAGGATGTGCAGTTCTGTAAAAATGGCAGTCTTGGATCCTGATGCCACATCACCCTGCACAGACCTGGAGCTTGTGCCAGGATCAATACTCCTGGATGAGGATGTAAGAAGATGAAGCACACAACAGTGAAAAAGTAGATATATATGTCTGGAGATAGGGAAGAATGGTAGTTGTTGGGGCAGGTCAAAGAAAAGAAGGTTTTGGGGAGTAGAGAGAAAAGGCAAATATATTCTTAAAAGCTAAGTAAAATTAGGGACCTGGCATTATATCCTATTTAGATTCAGCATCCTCTAAAATCAGCCCAGAAAACATTTTTCCCTTCAACTTCTTACCTCTTTTAAAAACATGTCACTTTTTAGCTCTCTCCAGGAATTAATTCAGCTTTCCCCCAATGCCCCATGTAATTCAACAAGATTTTCAGAAAAACAAACCCAAATTCTGGGTCCATAATGAACTCATCAAATTAAGACTTAGTGTCAGGCTGAAGCAAATGAAAGATTCATATCATCACTTATTTTTTTTCTCCCTCAAAAATTATTAGCATGTACAGAAAATTTAAAATCCTTTAACACCTAGAAACACATTTGCTCTATAAACACATATCAATATGTATTGATATAAGAATTATAATATGAAGAAAAGGTTAAATATTTTAGGGGAACTGTGAAACGAAGAAGAGGGCTTTTATCAGGAAGAAAGATTCTGTAAACTCTGAATATACTTCTGGAAAATGTGACCTCACCTACTCTCTGGAACAGCAAAGAGAATTACTTCATGAAACTAAAATTACATAGGAGAGTTATCCAAAAGGATATGAAGCTACTCAGCTCTGATGCACAGCACAGAGACTAAACATATTACTCTGTTCTTTAAGAAGAACACAGAGAAAAATAAACACTATATAATAGTTACATTTTTGACAAATATGACTTACAATTTCCAGCAAGTACCGGATCTCATTAGAACAGTTTGGTTTCAAAAACATGTAGCTTACTGTGCAGCAGTAAATCTTTGCAGCAAGGGGGCTGGACCCAACACCCTGCATGAAGTCTTGGATGCCAAAAGAGCAGGGCAACAGGTCTGGTTCTCCCAGAAGCAGCCCTGCACAGGGCACAGTCTCGCAATGCAATGTCTGGGAAGAATCAGGCACCCAAGAACAGGATCCAGAAAAAACAGTTTTGGAGCACACAGGTGCCCAAGGTAGGAAGTACCAAGGGCAACCACTCCCTTCTTATCAAGATGCCAGTCACTGCAGGCTGTCCCCCAGGAGGGAAGGTGACAGTGCCACCCTGCTGTGCACGCATTTCCCATGCATGCAGAAAACCTTGCTCAAATCCTGCCTCTGTTAGTGTGAGGCGGGAGCATCTGCTGGGCTTACCATCCTTGAGGTAACCACCTTCAACTCAGCAACACTGAAAAGGGCCAGGAATTGAAAATTCAATGTTTAGCCATTGCCAATCTGTACAGTTCACTCGAATGTTCATTAAAGCAGTGACTGGAACCCATGTCCTTCCCAGACAGCATGTCCACCCCAAAGCCACACAGCTACTCCTACTCTCTAAATCTTTGAAATGCCACTGCACTAACTTTTGGCCCAGATGCTGGGCCACTGAACACCACAGTGTCTGAAGTCCTTCATGGACGTCATCTTTTACATTCCAAGAAAAACAGTAGCATAATTATCTTACCACAAGCAGTGTTGCTCTAAGTAATAATAAACAATACAGGCATCCAATACTGAGGCTCATGGTCTCGAGATGTGAATCAATAGCTCCTCACACGTAGAAAAAGAGGGATCCAGTGAAGACAGGAGGGCGGCTTTGCCGTGCACTCTGCTCTCATGCCTATGACTCTCTCCATCCCCTGTTCTCAGCACTGAACCTCTCATCAAAGGGGGTACCCAAGTCCCTCCAGAAGGATATCCTTCTCTCCCAGTAGGTCAGCATCCAAGATGCTAGCAACTCAAGGGTAAATCCTCTGGTACACATTAAAATTAACTTTTTTGTTGGCCTTTTGTTAATTTAGCTGAATTCCCTAACCCACTTCACCACTGAGAAATAAAAAAGAAGGGTCAGAAATGGGGAGAAATACATCAGTCAAGACTGGGGCCAGACCACTTCTTTCAGCAGCATCCCTGGCTTAAACAGCCTGTGAGCCTATAGCAACAGTACACACCTTCAACAGCTTCAAGACACATATTATCCCCATTCTATAAATAACAGGCTAGAACTATTTTCATATTATCTAAGTGACAAAACTCCCACCACCTTCTATAAGAGCAGGACTGGACCAAATGTTGTTGACAGTTAAACAAAAAAATCCACAACTTCAACACAAAAACTAGTAAAAAGTCTGCCAATACATCTTCTTCATATTTATATTATTTCAGTTTTGCTGCAACAAAAAGTACACAGAAACCAGAGACTGTTCCTTTTTTAAGGAGGCATTTCAGACAGGCTGCATTCTGGGGTTGGTTTTACTTGTCAGTATTTTTTTAAAATGAAAGGGCAGGGTCACCCATCAGGAAAAAAAAAAAAAAAGGCATTTTAAAACACATGCAAAAAATACGAATTCTTTGATACTTTATGGTCAAACATCTGCTAAACTACTACTTTCTTTCAATTATGGGATTCTCAAAGCAACAATTATATCTATTTTCCTCAGAATTTGGGGGATATAATCAGTACTACCAGAAATCAACACAGCCTCTCTACATATATATCCGTATGTTTTGCCAGTGTTGAAACACTGGAAATGAGACAAGGACATTGACTAAATATGGTTAACCTCCAGTTTGTCAGCTCCCTAAACGGAGCACTTTCTAACATTCAATCCTGTTTGTTACCTAGGAATACATTTCTTCAAGGTGGTGACCATTTTCAATCTCTGCTGACTTCTGGAAATCCAGGCCACTTTGTGTTTCAAGTTTCTCCTCTCCCTGTCACTAAGACAGGCATGAAAGTAACTCCCTCCTTGTAAGGAGATCAAAGGAAGTGAAAACTTTCTCTTTGACACAAACCTTCAAATCTTGGGATACACTGAAAGGGAAAACTTTTTTGTCCTCTTCAATAAAAAAATCTAACCTTTTCTGTGCTGCCCCTTTTTGCTGTGTAGATCAGACTGAATCTGGAAGCTTGACATCCTGGCATATTGCCCAGTCCTAAAGAAGAATAGGGAAATGTGGATTTATCCATGAGATCACAAGGTACTGAAAAGCCTCCTGTACATAATCAGAACTGTTTCAACCCCAAGTAAGCCAACCAGCTCTATGCCAAATTCCTATTTGAGTCAACATGGGAAAATTACAGCAAATCCAATAAACGAGTAAAGCCTTGTCCATGTCCCCTAATGTTTTCAACCCCATAGGCATGGATTAGATAGAAGACCTGCAGGAAGAGACAGTCCTTGTAACCTGGAGTCAATGCTGGCTTGGGCTCCATGGCTAAAATACTGCTACTATTTAAGGCTTCCTGTTCATGCCCCAAAGAATCATGGATTTTTTTCCATACTCACATGGTGTACGCCAAAATGGAAAGTGAGCAGCCTCAGCATGTGCTCTGGCCATTGGGTCACTCTTAGGAAACACTGGTGTGAATTTCCATGGACAGAAAGGAAAATAAACCCTGAATTTCCAACATCCAAAGCCAGGTTTCTAACCATTGTTAGGTTACTGCTGTGTTAATAAAGAGCCCTTCAGAGCACTAGCTCGGGGAGTTGAGCTCCAGGAGGAGCTCTGAGGGCACCAGGGCCGCCGAGTCTAACATGAAACATTAAGCACATCCAGAAAGAAACAACATTTTAAGTTTCTGCCAATGCTTCCTCTTTTCTTATCTCATCAGGTCTCAAGCCTGGGGACGCATAGTGGGAAGAGAGGAATACAGGAGATAACTGAGAGGATGAGAAAGGAAGAAATGGTCTCCTGTAGCTCCTGCTCGGATGGGGCAGTCACCCCCTCTTGTATTAACCCTATCCCCAGACCTTAAAAGACAAAAAGTCTAGCCAGTGCTGTCCTCTGGTTCTAAGTAGGCATCATTAGTGTCAAGAAAGAGATCTGTGGTTTGTAAACTGAGAGGTCTGAAACATATCCTTGATAGAAAAACTGATTTAAAATGCACAGTATCTGTCAAGCTAATACCAAACACCTTCAGGGATCTCCTGTACAGTTCACTTTAGAGGCAGCTCTGAAGGGTGTCTTTGCAGAATCCAGGCACCGACGACCAGCTCATGAAGCCAACATCTGAAAGCCAGTCCCCAGCCTTTAACACGTCCTTCTGGCAAAGCTCAGCACAGCAGCGGTAGATCTCCTTGGTTTGATCCCATGCAGCAACAGCAGCACAATGCCAGGAGAATCAGCATCAAGAATCTCATATTGAGTTGTATTACTTTGATTGCAGGATGACTCACACTCCCACAAGTTCTCGGCTAAAACGAGACAAATCAGAACTACTCATATTCCCTCACTGCGGGAAATCGTTCAAATATTTCTGATGTGATTTAGGGCAGCCGCCTATCCCTTTTTCCCATGAACAGGGCACAGTGACAATTGCTGGTTAGAGCAGAGAGAGCAGATCTGGGAATGAATTCTTCAGAAGTGATGAGATGGTGGTTTTAATAGTCTAACCACACATTTTTTTATTCTGTGCTTGGGATGAGCGCGAGTTTTAGGACAGGCGCTTTTCTGAGCAGCACACCTTGCAATTCTCTTGCCTGGAGAGGCTGGTGACAAGCAGCTCTCACCAGGCATTTCCGTCAGTCAGGCAGCCGGTCCAGCGATCGGAAGAACAGGAGCCAAGAGCTCACCAGGGATCAGCTACCCCACATAACCTCTTCAAGCACAAAAACCTGTCACAGCTTGCACAGAGCAAGATGAGACCAGCAGAAATCGTAACAGACACAAACAGTAGGATAGATTTTAAGTCAGAAGGTAAGTAATTTAATCAAAATTATTCCACCAAGTGTGAGAAACTGCTCACTCTTCTGTGAGAGATCTCATTGACATGCAGTCTTCTAGCACCAACACATACACCTCTTCAGAAACACAGCAGACCTCAGATGAAAGTGAAGGTGAGAAAGAATAATGTGGGTTTTTTGAACATTACTCAGTATAAACCAGCGCTGGATAATACAATCTTATCTTCCAAGACATCACCAGCCACAGGTACTAGCCCAATCATTCAGTCATCAGTATAATAAGATCTTTACAGATGAAAAAGAAGGACATGATTAGCCTCTCTGAGCATTTTTAAACATGTAAATTCAGTATGTCTCTAAACGAAAAAAGTCAAACCTAGGAGTAAGACCAAGTAAGTACAAATAACTACACAGCTTAGAAAGGGAAGCAAAACCCAGACTTCTGAGAATGTGAAGATGTTCACCAAGATTACATTGCTCTTCGCAGGTTCAGTAACACTTGCTCAACACCAAAAAAGCCATTTTAATTTTAGGTTCCTTTTTAGGAAGCTTGGAATAGGGCTGGAAAGGATACAAAATAACTTGTAGGTTTAACCCTTGCTATAAATATTCTCCTACCAAAGCACTAAGCCCTAGACGTATCATGGGATAAACAGATTTTTAGGTTTTAGTTGTTTTGCATCTTAGGCATGCAGTTACCTCAATATGACAAATACCTCAGACAAACTTTACAGTAGCAGTTTACCAAACCAAGTAAGATTTATTCCAAACATATCTTAAATTACCTAGTTTTACTTTGTTGTGTTTTGAAGGGCTATATATTTTTTCTAAACAAAACCAGCTTTTATTCATTATTTGTTTCATTTCAAACAAAAAGCTCACTATCACAAAAATTTACACAATTCATAAAAAAAATTATGAGTATCATGTTACCTTTTATTTCCTAAACTAAATTTATTTTTTCATAAAGGAATAAGAATGTTTTTGAAGCAGTCTAGAAATAAGTCTATTGTTCTTTATGAAGAAGGTTGTCACCCGGCCATTAAATAGCAATCCTGAGAAAGACCCACATCAGTATGTACAAGAAGAGAATCTTATAAATCATTCCGTTTGCAAGCAAGCTAATAATTAGGGGCTCAAAACACCTGAATTTTGCTGAGCCCAGCTAACAATGATCCTTGTTTCCAAAGTAACATATCACATACGATCCACCAAAAGGCAACACACAGTTCAGTAACAGGTAAATGCCAAAGACTTTTCTGGGTGAGCATGAGTCAGGGGGAAGGAAAGGACACACATATACCAATTGCCATACTTAGCAAGGGGCTGGCACTTTCCAAGCTCAGCATGAAATTCTCTTCCTCTTTCTGCTGTCTTGTTTTATGCCAGAGTGAAGCGCTGAGCTTGGCAGGATAGGGCATGGCAAGAAGAGCACAAATTACGTGTCAACTCAACACTCCATGGATAACTTCTCTGGTCAAAATGAAAAAGAAAGGGCTGAAAAACCCCAGATTACAAGAACAAGTTTCCCACCAATCCCAATGGAGGAGCAGAATCTTTTCAAACAAG
This sequence comes from Strix uralensis, assembly GCF_047716275.1. Taxonomy (NCBI): domain Eukaryota; kingdom Metazoa; phylum Chordata; class Aves; order Strigiformes; family Strigidae; genus Strix; species Strix uralensis. Next base: position 149,796,497 of record NC_133972.1, on the reverse strand, counting down.
GTTCTGCAGTGTTAAACAAAAGGGTATAGATTTAATGGAGAGTTCAGGAATCAACTCTAATTTTACAAGTCAGTTCAACCAAACTGAATTAAACCAAACAACATCATTCACAACCATGTCATACAGAAAAGTCCCAGAAAAACTGCATCTTGTGTTGCAGAACTATTATAGCAGGAAAAAAACTTCAGTTCGACCATTGAGAAAAGAAGTTGTTAGGGGTGTAATACAGTTTGGCATTAAAAAGCAAGAGATACTTAATTCCAAATTGAAGAGTTACCTTCTGGAGGAGTTGCAACACTGCTCCCAAGTCCCAAAATAGCAATGCTGTGGTTCCTTGGTTCCAGCATCATTGCAAACTCTTCTCCTCTTTCCCAGTGTGGTACCTTCACAGGCTCCAGATGCACATTTTCCAGCCCGTCTTCCTGTAGGGCTCTGAACATATACTTGATGGCTGCATCTAGATTTTTTGAACCACTGAGTCTGGGTCCTATGGTATCAGCAAAAACCGCTAATCTTTCATAGGATCGGTTCTGAGCTTTTCCATGAACAGCAAGATCAATAATTGCTTTAGCAATATCAGTATAGCCAGCTATCTCATTTTTAATGTCTTCAAATGTTTTCAGGTAACTGTCATCTCTTCTCAAAGATTTCCCAGCATACTGTGGTAATAAATTCATGAAAAATATTAAGAATATGTACTTCATTTTTTTCTCCTTTTTCTTTTCCACAGATGGTCTGTTAGAAAGACAAAAAGAATATAAAAAAAAAAATTATACAGCTATCAGCAATACTTTTTGTTATTTGGATTGGCAGACAGACCAAAATGAAGAGAAATCAGTTTATCATGAAAATGCTTTGATCAGAACTGGCAGGAAAGTAAACTCAACTTGGAGACACAATTATTGAAAGCAAATGAAAAAGATACTTAGCCCACAGGACACAATCTTTGTTGTGGCGTTCAGAAGCATCCTTGGAATGCTGCATCTCTTTAAATAATCACATCCTTCACTGAATCAAAACTCAGGGCTGTTCCCATCCAGGAAGAACTTTGCATCTCCTTCCTCTTAGGAGTAGGATTTGCCAGAAGTACCAAATCAAATATCTTCACACAAAACATCTGGACAAAAACATTTCTTAAACCATTAATGAATAAAAGTGCTTCTTAATCTCTGTCTTCATAATCAGGAAAGCACTTTCTATTGCACTAGAAAGACGTCAGAGCAATTTAGAACCAATGCCCCCAGGAAGAAAATATTAATTTCTTCATTGCATAAACCCATGACTACCAGAGAAACACAATTTCTTATTAACTGGTATATCTCCTAAGCACTGACTTCTCAGCACTGCAGAGAGGTGCACTGCCAGGGATGCTGATCCTGTGTTGAATACCAAGAGTTATCTTTCTTAACGCTTAATATTTTATCCATCTTATTGTTAAAAGTTCTCATTTTTGAGATCTTACAAATTTTCAATCCCATAAAACCGACAGTTTGTCTATACTATTAACTGAACTGCAAAAAAGCCTCTGGAATCATTTGGAGAAGTTGCAAAGCTCCTTTATAACATAGGAAGTATGACTAGCCAAACTCAAAATATAAAGGTCTTTATTGATATACACAAAAGGAAATGTAATTTTTTCATTTTCCTTTGAATATAAATCAGGCTGCAATTTGAATGATAAAAATTAGCAATAAGGAATAAGGGCTTTAAATCGGCATTATGAGACTTAAAAAAATAGTAATTAGTTACAGCCAAGTGAAGTGACAATTACTACCAGGCCAAAAAGATTTTCATTCAGCACTTTTGCCGTTTTCATGGACTTTCATGGAAATACCGATATTTTTGAAAAAGAATGTAATTTGCCTCAAAAAATAGTAAGTAACACTAAACACAAATCGTAGCCTCTACTCCACAAAGTGTTTTTCTCGGAAACAACTGTTCTACAAATAGCATAGGACTAATTAGTTGGCTAACATGGATAAAATATGGGTAAATCAGACTTGCATGGCAGAAGTATTACTAAAAGCTTTTGCTGGTAAAATTTCCACATTATCCTTCCTCCCTGTTTGTATTTATTTAGTATTTCTGAAGAGTAATATTCTTCATTATATAATCAACCTGAGGAATCATGACAATATATTTACCTTTATTTTTCATTCATAATGTTCTATACATACACAGAGCCAATACAAAGGTAGGGGAGAGGGTATGAGTGTGTGTATGTGTGTGTGTGTATGTATATACACCGGTATTTGCATACATTATATCCACATATGATAGTCACATGTAAAATATAAAAAATTCCTCCTTATTTTCACACAATTGCACACTACAGGAGCTTTAACCGAGCATTAATTCTCAGTCATTTTATGGAATAGGCAAATTTCACAATAACCAAATAACTTTGTAAATCATAATACCAGAAGAGACCACAATATCTACCTCATCTGACCACCACAGAACACTTATTGCAGGATATTCCTGAATTAACTCCCACCTCCAGAAGCCACACAACAAACCAGCAGTCAAGCTAATTCATGAGAGAATAAAGGTGAGGTTACACCAGTTCTGTGCCTCAGGGAGCACATGTCACAGTTGTATTAGAAGCTTCTGCAAGCTCCTTTCTGAATGATCTAAGCTAAGAAACCACTTATGTTTATTACAATGAACCACTAGATGAACTCATTTTCTCAAGATGTTAATTTTGGATCATTTTCCAGCATTTTCTGAAAATAAATAAAAATAAGCCTTTGACATAATGAAATTACCTTAATATACAAGGAATTCTGATGTCACATTTAATATGTAGCTTGTCCCATTTCTTCTCCTGTCCCCTCTTAGTTTCAGTGTATTTATATTTCCACCTAGAAATCTTTGTTTCAGTGTAGGTTGCAGGAACTATGCATTTGACTTCCCCTTGTTCAAGAAACATGCTGAGACAAACAAGAATAGGAAATTCAGATGTAACTTTGGTAGTTACAGTTGCCACTTTACTACAGATTTTTCTCAGATTTTTATTCACCTTATTCTTCCAAGGAAGCTTCACCTTAACAGTGGCAGAGCATGGAAAGAAGGGCTGAATTACCACCCTCAGTGAAGAGTCTAGTTGGTACTAAGAATGTGAATACTTACCCTTCCCATATGTTACCATAAGAAAGCACTTGTAACTTTAAAGTATAACTTCTGGAAGGTCAGCAAAGTGCATATCACACAATCACAGAATGGTTAAGGCTGTAAGGGACTTCTGGAGCTCATCTTGTCCAACCCCCTGGCTCAAACAGGACCATCTAGAGCAGGCTGTCCAGGACCATGTCCACATGGCTTTTGAATGTCTTCAAGGAGGGAGACTCCAAAACCTCTCCGGGCAACCTGTTCCACCTGTCACCATCACTGTAAAAAATGTTTCCTTATGTTCAGTCAGAGCCTCCTGTGTTTCAGTTTGTGCCCATTGCCTCTGGTCCTGTCACTGTGCATCACGGAAAAGAACCTAGGTCCATCCTCTCTGCACCCTCCCATCAGGTATTTATACCCACTGATGAGATCCCTGTGAGCCTTCTCTTCTCTAGGCTCAACAGTCCAAGATCGCTCAGCCACTCCTCAAATGGAAGATGCTCCACACGCTTAATCATCTCTCTCTTGTACTGGACACAATACTCCATGTGTGGGCTCACTAGAACTGAGCAGAGGGGAAGGTTCACCTACCTCAAACTGCTGGCAACATTCCTCCTAATGCAGTCTACCAGGCTGTTGGCCTTTGCCACAAAGGCACATTGCTGGCTTATTTAACTTTGTATCTACTAGGACACCCAGATCCTTTTCTGCAAAGCTGCTTTCAAGCTGGGCAGCCCCCAGCATGTCTTGGTGCATAGGGTTGCTCCTCGTCTGGTGCAGGACTTTTCATTTCCCCTTGTTGAACTGTCAGCCCATTTCTCCAGCCTGTTGAGGTCCCTGTGAATGTCAGCATAACCATCTGCTGTACCAGCCACTCCTCCTAACTTTGTATCATCTGCAAACTTGCTGAGGGTGCCCTCTGTCCAAGCATCCAAATCACTGAAGAAGACATTAGAGAGTACTGGAGCAAATACTGACTTCTGGGGGACATCTCTAGTTATTGGCCACCAACTGGACTTTGTGTCAATGATCACAACCCTCTCAGCTCAGCTGTTGAACAGGTTTTCAATCCACCTCACTGTCTGCTCATCCAGTCCATACTTCATCAGCCTCCCCAAGATCTTATGGGAGACCGTGTCAAAAGCCTTACTAATATCAAGGTAGACAATATCCATTGCTCTCGTTTACTAAGCCAGGCATTTCATCATAGAAGGTTATCAGGTTGGTCAAGCATGACCTCCCGCTTGGTAAATCCATGCTGGCTACGCCCAGTCACCTTCTTGTCCTTCATGTGCCTGGAAATTATTTCCAGGATGAGTTGTTCGTATCTTCAGGACTGAGGTGAGGCTGACCTGCCTATAGTTCCCTGGGTCCTCCTTCCTGTGCTTTTTGAAAATAGGCATGACATTTGCTCTCTTCCAGTCCTCAGGTACCTCTGTTGATTGCCATGATCTTTCAAAGATGGTCGAAAATGGCCTTGCAATGACATCAGCCAGCTCCCTCAGCACTCGTGGGTTTATTCCACCAGGGCCCATGGACCTATGGATGTCCAGTTTTCTTAAGTATTCTCTGACCTGACCCTCTTCACCAAGGGTAACACTTCCCTGTTCCAAACTTCCCCTCTGGTCTCCAGGACCTGGGATTTCTGAATGCTGGTCATACTAATAAAAACTTGAGGTGAAGAAGGTATTCAGTTCCCCAAACTTTTCCACGTCTTGTGTCATCAGGTCCCCTTCCCCATTCAGCAGCAGGCCCACCTTTTCCCTAGTCTTTCATTTGCTGTTTACATTCTTGTTAGTCTTCACATTCCTTATCAGGTTCAGCTTTAGGTGGGCTTTAGCTTTCCTAAACCCATCCCTGCATGCTCACACAGGATTTCTATATTCTTCCTAGGTCACCTGTCCCTGCTTCCATCTTCTGCATGCTTCCTTTTTATGTCTGAGTTTTGCCAGCAGCTCCTTGTTCATCCATGAAGGCCTCCTGGCATCTTTGCTTGCCCTCCTGCTTGCTGAGATGGTCTGTTCCTGAGCTTGGAGTAGGTGAGGCTTGAATATTAATAAGCTTTCTTGGGATCCTCTTCCCTCTTTCAGGGACTTATCCCACAGAACTTTTATCAAGCAGATCTCTGAAAGGGTCAAAGTCTTCTCTGCTGAAGTCCAGCACTGTGATCTTGCTTTTTGCCCTGCTCTTAGGATCCTGAACTACATTATCTCATGGTCAGGGTAGCCAAGCCTGCCTTTGACCTTCATACCACAACCAGCCCTTCCTTGTTTGTATGAGGTCCAGCAGAGCACCTCTCCCTGCTGGTTTATCTATTACCTGTGTCAGGAACCTCCTGGATTGCTTATAACCTGCTCTGCTGACCCTCCAGCAGATATTTGGACAGTTAAAGACCACAATGAGCATCAGAGCCTGTGAATGAGAAGCTACTTCTCACTGTCAGGGTCTCGTCTACTTGTTTTTCCTGATCAGGTGGCCTGTAGCAGACAGCTGCAACAGTGTCACCCATATTGGTCTGCTCTTTAATCCTTATCCATAAGCTTTCAGATGGCTCATCATCCATCCCCAGGCAGAACTCCAGGCACTCCAGCTGTCCTCTCACATAAAAGGCAACTCCACCTCTTTTTTCTTCCCAGCCTGTCCTTCCTAAAGAGCCACCCATTCCAGCATTCCAGTCATGTGAGCTATCCCTCCACATCTCCATGATACCAGCAAGATCATAGCCCTGCAGCTGCACACAGATCTCTAACTAACCCATGTTGTGTGTATTAGTGTACAGGCACTTAGAAGCATGGATTCATCAATGGAAACAGAAGAGGCAACCCACAACATTTTTGTGAGAGCTCTCTGATCAGCTCCCAAGAAGGGGGAATGACCCACCAGGCATCCATTCATAAGATGCCATCTGAAACGCCGACTGTGCAATGCAGAACTAAGACACAGAAAGAGTGAAAGGATTAAACCACATTTCTAGGATCCATAAACCACCAGAAAACAAAAACAAAAAACAGCGCACACACACAAGCTTTTTGGAGTCACCAAGCCTAGCTCAAATGATAACCAGAACGAATTGTCAGCCTTTCATAAGTCTTCATGGGTCTTTTCATAAACAGCAAGTTAAACAATAGCTTTAGCAATATAAGAACATTAAGCTATTCTCCTTAACTATTCAAATGTCCCTTAAACTTGAGATCAAGGCAGTAACAAATTCTTCACAGTGAAGTGTCATTTTCCCAAAAGAACAACAAAACTCATCTGTGATTTCATCTACGAATGATAAATCTATCACACAGATTTCCTCTCTCTCTGCAAGACAGACAGGGCAAAGGTCTTACACAACCAGGAGCAGAAGACTTGGGTTATCTCAGGACACTGACAGAGAACTCTAAAATGCCTTTTATAGTCTGAGTTACTGTTTATTTGTGGTTATACTATACAGAGGGTATTGGTGTATTTTTATTGCTATGCTCTGTACTTTCCCCATGTTCCTTCCCTTTGGACCAGTTAATTACATGCTCATAGACATCTTCTGCTAGAGACATCAGTAATTTTCTCAGGATGACCATACTCGTTCCCTGTTTTTTTGCCAAGCTCATCATCCAGAAAGAAGCAAGGAAGATAATCTGATTTCTGCCGTAAGACAAATACTTGCTGAGTGGAGTAAGACAACAACTTTGTAGTTTCAAAAACTTAAGATTTGGGGTTTTGTTTAAGGGTTTGCAAAATCTAGCAGACAAAGCTGATACATTTAGCTATTAAACAGAAAACACAGGGGGATTGTTTACTTAGCATTGGCCACCTCGAAGAGCTCCCAGCTACAAACTCCATGCATTTTTTCAATGGAGAAATTAAACCACAGTTATCACATTTCCCTTAACTAAGAAATGCTTCCTTTGCTCTTCTCAGCCTCACTCAAAACCAGCAGCATCCTCACTCCAAAGGCTTCCCCAGAGGAGCTGCATTTAAGAGCCGCACTTTGTCCAGGAATTCCCCACTGCACACTGAGAACAGACATGTTTCCACAGCTATTGTGGATTAACATACTCCTGCTACGCACAGAGTTTCACTACCTGCCACTGCATTGTAAGAGAAGCATAACTGAATTCAAACCCTGGGCAAGCACACAAGAATGGGAATGTAATTCATTGTGTTTTCCTTGAATAGTCCAGCATAATATGTGCAGAAGCTAGCAGCGTTCAGAAGTAATTCACTGCTAGGTAAAATAACTTCATACTCACTTGGACTGCAATACAGGAATCAGTCCACTGCTAATTCATGGAAGGAACAGCACATCTGTTGTCCCACTCTTTGCAACATGAAATTTACCACTCAAGAATCATCTGTGAAAAGAGACTACTGATTTTTGCACATCTGATTAGTTAAGACTCAGCAAATGAACATCACAGTGCCAGCCAAATTAAAAAAAAAATAGGACAGTCACAATTGTTTGATGCATTTAATTATTCACTGAATTTCTTCAGTAGAAGTTTAGAGCAAAATGAGATAGGAAGAAAACACACTTTCAAGAAGTACAGTCCTTTCTCCCAGCCCTGTTAATGCACCTCATTCCATGGTTCTTTAGTATAAAATAACCATTTTCTAAACTAGGGGTAAGAATCTGGGATTTGCCTTGCCCTTCCAAGAAGTAAGGATGCTCATTAAGAGTGTTACAGTCCCTCTACTTTCTTTCTTTGACCCTGTAAATCACACATTCATGGAAATGACACAGAATGGTCCCATTCCAGCCTTGCCTTCAGCCTCATGTTTAGGGTATTCTCCTAAAAAGTGAAGCTCTCAAGATCATATAAAACCTACAACTCCCACCTTTCGCGACTTCAGAGGGACTTCTGATCACTGACATACAAGCAAAAAGTGGGAGCCACCATTGCTCCTCTCCCCATTTTGAGCAGAACTGAAAGCCATTAACATATTAGACACTGCATACTTATGTCAGATGAATCTGATCTCTTCAGAAACTTCAGCAGGGCTCAGGGCTTAATCTTCTCCAGCCTAAAGGGTTACATAGGCTCTCAGCTTTCCAGGAAGAAAGATTACACTTAGGAAACATGGAAACTCTGTGGTCCAAAATGAGGACAAAGCTAAGAGGCAGTAATGTAAAACAGTTCCAGTTCTTTTAGCTTCAGGTGAAGTGGATAGGGGGCATCCAGCCACGGCAGTACCTGGATCCATATACAAAAGGAAGAATGTGGACTGAATATAGTCCACAGTAGTGAGAGACTTCTTCCTGCAAAATCCTAGCAGAACATTTCAAATGGAAAGTCTGGAGCAAAGAAGACATACCCTTGCTGGAGGAAGACCAGGTTAGGGAGTACTTAAACAAACTGGACATATGTAAATCCACGAGGCCTGATGGGTTGCACCCACAAATGCTGAGAGAGATGGCTAATCTCATTGTGAGACCACTCTCAATTATATTTGAAAGGTCATGTCACTCCTATCTTCAAGCAAGTAAGATGTAGGGAACTACAGGCCAGCCAGCCTCACCTTGATCTCTGGCAATGTGACAGGAGAAAATCCTCCTGAAAATTATTTCCAAACATATGAAGGACAAGAAGGAGACTCAAAATAGTTAGCATGGATTTACCAAGAGGAAATCATGCTTAATTGACCTGATAGCCTTCCAGGACAAAATTGGTAGATGAGGGGAGAGCAGTGGACGCTGTTTGCCTTGACATTAGTAAGGCTTCTGACAGTCTCTCATAATGTCTTAGGGAAGCTGATGAAGTATGGGCTGGATGAGCAGTCAGATGAATTGAAAACAGGCTGGACAGCCAAGCTCAGGAGGGTTTTGATTATTCATATGAGATCCAGTCGGCAGCCAGTAACTAGTGGTGTCCCCTAGAAGTCAATACTTGGTCTAGTACTCTTTAACATATCCATTGATGATCTGGATGCTTGGACAGAGCGCAGCCAGAGGAGTGGCCGTATACATGATGGCTGTGCTGCTACTCAGAGTGAATGGAAAAATAGGCAGGCAGGAACATTATGAAGTTTGACAAGAAGAAATGAAACGTCCTGCATCTGGGGCGGACTAACCCCCATTCCACCCAGCTGGAAAGCAGCTTGGCAAAGACCGTGGAGTCCTGGTGGGCAAGCGAGCATGAGTGAGCAATGCAATCTCATGGCAAAGGCCAACAGCCTGGTGGACTGCACATTAGGAGGAACGTTGCCAGCAGGTGGAGGGAGGTGATCATTCCCCTCTACTCAGCACGGGTGAGGCTACACCTGAAATATTTGTCCATTTCTGGGTTCCCCAGTACAAGAGGGACATGGACATATACTTGAGAGAGTTCAACAAAGGGCCATGAAGACGATTAAAGGACAGGAGTATCTATCCTGTGAGGAGAGGCTGAGAGAGCTGGGACTGTTCAGCATGCAGAAGAAAAGACTCAGGAGGGGTTTCATCAATGGGTATAAATACCTGATGTGAAGGAATGAAGAAGACAGAGACAAGTTCTTTTCAGTGTGCCCACCAACAACAGAACAAGAGGCAATGAGCCTAAATTGAAACATATGAAATTCCATCTAAACACAAGAATGCACTTTTTTACTGTGAGGGTGGTCAAACACTGGAACAGGTTGCCCAGAAAGGCTGTGAAGTGTCCATATGGAGAGATATTCCAAAGCTGATCAGGCATGGGCCTGGGCAACGTGCTGCAGCTGATCCTGCTTAAACAAGGGCTTTGGACTCGATGAGCTCAAAAGGTATCTTTCAACCTAAAGATTCAGAATATGAAAGGAAGCCATAAACATGAGCTGAAAGGATTTAAAAAATCAAGGGAGAAAGGTTCTAGGTATGCAGAAGAAAGAGAAACTAAAGGCAGGAAACAGATCTTTTCCAGCTCCAAAAGTATGAAGAAGAATGAAATGTACAGCACAATGCTATCTTGGTAGTACAGAGGTGTCACAGAGTATGTTTAATAGTAGCTAAGCAGCTACTTTAAGGATGCTTCTGCCAATTGTCTGATCCATTTGTCTGTCTTTGATGCTAAAGGGCAAGATCAATTGGGACCTTCATCTTTCATGGTGCCCTTATATAAAAGAGCTTTAGCACACCCAATCTGTAACCAGGCTAACTGGTGTTACCACCATTAAAATCATTACAACACAAATTACTGAAATGTAACAGATGGAAAAGAATGAGAAAAAGAGGATAAAAAAAACTCTCCGATGAGAATACTGTCTACAGCAATCAGATAACTGAAAGAGGAGCAGAGGGAACAGAAAAAGGATAAACAAAGCTAGAGCAATGCTGCTTCTCCAGTGTGGCAAAGTTTTCCCAAAATCCCAGTTGAAAATACAGACAAAAGGATACAGAGAGTTCACAAGAGTCACGGTTATGGGAAATGAGAAAAGAAAACAATAAATTGAGGATATTAACCACTTAATTGCTCAAGATCTGCTAAATCTGCAGAGTATCTATCAGTTTCCTAACCATGTACCATTTGATTTTCCTCCAAGGAATGTAGGAAACCTTGAAATCACACAGTGGTTTTGATAACATGAGAAAAGACTGAAGAGCCCCAGGGTAACAAACTCGCATGCTGCAGAGTGATGTCTGATACATTTAATAGCATCTGAAAGAAACTTTGTTGTGACAGCTGTGGAGTAGGATGGCTGGAAGGCTAGGTGGACTTGCAAAACGAGGAGGAGATTTCTGCCTAAAAATAAAGTCACAGAGTTCTTCCATCACTAAGAAAGATAACGGGGGCATGGGGGAAAGCTTTATGATCTTGAAGAGTGAAGCAGAAAAGCAGACATTCCTCAGACTGCTTTTCCAGAATTGTCAAGATTCCTCATCTGGGAGAATGTTTAATCAGTTGGAAAATCTTGGCTTTGGGAACACTCACAGTCAAAGTTATCATTTATATTACAAAGTCCTTAAAATGAGCCTTTTTACATCTAAAACTAAGGAAAGGAAGAGTACAGCACAATATGGATACGAAACTTTGAATACAATACAAAGTACTACTTGGACCAAAAAGTCTAAAACTCCAAAGGAAACACACGAGCTGTTTTACCTTTACCAACTTCATAAGAACTAACTTGATTTGCTACAACTGAAGATATGTCCTGAAATCCTTGAAAAGGTAAGTGTGACCTAGTAGTGTATGACCATACATGCCCAGGTAGTGATATTGACTTACATGGACAGAATAGGAAGTGAAACGTTTAAAGAAAGCTAAGGATTAAAATAGAGAAAGTCCAAATGTGCCCAGACACACTGCAGCCATAGCTCCCCCTTTGGCAAAAGAAAAAGTTCATACCCTATTTATACTCTGTATGGTGGAAGTAGTATAGCTTAACATAGTAAGGAAGCAGTAAAGGGAACCATGCTTAACTCTTTCTTCACCTGCAAGCCTCAGAACAGTAACAGGCTACCTTGATAAAATTTTATTCAGTAGCTGCTGCTAAAATGGATGGCAGTAATCTAGAAAAATCACATTGCAATCCATTTGCAGAGTACTGTATCAGCTACAGAAACAATCAGTCTTCTACTTCCCTAAGAAGCAGTGACAGCCAAGACAAAAATTAAGTTTAAAAAAAAAAAAAAATACTTTACCACCAAACAATGCCTAGGCCATGTATCAACTGATATTACTCTTAATGAGCATTCAAAATACAAACAGTTCTCAAAAGGGAGGACATTATCTTTTCAGAGGCAAAAGACAGGAATTCAGTGGGATTTTTAGATGACAACAACTGAATAGAACAGAAATATTTAATGAAAGGAAAGCAGTTAGGAAACAATGACACTGAAATACACAATGATGTTCCTATCACAAAGAATGCCAAAGTACATTGCTAATGCCAGCTGATGGAGTTGAGAGACAGCTGGGGGGAGGGTGGGAAAGATTATTTTGGACAACTAAATCAAAACATAACAGAATAGGGATGCAATTGTATTATCTGGTATTTTGATGCTCAACTTCGGTGACCCTTCAAGTCCGCAACTATTGCTCTAGTGTAAAAAACAAGACAGGTTGCCTTCAGGTATAGAAAGACTGACTTATGAAAAAAAGAATGTATTCACACACACCCACTCTGAGACAAAACATTACTGGCCTCTTACTAATTTAAGGAACCTTTCTTGATTATAAAGGTCCTTGGGATAGACACATATCTTGTATCTTTTTATGAAATTCATATATAATTGAGTCACAAACTCTTCAGAAACACATATTTCTCTTTCAGCCTTTCCTACAGGAGACAAGCACTACCTTTTTATTGAGGCAGTATAACCACAGAAATTTCTTACAACCTCTTCTGTATTTTCTTATCAGAGGAGCTGAATTAGGCTACTGAAAAGAATGAAGTACCCAAGACACAAAAACTAGAGGAGACCACAAATTAAGGGGCACCAAAGAAAAGAATTGCCAGCAAGGCCCCATATTTAAACATCTATCACCCAAAATTCTAAACTAAGTTTCTTTTTGGAAACATGTTCAACTGTATTTAGTTAAATTATTCCCGCAATTCTGATGCTAAATACTCTCATTCTGCGTTATTATTGAAAGACTAGCAGACTGCATCCGACCAAAGGACAAAACATATCTTCATATCAGGAAAAGCCTAAAACAGAAGGTATGAGCTATCAGCAGATGATCAATCCGTATCTCTGGATAGCAAAAGCTGCTAAAGTTGATGGATGGACATTGTAACAGGAGCAAACCAAGTTTCATTAACAACAGTTAGTGCAAGGCTGGTCTGTCACCCCTATGAAAGCCGAAAGGGATCAAATTGTTTCTGGCACTCACAGGCACTTCTTGGTGCTCCTCCAAGCAGTGTTCCAGCAGAAGGCTGTTCAGTCTTACAGAACACATGTATGCTTTATGTTGCCCCAGATTTTGGCCAGAAAATACAAATACTTTGAGTGTCTCCTTCCAACAATTAAATCTCAGCTTTAAAGGTGACTATACACTACTAAGGGTTTCAATATTCACCAAAATGAACCATCAAAATAAGTAACCTTAGTTACTAATTATGTAATGGAGTGCAACAAGCCAAGTTTTCTGATGGAGTGACCTGTCTGGCCTTAACAAAAATTACACCAGATGATAAGCTCACCTACATATATTATATACCACTCTAGAATTATAAACTCTTAAATTAAATTCTTAGCATTGCCATACGAGACAAGGATAATACTCCTCTATGACCACACACATTCAAAGCATTTTTTGCTTTGTATACAGAACATAATTTTTCATTTTAAGAAGTTCAGAAAAGTTATGCACATTATTAAAAACTTCAAAAAAGACCAAAAAAGACCAACATTTTCAAAAGTATCCAACCATTTTAACTATTTTACTCCATATACCTACAACCTCATTTTACAGACTATAGGTAGCACCAAAATTCCAAATTAGTAATTATTCAGCATTGCTAAATATGATGAGATATTTGAGAATATTACTAAATAAAATTTCCAGATTAAAATAACCATAACTTTTCTAAACATCTTTTTTATTTGTTAGCTTTTTTCATGCAGTCTTTCTCTACAGTCACAAGAAAAGGTATGTTCTTCACACTGCTATAGTAACAACATTCAGCTGGTTTTGTGAAGCTGAGAACTCTGGTGAACATATTGCTAGACTTGTTAAGAAAACTGATATTCTAGTCTTTTGTCTCCTTACTGTAAGATATGCCCACTGAGCCTTCCCTTTCCAGAGCAACAACGGATGAATTTGTAAATACAACTATATGAAAAAGGCACAGCATCAAGAATTTCTCATTACAATTGACAGAAGAACAATATTTATGATGCACACATTTCTTTACTTATATTAAGGGTGGGAAAGGATATTAATTTCAATGAGATATGTTATGAAGTATGTCATTTATGATTGCATCATGTTCACTAGGGCATAATACTGGTACTCAAATATCATACTGTATTCCAACATATCAACATCAGAAACAAATTGCTACAGTGCAGTGGCAATGTACAATTGGGGCCACCACCCCATCGCAGACTGCACTGCATCATACAAACAAAAGCAAACTGAAAAAGTTTAAATGTAAAGAACCAAGGTAAAGACCAGACTGTAAACAAGATAAATACACTTTACTTAAAGAGCCTGATAGAAAACTGGTTTTCAGCCAATTTTGAGAAATTAATTAGCATAACCAGACCTCTTTCTGATGTTGAGGAAAGCTTCAACACCATTTCTTCATCAAAGCCACTCCCCAATGCTGCGCACATTTCATCATAGAGCACTACAGCTATCACACATAAGGCAGTTCTGATTCTGTATTTAACTTCTAAGTACTGTTTACTGCCATTTAAGAGAAAAAAATATCAAACAATTTTGCGATTGCAGAACAAAAAAAGTCAGTTATGACAGCAGACATCTATCAATATTAATTTTTTTTATTTCAAGTGGCATTCAACAATCCCAGTTAAGATCAGGGTCCACTGCACAGACACAGAGACAAACATGCCTTTAGGGCCTTGCAACTACAGACAGACAAAATGGACAAACAACTGGAAGAGGAGGAACCCAGAAGTGACATCTCCAAGTGTTTCAGTTGCCACATGAAAGACATTCCAATTAACATGACCACTCAGCCCCTTTCTCTGACACTACCAAGAGGAGCCGTTCAAAAGCTCGCTGCAGTGAAGCAAATGGTCATATTACAAAAACTCAACTGGAAATCAAAGTGGAAAAAACCCAAAAACAACAACCAAAAAAAAAATCTCCAAATAACATACCAAAGAGTAAACACACCAATTATATAGAAAGGGCAGTGACAAATGCTGACACCAGTGAGTCTGTGTAAGACAATTCCTATTTTTCTGAGCCATGCAATTCTACTTCCAAAAGTGACTTTTTAAAGATGTATTTAAGTTGTGTTGGTATTTTTTTAAATACAGGATAGCAAAATAGTTATAAATGTTAAACAATTACTGTATCTGGTATGCTAGTAATAAATATCTGAAAATGTCTGTTCTCAATTTATTTTTGTTCACACACTAACACAGCTGGTATGTTCCTCTCCAGAATTCTCATGCAGTGACTCAGAAAATCCATCATGCAGGTAACCTGTGAAATAGGTTAGCAAATCTTAGATAAGTATTGAGAATTTTTGTGTAAACAAAATTTGAGCATGGGAAAATATGTACAGTGAAATCCAGATGTATAAGATGTATAATATATTTCCTGTGAAAGCACCTCAATGCAAAACTTAAAGTGAATTTTGAATATTTAGTTCTCAAACGTACACCTTGCTATTACCAGATACAGGTCCTTTGTTTCTTAATGTGAAAGAGAGGAACACACTGCTCAGAATCAAAGAACAACTGACACCTGAATGAACACCAATTTCTTAATACCTTTCAATGAATTACCATTCTAAGCAGACAGCTGAAACAGGAGAAAATTCTCTGAAGCAGCCAAAAACTGCCAGCATAAACATGAGCGGATGTTCAAAGTGGAATCAAGAGTCTAAAACCCCTTTTAGAGGACTGTGTTGATTTCTCAGTACATGAAATTATCACCAGGAAAATTAGCAATTTATATGTTCAAATCCCATTCATGTGCTCAAATTAAAATATCTGAGTGCAGTACCATTGGACTAATGGCATTATAAGCTACATTTTCTATTTAGTAAGATGCTTACACAGTGAACTGTCTACAAAGCTAAACGTAGAATATGCCTACAGTATAGTTTTCAGGTTTAAAAGTATTAGCCATTGGTCTTGATCAGCATTTCTCAAGAGAACTGAAGCCAACAGTTTCCAGAAAGTTGGGGGGTTTTAAATTTTTCATCACGGAAAGTATTTAGAAAAAGATCAAAAGAGAACAGAATAGTTTAGATTTTAGATAATGTTGTTAATACAGATAACTGTCCAAACAAAAATAAATGCCTTACTCCTGCACAGCTGTACCTGCAGAGATACCACAGAACAAACATGCACAAATATCAACAGTAGCTTCAGAATAAATGAAAAAAGTACCACTGCCAAAATATATTCAGGATCTACATTGGAGATAGCTTTCCAAAATGGCAAAAAAATATTTGTGAGAAGAAAGGTAGTTTAATGAACTATGAAACTCCCTTTTCTCAACACAATTATTGTTTGAATCTCATGGTATTAGAAAAACAAATAGAGATCTATCCTTTAAAATCCTCACAGGTTCTTTGTTATAGCTGCCAAATTATCCGTGGTACCATTTCATTGATCCAGATGCTTAGCAGGGTCTTGAATGTGACACTACAAAAGCTGATACTGTACTTGAGTGTGATGTTAAGGGAAGATAATGACTTTGGCAAATGTAAACTCTAAAATACATATAAATACATAACGTAAAATACATATATGTTATTTTCTGGCACGCATTTTACTGCATCTGGCACACATTTTATAGCATCTGCAACACTACTGAAGACAGAATGTGATCAGCCCTCTCTCTGCAGATATTAAGACATCTCCCTGAGTTTGCACCAACATGATTCTGACACTGCACCTGACCAAGAATACTCAGAGTTTAAATTATGCCAAGAAAAGTACAGGAGGAAACAAAACACCCAGAAGTTTCCTCCTATGTCTTAAATACTTCTGCACAGTTCAGACCGCATAAGTCAAAGGTGTCAGCTCCCAAACTCCAGAGAAGCTTTTACACTGGCCACCTTTGAGAAAACCAGCTCACCACCACTGCCAAGAACACACCAGGCCCAGGTGAGTGCCTGCACCTGAGTTCAGGAAGCACATAGGGACTTCAGCTAAGCAGAGCCCAGAAAGCCCACAGCTCCATTTCCAGACCCCAGTTGCTCATCCTATCCTTCTGCTATTGCAGGTGACAGCCACAAGCTCCTTCTGGGTCTGATGGAGGAGTTATGCCTAGAACACAATAAAATGTGAAGCTATTTAGACACTCTTTAAATTGTTATTTAGATACAGTGTTATCAAACTGGGTAGGGACCCTGGGTATTAGGACACCTCTGGTTTTTATCCTACCTGATAAGTAGCCCTCTACAAGCACAGCTTTGGGAACACTACCTTTAAGCGTCTCTAGTCACAAGATCAATAATTAAGGAGACAAAAGCTTACAGAAAAAAAACACTTAGAGCACTTTACTTTGATTTAGCTATATATGGTGATTTTCAAAAGCACATATTTGCACTATAATAATTGCATAAAATTCAGAGAGCTTTATCCACAGGATGAGTAGAAACTATTTAACATTTGGGGCTCTGGTGCTACTTGTATGAGGAAAAAATGGAGCCTCTGTCTACTTCAGTGAATCCAGATGTTGCAAATGTCGGTCTCTTCTGATTAGGTAGAGTTCACATAAAGTTACAACTATTCCTTTGTTCAGAAGCAGCCAAAAAGTCATCTTTGACATCTTCATGAAGCACTGATCCTTTCAGGATGACAGTTTCACCACATGTGCCCACTTTTCCATGATTCCTAATATAGGAGTATAGAGTTACTCCTCAAAAAGTTCTTCTTTGAAACCATTTGGAAGCCGGGCCAGGACATAAACAGTGCTTTGGACAACGAAATATGTATCAGTCCTGATCCCCCATGACAACAACTTATCCACTGGAACAGATCTGATGGCAACACTAATCCTACACCCCTTACTCCATGTTTACCAACAAGTCCTACTTGTTGAGTACAAAATACTTAGATATAAACTTGCCTGGAGAGCAGGCTAGATTAGCAAGAAGCCTACGTTTCTTAAGTTTATTATCCCATTTAATTCCTAGATTACAGCTTTTTGTACAGCAAAGTTACCTTCTGCTTTCAGAAGAGCAGCTAAGCTTGCACAGACCACCACCCACAGTTGCAGCGACGCTTGCAGCTAACAGCCCAGCTGTTACCTCACCACAGCTGAAAATGTTTTCCAGGAATAAAAGCTAGTATTAGCTGACTTTCATCTTTATGCCGCTTGTCTGTAGGGACACAAGATGTTAGCATGTTTCATTTTGATAATTATGGAAGGTTGCATTAGATGGATGCCTACTCTAATTATTATTTATCCAGTGTGCATCTGGTTTTTTATATACAGTTCACATACTGATAAGCTCCCAATAGTTATTTTTACATAACATTCTTCAAAGGAATTTTCCCATGCTCCCACTCCTGTCTCCATGCTGCTCAATTGGGCTGCGTGATCTGGATTTTCAGAAAACAGTCATCATAGAATCATAGAACAGTTTGGGTTGGAAGGGACCTTTAAAGGTCATCTAGTCCAATCCCCCTGCAATGAGCAGGGACATCTTCAACTGGATCAGGTTGCTCAGAGCCCCGTCCAATCTGATCTTGAATGTTTCCAGGGATGGGACATCTATCACCTCACTGGGCAACCTGTTCCACTGTTTCACCACCCCCAATTGTGAAAAAATTTCTTCCTGAGGAGGCCATGAAAATGATTAGAGTGGATGGAGCACACCTTCTATGAGGAAAGGCTGAGAGAGTTGGGGTTGTTCAGTCTGGAGAAGAGAAGGCTCCAGGGAGACCTTATAGCGGCCTATAGATCAGATATAAAGAAGAAATTCTTCACTGTGAGGGTGGTGAGGCACTGGAACAGGTTGCTCAGAGAAGCTGTGGCTGCCCCCTCCCTGGAAGTGTTCAAGGCCAGGTTGGACGGGGCTTTGAGCAACCTGGTCTAGTGGAAGGTGTCCCTGCCCATGGCAGGGGGGTTAGAACTACATGATCTTTAAGGTCCCTTCCAACTCAAACCCTTCTACGGTTCTATTATATGATTCTATATCTAGTCTAAATCTACCCTCTTTTAGTTTAAAACCATTACCCCTTGTTCTATCACAATAGGGCCTGCTAAAAAGTCTCTCTCCATCTTTCCTATAGGCCCCCTTTAAGTACTGGAAGGCCACTATAAGGTCTCCCTGGAGCCTTTTCTTCTCCAGGCTGAACAACCCCAACTCTTGTCTGAATACGTCTAATTCTAATACCAACACACTGAGAACAGAAGTAATGGAGAACTACCGTATCTTCCAGCATTACAATGAGGAAAAGTCAAAGGAGATAAAGTAGCATGTGAAAGGGGAGAAAAAAAATAGAAAATTTTACTACTACTCCCCCAAAACATAACTGCTCTGACTTTGGTAAACTCTTGAGATCTGTAAATGCATGATAGTAGGACTGACAAGTGTATGGTGCATAACGCAATGAGGGGCTGCACCATAAAACAAAAACAAAACAAACAACCAAAAACCATAAACGTCAGATATGCTTTAAAGGCACATATATCATGCATTTTTTAACTGCTGGGTTCATCTCCTGAGTTAAAGTCGGGGTCAGCAAAACAGGATTCACTTTGTATGTTTCTTTGTTTATGCTTCTACTTTAAATAAAACTTGCCATATAATCTGGATCAAAGAAACATAGGATATATCACTATTGGTAACTCCTCAAATAAAGCTTAAAACATGCATTGATTCTTTCAGTCTAAAAGCTTAAATGATTAAGGTTTCAAATTTGTTTCACAAATAACATCAGATGATGTGGGGGAAAAAAAATAACTTCTAGCCATGTCAAAATTCCCATATTAGAGAAAGCATAAAGTCTTGCTCGCTTACAAACACAAAATAAGTGTCAAAAGGATCTTTACTCAAAATGAATATTCTGGGCCAAAAATTCAGACCTACTTTGAGCAATGAGATGACTGCTAACAGAAACAACACTTAGCACTGGGAAATACCTTTCCTCTTGGGAAACAGACTTGCAAATGAGTTTTCAGCTCACCTACTGCCAGCTGTAAACACAGAAAGTTAATCATACTATTCTGACCACCTCTTCTTCCAATTAAACAAAAAATTAATCGTCCCTGTCAAAATTTAGATGTGAGGCTGAAGACACCATTGTCACCTGCTATGAGCACAGCAAACTTTTCAGAGATATTCTGACATTCAGCATCAGCCATTCTCTCCAAGTTTCTTCCAGTTTGACCACTCTCTGCTCTCTCTCATCACCAGATTTGCCGGAACAGGCTAAAATCAGACAACTACCAAAAAGCCCTGTATGATCCACTGGTATCAGATGTGCTAGGTTTGGCTGTGGCAGGTCTTTTGAATAATCACGACTGGAGTGTACACCAGATAGCACTGCAAAGCAAAATGTATCTGCTGGCTTGGGCAGCATCACTTGCTGGAAACAAGCACATCTGTCCTCATTTTGTTACTCTCTGAAGGGCAGCCACAGAGATATTTCTGCTCACTACCACCCTTTCTGCAAGTTTTCTCTTCAGCTGTAAGAGGTAAGTCCAAAATGAAGCATAAATCACAGACCTTAGCTGCAGTAGTAATGTATATTAAAATCAGGGTAGGTGTATTTTACCCGCCTATGGACTGGGCAACAGAAGATTTGGTTCAGTTGTGGCTTAAGTCCATCTAGGTCCCAGCTACGGTGGCTCTGCCCTCCAAATTGTCATTCACTTGCACCAGAACCTCATTCATGTGGTCAGGCAGCAAGCTGGTTCTGGGAACCAATGCAGTGAAAAATATTTATTCTTTCTTTGCAGAGATTAATCATGAGCGTTAGCACCAGTAGGCTTCTGCCAAAGAGAAAATGGGGATGTACTACTCGAAGGAAGACTGGACTGTGGCAGTCCCTGCAGCCTGAAGAGCAGACAGCTCTGGTCTTTTCACCACCTCTGCTACCTAGGTAAGAATCACTGACCAAGGGACAGGTGGGTGGCTGGGGTGGAAATCTCTGCAGCAGCTGCAGGTAAATTTGACAAGGGCAGTAACTCAGAACCTGCACAGAATTTTCCAAGCCTATTCCGGAAACTTTTTTGCTTCTGAAAACCCTCTAGAGATTCCTTGCTCAACAACTATTTCAAGATAACCAAACTGTACAAGTAATTACAATCAAGTTGACTTTGTTTTCCTTTTAGGGTATCTCACAGTGCGTCACTGAGGTAGGAATTGTCTGCTCTGTGTATTTTTTGGCAGCACTGAATACATCACCTGAGATTAGTAATGTACTTTTCTGCCTTATCTAGTTGTCATAAGAGAAAATATTAATAGCCCACTGCAGTATGTGATCAATCTGAAAGAAATTAGTAACTTATAATTCTTTTTGCTTCCAAAGCAATAAAGAATTTCATTAAACTAGAACTCCGAGAAGTGTTTTCACATTCTGCCATAGAAGAGCGCTTGTGTTTTGTATGGGAGAACATGACCATAAAGAGCACTAGAAGGTGAGCCCTGTGATTCAGAACAGTAAAAATCAACAAGATCAGAAACACTAATCTCAAAACCTGTGGGGAGTAGAAGTGGAAACCATTACAGATAAGTCAAATTTATGCGTTGGTCTTCAAATGTTACAGATAAAAAAGTGCATGCTTTCCCAACAGAGTCTATTGGCTCAGATCTCATTTTAAGGCCTCAAAAAAGCACATTTCTTTCTCAAATGTCTATTGGCACATGCATAATATTACATAAGCCCCTTTTGTGGGGCCACTTGAAACACAAAATTACTTTTGACTCACTTGTCTTATGTAAATTTACAGTCAAGTGCCTCCTCTGAAAAAAACTACCACAAAAATTAAAGGCACAGGATAGCAATATACATGATGAAAGTTAGAAAAATTGGAGAAAGGCAGAAAACTCATCTCATTCCCTTTCATACAGTGTTCTAGCAAGAAATACACT
Source organism: Strix uralensis (assembly GCF_047716275.1). Classification (NCBI taxonomy): domain Eukaryota; kingdom Metazoa; phylum Chordata; class Aves; order Strigiformes; family Strigidae; genus Strix; species Strix uralensis. The sequence continues at coordinate 149,774,738 of NC_133972.1, read as the reverse complement.
ACGACTACATTTAAGTAAAACATCAGAAGCCATAACTAGCAACTGGAGAAAAAGAAAAAAAAACAAACAACACACATATATTTAAAACCAGAACTGTTTTCTCACATCAGTACTAAAACAGGCCTCACAAGGGTGACAACCATTCTCAGTTGCAAAAGATGCTACATCTGTGGGGTCACAACCCAGCTTTGGGCAAATCCTGAGCTGGTGGAAACTGTCACTGTTGCCCTGAATGCAGGATGGTCACTCAGGCAAGTTTAAAATAAATCTTAGTTGTTTATATTTCCTATGAAGTAAGAAATGTCTATGATGGGTGACCTGAGATTAACCTCCTCTCACTATAACATAAAGATCATTGATTTAAAATTTATCTTAGAGAATTGAGATAAATTTGACTGGAATTAGTCTTTTCTAAAACAGCATTAGTGTCTTTTAAAGTCAGGTTTTAAGATCCCAGGTCTTTTACCATGCTTCTGATTGCAATGGGTAGTATAGAGAAACATTTTGCCAAAACAGATAAGTAACTTCTTAGAGATGCATTTTAATCCGTATGTCTGTTCATTAGATACTTCTATCAAATCCTTCTTGGCAGCAAGAGCACCAAAGGGATTTTCACATTTTTCTCTCACCCACTGTGGAGAAAACTCATCAAACGGATCTATGTTAATGAGATTTAAAAGACTCTGAGAAAATATTACTATTATTAATACCAGGATGGAAAAAAAGAATCCAAATGAGCTGGGTGCCTGAATGTTCTTCATTAAAAAAAAAAAAAAAACCAAACCAAACAAAAAACAACAAACCCCGCACCACTGGTCCATTCTGTCTGTCTCAAAAACAGAAATCAAGCCTCTTGTAAGATCAAGGCACCCAAATTATCATTTTAAAAATTACAGGCTAACAAGGTTAACATATTTCTCAAACTGACATACAATTTTTTCTACTGAAAAACTGAAACAAAAGAAGAGTAGAGCATTCTCCACAGATTCTGTCAGAAATAATGACTTAATTGAGTAATTGGCATTTAGATTACAAACCAGAGCTAAAAATTCACTATTGCCATCACAGTGAAAATGTAAGTGACTGGGGGTCAAGTGAAGAAAGAACTTAGATTTATTTCACTACTGTAAGATTATTGAAGACATTTGGTAACAAAAACGTGAAAGATTACTGCAATGCAGTTTTTGACAGATAATATTTCCTGTTGAGACAGAACAGAAAGAACTGTAGAGCTTCAAGATTGTAATCATTTCGTACATTTCTACGCACAAAGTACTTTTTTAAGCAAAATATTTCACCCCTACAGCTGCTATCTCTTAGATGTACTGCCATCCTTCATCTTCATCCTCCCACAACTGGAAAGGAAGGAAGAAATGACAGACAAAGTTTTCAATCTTAAAACAAGAAAGTTTTATACACTATAGCAGCAATAGATAAAAGAATCCCATGTGTATTACGAGTTCTTGCAATTATATCAACAATAAGAGACTGTGTAACTTGCTTCCTTTCCCGATTTGGCATTAAAGACATGCAGGCATTTGCAAAACTGTGTTATAAAACAAATAAGAATTTATATGAGCTTTTACTGACAGATGTCTCCCAACAGGGGTCAATGCCAGGTTGTTCTTCCCCAGCCCAGATCTGCAATCTGTTCTTATCTGATTTAGTATCTTATTGTTCTGCTGTTCAAAAGAATTATATATATTTTAAACACCAAGAAACAAGATTGGGTAAGACAAAGGCTTTGTATGAATCTCTAAAGCTGCAGTGGCTCTGATCCAAGTTTATCTGCACAGACTTCACCTGAAAGACTGAAGTTTTCGTAAAGCAAAACTGACTGCAAGGCACAATTGATAGATGCTACCCAAGATGAAGTAGATATGTCTAAAGAAATGAGCCAAAATTTACAAGGAAAAAAAAGGACATCATAGCTCTCATGGAAATGGCAGGCTTTGTAGGGTTTCTTTGGGGAAAGAAGTGTTTTGAGGTTTTATTCAAAATAATAATCTAACAGAGGGAGCACCAGACAAAACCGGAAGGTGATTTTAAGAAGTGGTAGTAGGTAAGCATGAGAGACTTTTCATAAAAGCTTTCATCCTCGCAGAAGAATAACCAGAGCAAAATCAAGGCCAACTTTTGTCACCCTAGCTTAAATCTTATTAATTTCTCAAGCTAAAATAGAGATACATTCTAGACAGACGTAGATGTAAGCAGTTCTTCCATTCCCACACAGGGAATTCGTTCTACAGTCATACCAAGTATTGCTTTATAAGAAGAAACACCCACACGCTTCCTTTTCATCGATAGATTACAAGACTCTTAGAGTCTTTTGATACAAAAGGGCAAGCAGACGTGGAACTATCTCCAGAAACAGTAAAAATTAATCTGATTTTGAACAGAGTGAAAACCAGACAGGCAAAGTTTTGAAAATTAAGGCTTACAAAACAAGAAATCAGGATTTCAGGTGTTGTATGTGTATGGCCCTCTCTGAGCAGGTGCTCTGGGTGCTCGTGCACCACTTAGGAAAGTCAGGTCCCAAAAATTCTGCAGTCTGAAGGAAGAAACAAGTAATCAACAAGCAAACAGAAATCCAGTGCTTGTATTTTGAATTTTCTCTTCAGTAGTTACCAGCAGGCTTGTAACTTGTTAGATGCAACCACTAGATTCAAAAGGCTCCTCTGTATCTAAAGCTTCCTTAGTAAAATCAGATTCAGCTTGCAGAACTTAGTTTTTCATGGTTTTTTATATCTCTTTTCTCTCCCTCATATATATTTCAGTACTTCTATAAAATATGCATATACACATATATAAAAATTATATATATATAAAAAAATTCCTCTCATATACTTTTCCCTTTTGCATCAATTTGAAAAAAGGCAGTCTTTGAAGAATAAAGTCCTGTCAAAACAAATCTAATGGGTACTAGTTACTAGAATTTCCTCCTCAAGAAGCACTAAACCATCTTACATGCTGGGACCTCTTCATTATGAAGTATGCCGTAACACATACTTAAATATCTAATGCACCCATCTGGTATTTATGGGTTTTATCCATTTGCAGTGGCAGAGCTTTAAGTCAGCGACTGCTGTCAACTCTGCTGGTTTCAGGATCACAGCAGAGCACCATGCTTTGCCAAATGGCGACCGTGCGTCCCACAAGCACGTGCCTGGCAGCCATCTACAACTTAGGGCCGATATTTGGGTTTAAATGAAGAGGAAAGAGAGGGTAAGGGGGCATTTCTTGTCACGCGATGGAGCGTCCATGTCCTTGAAGGGCGACCAAGCTGGTGTCTGTCCCCTCCGGAGAAGGGCGGAGGCCGGGCACACGGTGGGCCCGACGTCCCGCTGCCAGGCCGGGGGGCTCCAGCCCACCGACTCAGGGCAGGGCTGGCCCGGCAACACCCGCGGCTGCGGCCTAGCGGCCCCACTTCAGGCGGGGAGGCCCAGCACATGCTGGCAGGGCTTTAGAGCAAGGCCTCGGCAAGAGGAGGAGACGGGGCCGAGCCCTGCTGAGGCGCCGGTGATGGCGGCCTGCGGGTCGCTCTTCGCCCCCAGCCAGGCCCCGGGACGGAGCTAGGCCCCCCGCGAGAAGCGCGGCCCCGGGAGAGCGCTGCAGCCCGGCGGAGGGGCGCCGGCAGCCCCGCTCCCGCGGCGGCTGGCAGCCCGGGCGAGCGCTTCCCGCGCGGGGGGCCCCGGCCCGCTGTGAGGAGAGAGAGGAAAAGGAGGAGGATGAAGAGGGGAGCAGAGCAAACACGCACCTTCCCCGTGCGGATCGCGCGGCGGCGGCGCCAGCACGGCCCCCGCCTCCGCCCGCCCGGCTGTGGGGAGGGCGAGGAGGAGCCGCCGCGGGGGCTGGAAGGGGGCGGGCCGCCGCCCGGGCCCGGCTGGTGCCGGTTGCGCCGCGGCCGCCTGAAACCGCGTGGAAGCCGCCTCAGGGCCCGGGCCCGGCGCTGCGGGCGAGGCCGGGCGTCCCCTCCTTGTCGGCGGGTCGGGCCGTGGCGCCTCGTAGGCCCCTCTGAGGCGAGGCGGGCCCGGCCCGGGGTGCTCCCGCCCGACCCCGGCCTCGGGCAGGAGGCCTAAAGCCTCCCGTCCAAGCACCATCACCAGCCCTTCCCGGGGAGAAACCCCTCCGGTGCGAGGGGCTGCCCGCTCCACGGGATTGCGTTTTTGTAGGGCGGGTGCCTTAGTGCTGCGAGGGCACACAGCAAACAGATGAAGCACGAGGAGGCTTTTCTGCCGCCTGGGACATGGTGGCGGCCTTCTCCCTGCTTCTGCCTGGGTGCTTCAGAGCACAGCAATACCGTGTGGTGCATCGATGGTTTCCAGCTGGCTGAGAGCCATTGCTGCCTTCACGCTGTGGGGAACCAGGGTAGGGCCACCGCTCCTCACATGGCGGCCTCCTGCACAAGTAACATTGCGCTCATTTAAATAAAGGTGTGTTTATAAAAACACTTAGGTAAATGAGTGCAATTTCTTCTGTAGATAAGATCTTAAAATACAAACATGGGTCTTAATCTGCAAACACTTGAATTGAAGCTCTCAATTGCTTCTATTTAAGTCAACGGGACTACCCAGGTGCTTACTGGTAAGTGTTTTTAGGGTAAAAGCCCTTGGTGCATTCCCAAAAAGCTGCTGTAGCAGGAACAGTGAAGAATTTCCCTCTAATATTCAGCACGGTATTCCAATATTCATGAACTTTCTGCCTAAGTGAGAAGACTGTAATACTAATGAGCTTCAAGGGCGTGCACCTTGAGGTGGGAGCTGAAACACGCATTATTATAAGACAATGGCTGTCCCTGCCAACGTAACTCCTCCACCCATTTATTTGAGGTGATTAATTTTTAATTTTTCACTTGTATTTTTCAGTACACAATCTGGATGGTACGTTTTCACAGCTTGACCTGTGTCCACTGCTATACAGATCACGGAGCATGCCAGTGGGATGCAACAATAATGTTCCCCTCAAACTGCCACAGTTCTTGAGAGTCCTGTTCCATTGAGGGTAACCAAGTAACTGTTTAAATAAAAATGTTACACAAGTAAATGGCTGTTAGAGCTCTACCTGTCTACCCGTCTCTTTCCTGTGCATTCTGTATATTCTTTACATATTGTGCCCTGAAAGCTGTAAGTGTCCATCTCCCAAAGAGATTATACACAGTGATCAAATAGTTGTAAATGTGTCCTTGTAAGTCATGCAAGAAAATATTCCATCCTCAAGGTTGGCTGTTGCACCCACAACATCTTGAATTTAACCATCAATGTATGGCTTTCCTTTCTGCTTCCAACAAGAGACAGAACATAGGGTAGGTCTGCATGAACAAGCCCATGTAAAACTGTACTTGCAGTATTTGAATTTAGGATTTTGGTTGCTTCCTGAGAGTGATTCCTTCTCTCTTCATTTGCTCCCTTTACAATTAAATCACTTCCCAAAACTGGTTTCCTATTAATTTTTCCTGAATTAGCTTCCTTTGTTAATCCTTCCACAGCCAAGGGGTCAGAAGGATGAGTCATCCTTTTTTCCCACCATCAAATAGGCAGAAGGATGGAGAAATCTTGGCATGGCTGTCATTAATCCCAGGTCAGAGGGAAAAGAACACACTGCTCATGGCTTCTGGTGTCCTTGCCTGAGAAGCAATAAGTAAGAGCAAGTAAAGAGACATAACAACAAAACCTAGAGCTCCACCCCCCAAGCCTCTTCAGCCAGCAACATGCACAAATCTGTTTATGGGTTTGAAACACATCAATAGCCACTTAGCCTCGGGAAAGGTATTTCCATCACACCCATCTCTTACATTATTTTATCATATTTTGCATTATTCACTAAATGCATACTTTTGTTATCCTTTAGTTTGCAGCTTCAGGACTTTGGGATTGCTGTTCTTCCCTCCTCAGGATTGTAATTGTAAATCAGGGAGAGGCTGGAGCTGAGGAGACCTGTGCTCAGTTTCCCAGACTTTATAAACTGCTATGCTGGGCAAAATCCTAGCCCTGCCATCCAGAAATCAGCTGTGTGATCCATCTTGCATATTTTTGAACTCATTAAGACTCTTCAGGTGCTTGAAGGTCCCCATATGGGTGTATCTTTACAAGATTGCTGTGATTACACTGGTAGGAACAGTGTCAGAGTCAAGAACTTAATATTCAAGAGAGGGATTGGATATACACAAATGTCAAAAATAATCAGAATTATCTGATTGTAATTTGGTGCTTCAGGGAATAAGCTGGTATCTAACTCCTGGGAAGGGGAATGAAATCTAATGTGAGGACAGATGACACTTCTTACTGCTCAATTTTTTTCACTTTCTATTATACAGTATATGAAGCAACTAGTGGAGTGTGCTGTTAGGCACAGGATACTGCCTGAACGGATCCTGAATCTCTTCTGATATGACAGTGGCTTGGTACCTGCACGAAACAGGGATGATGGATGATGGTATTTTGCTGTGCTTTGTTTTTCCAGTCCATTTAGGCTGCATGGTTTTGAAGCAAGGACTGCTTCGGTGGAGCTCCAAACTATATTGAAGTCTCTAAAATGTGACTGTATTAAAATAAGAAGAAATCACAAGCATATTCACATACTAATTATTATGCAAAGTGGGAAGGGGGAGGAAAGTAAGTACAAGATTCCTTTGAAAAGCTGCCAGCACAGGTCCAAACACAAAAGGTGTTTGAAGTGGGAGCACACTGTATCAGCCTGAGGGAGTTACCAATATACCAGCTACCCTTGTTTAGAAGCATGCTCTCAATTTTTATTTTATGACATATATTTACTTTACCAAAGCATTTTCTATTTTTTGACACAGTCTCCCAAAAGTCTCCTCTAGCTCCACATTGTATTTCAGTACCACTAGAAGGTGGTTTCTTCATTTAAAGTTTTTCTTTGTTGCTTTGCACTGTAGGCAGGTAAATATGGACTGCTAATTAATGCACACTTCAGCTTTTATTTCCTCTGCTTTTTCAGTTAAAGCAGCTGAAAAACATTCCTAAGTTTCCAAGAAGCACTGTTTTTCAGTTCTTCCTAGGAAGAAGTGTCCAAGCTTGACCCTGACTTGTATGTCTTTCCACTTATGCAGCCTGGCAGCAAATAAATACATCCCAATAGAATCAGGGAAAAAGGTAGGGACATTGTGAAAGAAAAACATCAAGCACCTCATGGCATATATTCTTCTACACAGTTCTGCTAGCTTTTCTGCTGCTGTGTCAGACTCATTTTTTTTCAGGTATCAAGAGCAGCATCAGCCAAGAGCAGAACATCTGCCAACAGTGGGTTGGTAGGCTGTGCTTGCTTGGGACACATCTTAGCTGAGGCCTGTCCAGGTTTACTGTCAGAAGTCAGCATTAGTTGCCGCTAGTTTCTATGCATTCTCATACTAAGCTGATGTAAGCCAGCAATATGCAGCCTCTCCTGCTGAAGTGAAATCTCTCTGAACAACACAAGCCAACATACAGCTACTAGCAAAATGCCACTGTATGCATGCTCCAAGAACACAAGCGATGTTGGCAGCTGCAAGCCCTGGGTCCTTACCCAGTGTGCAGCAGCCCTTCTGCTGTTACAGCGAGGGCATGCGGCATCTCAAAAAAGCAGTGATGAACACACATGCTTCAGGGACATAAAAGTGTCAGCAACTCATGACCCCACAAAAGTTCTGGCAGCAAAACTTACTAGTAAGACATAGTCTGGCAGTGTAATTTCTCCTGCAGATTGCTACAAGTTTACTTACAGGGGCAATGGCTTTGCCATGACACAGAAAGGTTTTTGTTAAGCATCAGTGGAAAGCGTTCCCACATGAATCTCCTTATAAACCAACTTGTGCTGCCATGGGTAGAGAGCAGAGCATGGGCACCTGATATAAAACCAGAGGAGCAAGGAGCCCTCTCTGTGCATTCCTATGGATCGCCAGTACTCAGGTAGCAATTGGTCCAGCACTATACATGAGTCTTACTCCACTCCTGTGTTTACAAAGCAAAGGCATTTGGATGCCTAACATCAATTATCACATATTTGCATTAAAAATACATTAAATACTGCTCGAAATAACTTTCGTTACGATATAGGATTTAAATTATAAATAGTTTTTCTCAGCAACTCTCTCCACCACAGCTATGTACCTTTATTCATCTCAATATTTTTGTGAAAATAAAATCCAGGTTCAACTTACTTAAAATCCAGGTTCAATTTATTCAACACATATTTCTCCCACACAAATTTAAATCCATAGATACTTTTAAAAATGTAGATAAAACACATCTTTTATTTCTGGATATATAGACTTAGAGTAAAGGGAACCCTGCTGTGTACCAAAGCAGCCTTTTTTCATGACACTTCTACTGTAATGGTGAGTTCCAAATTCAAAGGACATCCAGTGCAACCCCACCGCCCTGCATGAAAACACAGTTACTCCCTGGGCACAGCTTGGGCCTGGGTTGAACACGTTACAGACGGTCTTCATACAGGATGAGAGAGCAAAATATCTGAGACAGATGGGAGGCTGAGCAGGAGTGTGACTTCTCTGGGTAATGATGGTTCAGCCAGACATTGTACTGGGAAGGAGAGCGTTCTTGGAGTGGCAGAACTGAGTGCCAAAATAGCTTGTTACCATCTGAATAGGCCCAACAGTGAGAAGTGTTTTATTTTGTGATGGGTTTTGAATGCAAACAGACAGAACTCCTCACTCAATGTGTGGATGCATGCTTTGAGACCCAGCTTCACCAATATTTCATTCTAGATTTAACTACAAGACTCTGAACAGGCTGCTCAAGTCAAGAGGCGATAATATAGCACTAATCATTTAAACTTCAAAAAAATGTAATTCTGCAAGAGAGTCAATGTGTTACTATCAAAACTAACTGAAGTTTTGGAGTCCTCTTCTGATCCTCTATGGTATATTTAGAAGATGGCATGATTCTTACTCAAATGTGCCATCTGTCTGATCACAGAAAGCTGTGATACACATGCTGAAAAGTGAAAAAATTATATACTAAGAGCTTGTGTAAAAGAATATATTGCTTATTTAAGGACAGGTACAATATTTCTTAGAATCTAAGAGGGCCAGAGCTGAACAAGTCTATGGAGTTTCAGAATCTGCATTAAAAGTCCCATCAGGAAAGGCTGAAGTAAAATTCCACTTAGCTTTTAGAGGCTGAATGTGTGTTATAAAAAGCACAGAATGGCAGAGAAAACCTGATGATTTCTACTGCCAGAGCTGTTACAAAAATCAAACCATGAATTGGGAGAAGTCACATGGCTGAGCACCTGTAACCAGTTTTTGAGATGATAAAAGAAAACTTTAGACTCTTTGACAGCTCTTCTGTAGATATAAAATTATATTTTTTTTATTTTCAGGCCTTTTTTTATGAAACCACTTAGAAGCTGAAAAAGCAGGAAAGCTTGCACTGTTCCAACCTATGGGAAAAAAGAGGAAAGATTGAGACCTATTGGTTTTCAAATCTTAACAGACATTGTGATTGGAATTACTCAATTCAATTCAATAACTAGCAAAAATGTGTTTGCCTAATAAATGTTACTTCCAATAATTACACATGCTTTAAGGTAAAAATGTTTTTGCTAATCTTTGTTCTGATGTGCCTAATATATTTTGCTTCATAAGAAGTTCTAATCTTACGCATTCTTAATGAAATCTCAATTTCCATTGAAAAGCAAGTTGAAACAAATAAAAGCTATAAACTGAATCAGCTGGTAAATAAATATTTATTTACCACTTTTAACATAACAGAATGGAAAAACTAGAATATAAAAATAGAACTTAAGCTTTGTAACGGCACAAATATGTAAATAGTGTGTGCTCCTGCAGAGCAAAAAGAAGTACAAAATTTACCATAAAGATTAAACTAAATTACAAATTGTCTTGTTTACTAGCCAATGAAAACCAATTTTCTTTAGGAAAATACCTGAGCACATGCAAAACAAGGTGAAAGCTGATGATTTAAAGAAAGAGTTCTTGCTGCTGCTTTGATTGTAGTCAATAATTTAAGCTGACTGTGATTCTCAGGAAAGGTTTTCCTACGGGATGAAGCTCAGATGATGATTTACTAGAACTGTTCCTGAAGCCTTGTCTCACCAGCATGAAGGTGGCAGAGCTGCTAGCCTGGCAGTGAGGCACCGGGTCAAGGCAGGGTCCTTCACTGAAGCTTTTCAGTCTGAGCAGGAGTTAAGCTGTGCCCTCAGCCATCTGAGACTTGGCCCCAGAAGCTGTTCCTTCCCAAGAAGAGGCTTTTCCCGAAGTCAGCATTAACTCAGCTGGCACTGTGAGCTGGTCCAGAAGGAAGCACATGCTATGCTTCTCTTCCTTTCACAAGAGACTCTGCGGTAACAGAAAATTATAGGGATGAATGATGAAGACTGAACTTTGGACTGTTTTACACTCTTTCAGCACTGTTTAGTGTGATATTTGTTGACTTCTCCCCTGCCGCTATATTTAGAAAGGGGAGTAGGAAGGAGATGAGTGCTAGTATTACGGGTTATGACATGAAAACATCAAAAAGTCAGTCTGTTCCCATTTCTCTTTGGTATCCTCTAGGGAGCTGCAGCCTTTAGAGAAAGTTCCTGTTCCACCACAGGAGCTCAGGAAAATGGGTACCAAACTTTGTTTGGATTCTAGGACTATATACGGCCATACAAGGTGGGTGGGTAACTAGGACACAGAACTCTTTCCTCCACTGAGCTTGGTTTCCCACCACTAGATAAGCTTCAAGTAGCTTGTCTGGTGGAATTATTGTTCATTATACGTCAGTGCTTGGATTAAAAATAGAAGAAAATCAGAAGCTTCCTCTGCATTCAACAAATCAACAAAAGATCCATGGGAAAAAAGATTGCATAATGCCCCAGAAGAAATCTAAATGAATTAAAGTCACCCCCTACAGAGAACTTGGGCTCTGTTTATTTTCAACAAACTATTACGGGTTTTGCAATATTTTTCTGGAAGTTTTTCACAAGCATTCCTACTTCCTCTCACTCTGGGCTGGGGCTGAACTGCCAGGCTGGAGGAATGCTTTGGACCTGACCTTCAGCCATGAGACACAGTGGCCCTCAGCCCCAGCCCAACTACAGGACAGTTTTTAAGGTGCAACATGAATTTAAAACCTCAAGAGCTCTGCAGGCTACACCATGAACACATTTAATATGAAAGGAGTTAGGGGTAGTGAAAGCTTGACATCTCCCGAGCATGGCAAAGAAATGGAAAATTGCTTAAATACATAACACATCTCAACTGCAAAGCTACAGTTGCATGCCTCATCCATTTCTTCCCACCTTCCATAGACAGAAGACAACCCAGACCCTTCCAAGTGCAATGCAGCACCCTAATAGTTGCCTCCTGCCACTCTCCAAGCACCTCCTGTGGGCAGCAGAAGGTGTGCGGGGTCAATCCTGCAGGCCCTCCACCCGTTTTTCTGTGGCAATTCCTCTGCAAATCCAGGTGCTGAGCAGCCAGCAGAAGCTGTAACTGGCAACGTCTGCAACAGGTAGCGCAGATCTCCGATGTGCTGGGAAGCTGTGTGCAACCAAGAGCATCTCTCAGGGTATGACACCAACACCTGCCCACTCTCCTGCCTACAGAGTCTCTTTAGAGCAAATTCAGTGTGACAGCAATAACTCAAGAAAACAAAATGCCTTGTAACTTCCAGTGGAAAACGTGGGCTGTCAGAACAGTTTCTCTTCCTGCCTTCTTTCTACTCACCCCAAATTAATATCTGTAGTTTTACATGGTCCCTGTCCCCTCCCCCACCCACCCCTGCTAGAAACTAAGCTCAGATACTGCAAACACACAGAGGGTTTTTCAGATTTCCACCCACGCAAGCAGCTCCTCTGAACATCTGATGCACACGTGAAATTGGTTCACAGGGGTCAGGGCAGAAGCCCACATTTCCATTTCTAGCTATACTGAGCTTAAGTTCTATCATTTGTTTGTTTTCAAAGAAAAAAATATAGAACTTACTTTCCTCCACAGGGGAAGAAATCTAGCAAAGCATCTTTTCCACTGACAGGGTTGGGTTACAGCTCCCTCACTCCCACCCACACAGCTGAACCCAGCGTCTGGTCAGCCCAAGAGTCAGGAGGAAATGAAATGCACATGTCAGCGTCCCCATCTCCTGCTCCAGTTCCTTAGCAAAACTGCCTTTCTGCTCCAGCCACGAACCATTCCAGGACCAGAAGACATGCTGGGAGGCAGATAAATTGCTATATCTTTTCTCAGACAAACTGTACAGTAGTCATGCTTCCTCAACGTGAAGAAAGTTTTGGAAAGGCAATGCTCTAAAAGTTCGCAGCACCAAGGTTCAGAATTCTGTGATACACAGGCAAGACCTTAAATGTAACAAAATTAATATTAAAGCTAATTAAAAATGGACAATATTGCAAATTCCTTAATGGAAATTATGCTAGTCTGATTAAGCAAGCACAAAGTAACAAATATAACTGACTGCAAGTTTAAAAAAAATTGCTATATTATTTCCATCTGTAAGAATAATAGTTTCCTTAGAGATCTTCTTCCCCTCAGATTCCTTTTACCTTCTCCTTGTTTGCTTACTTGAGCAAAGAATATAATACTCAGCATACTATCATCATCTCCCTCACACCAATAGTTTTTGTTTATCTGGATACCCTTTTCCTCACAAAAGTTTCCTGTATTCCCTTTGTTGCTTAAAAACAGTATCTGTCATTTAAGACCGCACTCCACCATCATTTCGATACACAGCTCCAAGGGAAAAAAAGAGCAACAACTAGCCAAAGTTACAAACATGCTCTTCTCTTGTTAGGAGATACAAAGGGACAATTTTGGTTTTAATTTATCCTATTTTAATGAAGTGCAGTGCTCGAAGTGAAGGAAAAGCTAGCTGTGCAGCCTGTAAACATGAGCTACAATTCGCTTGTAAAGATGGCAAGGAGAGGAACCAGGAACTGAACTTCTGAAGTTATTTTTACATGAATAAAGCAAAGGCGAGTAACATAACTTTTATGTTACTTGCATTGGGTTTCATTTGCAAAGAATCTATGAGGAAGTAACCATTTATGACCCAGGGTAAATCAAAGCAAAATGGCATTTCGATAAGCACTAGAGCCTATCAACCACAGTACTTCATATCAGGTTGCTGAGGAATTTGAGAGCTGCTACAGCAGCTGCAGCAGAGAAGAGCCAAGGGTCTCTAGGAAAAGCCATCCTAGAGGTACAGATGCCACTGCTAGCTGCGGGCAGGCGGCGCAGCATCCACAGCCTGGCACCGGGACTCCCAGCTGCCCAGCAACATCCACAAGTAGCCAGAGTATTGCTAGAAACACATCCAGGAAGAGGAGAACAAAAGGGAAGCAAACCCGAAGACCAACTCGTGCTAGGAAGCCTCAGTGTAAGAGACGCACATTCAGCTGCCCATTTCTTCTGAACACAGTTGCTGGAAGCTGGGTGTCTGCATCAGCCTGGTTTTCAGACTGATGAAAACTGAACCGATATTTATACTCGAGATGATAGCTCTGTTAGAATTTTTCCCTAACAGTATCGTTTGGCACTGAAAACAGAAAGGCAAAGAGACCACGAGATGATAAATGTCACTATCATGCCTACTACATGTTAAAGAAGTTTCAGGTTTTTGTTAGGGAAGATGGGAGGACTGCAATACTCTTAAGTCTGTGTACATAGCTGAAGCATTAAACCTCTTCTGCATATAACAGAGCGGATAATGGATGTGTACAGTTGAAAAAGGGGAGCAGTGAGATAGAGCTGAAACTTTACCATTACTTCTGCTTGTAAGCAGATGCAGGAGGAACCAGACAAGCATAATATTTGGTAGCCTGCATAATTACAACAGATGTCTATGTTGGATAAAGTGTCCTGTACATTAGGTATAGAGGTAGAGCCTAACATATATAAATAAAAGGAAAACAGCTTCTTAATATCACTTTGCTTATGAAGAAGGAGGAGACAATTTATCTGGTGTTTAATATTTATAGCTATACTTACAGTGATATTCATTGCACCCTTAAAGAAAATTCAGATCTACTACCTTAGGCAAAGTGGGCTTCAAAAAACTGGATGTCAGACTATACAAATAAAGTATTAGTTTAGGCATGGTAGACTTTATTTTGGCACTTGAACAAATGCTTTATTTTACAGCAGTGGCACAGCATTTGCCAGAAAATTTCTTTTCTTGGCACAGTTATTTCAAGCAGTTATTTTACTAATTGAATTTCACTAAATATTGCACAATAAGATATACCTGTTAAATTCTTACCCTGTTTTTACTTGTTGAACTTGTATGGCTTTGAAAAACTTGCCAGTAAGTATAAGTAATTTAAAAAGCAATATATTAAATATTTTAGCACAGGATAGCATTTGTTTGTTCCTAAATGACCACTGAACTTGGGACAGCAACAAATACAAGTCACGCAACTCTTTTCTGAAGAGCTACCAGATCTTATTTACAACACACTGCCATTTCTGAGAAGCAGTTCAGCTTGATGTCCTGAACACCTATATTTTGGAAATCTCAAAAATAAAAAATTAGGAGGTTAACAGAGCAGAAGACGAAGCCATTTGTCTGTTACAAAGCATAATATAAGGAGGCAGACTATCGTCTTCTCCACGTGTCCCTCTATCCAACACCCATCTGAGGTCTAAGAAACAGAGCATTTTCTCTTCTACTTGGAATATTTCTTTCTTCTCTTATGAAGATATTCCACTTGTCTCAACTCTTCTGCTGGAGTCCGAGCAGAATAAACCAAAATTCTCCAAAAGGCCAGGGAAAAAACAAACCTGAACAACAAATCAAAAACCGATATACACAATAAATGAACCCGGGTACTCCTTTGAATTTTACAGTACGGAAAACAACATTTGCAGGAAGAACAGGTCTAGGTCAATACTGCCATTAAATATAATGCAAGGGTTGAATGACTCATAACTCATACACCAGATGCAAGACTTAAACATTCCCACTTTTCTCTGCCACTTCAGCAATAAATCTGGTCCAAGGATCAGCCTGATCAATGGCCTTTTTTTTTTGGCCTGGATTTTTAAGATGTACTAGATGTACTCTGTGACATGAAAACATAAGCAAGTAGACATAAAATGAAAAGCGTACAAAAGTATATCACAATGGAATTCTCAGTATTAGGCCACATGATTTATTCAGTAGTGTTTATGTTCCCAAATTACAATTATGTCTATCCATGTAAGACTACAAAAGTTACCATTAGAATTGTCTGTGCTTATAAAATACCAACATTTTCTTTTACTGTTATATACTCATTAACACCAGTCTGCGACGAGTTACATATAATCATAGGCACTTCAAAGGCTTTAAAAGACGTTTACAACTTAAATGCATTTTTAAAGAACAAAAATTTAAACCCCTACTTGTACCTTCAAATTGCAAATAATTAACAAATACAGTGGCCATAGAAATCTGCAGCAACTTCTCAAAATACTGTTAGAGTCTTTGGGTTTGCTTAGGTTTGTCAGTAGCTTACTCCAAATCTTCCTTACAGGAGATTTGTTTAGTAAGAATATGACTATACAGTTTGTAGTAATAATCCAATTTTACACATTAATTTGCAGTTACAAATCTCACTGAAGCTACAGGTATGCTGAGAAACAATGCAAAGTGTAAAATTGATATTCTGACACTTAAATTTATACAAAGTGGAGGTTAAAGTTTACATAGCTGAAAAATTACATTTACACTAAAAGTTACTGTTATCTGAATTATCTGAAGACAAATTGCACCATGACAACTACAAAAAGGCATTTTTTGGAAACAGATAAATTAATGAAATAAAAACTAACTTGTAAGATCAATCTGAGACATGCCGACAAAAATTAAACAACTTTCATTGAACCATAGGATAAAACAATAATTTTCATTATTTTATATTTATGCATAAAGTTTTAAAAATGATTCAGTGAACATCAATGGTTTTATAAAATAATGCTTTGCCACTGTTATTCACAGAACACTGCAAATGTTAAGTTTTAATTTTACATTTTTAAAGGAATACATGAAAAGTTTTAAATACAATGGGATTTTATCATAAAGGTGCCGTAATGGCTCTTTAATGAAAAAAAAAAAATCTTCATTATTCTATGCAAAAGCTTTATTTAAAAAAGTTCAGTGATCTCATAAATAGAGACACTAAATAGGAATTTTATGCATAAAACTCCTTAGTAGGTGCCTTTTGATAGGCAGCACAGGATGGTTTACGTTCACCAAGGTCGTAACTGCCTTCATCCTTCTTTCTCATGCGATATACCAGCAGCAGGATAAGGAAGATTGCGAAAAGAAAACCAATAACTCCGCCAGCAATAACAGCTGTAATCAAAGAAACAGAGATTCACAATATGCCAGAAAAACAAGTTTAGCACCATGTTTCTTTTTCATCTCACACAATGGGTTTGCCATTGTTTTCAAATTGCAGAAAAGGGCTCCCATTGTGCAACTGTCTTGATTATTAGTATCCTGAAATATATTCTCGGAAAGACTGCTTGTGTTTATGAAGGCAAACATTTAAAAGGACATTCCACCTACAAGTCAGCGATCCAACAACACACAGTTCTAAAAAATTATTAAAAGTTTTCCAAAACCTCAATTAAGAAAGTCACCAGTACTGCCAGAGATAAAGTTCTCTTAATTTATAATAATAACATTTAAGTTTCTTTCAAACTCATTTTTCAACAGTTAATGTTTTCAGCCTTCAAAGAACTATTCTGTTACACTAGCTAAGAAATGGGTTTTCCCTTTTCTCCACCAGTTTTTACTCTGACTCTAGACTGAAATGAATTTCCTATTGATGAGTAACAGGAGAGAACATTCCATGGAGCTGTAGGAACAGAAGCATTACATTCATTATGCACTTGCAAGTGTGTAGCAAGTATCAACTCCAACTAGACTTCAAGAGCAAACCTGCATGCTTCCACTGATGTGGATATTAAGGCTATTTCACGTTTTGATGCTCATAGGAAGATGTGGTCCATGTGACTGCCATGGCTCCCAATGCCCCCTCTGAGGATGTGGGGGAAAAGTATACCTGTAAACACTGGTCTTATGCCAAAAAAGCCTCACAGGTAGTGAAAACATTGGTGGCCCTTGGGTTATGCACGGAAACAGACCCTCTCTATCGTAAGGACGGTGCTTATCCATCCCTCTCCATCCACCCACTCCTATCATGAGCTCCTCCCAGGCAGTGTCCATCTGCACCAGATGGACCAGACACCAATGTGCTCTTGGGATTGTGGGTAAGAAATACATTTCTACACCACAAGCCTCAATCCAAATTACAACTCCCTTTCTGAGCTGTGGAAGCTTCAGATATTCCGCAGGCAGTATTCAATTTGTGGGTGTCAAATCAATTAGCAACAGACTTCACTATTAAATAACTCCAGAAGATGCCCATCTCATTCTCATCAAATCAACCACTAGCTACCCACTATGAACATGTTTAAGAATCTACCAAGAAAACACAAACGTTGAGTTTGCATTATTTGATATGGATCCCCTCCATTTTCTGTGATATTTCTGGTGAGGTAGACCTTAGCAAACGCCGCCGCCTCACCTGCCAGAACTTCTGTTCTCTGGAAGAGGTTTTCTGAATGCTTCTCAGTGAACACATCGGTGTCATCCCCTGGCTCATCACTCTTTTTTTTGGCATCTGTCTCGGGCCTTTCCTCTTTATCGATTTCTTCAGGTGACTGTGGCACAAAAAGGAAAACAGAGCTTCACTTACAGACAGGGTGCACCACAAGTCGGCACAGTCACTGCCTGTCATGGGCAGCCACAAAGCTGTGGCTCCATGCACGTACTCCACAATACCCACAAACATAACACATGGGAAGCCTTTTGACCACAGAAAGCTGTGCTAGACATTGTAACTGGATCTATTTGTCATCACAGTGTTGGAATGAAAAACACTATCCAGAAGTTTAAAACCCCCAAAAGTACATTTAGCAAACAGCTGTTAAATATTGCCTGTGTTTATCAGAATAAAGCCTCTGAATGAAATAACAATTCCGAAATTAAAACATCAGGTATGTTATATTCAGAACGCCTTCGAGGGTAACTTAGACAATATTACTGATGGTGGTAGAAGAAAATACTGAAATAGTAAATGGAACCTGACAAGTGTTCAAACTACTGCCAAACCACACAACATTCTCCTTTGAGAAGTGAAGTTTCATGTAGAATTTTTTAATAACTCTTTGAGAGATATAAAAAAGGTACAGCTTGGACTCAAAGGTGTCATGAGAAGTTTTTTTTGCATGTCTCTTTTCTTTCATGTGGAATTCAGACTTCCTAGTAGGAATGAAACTGAGCAGCTCTGTATTCATATAAAAGGCTGCAGTAACATTAAGTCTGTGGGGACTATTTAATCAATATAAATCAAACAAAGTTAACATCAAGGTACCAATGGGGTACAGCGGAACCATTGTAAACAGTGTTGCTTTCCAGCCACGCACCTTTGTTTGTGCAGACACCTTGGTCTGCATTTTCACTGTGGTGGTCTCAGCCCGAGATGCATCACTGGTTGTTGGTAACTTTGGAAGTGTTCTGGATGTTGTTACCACTGCACTATCCTCATCTTCTTCAGCACCTGGAGACAAAAAACGTGACATTTCATTGACCCATGAAATTCTTCCAGACCTATTATATTTTTTATTATGACACTGAGGTAGGGGTGCCTGCACAGGCCACCCTTGGCAAATAGCCTAGATGATAATGCCTGCTAAGATAAAGATGCGAGTGCAAACAGTGTGACCCAAACTGTCAGGGGGATATTTGCCCCAAGTGATCCCATGAAAGAGGAAGGGGGACCATTAGCTGTAGTAAGCAGTAACCAGGAAATTACCACGGTATTTTTGAAACAGAAGGAACCAGCCTGAAAAGAAGGATGAAAAAAACCATAAACACTTGTAACGGCGGGGTGGGGGAGACTGTGGAGTGGAAGCAGCAGCTGTCAGGGCTGGTGTAAACCTGTCTGATGTAGTCCTGCAGCACCGGGGGCTCTGTCAGGGCCTAGCAGTGCCACGCCCACCCCCCACCCCATGGGTGCTTCCAGCAGCCACCTCCAGCTCTCCCACAGCCACCATGGGGGCACCCCTGGAACCTCCATCCCAGGAAGGATGACCCTGCACTGCAGGGTCACCTCCTGGGAGTGGCAGGAGGTGGTGGGGCCCTGGGATGATAGGGGGCTGGGGGCACCCATGTCTCCCACAGTGGGGGTGTGCAGGCAGGAGACCCTGCATACCCAGAGGAGGGGGGGTTGCACACCCCACGCCTGCGAGACGGATGTGTGTGTGTGCACACAAGTCTTTGTGTGCCTTTGACATATGTTGGGTTCAGTTACAGAAGTGGGGTTGGAAACCAGTAGTCGCATGTTACCATTTTGTAAGTGGCTGGTATTGCGTTTATCTGTTGTATTGCTGATATTGAGCTCAAAAGTATAGTTCAATGATTGTCAGTTAACTGCATATCATATATAAATCAATCAATAAACTTCTTTATCCTGACTTGACTTAAACCACATGAACTGAACAGTTTCCCTGTAACACACTGCTTCAACAACAAAATCTCTTCTCTACAGCAGATTTGTTAAACCCTCAAACATAAAAGACCAAGTAGTTTCTATCTACAGGAAGACTGCTATTACTTTATTTTTCAGTCACTAGGAATTGACATGTTTTTAAACTCACCATAATTCAGAAGCCTTTTTCTTCTGAAATAAAGAGGATAGAAAACTCCCTAAAGATGACCTTAAATTTAATTTCCTCATCATTCAAAGCCCTGCTCAATTATGAAGGCTCTTTTAGAATAAGATAATGGACATATCTAATAAATATACTTTAGTGATACTGGAAGGAAGAAGACACAGACAAGAGACTAAATTATTGCAAGACCTGAAAGAGGAAAAGAATCAACCTCTTCTTGGACGACTCCTTAAGAATCTCAATGTGTTCTGCTCATTACAGACACTGGTTACCCGAGTAACTATTGGGTAATAAATCAAGCAAATATGCAGAAGAGTAATTCCTATCAAATAAAAATATATCATCTTACAACAGAATAGCATGCCTCACTCATTCCAAACTGACTTTTAATCTTATTTTTGTACAGAAAGAAAACAGGCTGAAAATATAAGGGCAATAACAAAGTTTTGAACTCATGATCAGGAATTATATACATTTGGCATTGAAAGGAAGGGCGTTAACAAGACAACTAAAACAACTTCTGTACTGTAGAAAAGAAGATCTGGAATCATTAAAAAAAGTACTCCATTAAAGCTACCAGCACAGAATAATACTGGAAAAACCTTCAGAGATACCAAAATTACAGTGCAACATCCAGAATAAAGACCTCACAACAAGAACCAGGTATTTTCCTGAAATGCTGCTCAAAGATCAAAAAACCAACATCCTGCTTCAAAACAGAGGTGAGGAAAGGCATCCAACAGGAAAATTTTTCTGTCTTTGCCTCAAGAGTTTTCTTTGAGAAATAAGGGCCCAATGGATAGCTCAGCCTGCTTTACCTTCCAAAGTTCCTCCATCTTACACAAGACTTTCACAGTCAAGGAAATTAAAACTGATGATCAGATTAGATCTCATAAAACGCATTTTGAGAGTACAGAATTTTCTTCTTTTTATGAAATGATAAGTCCCATTTAATCACAACTCCTCCTCCAAATTCTTAAATGCCACCTTTGCTTCAGGCAATAGTTGTGTCTGCCAGATAAAATGGTGAGTGTTACAGGTCTGAACCTCCCTGGCTACAGAGGATGCAGATCTCTGGTCTCTCAACAAATGGGTAACTAATCTAACTCCTGGACTAGTTGCTAGATTTGTACCAAAGGTACGCAATTTCTCTTCCATATGGCCTCATGGGAATTGTGACAATCCCCAAAACATGAGGGCACCTATCATTTAGGCCTGACTCGGGTATCAGCTCAGACACGTCCCCATGGTTCCTGCTTTTTAATTAGCTTTATCTAGATGGGTCTCTGCTTGGCATGGAGTAGGTCTAAACAAGGGGAAGGCACTTCCCTTGCTAAACTGAGAGTAGTATTCTCAGAATGACCTGTAAATAAGACTGAGGGATAAAAAAAACCCTTTCTAATGCTCTCCAGAACATAGCAATAGCATTTTACATAGTATCATATTCCCTAAAAGGCAAAAAAAAAAAAAAAAAAGAGAACCACCCCCGTCCCTGAATCCAAATAGGATTGGAAAGAAAAAAACCTACTAGTGTCATAAGCATAACTTCTAACTGGGTTGTTAAGAGGAATACTGTGAAATGGTTGGTGCTTGCTTCTTCCTCTTGAAAATATCATTGTCTCTTTAGAAGGTTTCTGGATGTGGCCAACTTGGGTGACAGTGCTGGGTATTAACTGCCGTGAGTCCCTCTATAAATAGATACTGCCTTCTTACAGAGGGCACTGCAAAAACCCTGCAATAATCAAACCCATAGCCATCTCTGTGGTAAAGAGTTGAGAGCTCTTGATCATCACACACTGTCTTCTATCCACTGCAACTTCTTCAGGATGCCCAACTGCTGTCTTCACAGTGGTCAAAATAGCTCTAAATTGTGCTGTAGTATTGGAAATATCTAATATAGCCCTCAGTGACGTGTCTATTAGCTGCCCCTTGGATGATGGGAACGCAAATGCTCTTTCACACACTTGGTGCTTGCAGAAACTTGTCAGGATATCAAGACTGTGCCAGCTCAAATTATTGTATACTACAAAAAGCCTACAGTAGTTAGCACTCTTATTTGCAAAGCAGCCACTGATTAACTCTTCCTACCAAATAAATCCAATCATTTCACCCTATCTTTTGGCATCATGTTTGTTTGCTGTTGCACATCGCACTCTGGGAGTACTACCACCACAAGCAAATGTCATAAGGTGGGCACACCCATACCCACCATCTCTTTCACACCTTCCATCTCTATCATCAGTGTGACCCATACCAGAGTAACACATATTTGGCTGGCTTATCTCACACCCATTGGGGAAAAGTCCCCAGTGTAACCCTTAATCAACATAGTGTTAGGCAACCAGACATGACACTGTGAACATAATACTAGTACCCTATCAGGGAACTGCAGCTGAAATAAACGGAGACAGTGCAAGGATGTCATGTCTCTGATAATTCTCACCTGAGGAAGGAAAAAAAAACAACAAAACTTGAAGAAAGAATAAAAGGAAGAGTCCTAAATATGCTGAACTACAACAGCCTGTCGAGCACAACTAAAACACACTTTCATACAGTATCACAGCAGGTTTTTACATTAAAGGACCTGGACAACCAGGCAGTCCATGGCTAGTGTAGCAGATGGACAGAGCATCCAGTGTCGGTCACGGTGCCCGTGCTGCCTCCCCAGCAGCACCTGGGAGAGCGTCCGTGCCTCCACCGGCCACACCACCACCTATCACCCAGCCCCACACCACACTGCCCCTGGACTCCTAAACTGCCTTCCGGCCTTGGAGCGTAACTTCGGCTTCCCGTTAGGTCAAGAGCTAAAGCAGATCTGCTCTTGTGTTTCTTGGAGGAGCTCCAACCCCACCACCATAACTCTCCTCCAAGAACAGGCTCCAGTCACAATATCAGTCCAGACCTAGTTCATCCTGAGCTAACCTTCTCAACTTGAGCTGCTATTGACTGAGAAATATTAGGCTGGGGAGAAAAGAAGGGGAAGGAAAAATCTGCACAAGATTCTGATAAATGTATTGCAGAGACTTGTCTATCAGGACTAACTTAAGAGGAGACACAAGAACCAGACAGATAGTTTTCCAAAGAACTTATAGATAAATCTAACAGAGATGGTACCTTTCTTTAACATAAGGGAAGTCATGCTGTTTAGCAGCTACTTCCAGGTACCTGCAAGACCAAGGCTCAGTTAAGATCTTTTATGCCAGAGGAAAAAAACAACAGTAGTTATAAACACCTTTCAAGTTGTATTTAAGCAGGAAAACTATTTTTTCTCTTTTATTATTATGCTATATACACACACCTACACTAAAAAGAATGATAACAGACTGAGCCATCTCCTCAGAGATGGAGACTGCAAGAAGGAAACCACGAACTAATGAATTCACTATGGACTTTCTGCTGTTGATACAGGACAATCAGGAAGCAGGTGTGGCTCCTTTGAAAACTGTTGACCAATGGATTCGGACTGAACACCTGGGCAAATGCACAACAGTAGCTGAATGTACATGAAGACTAAAGAGGCTATGAAAGGAAAGAAAAGAAAAAAAGCAGAACACCATCACCTTTTTTTTCTCCTCACAAAAAGCCCTCAGCCAATTTCTAGTTTGAAATGTGTCATGCCTACAGTGACATTTGTCCATGTTAATGCTGCTTGCAGACCTGCAAGGGCATTAATGGTCGTGCTGACAATTTCTGTTTATCTCCATAAGTCTGGTGGCAGCTAACTACTTTCATACCAAAGGAAGGAGTCAGCATGTTGTCATCTTGGATCTGTTTGCTCGGAGTGGAATTACATAGCAAGAAAACCACTCTTGAGTGGGAAGGCTCTTCCTGCTAGGAACACTACATCACTGAGTATCAAGAGAGACATACTCAATTTAATATGAGGAAAACTGATCATTGGTACATCTGCAGGACACTTTCTACTTCACAAAATTCAGATAGCTGTAAGTATAGAATAAGCAGGGCAGAGGGGATGCTAATTTCCTTCCCTCTTGAGATTTTTCCTAGTGAATAAAAAACTAGGCTCACAGATTGCTCAGAACATTATTTAAGAGTTCCTCCTTTGTTCAAAAGAATTAGATTTTGGTACTGTCACATGAGCTCTCTGGAGAGGCATTCAGCTAGTCTCAGTCTACAGTGAGACTTTTCCTGCTTGCTTGTAGGAAAGAAAGAGACTGCCAGAGGAAGCATGAGTGTGTTATGCACTCCATCTTCCACACACGGTTCAAGGCTGAGTACAGGGCAAGAGAGAAGAGAAAGCCAAGGTGTTACTTTTGGTGAAGGCTAGATGTAGTTTCTGTCCTTCTGGCTCTACTTTTACCACTGAAATGGGTTAATAAAATCTGAAGCCAGTTCTTGTATAGTCCTTTCCACTTCAAAAGCAGGGCTGCATTTTAAATCATCCATATTAGAAACAGCCAAGCTCCACGGAGGGATGAAGTAAAACCAAACCAGACCATTCTCCATACTGATATTTATTGTCAACCTATCTCCTTTCCTGAAGCTTACAAAGTCACTGAAGACAAGACAGAATGGGATACTGACTGAAAGGGCAATTTTCTCAGAGGTTAGAAATTTCCTTGGACAGTTCTGGGAACTGGATGAAATCACTGACTAGTTAGGTTGAGTGGTTGGGGTTTTTTTTCAAACGAAGTTAAACTTCCCCTCAAAGAAGCCTACAGCAAGGAGGTCTGATTAAACCTCTTATCTATGAATTATTCCAATGAATCTCACATTGTCCCTATGGAGGACTCCCAAAACACAGGATGTTACCCAGATGCCAATGACTGATGGGCCTGAATTTGCCTGGCAGATCTCTGCAGACTTCATTCTAACGTATCTTTGAGACTCTAAAAGAAAGGAAAAACAAAAATCCATCCAAAAAATCTCAACTGTGGCTCACAAGAGTAACAAAGACAAGGTGCTATAAGAAGGGCTCACCCTTTAAAAATTCACAACATCAAAAGACAGATTACAAAAAGTGCAGTAACCAACAAGTAAGTAACATACTTGGAAAATAAATGGGATTTCCTCAACAGCTCAGCAAATGCTCACAATAAGGCAATTTCTCTTCCAGAACTACCATAAAATCCTGCACTTAACTTCTAATGGCTGGAGCCTCCCAGCTAGTCTAGAAGACACTCCACAAAGAGGCTTGCTAAGAGAAATGATTAATGAGGTTTCACTGACATTTTTTTGAAAAATGATGAGCTAGCTACATGCCCCTAATAAGTGTTTAAGTCTGAGAATTCAGTACATTATATTTATGATTTTCTTTATTCACTGTATGAATGTAATTACCTCAGAGAAAACTGTCATGTTTTTGGCAGCATCTAGACTTCCAAATTTAAAATGACAACAACAAAAAAGAAGTGGACACCATGTTTACGTCAACCTGGATGCATATAAGAGAAAACAAGTTTGCTGCTGCTATGTTTTCTTACAGACTACTAAATCAGCATTATGCTATGGGAGAACTAAGCCTTCTCTAATCCTTATTTCTAAACTCCAGAGAGATCTACACAGAAACCAGAGGGACAGCAGAGAGAAAGTAACACAGTGAAATGATGCAACTAAGGAGTAAGAGAAAAAAACAGAAAGTTAATATTTGAAACCCAGCCCACAGGGATGCTCAGTGCTCTGTAAACAGAGAGCCAAGCACTCATGGTACTCACTGGAAGTATCATCTCCAGCTTATAAAGGAAAACTGCACAGCTTTTCCTCAAATAATTGCATTACTTCTTACACTTTTTAAAATCAAATTGTGACATGTTGTCTCACCTGAACCTGACCCAGAAGAATAATCATCATCATCAATTGGATAGACGCCTGATGCTTCTTCAACAGAGCTGTTGTCAAGGTATAAATCTTTATCAGAGGTCAAATCTGCTCTCTGGAAAACAGATAAGAGGGAATGGTTAAAAAGGTAACAGTTCTCCAGCGTAGCAGTCTCTTAATCTTAGCTCCTATTTCCAAAGTTGATGATGGCACACTGAACAGTTTACACTTTCAGTTTATGCAATGCCTTTGTCTAAGATGCTAAAGAAATCTGTAAAATTATAGCATAAAAAAAAAAAATCCAAGCCTGAACAGTGAAAACTAAGAAACCACCCAATCTTTAGGAAGCAAACCCCTTTCAAATCACACTTCATCTCATGAAATGCACGAACGAATAGGATTTGCAATATACTCTGCAGAGTTTCTATAACAAGAAAGAAGCAAATCCCAGGACTGAAGCCCTCTGTCAAGATCTCAAATATACAAATCTATAGGCTGTCACGTGAAGTCTGTCATTTGATGTCAAATGGGAAGCAAAAAGAGCACGTATCAAAAACTACCTCAGACGTACATCGAGCCAAACCTTCACCAAACTCTTTACAAGTTAGAACAAACAGCTGGGACTACAGAATACAAATGTTTCCAAGACAGTGCTGTTGATTAAGAATTATGACATTTCCAGCCCGATCAGACAGCATATCTCCAAAATTCTGGTCAGGCAAGTCGCTCCAATTCTTAACTGAATGCATCTCTCCTAAAATTTATCTGTAGCTTCAACAGACTAAAAAGTTGGCTTCTGGTGACTTTCACCACATTTTTATGTCTGCAAGTATCTCCCTACTGAAGAGAGGTTCTGCTAAAATGAGCTGATAACAGAACAAGGTATCAGTCATCCTTTTAGACTGACAATTCAGGCTTTGAAAGACTAGAAATTCTCTTCCTCCACAGCAGTTTGCACTCAACAGAGCACAAACCTCATTATGGGAGCCATGTATCTCTGATGACTGAGAAGGTACCTACCACTGTTACTACTATTGCTTTTACCAGCATTTCTGTGAATGCCCACTTGCCACAACTTGTTGAAGAAAGTATGACAGTTTCAAGTGGAGTTTTAAGTCAACAAGCCAAATACCAAAATACTATACCAAAATGCATCTGTTCTGCATCTCATAAGCACCCGAATCTGCTGCTATGAGTCCCAAGGGTTTCCGTCTTACTTTTTACTGCATGGCATTAATTGCCCATTTTATTCTACCCAACATTCACTGCAGCTTTCCCAAAGGGGTACCAAACTGTGAAAGGGGTAACTCCTGTATGCAAAGACCCATATTTGACTTTCCAAAATAGTTTTTGCCCAGAGGTCTAAAAAATATTGTTGAAGACATTTGTGACTTTTTTCAGGAGGTTTTTGGCAACAGATTCCTGTTCTAAGCTTCTTCACAGCAGAAAACCATTCTTCAGTTTGATCTAAAATAAAAAATGATTCTTCATGGAAAGCAGAAAAGCCATCCTGATTATTAGAGTATTTCAGAGTAAAAGCCCTTTGCACTGAGGGTACCTAACACTTCTCTGAGCAGCTCTGAACTAAAACAGTGTTACCCTGTTTTTCTTCCACAGAGGAAAAGAAAAACAACACAGCATCTTGTCAATGTCTACTCTTGCTGCTATGGCAGCTTTTACCTGTGGGATATGCAGGGGGAAAAAAAGCCCTGTTTTTAAGATAGGTTTACAAAAGGCCTGCTCTCATCTGCAGCTGCTAGTTCACACGGTCTGCCTGGAACTGGCTGCAGTCCAAAGCAGAAATTCAAGACGATGTCTGGTCACCATCAAATGACTTAATTCATTTAAAAGATGTCTCCAAAGGAAGGCCTAAAGTACTTTAGTAGGTGTATAGGTGGTATTGTAATTAAGACGCAGCTGAGACTGTTTCCGTGTAGGAAAACAACTCCCTGTCACGGCACAATTATCCTGCTGTTGATCAGGCTGCCACAATGGACCAAGCCACTTCACCCCATTTTACTTCAGACACAATCATGGCACAAAACGGCCCACTCCTCAGTATCAGGCAGGAAAAAACAAAACATATTTAAAAGGAAATGCAGGTGGCTGACCATAAGTATAGAAAAGGCATTCAACATTCAAAAGGTATCAGAGGTAGTAAATGTTACCCAATGCCAAACTGGGGAAAAAAAAATTTGAAGACCTACATGGAGAAATTTCCTAACAATGGAAATTGCCAATAGCATTTGGCAACAGCTGAGAAACTGCCTGAGTTTGCAAATGTTAGTGAATGAAAACTAGTCTCCATAAGTAGTGCCACACATCTGCGCCCAAAATTTTTAGTGCTGAATAAAAATATGAACATACCAACCAATTTATTTCCTAGGCCATTTCCCACTTCTGTATATGTCAGAAGCCAACTTAGTAGAATTCAAAAACCAAAGAAAAACTTGAAGCACCCCCCAACTCCAAAACAACCCTGTCTTCTTGCTCTTCCCAGCCTCACAGGACTCAGAGAAGACAGAAACGATCCCTGACAGTTCTTCTAAAGATTCAGTTTTTGTAAGACAGCTGAGCAGCTAACCCAACACAGCCCAAACTGCAAGCGCCTGGTCAGTCAGGCTCTCCACCATCATATTCACTCCCTTTCATTCAATGAATTATGGCTTTTCACCTGCCTCAAGCTTTCATTTGTAGCTATGCTGAGATGTTCTCAAGTTTTAAACCACCTAAAAACAGAGGAACAGAAATGGAGAAAAAGCCTGGGTAGTTTTCAGCAGCAATTTGAGCATCCATTGTATTTTTTTCTGGGATGCAAAGGATACAATGTGAAACATTATTTAGTATCTAGTATTGTTCATGGCACAGCTCCATCAGAACGAGAAAACTATTCCCCACAGTCTTACAGATCCAGTACAATATTTACTATAGGAAGAACTATATGATACAGTGAGACCCAAATGCATTCAGATCAGACAAAAAGCTCCATCTGAGGAAGATGTCTGCAGCTTCTCTGGCCACAGCCCCTTGCTTCAGCCCGTTTCCAGTACAAATGATTCTCGTCTAGTGGAACTTGGGCAGGACATGAGCACCCTCTCAAACCGAAGGCACAAAGAATCATACTCTAGCTTAAAAATCTCCAGGCATTTGCATAGATAAATGCATTGCACAGTCCCCAAACAGACTCTCTTTGCAAGCTGGCTAGTAGACTTGAGGTAGGGACACCCCATCTATACCCACAGCTTGCACCTCTTCTCCCAGTTGCTCAGAAGCATGAAGCTGCCTTAGGCCACTTGGAATGAAAACTGCCTTAAGGTTAAGAATAAAAAGAAAAGCCCAACAGTTAACAAAAAAATGCACAGCCGTTAAAAGTAATTCTGTGAAGATTAAGCTTAGAAAAATGAGAGACGGTTAATGAAAATGAAAGAATACTTCATGGTGCTTAAGTGAATATCAAGCACTGAAGCCATGCTTTGCAATTTTATGCTATGTAAAAATAAATTTGATTTAATATTTGCTCTGGAAATGTTTTGTCACTTGTCAGCTGGGAATCCATAGGGGTCCATGGACTACTTCCAGGGTGTTCACAAAAGATAAGTTGGGAAAACAAGTCTGTTGTCAGTAGACTTGGACACATAAAGGTCTGTACTAGAACTTCAATATGCTTAGGAGGAAAAATAAAAAAGTTTGCAAATTCTAACTCCATAAATCCATTTTTAGTTATTATGAAGGCCAAATATTTAAGGGACTATTTCCTATGGCTAACAACTGAAATGAGGGCCCTCATGTCACTTTTACATAACAGCCTTATTTTCAGATCTATTAAAACTGCACGAACACCAGGCAAGGATGTCTCTGTTATCAGTCCTTTAATCTGGCCCTGAAGCCACAAAAACTGCTTGTTACCTCTTGACAGAGATTGCATTCTCATCCATCGTTGTTATCCCACTTACATTTTTATTCCAAGAATATAATGCTGCAAAATCCTGTGACCTAAATACTTCACATGCTACATGCCAATGATCACTGATTCCTGTCTGGTTATTGACTACACTGGCATAAATCTAAATCTCATGGATGTAGTGTAGATTAGCACCCATTAAGTACTCAATAAAAGATACACCAGTTTTGTGTGAATTTGAAATCTCAAAGTCTTTATTTTACTAAAGCTTGCATTTATATTATTTTTAATTTAATAAATGTAGATCATCCAAGACATATTATAAAAAAAATCCTCATTCTGACACTAAATGAGAGAGGAAGCAAAGCAAAAGAGCTTTTTCTGACTCTTCATCTCATGAAAGGCATAAATCATTCATCAAAATTACAATGGCAAAAAATAGAAAACAATCTTCAGACAATAGGAGGGTTGGGAAAGGATGGCACACTTCATTTAAAAAAAAAAAAAAAAAAAAGTACAAAGTGCCCCGTCATAGCCATTCCCTTTTCCAGTGCTGCTGTTACAGTCAGTTCTCCCATTACGTGGGGATGATTTAGGAGTAAGACATTAAAGACTTTCATGCTATGTGGTTGAAGCCAAGCAAGCTGGTGTGAGGAGTAGTGAAGAAGTAACGTCTACCACGGCTGTCGTGGCTGTTTGAAACTCAGATGGAAGAGCGATGGGTAACTGACATATGGAAGGAAACGTTTTATTACTTACAGATGCACTCAAATTTCTGTTCTCTGCCTTTTTGGGTATATGTATAGGACAGAGAATTTGAGGTTTGCAGCTGGGTTATTAATGGTACATCATCTCCCTTTTTCCCCAGATGGAAGTCTTTTAGATGTAACCCGTTTAGTATGCACACAACCAGAAACTAATATTTTTAAAGTGATATCACAAATATCTAAGCCAGAAGGCTCTGAAAATTTGCAAGCATTACAGCTGTTGATCAGGCAGAGATCTTATACGTAAGAAGGAGAAAGAAAACAGATTTTCCTCTTCTATTAACAGATAGTGCTGTTCCGTATATGCTTGTATAAAAGCATGCTCAGCTGATGAGTCCCAGTTCACCAAAGTGATGTACTGTTCATATACACTATGTTTTTGGAAAGCTAACTACCTGAACACATTCATCTAAAGCCCAGGGGCCATTGCAGAGACTCCCATTGAAGGCTGGAGAAAAGGCAGTTGTGTGAAGAAGCTGTATTTCCCTCTAGGCTTCCTGCAAAAGGAACTATGAGCTGCCACCCAACAGGAGTTAGTCCTAACAGACCTCAGCACTGCCGACCTCAAAGCTGGCAGGTATCTTCCTATCATTGTTTGCCATTTCTTTGCTTTCCCTCATCACACCAGGAAAGCTATTTCACGGGTGAGGCTGCCCCATTAAAGAGTTCATTAACCTCATCCAGGAATGAGTCATGATTTTAAACAAAAAAACTCTACAGCGTGAAACTTGAAAATCAGATTTACACCTCAAAGTACTAGGTTTTCCCAGAGAACCATGCTAACCAGAAAAGCAACCACCTTCTATATCTCATCATGTTACTGGTTCTCAGAGATGAGCCTCTGCCAGCTCTGACAGTGCTCATCGACCTCCTTCAGGTTGCACATCCCTATGCCATCCACATGTACCCTGCTACAAACACGTAATTTTGAAGGAAGATTTTATGTTATAAGGCATGTTTACCACTAATTCTCTTAGTAGAGATGTCTTTCTTTCCTTTCACTGACATGCACTACAGCTGGGAATAGAAGAAAGGGAGAGTAGTGCCCATTACTTCCTTTCAAGGTGGTGGCAGCCACCTTTAAGGACTCACAGGCCAAACTCTTCCCAGTGAACCCCACCTCAGTGCACTGTGCCAACTGTGGTGGGGCCTTCAGCAGAAGTGGCAGTGGGAGGCATGATGGTGGGCAGTTGTGGGATCTGAGAAAAAAGATGATAATAATTAGTGGTATAATTTAAGCATAACGCTCTAAGGACTCCCCGTTTTCTTTCTTGGAGAAACTGTACTGCCTGCACAATGGTGATCTTAAGTGGAGTGGGTACTGGCCACAGGAAAGTTGCCCTACACCATGGTCAGGGTAACTATGATCACAGCAAAAATATTCTTTCCATAACAACAGGCCCCAGACTGTATTTTCCAAGTTTGAGAGCAAGAGTTTCATACAGAAGCCAACATCTGCATTGCTCATTTCCCCTGGATCATTTTGACACAGTTACTATCTCACAGTTTTACCTCAGAATGGCTTAAAACCCTTCAAGCACTCCCCAAGGCTGCTGCCTTTCCGTGCCAGCCCTCTTGCTCATCTGCATGCCCAGTGTGAAAACCAGTCTCATGATGGGAACTGCCTGGACCAAATTTGCAAAAGCCACTGCCTCCCCCACCACTGGCTTTGCCCAATTAAATAACAAACTTTGATTGCCATGACACATTCTGGAGAGCTTCTTTCCACAGGTATTTTTAAAATCTTAGAGGACGTTTGCTGCCCTTCTTCAGGTAAGGGTGGAAAAGTAAATTGGATTTGTATGGGTGTCCCTACTAGTGTTCTAAGTTGGGTGTTTGCCCATGGAGATGGCGTCAGTGTCGGCAGCGGCATGGCAGGCTGAGATCCTGTCTGGTGCAGCACAAAGCCACTACCGTGGCTGGAGCACATGCCAGAAAGATTATTCACGCTCCTTGTACCTCATGCAGAACTTCCTGATGCTGCACAAAACTATAGCTTTAGGCCTCCAATCTCTCATGACAGATAAAGAAAGATTTTGACCGCTCGTGCCTGCTGAGGAAAGGCGAAGCGCCCAAAATAAACACAAGTACTGCAAACCACTAATACTACTGCTAGCATTCAACAATAGAGGAGTCTACCAAAAGAGCTGATTTACAGAGATTGCCTCATGTCAGAGCCAAGAGTCAAAATATGCTGGCTTTTAAGATGTGCAGAGTCTGTTACGCCAGGCTAATTACCAAACCAGAGGCATATTTGACAGGGATGGCACTAATAAAACGACTCTTGCTGGTGTCAGGCATTTCAGCAGTCTATGTCATAGCTCACACTAAAGAAAATACACCGCATCCATAGTTCTCACAGCGAAACGCTCCAAGGCAAAGAGTTCCCCCAGGGTAAGGAGACACCAACAAGGCACCACCATGTCAGCTACTGTTCACTTATGGCTACACACCAAAGTAATTACAGTGCTGCAGTTGATAGATTTAAGTTCACATTCTTCATGAAGTCATAGAAACTCACGTGCCTGTTTTCTAAGTCATCTGTGCCTTTAGAAATATTCCCCAATGTTTAATTACATGCTGTATGGTACATTATGTGATAACAGAACTTAAAACGATAACAGGAGAACTTGTTCAAGCTTAATTGAAAATGTTTTTATTCCCATTATAAAGGCTCACAGATCTGTGTAGTGGCTCTTTGACCTGCTTACAGCTTTGGAGTTGAGGCTTGTCCTGCCTTGAGGAGAAAGTTAAATGTCCTCTAAAGTTCTGGCCTGTTTGACGTAAATTCCAATGGAAAAAGCTTCTATCTTTCCACTTCTTTTCACAGTCTAATTTCCAGTTGTGCATCATTTATCTACTAGATGCATACAGAGACCAAACTTAAGTCTGTTAATATATAATCCCTTGTCTAGAAACTGTGTTGCCCAAGGTGAGACAGAGATTGCTGTATGAAGATGCAGGAGGGAGGCAAGCAAGCATGGCAGCAAGATCAGGCAGAGCTTTCTATCCTTACACACAAGTACCAACAGCACAAGATTTGTGATGAAGGACAGATCAAACAACTTGCTCCATGCTCCCCAGCTACAACAGATATTTAGTAAATGAACAAAAAGAGATCCTTATCAGCTACCCAACAGCCCTCCTAAGTTATCCAACTAAGCTCAAACCCACGTGAAGTAGTATTAAAGGCTGGCTAGCTGAGTGAGACCATAGTTGGGTCTGCCCCTACAAAAGATGTTTTCATCATCTACTCTGCAGAAGATAACCTACATCTTCATTCAGTTACGTAGAATTTTCTGGAACAACAAACTTTTACCTCTGTGGATCTCTGCCACCACTGTACCCCAGTGAAGAGCAGTTCTTCACCTGGGCAGTTTCCTTAGAAGAAGTCTCACAGCCACATCTCACAACTCTGCAAGTAAAAGCTACCTGGATCGCGGGATATGAAACTACAGCATTTTATTTTCTTTCTCCAGCAATGAAAGTTTTCTGCATTTCTACAGCAGTTTACACTGAAAGCCCATGCTCGAGAGAGTACCAGACCTGTTGGTCCTTCCCCAGACCTACAGCTGGGAAGCTGCATGGTCAGATCACCTCCACAGAGTCCTAATTCAATGACCCCATAAACTTACTCCAACTTGGTTACTTAGGAATGATAGAGGGGCAGGGCAAATCTAATACACCAATCCAAGCAAACAGTACTGCTGTGCTGTTTACGTGAACCCTCTGATTTGACGTTATATCACATTCCCTGACTTGACACCAACAAGTCTTTCTCTCCTTGTACATGAAACCCAGAACTGAACACTGCAGTTTAGTGGACTCCTTTACCTTGAAAAACTCAAGACTGCTTAACAGTCAAGGTACAGTACACAGCAATTCTCATTTCCCACGTAGAAGCCAAAGTTTCTCCGGAAATCCCAAAATTAAAAGATTCAAAGCCCTTACAGCTTTCACAACAAGTCATCAATCAGTGCAAAGAATAGTTTATTCTTCAGCTCTGCCTTTGACGTTGGCTTGATACAACAGGGAAACTACTTTAGAAGGGTTACAGCTGAATCAGCTTCCGAAGCGCTACTCCAGATGAAAATATTAAAGGGCAATGTGCAAGCAAAACAGCATCAGAGACCAGCAGCCAGCAATGTGCATCACAGATTGATTTATCTCAATTAGCATAGCAATTTTCTTCACGTTTTCAAAAAAGCACCCATTGGTTTCACCAAAAATAGGATCAAAACCACCATGCAAATCGTTGTCACAGCTCAAAATGCTAATCAGTTTTTTAAGGACACATCAGCCCATGTGCAGACAGGTTAAATTTAAGGCACAGCTGTGACCAAGAAGCTAAATGCGCTCCTTTGAAAATGCTGAATGAAGAGGTTAGCTTGTCTTTGAATCACCAGTCATAAGTCTGACAGTAACAGGAGAAGCAAGTAGCTTTTGGTATAGAGGTCATAACTACATGTACCTGCCCCAGTCAGTGCTTTTAAATGTTAACGCGTGCTGGCTCTTCCACGCACACCTCCCCTCTCCTTTCATGCTTTACTTATCCTTTTTCCTAATCAATCAGAAGAACTAACACTTATATTTTCCTCCCTCCTCTTGAGAATGTGGATGAATGATTAAAGCTGCCAGGGTAACCTCTTTGGCATGCATGCCAATAACTCCCCACCTAATAGCCTTTCCTCTGCCTAGCTGCCCTGGCCCACTGGTGATTACTGCAATCCCTTGAAGTGGTCAAATTGCAGGGCAACCCCCATGGAAACCTATTTGGAGCTGTTCGAGCTCATACCAAAGAATGATGTTTTTAATACAGATTGTTCTTTTTAAAGCCCTACAAAAGCAGCTGTAATCAATCGTAGTGGGAGCACTGCAAACCTCTACCAGTTTCAAAAGCCCTATATTGATTCCTTTCTAGTCTGTGGATTTCAACAAAATAACCCCATGTGAGGAACCCAGAATGAACTAAAATGAAATAATTTAAATTAAGATATTTTTGCCATTAGTAGCAAGAATTGGCAATAAACTGCCCCAATCAATTACATTCCATTCACATAAATAGGGAAATTACATCTTTAAAAATATTATTAAAGTTACATTAAGCACCAATTAAATATTACTAGCAAAGGTTATTTATGGCAACTGAAGTTTGTCAAAGGTGAGGAGGAATCAGAACTCACAGCTTAAGGAGCAAGCATTACCAATTCTTGAATGCATAATCTGTTATGCAATAGGGAGTTATTTGTTGAACAAGGTCCACGAATCTCTCAGTGGACACTTCTGTTTGCCACCTGCAGCCAGCAGACTCTTGGTGACGGCCCACCAAAGCTCCTGACAGGTGGAAAAATGGCCACTGGTAGATCTAAAATCTGTTTGATTTTTCTAAAATTGTGTGCTATCGTAGCAATTAGCTGAAGCAATTTCCCTCCCTCCCACAAACACACACAACCAATTTCAGAAGATGGTCATAAACTGCTCTAAATGAAGAGGAATCCTGGATCCTCTAGAACTGAGATGAATGTTGGTGGTAACACATTCATATCCCAGGTTCGCTAGATTCTTATTTAAGTAAGAGCTCAAATAAGCTTTAAGGATGTTTAACTAAAACATCTTTGTACCAGGACTCTCAGCTTCATTACAACAGAATATGCAGGAAAAGAATCACCCCTGAAACAAATGTCTTAAAAAAACACCAACAAACACACAAAAAAACCCAAATCATCATCATCTTTGTACTACTTCAGGTGCTGACGGAGAAGATTTTCTACTCAAAACTGGTACTGTCTAATGATGCAAAATGCAAACTGAACTGGAGATCAATGTGAACTCTGCGTTAGCCAGCAGAACATGCTGCACGTGCCGACTTCCTTCTCCAGTCCATGAAAACTATCACGACTTCATTTATTCAGGTAACTACTTATAACTTGTTGGGTGGTGGCTGGAAGCACAGAGCTAGGGGATCAGTTTGTCCTCTGGCAGGAAGAGCACTGGTAAATCCAAAACTCAGTTATATGAGGCCAGCAGACATAATCTCTGCAGCCAAAAGGATGAATGGTA
Source organism: Strix uralensis (assembly GCF_047716275.1). NCBI lineage: Eukaryota > Metazoa > Chordata > Aves > Strigiformes > Strigidae > Strix > Strix uralensis. Next base: position 149,738,527 of record NC_133972.1, on the reverse strand, counting down.
TCACTGCTACTCTTTCTGCTAGTACAGTCTTCTCAGACAGAGATAGCAGACACAGAAAGCATTGAAAGACCAGGTACATCCCTCTGGTGAGAAATCTCTTCATATTCCAGATCCCCAAACAGTAAGACAACAAAGATGACTTTATTGCTGTTTCCAGGTGCCAACTCCCACTCATCTCCCTGGTCTACAAGATTAAATTGTTGGATTCAGCACTCTGATCCCGTCTGAATTTTTGCTACAAAGGCTTGGTGTTCATATCCTCTGTGATGCATACAAAGATAAGACATGAGTTTACTTCAGATGGGATAAAACATCACTCTAATAGCTTCTACTATAAAAGCAGCTGAGTGAAATCAGAGATATGTCGGCTTGTACAGGCTACGTGGCTTCAGGAGCAGTCTTCTGTCTGGTATGCTGCCCTTCAGGCACAACTCCCCTCCCTTCAGCAGGAGAAGGAACTGGTGCGTCACCAACTCAAGCCCTCCTGACTCCCCAGCCAAAGACGACAGCCAGGTTGGGCTGCGGGGGACACAGCACCCTGTCTGCAGCACCAGCCAACTTCCTAGCCAGGTGGGGCAAGGCAAGAACCCAGGGTTTTCCCTCCTGCCCTCCCTTCGCCTTTGACTCTCCTGGTGGCTCCCTGGGGCTTGCAGTGCAGCATCGGACTGAGCAAGAGAGCCAAGGGGACAATTTCTTCTTAAGACAAATAGAGCCCGAGGTTGCATCCAGAAACTATGAATATACTGAGCAGAACCATTAAAAGAGAACTTGAACTATATTGTTAGGAATTTCTCCCCACGTGGTTTTGCAGCTGGCTGACCCCATATCAACTGCACAGCAAGAGAAAATGAGGCATTGCCTCAGTGAGGCAGTCTGCTCTGAGCCCCCATACCTACTGTAAGACACTTCTGCACACCATAACAATTAACATGCATTTGTATTCCTGAGAAGAACCATCTAACATATGTCTGCTCTTAAAAAAAACCCATAAATGTACACAGAAAGCATTAAGCAGAAGCTATATAATATAAGGTACACGAAAAGAAAAGAGTTATTCCATGACCAGTGGAAAGGCTGACACCTGATTTTCTACAGAGGTTCCCCTCCCCATCACAACCCCAGCTCCTGCCCCTTTCCCCGTGATACTCCCTCCCTACAAGCTGTGCACATGAATGTGGCAGAACATGGATCAAACAACTCTGAAGATGAACATATAGGAATTTTTCAAAATTGGAGATCAAACAACTCTGAAGATGAACATATAGGAATTTTTCAAAATTGGAATTACATAAGGGACCACCTTCAAACAGCACATTACAATTTTTTGGTTTAAAGCAGGGTCAAGAAAGCTGCTGCTTTAATTGAAGGATTAGTGAACTGCTATAATCTCTGTCAGTTATCATGAGTGGCTACCTTTAATGAAAACTGGCTGAAATAAGCTTCATATTGATTACCTTCAGCTGATGTTTTAAAAATAGTGCTACATAAAACTAAAACTGAAAGAATTACATTCATAACGAAGGTAGGAATAAATTACACTGTATTTGATAAATTAGCTTCCCTTGATTTAAAGGAAAGCAAGCCAAGTAAATTGTTCAACAGCATTTTTAACAGTCATAGATCTGACTGAAGAGTAAAATACAAAGACTCTTAATTAAGAGGTGGGTTGACATGGCGCTTGGGGATATGGTGTAGTTGGGATCTGTCAGTGCTAGGTTAACGGTTGGACTAGATGATCTTCAAGGTCCTTTCCAACCTAGATGGTTCTGTGATTCTGTGGTATTAAATATCTGTTAACAAAGAACAACTCTTTCTTTGTAGCATTCATACTTGAAATCAGCATTCTGCTGAAGGGAACAAAGATTTCAATATTTCTGCAGCCAAACTCCAGATCTTCATACAACTGTCCCAGCACCATCAATACAACGTTAGCAGCACTCTACAATCTTTACTGCCTTATCAACGGTCTAAAGCTTTTAAAAATCCATACGCCTACAAAACCTCCCAGAGCTGTTACACATTGAGGATTTCACAGCATTATTGACCTGGGCAGCCTCTTTATCCTCAGTAAGTTATTTTAAGCAACCTTCTGCCAGCAAGCAAGTCTCTTGTTAAGCTTTGTCTGTATTATTGCTAAAGCACTGCTTACAATACAGCACAAAACAGGGACGTACTAAGCAGAAACCAGAAAGGGCTCTGTCAAGTTCCCTTTTTATTTCTTTTTTTCTCCCCTTTACTGATATGCTTCTAATATTCTACAGACCACTGCTCTACTGCCAGGAATCTGGCTATGCACATAAGCTACCTCCTGAGAGGGGGCAATGTGAATGCACAGCAGACAAAACAGACCAAATCCACGTATTTCCGGGACCATGCTATTTAACTTGCACGCTTTCTTTTGCCTTGTTGGCACTTATGTGTATATATATAAAAAAAAAAAAAAATAGAGTAACAGAAGCTAGCAAGTGTATCTACCTACTGAGTAAGAAAACACATCACCTGACTTGGGAAAAAGAAAAAGAAAGGTAAATTTCTCATACTTCAAACTCAAAACCAAACACTCTGCTTTATTCTAAAATTCCTTATCAGATAAAGATCCCCATCTTGAGGACCGTGTTTCAGTAGGAAAAGCAAACCTCAACCCAACACCTATCAGAACACACCAAAACCAATCTCATGGTCTCTCTCATGACTGGAGGTATTAACCAAAAAGGTCAGTGCTAGCACAGCAGTCTTCCTTGGATTGTAACATGAATAGCCAGAGTCGAGCAGCCACATTCACGCTGCTTTGACTTTCCTACTTATATTTATGGGGTGATCCTGTTTGGGGAAACAACTCTTGTTCGTCCTTTTACGTTGAAGTGTCACATCTGGAAAGCTTGTGTGGCCAGTGACCCATACTACTCCTTGATGTCATCAAAAAGACTAAGACCTACCCCATTTTAATCCAAGGGCACACTATAAAATGTACTCAACTGACAGCACAGACAGGCACAGAGAGATTTAGATTTGATACCAACTTCTGTATCACACTTGATAACTAGACTCTCAGCTGAGGGCCAAGATATATAGAGGAAGCTGCCCAGGGAGAAGGATAAAAGGAAGAGATTTAAACTGTTATAAATTGAGTCCACAAAATCTCTGCTAGTGATACTTTATTTCTGGATGTTAGATCAACTTTCTTATTTCCTTGTTAAACCTGTATCTTGCAGAGTGAATGGAAAGAACAGATGTTTTCTAAGTTATCAATTCAGCAAAGTTTGCAAGTATCACAAAAACAGCTTTTAAGCAATGTCTTACTAATTCAGCATTGGCATCTTTACGCTACTTAACATGGTTAAGTGTTGGCAAAAGGAGTGGACAAAATGGGTAAGTAACTTGTCAACCCTAAATTACTCTAGATAAAGCACGAATGTACTCCAGTTATCTGCACCTTATTTACAACAGTTTTGCTTCAAAAATAAGGTACATAACCTGCTCCACACAGCTGTCAATCAAATGAACAAATTCTCTTAAGGTTTCATTGCAGATATGTCCAAAGCAATTGCACTTTAAAAGCCTATCCCCAGATTAATAACAAAAGTTTAATTCAAACCACAGTTTTTTCTCCGCAAGCAATAGAAAAGGTTGCTACAGTGACGACATTAGAAAGGTTCTTAGTTCCCATTTCTGTTTGCTTCAGTAAACGGATCACTCGGCACTCGGAAATGGAACAAGCAAAAAGGGGTTTCATCAGCCTAAGTGTTACGGATGTTGGCTGCTTAATAGACCTGACCTCACACAAACCTGCTCACCTCCATGGGTTTTGGGAGCTTAAAAAAAAATCCGAGGACAAAGAGGGGAGGTGTAAAGACTCTGCTTACAGAGACCGTACAGCAAGACATTTAGATCTGTCAGAGAAGGACAACATAGAACAGTTTTGCAACATTACTAGTATACTTGCACATGTATATCTAAGAAAACAGAGTGGTCAAGGACTGTGTTTTAAATGAGAGCAGCGCAATGCAAAGCAACATTTTAACATATGCATCTATCCAGCTAGATAGAAGAATGTGCCTGTAATGTGGTTTTAGTAGAAGTGTAAAGGAGTTTTCTATCACACAATAATATTGTATTTAAGTTCTTCTCAAATTAGACATTTTGATCAAGAATAAACCTCTCCTCACAGAGCAGGGCACGAAGTGTGTAAAACACATTTTCTTATAAACATATATGAGCAAATTAGATGAACTTGTTGATAAATATAATTCTGCAGATAATACAAATGGAGGCAGCTTTTTATGGCATGTTGGGGAAGACAACTGTAAGGAGGCAATTGCAACATGTTACCTCATGGCAAGCAGCATTTGTTTACTCACTTTGACCAGACAGAAGAGATCAAAAAAAGACACCTTCATGTGCCATTTTCAGGGACAATAATTGAATGAAGGCAGACAACGACCAGGAAGCATTTGAGAACTGAGAGGGTGACAACCACTTCTGCTGAAAGCTCAATTCATGTCAGTAGCTGTCCTCTCTTCTTAAAAGTCACTCAGAAGTTCATCTGACTTCATAATGACACGATAAACAAAGACCATTAGACAGAAGAACACAACAGCTACTGACATTTTGACAAAGCAGAGCCATCAGCTCATTTCATTTCTTTAAAAAACTGAGTCCATACTGGACACATCCCACGAAAACTAATGATACTCATCCAGTGAAATACATAGCTGCACTTCACTTGCAGAAAAATTGGCTTATCGAGATAAACTGGCATCCCAAGAGTTTGCTGTGCTGAAACGGCTTGCTAAACAGCCTGACAGAGCATGGACCCTTCTGGAGACCGAAGGCCCCAGTCCAGCTCCTGGCAGGGGCTGTCTTTCCTCCATTAATGACATGTGCACACACGTAGGCCCAGGCTGCAGTCCCCTGGGCAAACCTCTGATGGGCTGGGAGAGCAGATTACTACTGGCTTATGGCTCAGATACAGCACATTATGCAACCAGAAGGCTTAACAAGCCTCCATTTCATTACTTTAAAATTAGTTTCAAGGGGGAAAAAAATGAACGGTTATGAAGAAGAACACCAAAAAAATTACCGTAAACCCCCAAAACAGCACAAAGCTGTGGGATAATGCCTCTGTTTTCAACTACCAAGGTGAGGGCAGAGTCGGGAGGCTCTGCTGAGAGCCCCATCTGCCATGAAGCCTGCCGGAAAGCCAGGCCTCACTCTTCATTTTCTGCTCAAATACCATGTCCTTCATGAACCTGTTTACAATTTTAAAAAGAAAGACCAGGTCACACTCTGCAAGTCTAATATTATTGAAATCTGCTTTGGAGGTCACTCCATCTTCTACAGCAGGCCATGGTGCAGGAGGAAGGGTCTGTCCCACCTGCCCCGCCACCCACGGCACCAGCAGCCACCAGGCCCCAGGAACGCTGCTGCTCCACACACACACTGGCTCAGCAGCTGCCAGCTTCGGGCAGGCAACAAATGGCACCGGGAGCCAAAGGCGACCCTCCAGGCAAGCCGCGGCTTGCCTTTACAAACAATGCGGCATCTTCTTCATTACTTTCCCAGTAAGGATGGTTTGAAGTGGCACACCATTTTCATTCAGAGTGAATAAACTCATTTTGTCCACAGCACCTAAGCAGAAGTTTCCATCGAGCTGTCCCTGGGCACACTCCCTCTTCACGCTGACTTCTCTCAGCCCACTTTGTGCCAACACTGCAGCAAGTCTGGGTAGCACTGACCAGCCAATGGGGCCTGGTTTTTCAAAACCCCATTTTGTGATGATCCGTTCCCCTCTCTGTGCTCATTACAGCTGCAATTCAGAGGTAACACAAAATGGAAAGCACTTGGGTTTATAACAGCCAACTGCAGTCCTTCAGCCTTTGCTGAAGCGAAGTATAAAAGTGGCACTTAAAGATTTGACCACAAAACCTCAGTACATATAGTCCGTATGCTGAGGGACAGGCTGCAATAGTACTGCTTTGTCTTTTCTTTTTTAAACCAATACACAAGATTCAAATAGAGGGATAGTTTAGGATACCTCACATGACTTCACCACCTTATACTACCTTAGGAAATCAACTTAATATCCTATTATCAATTTATAGCCAGGATATATAGTATCCTATATATCCTAGGATGTATCATGCCCTGCAAACAATTTATAATCAGCCCTATCACTTGAAAAGCTCATGTTCACCAAAGGAGTCACTAAGAGGAGCAAGCTTCTCCCTTGCTTCCAAGCCTACTCCACTGGATCATGCAGCTGAAGGTTTCCATTTTGCTGGAGAATGTTGTCATTCATGACATTATGCAGTGCTGAAGGAGCCAAACAGATTAAATGGACATCTGCCTTTCCAGTCTGCTATAAAAGTGGTTTAATACCAAGCAGTGTTTAAACAGTAAAACTGTCTGCAATTGCTGCTCTATAATCTGTGAGTAATCAATCAATCTCAATGCTGAGCTTCCATTACCGCTTCTCTGCAAGCAGCTGGAAAAATTTCCAGGGCACATACTCCTTGTTTATACCCTAATGCTAAAGAGGAATTAAACACAGATTCAGTCTGCATTCACAGTGATCCTGGCACACGTCAAGTCTCAGGCTTGTATTTTCAAAGCAAAGCACAGAAGATACTGTGAAACCTCCACTTACAACAGCTATTTGCCATGTTACTTCCCCTCTGAATGCATTACTGCAATAAATACCCTGAGGGCTTGCCAAAGCAAAGCAAAGTATCCCATCAGAGTCCTCATCCTTTCACTCTTTGAAACCTCAGCACCTCAGGAGAGAGCACAGGACACAGCTGTGGTCCCGTGCCACCCACAGAGCTTGGCTGCTCCCACTTGAAGCCATCTGAGCAACAGCATCAAACTCAACGTCTTTTTCGGACTTGTTGCTTGATGTTGTAATGACTGTGGGATTATGACTGTCGTGTTGGGGATTCAAAGGCTTACTTCTTTTAACAACATAATCTGTGTTGACACATTTTAGTTAAGATATAAGCGTCCCTCACTCTCAGAGCTACATGGACCCTGCCAGCAAAAGCTATGCATGCCAGCAGCTGACGTCCCTGCTCAAGAAAACTAAAGGTCTTTCCATTTAAGCAGGGGAAGGCCATGAAGGAGATGTGGGCACTCTGGCCCAGGCATGGGATTCATAATGGAATGAGGCCAGAGCTAAAGACAGGTAGCTACCAGAGGCTCAGCGCACCTTGTGATGGGGTCACACCCAGATTACCCAGCCTTCCCAGCTGGACGTCAACAGGCCCAAGCCATTCCTCTTACACAAGAGATGGCTTCCAGAGCGGATTAATGCTGAACCTTTTTATGTTCTTTTATTCTGTTGCAAAGAGGTTGTTGCACAGTGCTCTCTGACACGGTATATAAAGCATATGACTAACATCCATCACCTGTTTGCCCCTTCATCCCCTCCCCAAATCCAGGATTTCACATGGCAGAGCCTCTTGCTTTATCTGGAATGGGTGAACAGATTGTCCCACAAATGCACAAGTTACATCATTCAATATAGACACAGCAAAAGTGAAATCAGTTCTCCATGATGGGGATCAGTCCCTGATTTCACACCTCTCAGCTGACAACTATTTTAAAGTTTATTCATCAATAAATTCTGAGTTTCCAGCAAGTGCCCATCAGGGTGGCTGGTCAGGACAAGTTGCCCAGCAGAAGGGCACTGCTCCTTGCAGTGCCGGTGCTCAGCTCTGATGCTGATTTGATGGTGTCTCCTATATGGGCTCGGGGTTTCATCTGACCTGTTGAAAAGCGCCACAGCCTAAAACACAACATCAGCCTTGGATGAAACCTAAAGTATTTTCCCAACATTATCTGCATCTACTCCTACTCTCTGTGTCCCTCTCTGCTTGGCACAGGAAGGCAAAGGATCAAAGTGAGTCCCCCGAAGAGTCATATGCACATTCCTTTCCCTCTCAATATCTCTGTACAATTAGCATAATCACTACAAATAGACTTCACTTGTAATTTTGAATCCACTGGCCTCATGCCCTCCAATTCAGGGCTTTAATACAGCGGCACTCTCAGATGAGACTAAGGAGATGGAGAGACAGAAAGGCACTGTGCATTTCAGGCACCTAACTTTACTTCCATTCAGAGTAGCTAAATTTAAGACCAAAAGGTCTTTCTACAGATCAATGAAGAGAAGTATACTTCTCCAGAGTGCTGTTCACAGTCCGATTTTATGTCTGAATTTAGACTCATCAGTTAACAGTTAACAGCTGAACAGTCCTTCCAACACATGTTAAGCAAGGGAGTCAATCTCTGACTGAAATGGCACGTATAACGTCAGGTTCCGGTAGGTCTGAATGAGTTTTGGAATAACCCAGTAGAGAAGCACATTGCAAAGCCAGCAGATCTTCTGCATTTTCCAAGGGAACAATTACTGTGACAACAGCACATTTACAAGACTTGGCAAGAAACCTCAGTATCTCAGTACTGCCACAAGATGCACTGAAAAAAACCCCAAACCCCAAGACTTCGGGCTGCAGACCCATACTTTTGCAGCTGACTGTTCCAGTAAGAGACCTCTGTTTATTTGTAATGACACAGTATAACCCAACCAAGTAGGTGACTCGTCCCTGGAGTGGGACAGCGGGTACTCATTCCTCTGGATGCTTTATAAGGAAAGAAAAAAAAAAGCAACCACAGCATAATTCCTGACTGCAGAGTTCTTTCAGCAAGAAGCAGCTGTATTTCTCTGGCCATGTACAGCAGCAGCTATTTCAGTTCTGAAGTATACAAGCACCCAGACATCACTGTCATGCAACCACATGTGTGGACCTGGCTGTATAGAAAACCAATTCTGCTGGCTAATTAGCACAGTACTATGTGCCAAAAAAATTCTTCCAGGTAAACTTTTTACTTCTTCTTATGGTGCTTATAGTCACTTGATAACTGCTATTAAAATTATATTGCTCCACACTTGGAGCACTGCAACTCTCCTCCAGTTGTTAATTCTACCCTGTACAGTCATTAAATGAATGGTAACATATATCAGATCCTTTCTCAATGACATCCAGCGTGTACAGGAGAATGCACACTGAACATAATGCTTTAGAAATAAGATTTTCCATGTGACACTTTGAGGAATGGAAACCAAAGGAGTTTTGCATTGCAATACAGTAATCAAAATCCACAAGATAGTACAAGTCTGAATAGTTGTGTTTCTCAGAAGGATGTAATGGTTTATAAAACCTGCAGACTGTATATTTTACTTTATTTTCTCATGTACAATGAGAATGAAGTGTAATCTATTAAGACTTAAAATTAAACATCCCATATCTATCATGCAATGACACAGAAACCAGTCAAACCAGTTCAAAACTCACAGTTCTTTCCTATGTAAAAGAGCACTGTATACCTATCAATTACAGAATAGCAGAAAAATTGACCTAAGGCCAACTTTAAATGTGAGATCTGCTTGTGTTAAAAAGTGCTTGAAATTTCTGGTAATTATACACCCACCCCACCTACAGACAATATTCCCTCAGCATAAGACAGCACTCCAGTTCCTATTCCCGTGTCACCTACTTCTCTTTCGAGCCAGGCTACTGATAAATGCCCACACAGTATGAAAACCCTCTAAGGATACCTGCGTATAATACACTTACAGACAATGGTGTCCTGGTCAGCAAGATGAAATTACCTTACAGTGGCTTAGAAAAACCTTCCGAGAGGGACATGTTGTCCTAATGTAATAGGAGGCTGTGGGAACAAACAAGCCAAGAACAAAACAAGACAATTATACAAAAGCAACTTCCCAGCTAATGTCTAAGAGGCAATTATAGGATATCAGCGTGCTTCCTGGCTCCAAGCTGAAGTACCATTGCTGTTCGTCAGCGGTAGGGGAAAAGGAAAAGAGAAAAAGCACAAACAAGTGTGGAGAATTTAAAACCCATTCCTGCAGAGCCCCAGGTGCCCAGAGGGTCAGGCTTAAAGTGAAGGATTCAGCTCCAAAGACACCTACTTTTAGGCAGGCATTTGCCTTGAGCTCTGTGTCCAAAATCCTATTTTAATCAGTGGAAATCTAGTCACTGCAGCCAGGGGAGCCCTGTTGAGCTTCCTAAACACAGGCATTGCTTGGGATGTCTCAGGCACCCTGCATTGTCCCAGCTCCTGCTCCAGATGGACATGTGCCTCCTGCAGGTCCCGTCACACCTTCCAGGACTGTGCGGACTTCCCAGCGCCAGAAGGTATCTCAAATGGCACAAAAGGTTAAGATAATTTGTCTTCTCTGTCCCACACTGGGAGGGCAGGAGTTGCAGGCTGAAGGAGGAGGCTGTCTCTGAATCAGGGACTGGTCTGTGGCATACAAGACAAAGGACCCTGAATGAAGGTTGCACAGATGTCTGAAACACTTCTGGAATGCTCAGCTTTGTAACCTCAGCACACACTCCCTATACACAGATATTGAATATAACATGAGTGAAGCCTGGCTTAAGCCCCTTCAGTGACAGCAACTCCTGCACAGCAGGACAAGCTTTGGAGAGCGCTCCAGGGTGTCACCCAAGAGGTCTTCTAGGGTCCACTTACATCACCTATAAACTCCTTGGATGACGAGGTCTGGGCCAAACCCTCAGATGCTCCTCACAACAGAAGATGTCAATGCAGACTTCCGTATCCCAGGTGTGCAAGATGATTACACAGGATACAGGAACTACAATCAATAATTTTTTCTCTCAGGTTGACTTTTCTAACTAAAAATGCCAAGCACTGAAAAAGAAAGTTTCCAAACCTTCAAAGCTAATTTAAATAAACTGTTGCTTATAAAAGTCAGAACACCACTACATCTTTGTAACACAAACCTATTAGACAATTTTTCTAATAAATAGAAAACCAAGAACCCCAATCTTTGCCTTCCTCACCATGACTTAGAATTGCTTAAACTGGTTCCCCTTGCTGCTGTGGGAAAGACCTTGAGAACCAGCAATAGCTCCTGCACCAGTGAAGGGGCACATCTAAGCTGTCCAGTACCCTGTTGAGCTCTCCTGCAGATCACTAAGTTCCCCTCATCCCCTGCCACCTCCAACACATCCATGTCAGAGGCTGTGGGAGCACAGGCTGCTACAGCAGCCACAGCTTCCTGCGGAAGACACAATCCCCCTCCCCTTTGCCATAGTGAAAAGCTGAGGGCATGGTGGGAAAGAGGAGGGCACCAGGCTTGCGCTGTCCTGGCTCCGCAGTGAAAGGTCAGCATTTTTACCAGCCCTGGGCTCCACAACTACATAGAAAATAATTTTCAGTCTTACGCCTGTGGACACAGGCATGGGATTACAAGATGTCACGTTAGTTGTACCTACACCATAAGAGCTGAAGAAAATACCCTGATTTGGAGCAACCTCTACTATCATTTCAGTGCACATAGCTACAAGGTGATTTACACAGATTTACATGTAGCTTTTCAGCAGATCTCAGCCACATGGCCCCTTTGCAAAACCAAGGTGAGTCTTCAAGGGACATTAAAAAGAACTTCCAGGCTGCAATCCTAAAGTGGATCTTATATTAGATGGGCAGTTGAAGACAGCAAAGTGGAGCATTACCAGCTGCCTGTGTTAAAATGTTAAAACACCTGTAGATCTTCTAGAGTTTCTCATTGTACAGATCACCAGTCATATTTATACAGAGATTAGCAGAAAAACTGGGTGAACATCTCGTTCTTTCTTCAAGGCCAGAAAGACACGTCCAGGCGGGATTTGCAAAGGCTGATGCATTATTACTGATGTTTCCCTCTTGGCTGGATTAAGACAGAAATTGGCCAGGCAGGCAAGCTGATAGTAGCTGTCCCCTCCTCATCAAGGTGTTGATGAAAACTCCAAATAAAGCTTCCAAAATAAATGCTACTACGACATTTTTAGGGTATAGGCACACCCCAAAACCTCATAAAACAACAAGAGGCCTTTTGTTCTCTTGACTGAAGGCCAAGAATTTCAGAGCACTCCACTGAAAGCTAACCAGAAAGGCTACCTATTTCCTTCCTTCCCAGAATCTCAAAAACACTAGCAATGGTATTTTTCTTCAACCATAAATCAGACTGCCTACTAACACACTCCAGAACGGTATGTAGAATGTAATTTGTACGGGCAGTCAAAAAAAAAATAAAATGCATGACTGTACTCCATACTGCACTCACTTCTATTAAGAACAGTCACTTCGCTTTATTGCAATAATTCTAAAGGGAATAAAAGGACAAATTTAGAAAAAAAATAAAGCTCTATACATAAGACACACATACACACAAAAAACCCCTCACAAAATCCAGACACCACCAAGGAAGGACAAGTCCCAGATTTTAATACCTCTATATGCTTGAGGTCTGTGATTAAGTTAAACACAGGAGTGATTAACTTTTGTGCAAGTAACATGTAAGCTTTACTGCATATACAAAAAGAAAGCCTTGACAGCTTCCTACAAAACAGGCATTCCCACAGGGGCTTTTAATTTCTTTTAAAAAGAAGTACCTCTTGTGAGGAACAGAAAACAATACAAAAACTCCTCACAACAGCTAAGGATCACAACATGGGCTGTGGGGGACAGAAGGGTTTTTTTTAATCTTTATCTGGTTTAGAAAACTTGCATATACTTCTAAATTTCCTTGATTTCCACATGAAGTGTAGTTGCTGCAATAACAGGAGTCCCATGTAACTAGAAGTCATTAGCAAACTCTATACTCCATGTATGTTCTGTCCTTTTAAGGCAGAAAACATGTTCCCAGTTTAAATTTGCTCAATTAACTCTATTATCTGGGCCTAAAATTTTCCCTGTGTGAAATGAGACATCATCTAAATGTTTCTACTGCTTTCAAATACATGGGCAAGATTTGTCTGCGTCTTGATGATACTGCCTTGAACCAGTAGCATTAAATCAAACATCTCTTACTTTAGGAAGGAATGAGCATTATTTTCAAAATTGATACAGCATAAGTACTATGCATAAATTTAGACTTACTTATTTGGGGGTAACTTTCCCCAACAGCAAAATCCTAAGGCTGCTTCTGACAACATGAGAAAAAGACCTTTATTTTGTTGAAACTACTGCCTGAGAGATGTCCCCTCTTCAGCATCTGTAATGAAACCCACCTTGTGTGGGTTGAACCCACAGCACAAGTAATATTACTGCCCTTGGAAGAAGCAGTCTTAAATTATAGAAACCTGTTCCTGATCATTACTGATGAGAGGGGAAAAAGAAAAGTTTAGCTGAATGCAGGCTTTAGCATATTCCTCTAAGGTTACAGGTTGCTGAAACACTGAAGCCAAGCCAGAGAGGTATTTTTCTCCCTCAGAAATAATTAAATCACATTAGAAAAACCAAAAAAAATTAGAGCAGATGTAGCCTACAAACCTATCTTTTATATTGGACACTAATTGAAAAAGATACAAAACCAAATAAGTTTAGGAAAACATTAACCTTAATTATATTGTGAAAATCCATGGCCGTTAAACAATCACCCACATCTGATACTTACCTTATTATGTGCCTTAAGTAAAACTGAGTACCTAGCTCAAGGGAATCCCTGCTTAAAAATTAAACATAAGTAAACTGAAGCACAATAAGCCTCCATGATTTAAATGCAATACTCCTAAGTACAGTCATGAAACAAAAATCATACTACAGCATGTCATTTGAGATTGTGTTTAGAAAGATACACCATTAGCGGACCAAATCTATTAGCAGAGAATGCAGCAATTCCTGCCAAGCTGTTTGATGGAAAGCAGGCACTGATAGAACCTAATCTGTACAACTTCCCATTAGCAATACCACTTCCTAAAGGGAAGGCATTAAGGTTGAAGGGCTCTCAGAGCAGCTACTGCAATTCACTATATAGAGCAAAGCAAATCTAGCAGAATTACTTTTCTAAAAGGTAAAATGGTCATCCCGAGATGTCATTCCAAATCAGAATTATTTAACGCTCCTTACCAGAGATGGACTTGTAGCATACTATAGAATTTGCAAGTAATTTAGTTATTTACTTTTTACAGGCGCTCAAATGGGACTTGTTATTCAGTCCCCCTCCTTCTACCTCAGCTGTTGGCCATGCTGAAGGCAACACTGCTGTCACTTCTGGTTTAGATAAAAAGATGTCAGTGCTCACTCAGTGCTGTGTCGAGAAATACTCTGACACAGCACGGATCTGTATTTTTATCTCTCCGCAATCTCATTGAGGACTACAGCTTTCTTTTACATAGCTGAAGTATCAAGTTTTAGCAAGGAGGCTGTAACACTGAGCTTAGTACCACCTCTCTTGAAACTCTGATAACCAGGAAAAAAATGCCCCCCTCTTAGTAGCCTTTTATTATGAAATAGTTATTCATAGATTCCTGAAATACCTGCAATTCTTTTCATTCACCACAAAGAAACTCTTACAAAGCTTAATGAATTGCAGAAACATTATACACTAACAAAGGCAAGATGCTTCAAGAAACAGGAGGAATGCTCATTCAGTATCACACAACACTGAAGAAAATGGCATAGGAAGTTAACAACATAAAAAAAAAAAAAGTGCATTTTATAAAAACTTCCCACAGAATATATGTAAAGGTATAAAACCAGAAAAAATAAATTTATAATGCATACACTTTCTAAAATTGAGCAGTTTAAGGTGAATTATGGGAAGAGAGTTAAAGATATGGGTCTATGGTAAAATACTGTTGTTTCCACATAAACGTGACATAAACTATAGATTATACTCTCCTCGTCAAGTTCTTCAAAAGGCCGATGAAGCAGGGTGAGGTGACATGCTAGCAGAAACCCCACACTGCAGATTATACTGTGCTTTCAAACTCACACAACACCTTTTTTGAGGTGTACTCCCTCAGCATATCTGAGAGGAGAGAGGTCCAAAGCTGAAGTTTCACTTGGAAAAGGGGAGGGGGAAAAGCTTCCTCTGCATATTTTCCTTTTATCAACATTAAACAAGCAGGTGTCACACACCTTGAGGGACAAATACAGGTCATATCAACTGCTGGTACCAGCCAAGTCACTACACCAATATGATTTGGCAACCTGCTTCCCCCAGAGTCACACACAAAGCATGGCTGCTGGAATTTCACTCAAATAAAACAGCTGCCACAAAGAAAAAACACTTTGCCATGTAGCCCACACCAGTTTCTTCTACTTTCCAAGGCACCACCCACCCTTTGCTGCTGGTGAGGCAGCCTCAGAAGGTGACCAGCCCTCCATCACCAAGGTCAGACCTGCCCATGGGAGAAGCTGGTACCACAGTGAGCACCTCATACAGCCGGGCCAGGGTTTGCCATATCATATGTGAGCATCCAGGTGCAGGTCGCTGCCTGCCAGTTACTCCTCAAATGGGAGGAAGGCCTCACTAACAGAGAGCAAAGGAAGTCTCATCACCTGAGCTCTGAGACTGAAGTGGTAAAAGAATGAAGGGAAAGAAAGGAAGAAAAGGATATACTAGGGCAGGTGTAATAAAGGTGTAATTTCCCAGTATAGCTTCTCTTCAGTAGAGTACCTCAAATTATACAGTGTCAAATGTCACCTAGTAGCAAAGATGGGTGACATAAAGGCTGAGCAACTGCAGAAACAAAACATGCTGAATAAAACTGTGATTGCAGAAAGGCGGCTTTTCACCGCTAATACACCCCAAGCGGATAAATTATGGGGAAAGTCCTATTACATGGAAATTCAGCCTCCTGGGAATTCAAACAGTTAGCAGCCAGTTCTAATTTTAATCACATTCATCTGCCAGACTAACAGCAGAGCGGGAAGGATTTGGCTTTGCCAAATCCTCTGGAGTGGAGCAGAACTGACTATGGGCTTTGGAGGTACGACCTTACTGCACTCACCACAGGGCACGTACCTACAAATCCTGCCAACTCCCCAGTCCAGGGGCAGAGCAAACAGCTTCAGAGGAACAGAGGAGCGAGCAGTTTCAAGCAAAATATTCCACCCCAATAAACTAGACCTCATCTGTGCCTGATCCATACAGGACACGACACCAAAGTTTCTCTGGCAGGAAATAAAGAACAGAATCAGAAATATAAATGATTCCAGGGATGGTATGTAAGCATGTAAGAGCAGAATTAAGGCCTCAGTACATTTGTCACATGTGGCATCAACTTTGGAGGACCCAACTCTGCAACGTCACTGAGGTCCACATGCACAACCTCTGCACTCCTAGACCAGTACCTAAACCTGGTACAAGTTGGCCAACTCAAGACCAAAGTCTACAGCTGCAGATTCCCAGATGCTACAGTGCGATTCCAGCCCTTACAAACATCCACTTCTTGTGCTGTGTGGAGTATCCTCAAGCAGGAGCAAGGCAGTGGCCATCCAACAGCCTGGGCTTCAGCCAGGCCTGGGCTGCAGCTCCAGAGACAGGCAAGATGCCATGGTTTTATCCCTACACTGCTTAGTAGTTCGACTTTGGGGCGGGGGTGAGGATTTGGGAGGAGAGAAGAGCAGGCAACTGCCAGTAATCAAGTCAGAAATACAAGAGTGCTTCACAAATAAGTCTGCAAGAAGAACTTGGAATGGAAAGTATTACTTAACTGAAATGGGGACATCGTACATGTGTTGTGTTTCAGTCACACTTAGGAATGACGGTAACAGAATTACACAGGCAATGACAACCACTGGTTTCCTTCACGTGAGGCACAGAAGAAACATCCTTTCTTCCAGTTAGAATGGTGGCAACGTGTCAAGACTCAACAGACTTCTGTCATTTCAATTCCTTCTCTGAAGGGCTGACCAAAATAAGTGAGCCACTTGTACAGGACTCTTTTCTGGAGTTACTCATCTTTTCCACTGAGACAATTCCATGCTTGTCTGCAGTGATCTGCATCCCCTCTCTCAGCTGCATTCCTAGCTTTAATTGCCAAACACAGCACATATATACACAGCCAAACACTTTGGTATATATAATTTGATTCATTTTTTATTTTTTGAAAGAAGCAACAGTTCCTAGGACAAACCTGTAAGGCAGCCAGCTGCCTCTTCTCTGCGTTTGTCAGCTCCTCCTGCTCAGCCTGGGATATGCAAGCTGCTCCACCCAGCACAACACTTGGGTTTTGCTTCCTTCACAGTTTTTTCATGAAGATACAGTACTGAATAAAGCAACCTGTGCAGTGTTAGTCTAAGTGTTCATGCCATTCAGTGCTTATACTGAATTCTTATACCATTCTTTTACCATTCTTTCCTTCCTCTAGAGCACTAAAATTGATTGCATTATTTTGTAAGTTCATAAATAAATAGACTTCCAGCAGACAAAGGCATGCTCTGGCCTGTCTTGGATCAATCCAAAACCGTGAAACCACTTTGTGGAGCATTTTAACAGAGCCAACAAGCCCTCCAACTGACCACTGGGTCCCTTTTGGCCCAGTGCTCTGCTACCACTTTTGGATTAGGATTTGCCCACAACCTGTGACTCTGAGCTTGGACCTCCATCAGATGCCCCTGCACATGCCTCACGTTATGCACAATAAGGAGTCTCACCAGGGACCCCATTTGGGCTTGCTCAGCGTACTTGGGGCATATGCTTAAGTCATGGATTGCATCTGATTTGCTTTTTTCCTTTTTTTTTAATTAATGCTGTAATGGACTGCTCTGAAAATACAAGTTCTCTTCATCTTTTGTTTTATTTACTTATTTACAACTCTAAAATACTTTAGGGCACCATACAAGTATGTGCTGTACTTTAAATACCTACAGTCTTTTTATTTGGCACTATTAACAATTGAGAGGTCCTAGAAAATGAGATAGATGCAAGAGTAACAAAGAATAATGCGTGGGATCTAACCTGAACATCACCACCAGGCTCCTCAGACAGCATCTACTGCACATATCTAACATGTGAAGCCCACCTGGAGCCCAGCTTATACCTGTCACAACACAAACTATCACAGTTGCAGAAAGTTTTGTTTAAAGGTCAACAATCACCAGAAGCTGAAGAGATCCAAGTGAGGTGATGGATCAACCACTATTTAGTGTTTATGCAACCAAAGCACTTTCTTCAGCAGCATCTAGTCACAAGTAGAGATTGTGGTTGTCCTAAATCCCAGCAAAATAAAGACCATCATCCAGCAGAGCAAAGCACATGCACTAACAGATGTGGACTCCTGCAACAAGTAATCGCTGCCAGCTCGACCTCTCTCCCTTGATGACTGAAATCCTCAAGCCTCCTGATTTAGCTTGGCTTCAGCTACTGAGGCCACGTGGTGAAGCCATGGCCCCTGGCACATAGGCAGACCCAGGCAGCACTTGTCCCAACTTTGCCATCACACACCAACAGCAGGGCTGCCAAGACCCTCCACCGTGGGAGGAGAAAAGGGTCAGTGAGGTAACCGAGCAGTGACCATGGGGCAGCATGGGGCTCCTAGCCATGTGCCCAGCCCACTTGCTCCCCAGCAAGGACACAGCTGACAGCAGAGCCGAGGAACCTCCAAGCCACCCCAGCCCTCCTCCACCTCTGCAGAGGTGCCATGGGGGGCTTGGGGCACCAGCCCCAGGGGGGCTGGCAGCAGGGCTCAGGCAGGAGGGGTGCCCACCCCACTGCTGGCACTACTGACATACTTGGGAAATTAAGACAGCCACACTTCTCTGAATGTCCTTCTCATGCTGGTTCAAACATCCACTTAATTTGGGGATACATTTCCTTAAGCCATAAGCATGAAACAGTCAACACTTCTCTGCATCCATCAGAGTCACTGATGGATACCTAGCATGACCTTTCCTTTCCTAAATAAATTAAGTTCTGCTAAATCTAAATCATATGTGCACACAGAGATACAGCAACAAAAACAGCTTGGAAGACGGGTGAAGAGAGAGCTGTGAGAAAGTAAGGAACTACTTTTTTTTTAAGAATCACTTTAGTGAAGCCTGTTAAAAAAAAATCTGTTTTGAAAGGCATCATGATGAATGAAAAGTTTTGTGTGCTTGTCACTCTGCACCTGTACAGGACAGACTTCAAACATTTCATCTGTTGCTGAGAAGCCACCTAAACTTCTACCTTTCTCTGACATACCATATTTATTTTTATTGCTCGATGCTTATTCCTCTAAAAATCAAAGTGGTAGAGAAATAGATTTGTATCTATCTGTATCTATTATCAAAACAAGTAACAGGTCAGCTATCTTTGGCATGCTTTCACTCTTGTAAGAAAAACAACACCACCTTTCTGTATTCCCTTTTCTACCTGAGATTATTCCATCCTTCAGTGTCTCCAAAGCTACCCTTTTTTTTTTGCTATGCTGGAATAAGATCTTCAATTACTACAGCACAAACTTCACTCAAGTTGATGGCATTTGCTCAGGTACAACCAAGAGTAAAAGCAAGAGTATCTCAAATTTCTTAATGTAAATTAAGGAATGCTCTAGAATATTTTTCTCAGAAGCACATGAGGAAAAGGATGATATTAACATGAGCTACTTTATGCTGCGTTTCTTGAATATTCAACAGTGAATACCATCTTGATCCCAACTCTGGTTTTGGTAGCAATAACGTGATGGAGGGGAAGAAACAAATGCGGGTTTGTGAGAAAGAGGGAAGGAAGAAAAAGACATCACACAGCAGTTATACAGCTTACAAAACTGCTTACTACAAAACATAATCATGTTCTGTAAAGCTTGAAGCAATGTATTTTCATCCAAAGGATACCTGCAAAGTTGAGGTCTGTTCATTCCTACAACTCTGCTTTGCATCCAACCAAGACAACATCTGGTTAAGTTTCCCCAAACTTAAGTGGTTGCAAGGTCAGCCTTTACTTCACCAAAAGCAGAGAGGTCCTGCACACCCCTGCCAAGCTGCCAAGCTGCCCATGTCGTCCTTAGGGCACCCTTCCCACCAGGTGCAGGACAGAAGAGGCTGAGCTGGGAACAGGCACGCGAGCGCAGACACCACAGCCCTGGTGCTGCTGTTCACCCGCGGCATGCTCAAAGGAGCCATCACCATTTACTGTATCGCATGAATGCCTGCTAGCTATGGGATGAATTATGCATTTGGGATAGCACCAGTTTCTATTTTCACAGAGCTGAGGCAGCCATGTGCAGCTGGAGGACTGAACTCTATTTTCTTCAGAGCAGGAGACTTAAAATAAGTTTGCTGCCTGAGGGTGGGAAAGCGGCTCATGCTATAAAACAAGAACCTTTTTCACTTTGTTACTGGAGTTTCTAATTTAATTAACTGGGGTAATGGGTAGACAATTTTAAGCGGATGGTTTGGTTTAAATATTAACTCTAGTGATACATAGGGCTTCATTCAAAGGGTAAGTTCAGCTGCATAGCGACAGTCTACAAAACAAGTGCAATGCAGCTGAGAACGGTGTTGTAATTACACCCTCAAAAGTTACTTTTAATCCTCGAAGTTTGATATGCTGTGCTCTCTTTAGAAAAAAAAAAAAACCAAACCTCACACAGAACACACTGAATGAAAAGGAAATTAATACAGCATCTAGGGTTCCTTATACAAAATTGCTAAGAAGCATTGACTTTTTTAAATGGTAAAAGCATATAACTAAATCCGGCTCCATAATCCATGCAGATCAAGCTGATGCATGGAAATCCCCGAACTGCTAGGCAATAGAAACCTTACATTTGAAAAAGTGAAGTCCCTAACTTGTTTTGATTCCCCAAGGCAATTCTGCAGCAAACCGCCACTTAACGCATCAGCAAAATACCATTTACCAATCATTTAGTTTTAAAAGACCCAGCAGCATATCCCAAACTGTTGTTTGAGGCTAGCCTGCTAGCCCTCACTGATCATGGTAAAATGAGTTAGACGTTGGGGTGGATCTTTTCTTTTGGTGGGTTTTTACCTAGTCTGTTGTTTCTTAACAAACAAACCAATACAATTCTGGCCCATTCTTTTTAGCTCCCACTTGTCCTGCTTTTATTCCCCCCCTGTAACATACGATGCTTTCATATATAAATGGTGTTTTACCCTGACCATCAAGCAGCTATAATGTATACAGATGAATTATTGTTTTCCTGTTCTGTAGAAGATCCTGCCCCTCCACCCTGAACTCTACATGCATTCGCATGACCCACAGTGTCCTGGAAAATGGCATCTGTAGTACACCCAGATCTCTCACCCCCAATACTAAAGCTGAACCAGCAATCCCAAATAGTCTAATGCTTTATTTTAGTACTGCCTTCCCACTTGCCTCTCCAAAAAGACTGTCTAGTCTTAAAAAAACACCTGTCAATTCTGGATGCTTAAGCTTCAAAGATAAGTATATTGACATTTAAAAGCATATTTTAAAGAGAAAAACGTGTTCAGAAGCTCAGCTGTGTGACATGCATAATATCCACCTAAATTCCCAAGGAGAAATCACAGCATTGCTTGAGTAGATGATCCATTTCAATCCTCCCTGTGAAGCAAACGAATTCACATCTCTTAAGAGGATTTGCCCTGGAGAACTGGCCCCTTTCTCAGTGCTAGGAAGTGCAAGATATACACATCTCCATCCAGACTCGGTGACAAGCACTGAAAAGGGACATTCCAACCGCGGGCAAAAAGCAGCAGGTGGGAAAGATGTTGCTTAATGTAGAACTGTGCAGAGAGGGAAGGAGAGAGATGCCTTCCCAGCTGAAGCTGCCTCCTGGAGAATCTCCTTTATCAGGCATGAATGACTGATATTTAGCTGCTAATAAATATTTATTAGGTAAAAGCTAAATAAGTTTTAATAGCTTACATAAAATATTAGCTAATTTTCATTATATAAGTAAGAACGTTATAGCCACATTCACTGCGATGCATAACCTTTAACTTGGTTAATTCATATGCTGAAAGCCCCGAATCACATAGATTTCCAAAGATAAAACTGATAAAATACAAGTATTTTACTTCCTACATGAGCGTAAGAAAGCAGTAACTGATTTGCTGGTGTTGCAGTAGGAGATAGCAATTCCTTACATTATGCTGAATTACTGACATAACAGCCACATTGGTTTGTGTATTTTCATGTCAGTTCAGATGTGAAATACCACAAGGGATATTTGGGTTTTTTCCACCCAAACAGTCAGCTCCAACCTGCCACTCTGTCCCACTACTCCTAGTGAAAGCAGTCCTCTGCTTTCACAAGAGCTACACAAGAGCATCTTCTCTTCCCTGGCTCATCTTTCTGGAGTTCCACAAATAAATCCACCATTATCTACACCCTCCTTTCTCACAACATTACTTGCAACACTATCATGCTTCCCTGACAAAGTACCAGTTTGGGGGAGGTGAGCGACTCAAGAGACTGGCAAGACAAGGAAATTCCTTCACCTCCTGGCACCTCTGCTGGGAGTGACAGTGCCAGGAACCTGCTCATTCTCCATCAGCGCTTCACTTGGTGCTTGGGCAGAGTACAGCAAGGAACTGACTGTAGTCACATTCTCCATGTAATGAAAGAAAACCAAAAACCAAGAAAAACAAAAGTAGAAGGAATCAAAAGTTACAGCAAGTGGTTTTTCTTGAGGGTTTTTCCTCCTTTTCAGGGAAAGCTGCCTCCCTCCCATCTGTTGCTTGCAGCCACTTCCAAAGCATGCATAATTTTCTGGAATAGTGTTAGCTGGTTGTGAGCAGTCACAGGATGACTTTCAGCATGTGAAGTCACACTATGGCTCTTCTCTTTCCCTGTGTCTATCTGTCTGACTTTCTCGATGCCCTCTGTACACACAAGAGATCATCAGCAGCGCAGCATTACTCCATCCCCTTTACCAGATTTTTGGCAGAGGAAAGTTTGACATTTTTCATTAGTTGAGGGCAGATCCCTCCACATCAGAAATACAAACGCCCAAATAACTCCGTTAGCAACAATTTCAGCTGAGAGGTAGAAAGTGAACAGAAGTTAGTACTCAGCTACCTTTTCCTCCACAGAAAGTGCTGAGACATCACTACTGGAGTTCTAGGCTATTTCAGCCCTAACTTGTGCTAATTATACTAGAAATCCAGTGTATTTACCGTTCAGCATCCAGATCATTACCATAGAATTAAAAAGTAATTTTAAATTCTTAAATATGAAAAAAAAAAAACAACAAAAAAAAGCCCTTGGATTTGACATCTGTGGTGTTTCCAAGACTGCCTAGAATTACAAATGCAGTAAGGAGGGTATGAGGAGACAGATCCATAGATGTTTTCAAAATCAGGCTCCTTACCAAAATACATATTTACTTGTGTGACCATGATGCTGCCTAAAGAGACACACTGTCCTTTCAGAAAATGTCATCCATTTCACAGCTTTCCTGAAAATACATTTTCTTATGCTTTTGTGAACACCTTAGCATACAAACGCAAGCATCAAAAATACAAGAAAATAAACTAAGAGTCACAAACTGTCAGAGTTTCTTAATCATGGGCTTCTTTTCCCAGCATTAGAAAAAATAAATCCTGCTCTGTTTGGTATGCCAACATATTATTTTAAATAAGTAGGAGGGCTGAAAGAAAGTCCCCCTTCATCTCCCAAACCCCAAGAGAAAATTAGGGAGTTATTTCCAGAGCATGTACTCAATAACCATCTAGTGAAGCCTATTCATTTTGGTCAGGCTTCACGAGTCCTGCACCACACCTAATGAACACACTGCCTTCTTCTGATACCTCTTACACTGCAAGCAGGAGAGGATTTAAAATAATTATGGAAAAAGAAAATAAAACAGCCCTAAATATTCTTCTTGGAACAACTCTCCCTTTAAATTCCTTGGTGTTTGTTCCTTCTCCCTTGGAAGAAGCTCTCACTTCATACAAGAGGTCAGAGCCTTACAGTTTAAGACTCTACTTGCATTGTAATGGAAAAAAAAAGTCAGGAATTTTGAAAACAGAGGCATCTGTGCTGCATGAGCGAGGACTTGGCACACCCCAGTCATCCTCCTGCAAGGGTAAGTAGTCCCCCTGGGAAAGCCTGGATGCAACCGTGGCTGTCGTGGCTTCGTCTTCTGCTCATGGGAAATGTTATTGGGGCACCTAGTGCTCCAGACCTTCTAAGAGTAAAAATCATGAGGTACAAAAGCTGTTTGTCAGATATTCATGCCTTCTCACTATCCAGCAGTTTCCCTGCTTCAAAATGCATGTCTTCCAACACAGTCTCTGCACAGCACAGGCTTCACCCCAATTAGGTGCAACTGAGAAAAGACAAGAGGATAAACTAGGTGCTTTGAAACAACCAAGTAGCTGCAAGCCAGGAAATACAGAGTTTGTGCTCTACCAATACCTTAACTTTCACCCCTTTTCTTTGCCCTGACAGGAGTATCCGCTCTGCTCAGAGCATACTCTCAAATCTGGAAACATTTCACGTCATTGACCACAAATGAAGTGATACAGACGTGCTTTTCCATAAGTTCAAGAAGGCTTTGTGGCCAGGGAAAGAGGAGGTTTCCAGTTGCGCTGGCAGCCCAATGCAACAGGAGGGCTGTGTGGAGGGAGCTGGTGGCGGGGAAGGAGCCTCCTGCAAATCCGGCAGCTGAAGGCTGCCCACCTCCCCTCCTCCTGCAGCTCTACCTGCCTCAGGCTTTTACAGCCATCTCTTAAAATACACCCTGGTGCATCAGACTTGTATGAGTCAAGATTAATCCAGATTATCTTCTCAGAGTCCTTTCACTCCTTGTTCTTGCCTTTCCTAACCAGAAAGGGGATGTGGCAGTTGGCATGTAACAGCTAAAGCTACACTTTTCATACACTGAGGCTCAGCAATTAGAAGATTACTCTTGCCTTTACATCCCCACTGACCCCCCTCCCCCTAATTTTTAAGTCTCTCATCCCTGCTGTCTTTACAGATTCAGGCTTCCCAGTCCAACCTCCCTTTTTCTGATATCATCTGTTGCAGCAGACCTTTCTGCAGAGGTCTGAGAAAAGGTCCCTCTGCCTTCAGAGAAATCAGGGCTTACAGTCCTCTGACTGCTCTGGGAGCAAGCCTCTGGCAATCCAAAAACTAAGCCCAAAACTAGTTTTCTCTGAAGAGGAACCTATTAAGAAAAGGCTTTGTACCAGAGGATGATTCCTAAAACTTCAGTCACAGTCCCACAGTAAAGCTAGTAATTTCTCGTGGTCTTCATTTATCTTATTCCTTCACGTAGACCTCTTCCCCACACATGATTGACCTTCATCACTGGAAACAAACTTCACCCAAATCCCAACAAGGTATTTTTGTGTTTTTTCTGTGGCTAAGACACCCCCAGGAGTTTTTGTTAAAATAAAATAAAATAGTATTATTAGAAGGGAGGTATGAATAGAGCTCCGAGAGGACTCTCATAGCCTGCTCCTCAAACATGCTTCTCCCAAGCAGCACATCAAGGCTATTTCAAGTAGCACCTCCATTTTTCACCCCTGAGTATCTCAAAGTGTGTCAGCTTAAGTAGCCAAAGAAAGAAATGGTTACTTAAGGGCATGTGTAAATACCTTGGAAGGGGTGGGAGGGAGACAGGGTTGTGTTAACAGGTTGCTCACCATGCAGGGTACGGAGAAGCGAGCATCCAGACAGCAGCTGCTGCGCCACAGATAATCCCCCCAGGCATGCCGGAGCCCACCCTTCCTCTTCCCCATGCCACAATCAGCACCTACAGCGGTGCACAAGCACCCCAGAGAGAAACTGCTTCCCTCCCTGCACCGCCTGCCTTGAAAATGTTCGCCAGCGCACGCATACACTTGCACTCTTGGGGTAGCAAAACTCCGCATTTTCTCCTCTGGTATCCATGGAAAATGATTAGCACTCCAATATTTCATTAGCCAACAGTGCTAAGTATTCCACCAACTTGTGGAAAGAGTAAAAGCACTGAGGTTAACGTATTTGGTGAGGCTCTGTCCAACAGTTTGAGATATTTTGTTTCAGTATAGCATAAGGAAAGCAGCTGTCACCTTGATTATAGTGCCCTCAGTAACCGGATACTTCTCCAACTAGTCCTAACTTCAGACTGCTCCCCCTCCATCTGAGCCAGCACAGTTACTGATCACTTAAACAGTCAAATGGTGATTTGCACAAAAACAAGTTTTGAAATGATGCTGTAGGTCAGAGGAGGAGCACCAGCTTCATCAGCATCTTGCACCCACCATTCCTGTCCTCACCCAGTCTGAGAGGAGAATACAGAGGCTTCCAAGAAAACCTGAAGAGCAGAGAGAGATGCCAAGCTGCAAAGTTTGGCTCTGCACACTCACTTTCCAAAAAGCAAAGGAGGTGAGGGATGCAGTGCTCAAATCATCCACGTCTGCTTAAACACTTGGTTCACGTGTTCCAGTGCTGTCAAACAGACACAGCTGACAAGTCAAAGATGGCGCTGATATCCCTGATACAGCAACTGTTTTCCACCCCAGACCAGTCACCTCCAGGTTTTTCCTTGAATTATGGTCTGGCCAAGACATGTCAGCAGTCCAGCATCCCCTCCCTGCCAATAGCTCTGCCAGTACTTTGGTCATTCCCAACTGCCTCCTCCCCGCTCCCTCTTTTTCACTGCTGCAGGCTGAGCAAGCAGAAGGATTCCTGAGGATGGGCAAAGGACCAGAGCAGGACCAGTTTTTCATCTCCCTTTTCTTCTGTGCTTGGATCTTGTACTTGCAACATGAGACTGAAGAGCGGTGCCAATGCTAACCGTTACCTGGCTTGCCTGACAACACAAAAGCAGCAGGGAGGGGGGTGGGGGAAAAAAACAGTCTAATGAGGTTGGAAGCACAAGAGGTTGTAGAGAAAAAGAGCATATAAGGTACGTGAGATAGAAATTACAATTAAGTGCATTATAGTTACCATGTAGTGTGCAGTATTGCTCAGAAATACCATTAGCACAAGTCAAAAAACCCACACTGAACAAAAAGCAACATTTCTGGTAGGAAAGCACTAGCCTTACACCACCACTATGGTGATAATGGCATGAGAAAACATACAGTGACAGGTTAGACAGAATTTAAAAGCTCTCAGTCCAGGCTTCTTTGTTTGTTTTTATCAGAAGATAAAACCAGCCTACACCTACACAGACAATAACATGGAGTACTACCCATCCTTGCAGTATGCTGCACTGTACCACCATTGAAATATAGACTTCTTTTTTCCCCATTTTCTTTTGAAGACAAAAGCCCATTAAGACATAATGTAGTTACATCTGCTTTGATTTATCTGAAGGAAAGTCAAAGCACTTATGCTATATGCTTTAACTAATAAATTTACATAGCCTCATGGGCAATGTGTTATAATTTAATGATTTATTTCCCTGGAAAATAAAGCAAACTTCTGTTTATAAGCTGCTTCACATTTTAGAGATGTTCAGTGAAATAGGACTTCAGTATAACATGAAGTCTTTACTCGTACACACAGAGCCAGCACTGCATTTCAGGCTTTGCAATTAGCCACAAAAAAACCCCAGCAAATAAAAAAAATGGTTAAGGAAAGCTAATTGACAACTGCAAAGTGCAGAAGAAGGGCCCGCCTCTGCTTAATTGAAGGTCTTTTCTGTTAAGCTGTGTACTATATTTACCACCTGGCTTGTAATAGCTGCTTTTATCCAAATGCTTTGCAGTAAAATATATGCACGTGTAGGGGATGAAGACTTTACCATTGAAACCTCCTGCAAGAAATTAGGGGAATGAGGAAGGCTCACACACTTCCGCAGCAAAATTAGGTCAGGGCGCCTTTGAACGGCTCCATCTGAAGGCTGTGCCAGACTTCAGATCAAATACTTGTTAGTGCTTTAGACCCAACGGCTTAAGAGATGAACTTCTATACTGCTGATAATTATTACTGGTTCTGTTCATTGCTGCCTCCCTCTCCACCTGTGGGTAATACAATTTTCCAGTCCTTGACATATGCCACTCAGTTAATAGCACTTCCAAAACCCATCCTTTATAACCATGGGTCACACATTGCAAATATGATGACCACGTAACTCCACACAGATTGGGAAATTATGACTTGCCCCACACACACTCAACTAAACGCTCCCTGAATATACATGTATGGTTAAATGACATTAGCATCATGGTAATCAGTGATGTGAAGCTGTAAAATGCCAAGTTGGCCGTTCAAATGCAAACCTGTCTCTGCCCTCTGGTGCCTACGTACAGCCCTGAACCGTGCAGCCAGGGAGCACCACTGCCACCGGCTCTGTCACCTCCTGCCCTGCCGGAGCACAGTCAGCCCCAGGGCTGATGCTCTCCTCCCCTCCAGCTCCTGCTCTTAATGGGCTTCAGGGCTGTCTCCAAATAAAGCATACTCCAGTAGCCAAGCTGGGAGGCCAAAGGCCAAAGAACTGTCCCCAGATATATAAAGCAGTTAATGCCACACCTCTTCCCTGCTCAGCTTTACTGCTGAGGAAAGGGCAGTAGAGCCCACCAGCCCCCACATCCAGTCCTGTTTGTGTAAAATTTCATTAAGAAATTAATCTGTAAATAAACAACAACAATGCCCAAACCCCAAAACTACTTCCAAGGAGTAAGAGGGGATTATATAGGCAAAACAGTAACTCTGGGGCAAATACACCTTTTGTGGAGCTTAATGGCATAACATGACTGGTAGTAAGAAAATCAAGGCATTTAGCCTTTAAAAACTCAGACTTTTCCTCTTCTTTTTTTTAAGCTCTTAAAATTGTCAGCCGAGTTCACTCTAGCAAGCTTGGCTGTTGGAAGGGTTTTAAGATACACAGAAACATCCACCTCCAGTTTCCTACCCCTCCTTGCTTTGCTCTCCCATTAGGTGACACTACTAATTGTACAGCTGCTACAGTTAGCTGCCGGAGACTGCTCTAAGGAGGCTTTCCAATTAGGTTAGCTGAATTAAAAAACAAGAGAGATTAGCTTTTTCTGTACATCTCTTGGAAGCCACAGAGAAATCTCCAAAAATACTCTTGCTAATCCTCCCTTAGGACCCCTTCATCTCTGATCACAAATACAGAAATGCCATGTGAGCTACTCTACGGGAATTGTGCCATCTCTGACTGTCTGTACAGCCACAATCTTCATGACAAGGGATCCTACCTATTTTTTTTGAGACTGAGCATTTGCCAGTTTTCTCCTCAGTGTTCCTCAGGTTCCTCAAGTTTACCTTTACACATTTAAACCAGTGGAGATAAGATCCTCAGATGTTAATGTGAAACAGCAATTAACATGGTGAAGAAGTATCACAGAGACTCTTATCTGTATATTACAGAAGCACCACATTTTTTTCTCAAACTAAGATTTTTTGTCATAACCCAAAGCTCCCTAATTCTTCCAGTGCAGATAGAGAAGGTCAGAAAAACAAAAATAAAATGATAGGCATATGACCTCAGTAGCATTATTAAATATTCACAAGCCCAGAAGACTTCTTTAAGACAGACCAGATTCACAGTTCTCAAAAAAAGTATCAGAAAAGCTTCATCACTATTAAGTATATCCAATTTTTGGTATATGACAATTTATGCCACCAGGCAGAAGACCAATTACAGGTGTCCACCAGAAGAGACTTACATCAAGAGGCCAAGTCACCAGCTCTTGGTTAAGTGGGAGACATACAATCAAGAAAGCGGCATTAGTGAAAGCACAAAACCCCAAACCAGCCAAGGGTAGAATAAGCTCTTCAGGTTGTCAATCACAGTAAGAATAGGAACAAAAGGAAATAAAGGTCATTTCCTCTTTCTAATGCCCTACAGTTATAAAACAGACAAATGGATTTTCAGCACAGCAATACTGTTAACAGTACTGTCTCAAATAATTTTAGACTCAATGGTCTTGCGTTATCAGGAGCTCAGAAGCTCCCTCCATCCAGTGAGCCACAGCACGGTGGCATGGGCAAACCTCTGCCTCCCCACCCCAGCAGAAAGGCTGAGCCTGAGCCTCGCCAAAGGCAAAGAGATCGCCCCTTGCAGAACATGCTCTTCAACGGGGCATGGATGCTTGGGCTAAATGCCACCAGAAGGAAAAGCATTTCCAATAGGCAGCACGACTGGAGACAGTCAGTCATACTCAACTTCAATGCCTCGTCTCCTCCAGCGCCTGCGTGCTTTAAGGAGGTAAGGCTGTGTGGCCATGGTACCTATTTTCCTCACCCTCAAACCCTGCACAGTCAGGCCACTATGCAGCAATGAGATATCCAAACATTATTCAATAGGTTGGATATAAGGCTGGTGAATGGTATCGGTGTATCTTTTCATAGCCAGTTTTCAGAGTTGCCACTTCTTCAACGCCCTCACGTCATCCCTCCCCTCTGCACGCCAACAGATGCTCTATGCTGCTCTGCAAGAAGGACCACAGCTTCTACCAGAAGATCAGAAAGCATCTCATGGTCTGCCACAAGTCTTCCTCACCCACCTCCTGCTCACTGATAAACTCTCCGGAAATTTCTGGAGACCTCTGCCATGTTTTCACGCAGCAGACAGACATGTCCACCAAAGCGTTTTGGTCAAAAGGGAGGAAAAGACAAATTCAATTGGCCCAAGCTGCAACATGGACAGCCAATTTCAGCTGAGATGAGTCCATTCAGGTCAACAGCTCTGGTGTGACTTCCCAGCCAGGCCCGGTCAGGTACAGACCTATGCTAACTACTATTCCCAGTTTTTCTCTTTAGAACAAAATTTTTCCAACTCATTTGCATTTTACAGCAATGACCATGCCTGTCCCCTCACCAAGGCTTTGAGGGCAGAGGGAAGGCTGTGCTGGACAATCAAACAAAAAGCACCCGTGGGAGCTACAGAGGACCAAATCATGCTTATGGAGGAAAACTCTTATGAAATTGTTGTATTAAATGACAAGTGAAGAAACAAGAAGAAAACCATTTGTAAAGACCACCTTCTGTTTAAGGCTTTTTTTCCTGGTAAGTAAGGTCAGAGAAACTGCTCCTCGCACCCTAATTCAGGCTAAGAGAATCAAGACAATTTTGAGACCAATTTTGTTCTGTTTATTTAACCAGGAGTCCTTCCCATGTTCTGCAGGGCATTTCTTCTCCTGACACTTGAAAAGACATACTGCCTTTTGTAAAAGACAGACACACAAAAGTACATAAAATAAAAATGTATGTAAAATAGAGATCTATGTAGAATAACGATCTATATAAAATACACATACACACACACACACAAATTTCAAAGACCTTCCAAGCTAGAACTGCAACAGCTGCAGATGTTCTGTGGAAGACAGTCTTTACGGGCACTTAATTTCAAATGTACTCCAAGAAGTTTCATTTCATACCATTTTAGATGTTATATTCAAAAAAATCAGCCTTCACAGACAAGAAATAATCAGAGAGCACGCGACTGAAAAATTATAAGCAACTCCACCAAAGACAAGAATTTAGAAGATATACATGGCACTTCAGTAACTTTTTCTATCTACCTCCGGGACTAATCATCTTTCTTGTTCTACACGGAGACAGAGATTGTGAGTTCCACACACTACAGATGCTTAAGTCACTAATGATCCTAAAGCATTAATCTTCTAACATTGTATGCTGCCACAGCAGTTCTTGAGAACTTCTCACCTTCTTACAATGAGACTTATGCAAGCCAGTTACTAACATAACCAAATTTCACACACCCTGTTCATGGATGCTCCTTCTCCTTGCTGCACACTTCCACGCACTGTGCTTGCTCTGCCACCAGTGGCAAGTACTGAGTGCCCCTGAGCTCCCGATGGGAAGGAGGCGCAGTGCCACGGCCAGGACAGAACCTGGATGTTCTGCAATCCCCCTTCCACAGAAAACTCAGAACCTTGTTTCTCAGCAACATTATTTTATGCACATCCTTGCAGGAATTATACACTATTATTATTTATAGGGCTAAGCCATACCTACTTTTATTTATGCAATGCCACAAATTTATATTCAACAGCAGCTCAATTTTCAGATGTCCCAAGGATGGTGAGTTTCCATTACTCTGAAGTAGCTTTACCTTTCTACCTTGCTTCTCTTGCAGGTTTTCGTTTTAAATAATAAGAACACCATCCATGTCACACCTCCATACTTGCATATTTGAATGAGGAACTGCACAACACTTGAAAGGGATTTGAAAGGAAAGACTTTGTGAAGGCTTTCACCTGCTGATCAGTTTAAGTGACACACTGATTCTGGGATCTCCACATCCAGAGCAAGCACAGATAAACAACCCAGCAAAGGAAAAATCCGTCTCCTAGATAGACATCTCTCCTCTCCAGAGCCTACAAGATACACCATGTATTCAAACCCATTATTAGCCTTCCCCTACAGACCCCAGTCCAAAAAGCAAACGAGACTCAGCTCTTAAAGCCAGAAGAGATCAAGCACGTGAGGCTTGGCTGGTCACAGCTATGCCCTGCAGGTGCTGTGTCCAGCCAGCTGTTCCTGCAGGTACTGCAGAGTCACCACAGTTGGAATTAATGCAGCTCAGCCCAGAGAAAGACGAAAGGTTGCTTCTACTTGTATAACTAATGGAGGGACAGGAGCAGACATATCAGAAAGGATCCTGGGGAAAGTAGGAGAGATGGAAGACCTAGTTAGGTTATTCATTCATGTAGTAGCAAGTACATTACATTTTTTCTTCTCTCTCAAAACATCCTTACTCTTGAGGCCACATAGGTCATGCACCCAACTGCTCTCCAAGAAGTACTTCACCTCCCAGGCTATATCACTTTAGCAGCACTGTTTCCTACAGCTCTTCAAGACCATTACAGTCACACTTCTGAAATACACTTCAGAAAACAAGGATGGGCCACTTCACACTGATCTGAAAGGTGACAAGTGACCTCCATTAGTGTGGAAGCACCTCTAGAGAAAATTATGCTTTATTATGGTTAATCAAGCAGGAACAAAACATGTCTGACAACATAATATTTAAATACAGACAATACATTCTGGTTGTTAATCACAATGCTGGTTTCTGAACATTTTGATTCAGTTCCTGCATATACCACATACTGTTTGACCTTCTGCAAGTCCCTTTGTCTCCTTACCATTAATAAGAGTACAAAGTATGTATTTATCCTCATGCTTACATCTCAAACGCAGCAAAACAGGTTTTTATTTGAACTTTCCCAAATCAATTCACCTTTGGAACAAAACAATTTAGCTTAGAAGGGAGATTTCTGAAGAAGTTGTTTATATATAAACTAAAAATAGTGATTTCAGATGGAGTGTCCAGCTCAGGCTTTAGTTAAGCACAGCTTATGTGACACACTAATATCCTATCTGCAGACAAGACCAGGTTCTGCAGGTTCATCACTGCCCTATTAGTCACTATTTCACTTTAAATGAATCCCCTACTTCAGACATCAACAAAGATAATTTGTTCAGCCCAAAAGTACTTGTTGCAAATGGTTGTTAAATGCTATGTTTTCTCCTACTGCAATCAGTTTTCCAATACTTTTGAGGATTACATGTATTTTGTATTTCTGCCTAAATATCTAGTATGCTTTTGAAAGCATCCCTCAGGGCTGAGCTAATCAAGAAAACAACATACATACAGAGAACTGTCATTATTACATGGTCAAACACTAATGCAGTCTTTACTCAAGGGACTGCAAATTATACTTCAATGTGAGCAAGAGAAATCTTCCCAAATCACTGAATACTGGCATGTAACCTATGAATAAATTACTAGTCCTGGAAAGATTACAGATAGCAGTTTATTATCGTCTTGTAAGCATGAACTGAAGATAACCAAACAACAAGCTGTTCGCAGAACAGCCTACAGTAATTCTCTCATGCTTACTACAACACACAGAGCAAAGTAACTTGAATGTGGACCAAATTGCTTGCTCATGACTTGCACATCATCTCTCAAATGCGGCAGCACAGAGGGCATCTTTATGACTTACATTCAAGTAGGGCCTTACATGGGGCCTCGAATAAGCTTGCTAGTCTCAAACACAACATTTCTGTTAAAAATCATAGTCAGTCAAATCTGTTCAGAAGACAAAAGAGTACTTTTCCTTAACTAGACAAGAGCCCTTTGTTCAGCTGCTGAGCCTAACTAAAGCCTGTGATTCTTTGCCATAAGGAAAATGTTTCAACTGGTCAATGGCAAAAGTCAATTTGGTGAGATAATGTAATTAATAAATGCTATCCATATGCCTCTGATTGACGTTTTATGAAGACAATTGGCCATGAAGAGCAGGGCAGGCAGAGAGCTCTGCAAATGACTGGCTGCTCCACAGGGAGCTCAGCTGCTGCAGGGAGGAACAAGCTCTTCTCCAAGCTTAGGACTCTCTGCCAAGATGCCACGTTCCCCACCGAGGATGGCAGGTAGCTCTCCACCATCCTCCCTGGAGGCATTAGATCATGGCTGTGTGTTTGACACCAGGCTCTTCATAACTTGCACCTCTGCTAGACAAGAAATTAGGCCTTGATCTGGTCATCCTCAGATTACATTTAAGATTAGGACCACAGAGACTTAGATCCATCAAAACTTCAAACAAACCCAAGGCTTATGGCTCATTCTCCAAAGTCCACCATCTTCACCCCATTAGCTGCAGCAATTGCCTCAAACCTACCACAGAGGCAACATCTGCCCAAGAACCACAATCCCAGTACCTGACTTCAAACCCTGAGATATTTGTCCTGACTTGTTCCTGAAGACCAGGCTCTCATCTACTTCCTCGATAAGGATCTAGAAAAAAATGCAGAGAAAACATCTCTGCACTTTAGGCCTGAATATTAAGTCAGTTCCAATGCAGACCTTGAGGCTAAGATATGAAAAAGAGAAACCGCGTCCGTGTTTGATCTCACGTCAAGAATCATCCATTCTTTAATTTTTAAAAGATAAGCTAACCTAGGAGGGAAACGTATTCCCAGAAAGTGGCTCCTGAGAACATCCAGATAAGGGGTGGCTTAACTGCAGCACCAGAATTGTAATATCCAAGACTGGTGGCAAAACCCAGAGCTCCCCCAAATTTCCAGTGCACGGCCACGCAGGCAGGTGTTGGATGGGAGCACCCAGATATTCAGCCAGAGCAAGGGAAGCAGCCATGGCAGATGCTGCTAGCTGATTCCAGGTGCTGCCAAGCCACAAAAAGCAATGGATGGATATTTATTAATTCTACAGTGAGAAGAAAAAGCTCACGTGAGCTGAGGAAGGGTGGAAATAAATCAAGACTAAAAAAGCTTCCTACCTTTCTTTGGAACTTACTTGGCAATGCAGATTTAACACACTTAGGAGAGACACACACAGCATATAAATCTGAAACGCCACCTATCTCTTGAGCACTTATTCTCTCTTCTCCTCTAATTGCTGTCTCCAAAGGCTAGCTGCCTTTTTCAAAAAAACAACATTCCCCTTCTCCAACATATTATCAATTTTCCAAATTCCAAAAGCAAAATAACCATTAGAAACAAATGCAGGAAAATTACAACATCATGCTTCTAAAATACTAAATACTTCGGAAAAATATACCACATATTACCCTTGGATCATCCTTCAATAACTGCATGTGTGCCAACAGATCAATGCTCAGACACTTACAGAAGAAACAGAAAGACCACCCAGTGGCTGTTGATGCCCCAGTGCTCTATTTTGCTGAAAGTCTGAAAACCAACCCCACACACAAGCATTGCTGATGTGAAGCAAAGTGTCCAGACTCCAGAAACCTCACGAGGAGAGCCGCAATTAACCTTCTGCTAGGAGAGCAGCACTGTAATGCTGCGGTACACAGCACAACCTGTTAGCCAGCAAAGTTTCCCAACATGTTCTAATCCTCTCTGCAAGCCCAAGCGCGTCACACAAGCTCTGGAAAACCATTCATCCCACTGCTGCGAACCAGGATGAAACAGAAAGGTTTATCAACCTCTTCCGAATGGGAGCTGACAAGTACAGCTGGATACTTGGCGATGCTCTCTGGTGCTACTAAAATCAGCTAGAGCTGACTCCTGCTGTCATCAGGACTGGACCCAACGTTTTACAAGGCACACCAGGCCTCTCACTTACAGAGTGTGCCATTTCTTTCCAGTGGTTTCATGCTGCTCTTTCCCTCTCCTTAAAAGCAAACCAGGAAACTTTCAAGGTAACTAAAAAGCACGTTTTTTTGCCATTCAGCCAAGCCTGGGTGAATCCCCCACACCCGCCAGCGTTACCAGACCCCACTCTAACCATGCGCTGCGCTGATGGCAGCAAACCACCCTGCAAGCCCTGGCTGCAATCCACCAGCTTTCATGTGGGCAATGCCTGCCACCACGCGCAGGTTGGCTTAAACAGGTTGGGCTCCCCCTCACCCTCTGCGTCCCGACCATGTCCCCAAATGGCTGCTCCCCCAGGGGAGCTGGCACAGCACAGCGCAGCGCATCTGCAGTGCAACAGCCCGTGGCCGGGCACACAAAGTGTGTACCCAGCACGGGCAAACCGCTCCCAGGTTCAGTGGCAGGTCTCATTTCCAGTACATTTTTAACACGGCTCTGACATCTACTTTGCCCTTCCAAATAAAGAGGTTTGTTGGTTACATGAAGCAAACACGGCGAACTCACTGCTTTAGGAAACAAAATCTCCTGCTGCCTTCCCCTCCTCTGCTTAGAAAACTCCTGGATAATTTACTTCATCAGAAATAAGAGATTTTTACCTTACAGCTTTGCCTAGATAATAATAAAAAATAGCAGAATCAAACAAAGGGGAAGAAATTTAGAGCTAAAACCACTTGACACTGCTCTGGAGAGCTAACAGGTTTTTTAAGCATCCATATAAAATTCCTCTTACAACCAGGACAGCCTTCTGCAGAGATGACAGATTTGGCATCTACCTTCTCCCAGAGACCAATCTACAAAATCCTACCTTAAGGGACCATGAGCTGCTGCCAGACACAGTGAAACAAAAAAACAAAAAGGTGGGGGGAGGGGGGGAGAAAAGGAAAAAAACACCCTCCCTTTACTTTTCCAATCTCTCCGCAACTTTCTGGCAACAGCGAGGGCGTTGCACCACGGCCAGGCAGGCTCCCCCCCACCTCACTCTCCTCCCAGCCCCCCGACCCGCGCTGCCCCGGTACGCCCCAACAACCCGCCTCACGCTGCCGCAGCATGTTCATCCTAAGGCAAAAAACCATAAAACTTAATACTTCACTAATTACTGTGGCAGTTTAATAGTTACTAAACCATCAGAGAACTTCGTAATAACAGCATTTCTATAAAATTAAACTATATTGTACCTCATTAGCCAAGGGTGTTTCTGCAGTGCAGTTACACTTAGCGGAAACAGGAGTCGGTGTCCTATACAACCCTTTTTTAATTAGTCCTTAAGAAAAGCGTTTTGCAATTGTATCCTTAGAAATCCCTAATGATGAGCCAGATTTCACGAAGGCTGTGACTGGGCTAATTTATACAATAGCTAGACAACTTCAAAAGTTAACCCAAGCTAGTGACATTATTTAGTTCAGTGGAGCGGCTCATTTTAATTGGATTAAGTTGTCATGGTTTTTTAATTTCATACCAAAACCTCAAGTTATTATTTCCTAGTATTTGCCCAAACACTGCAACAGTGTCACTTGCATGTCCCCTTCCCTCAAGACAATCTCAGATCCACCGACGGAAAAGACTAAAAGCCTCTGGCCCGCCTTCACCGGCTCCGTGCCGCGAAAGGCTGGAGCGCCTCGCCGGAGAGCGGCTTCTCCAGAGGTACAAATCCCGGCAACCGAGTTAATTGCATTAAGCAGGGGTCCCCGGCTAGCAAGTACACTTGGGGCTCGGAAAAAAAGTGTAAACAGCGGCATTATCCAGAGTGGCCCGCAGCAAGCCCGCAGGGGAAGGGCCGGCGCTGGGCAGCGGCGGCTCCGCGGCCGGGACAGACGGCTGGCGGGCAGGCGCGCAGCGCTGCGCACCCGCGCAAGGAGAGGCGCAGCAGCGCGGCGTACCCGAAGGTTTTGGGGGGGGGGGTGGGGGGTGTCCTGAGCCGCGCAGCCAAGGGCAGTTACTGCTTTTTCTCACTCTTTTTAGCAACCGGCCGGGCAAGGTTCATTTTACAAGGGGACGCTCCCGCCGCAGCGCCCGCGGAGCCGCGGGGAGGCGGCGTTTCCCTCGGGCGGCCGCTCGGACACGGCGAAGCCCAGCGGCTTCCAGCGCTGGGCCGGGCCGCGGACGAAGCCCCGCGGGACGCAGCGCCCCGAGGGCGCCCGGACCCAACCCCTCGCCGCCGTCCCCCGGGCGGCCCAGGGCCGCCGGGCAGCCCCCCCTCCTCCGGGCGGCGGGGAAAGAGGCGCCGGGGGGGCTCCGGGACCGGCAGGCGGCTGGGTCGTCGCGGCAAACTTGGGATGAGGCTCGCTGGACGGCGGCAGGGTGCTCCGCTCGGCTTCGTGGGGTTTTTTTGGGGCGGTCTCCTTTCTTTTTTTTTTCCGGAGCGGAGGGGTGTGTGTGTGTGTGCCCCTGCTGTTTGCAGAGCGCTCAGCTATCAACAGATGCCCCCGAGAACCAGTCCGCTGCCCCGGCGGGCGGCGATGCCGCGGGGCAGGGCCGGGGCTGCGCGTCCCGCGCTCGGCAGACGGAGCCGAGGCGGCCGCCCCCGTCCCGTCCCGTCCCGTCGCGCCGCGCCCGGCGGGGCCGCCGCTCCCCCCCTCCCGTCCACCCGCCCCGGCACTCACCGGCTGCCCGGAGGCGCAGGCCACGAAGCTGACGGTGAGCGCTAGCCACACGCCCCGCATTATTCCCGCGGAGCCGGCGCGGCGGCCGCCTGGGGCCGGGCACAAAGGAGAAACCGGGGGGTGGCGGCGCTGGGCAGCGCCCGGGGAAGGGGGGGCGGGGGGCGCGGGGCAGGGCCGCGGGCGCCCTCCGGCCCGCCGCGCTCCTTCCGCTCCGCTCCGCGCTCCGCTCCGCCGCTGCCCGGCGGGCCCGATGCTGCGCGGCGCTGGGGCGCCCGGGCTGCAGGCTGCGCGCTGCCGGCTCCGCCGCCCGCCCTCCGCCCCGAGTGCGCGGCGGCGGCGGCGCGACTCCCAGTTAAACCCCGCAGAAATTCCTGCAGGATTACAACACAGATTGGCAGCTCCCCCAGCCAGTGGAAGGAGGCGGCGCGCCGCCGCCGCCGGCTCTCGCCCCTCGCAAATTCAAGCAACTTTCCCCCCCCTTCTCCTCCTCCTCCTCCTCCTCCTCCGCTCCGGTCTCCCCTCTCTCGTCCTCCCCCCCAGCGGAAAACATGAGCAGCGCCGCGGGCAGACCGAGCGAGGGCTGGCTCGGTATAAAAACGGGGACGTGGACAGGCTCCCTCTTCTCAAGGCAAATCTGGCCGCTGCCGCGTGTTCTCACCGCTCTGCCGCCGCAGTTCGCGTCGCTGCTCCGCGCCACCCTCCCGAGTTAGCCTGGGTGGCAGCATCAAGGGTCGGAAAAAACAGAACGGAGGGGTTAAAAATCACGGCGAGGGGAGATATCCCAAAATGCCAGCCCATTTTCCATCCCCACTTGGCTTTCTGCCCCAATATTTTTTTTTTCACTTTTCTCCCTCAACAAGAAGACTAGAAACTTTTAGGGGTGAGGGGCTGGCGAATAACAGACAGCTGTGATTTGCACCTAGTTACATGGATCCAGGAGCTATGTCTTCAAAATAAATATTGAAGGAATTGCCAGCACCAAGAATGTGTGCTCCAGAAGCCAAAACAAGAAGTCTTGCTATGACTAGTCCATGGTATTTCTCAGCTGGGGAAAATGGTGGTATTGCAGAGCTTAGGAGCCTCAGCCCGATCCCCTTGCCTATGCCAGCATGTTTCCACCGCTGAACGTGTCCATATATTACATCAGTCTTTGGACATGGGGAAGGAGCAATAACCAGGAAAGCAAAATACATCAGTCTTGCTTGCAAAGTATCACTTGTTATTTAATTCAGAAGGCTGCAGGCAGCGTTTTATAGCCTGAGTCAAATGGTCAGTAGGACCGTAATAGTCTCTTTTGTTTTAGCAAAACCTATCCCTCTTAGAGGACCCCGGCCCGGCCCAATGTTTTTCCCAGGCAGATGTTTTTCCATGCCCTTCATCTTGCTTGCCCTGTGCTCTGTGGAGCACTTTGGCTGATAGGTGGTGTTGAGATCCCAACTGCCTTCGTCTCCCACTCTGGTTGCCTTCCTATCAAAACAGGAATGCCATGTAAAAAAATACAATAAAGTTAACTTGGCACAAGCAATCTCTCACCCGGCTCATCACTTTCCCAGCCTCTCCCAGGCAAACGTGCATCCCTGGAGATCCCTGTGCAGTGTGGGTGCAGCGGCTGGCTCTGTGCTGGGAAGCGGCAGGGCCCTTGTCCCCAGAGGGGTAGGTGGCCATGCCTGGAGTGCTCTCGCTGCCCACACCCCAGTCCCAGCAACGTGATACGTCTCAACGGTCACCACTCTTGCTATTTCTAGATCCACCTTCCGGACATGCTGTGTCATTGATTTTTAGGCTGCATTCTCCACTGAAATCTTACCAGATTTTCAATGGTCTGCTCCTCGTGGGTGTCACACACAGATTATTTAACGTATTACTTATATTAAACAGATTGTTTAGTATAATCATTCTCCTCCAAAGTATGTTACAAATACTGAGGACAAAATTCTGTGTATCCTCTTTCTTGGTAGGCACCAGGATTGCAATCCAGTTAAGCAACAATTTCAGCACTGTTTGATGTGGGTGAACAAAATGCAGCGAAGCAAAGGGAGGAAAACTCCAGTTGGGCCAAATCTGTAGGACCTCACATAGGCACGGGGTCTTACAGGCACCCCCGTCTGCAGGGATGGGCGAGATAAAGATGTTGCAACCTGCCCCAAGTCAAAGTGGAAACCAGAAATAGCATTTCTTATGCTGGCAGCATCCTTAACCGCAGGAAAACAGAACACCACATTAGAAACAAATAACATAAAAGACCAAATGTGAAGACAGAGAAGCTGAGTACAGGAAGCATCCTAAGGGCTGTCAGACACCAAGGGGCAGGTGATTTACTACAGTAGGGTGTTTTTTTAGCATTCAGACCTTTCAGGCACATCTTTAACAAATACACCAAGCTCACCTTTTCTTTCATGCTACAACCCATGATTATCAGGGATTTATGTGCTCAGTAGAATCTATCAAAAATCAAAATATCATCCGCAACCAACGAAGGGAAGGCCTTCCTCAGGCAAAGGCAACAGCGGCTAATGGGCTCCTCATGGACCACAAGTGTCCATATGGGCAATGCCCATGAAGGACTCAGGACTAAGACCTGCAACCTCCAAATGCCTACACACATCCTTAAACCTGTGCGGGGGCAATCTGTGATGCCAAACACGAAGCTAAGCACACGCACTAATACTAGAGGGAGCAGAACTGAAGACCAGAAGCCAGACGGATGATTTGAAAAAATAGAAATGAGCGTGAGAAGGAAAGAAGTGAAAAGAAATAACCCTTGTAGGTCACAGAAATAACAAAAGATTGTCTTGGGACCCACTTGCTGCCTCCTCACACTCCTGAGCCCTCCAGCTGGGAGCATCATACTGTGGCAGGAGCACTTCCACACATAGTCCCACAGAGAACAGCTGTGCTACCTTATCACAGCCAAGTGCTCTGTCACCTGCTCCTCTTGTGGCCCTGATTTTGCAGGGACAGAGGCAAGTGGAAAGCCCAGCATGAATCTGAAACCAAGTGTTTTTAACCCAAAGGAATTATGTAATGAGAACTGCAATGAGAGGGTAGTTGGAGCCAGGCGATGAGACAGAGCTGCCAAGAGAAAGCTGCAGGCCTGGGCATTTCTGATGCAGGCGGTCAGGCAGCGATCACTGCACTGCCTTTGTGCCACCCTGAGTGCCCCCAGCCCTCCAACGGGCACCAGACACCCAATCCCAACCACAACGTCGAGTCAAACCAGGCTGGAGTGGGATTAAGGTGGGATTAAGGGACAAACTTCACCAAAGGCCATTTTTTAACAGAATGTGTTATAAACTGGAAGGATGTGAGAGGACCTCATGTGGAGCATGTGCAATGTGGTTATCAACTACAAAATAGCCCCAACTATAACCCAAATGTCCACCAAATTTGAAAATTCAGCTGTGGGTCTCTCCTAGGGGGAAATAAACCTTCTGGATTTGTAGCCTGTGTTCCCGGCTCTGGCTCATTTGCACTGTGCAGTCAAAGCACTGAGTGACTTCACACAAACGCAAATATTTCTATAGCTAGGAGTACCACAGAGCACAGACAGGGCTTTGAGAACACTTTTAGTGGGATGCACCATGGAGTTACTGGAATTTTAGGGAAGAGTCATGGTTAGAAAGAGATGGGAGCTGTGAAAAAAGCAAGTTTAGAAATGTGAGGAAAAAGATTTCAAGCTTATGGCTGCTAAGGCACTGTTAAGGATAAGTGTGCTTAACAAGTTCCTGAGTGCTTCCCAAGCATTCATTTCTCCGTGGCCAAGTCGTCCAGGTGACTTGCACAGCCAGAAGGGCTAAGGAAAGAGAGCTAACATGGGAAGGAGAGCTCCTAATAATGCAGTTTCTCCATTAAAACTTGGCCAATAATACAAGGTGTGATTGAGAACACTTGGCCCAAAGCACCAGCAAACACAGCAAAACCCTGAGCCTCACACTGCAGTCAAGCGGGTGATGAGGTGGCATTGGCTGGAGCTGATGTTTGTTGTATAAATGATTGATGGCTCTATTTGTGCCCAGGATGGGATAGCCTTGGCATCACATTCAAAGGTTATAAGAGGTGGCAAATTTTCCCAAGAATTTATTCAAAGAGGAGCAGAACCTGTGAAAAGTAAGAAAGCAGCTGACATTAAATTTGTCTGAACCCATGCCGGCAACGATTTGAAATAAACTTGCTAAAATATGTCAGTAGGACAGTTCAGAGCAAGATTTATTACTACATCCCTAAACTCCCAAATTTTATGTTTCTAATTTAAGAACAATAGAACTACCCATCTCTTCTATAAAAATGTCTCACCAAATATTTGAGAGTGCGGTCATGTTCATTTCTGTATTATATTATATGAATTCAGGGATGTGGTAGGATGGGACTGGTGCTCATGGGACCATTGAACCACAGGAGAGGTGACAGCAATTTTTGGTAACACATCACTGAATGGTTCTTTTCTGCATCAGTTCTTAACAGTGTAATTATATGAACATGCATCCTTCTTCAACAGGCTCTTGTTCCAAGGGTACCTCTTCTAAGCATCACCAAAATACCCTGGGACATCTTTGTTCCTCTTTGATTCAAAGGCCTATGCAGCTTCTGAATCATCGACTTATGCAAGTTATTTATTTTTTATTCCCTCTATCTGTTTATTTTTGTTAGGTATGAAATACAAAATATGTCTGCACAGAACCAGGTGCTCCCTAATAGCTGAAACAACAGCATAGCAGGAGCTAAGGGCACCATTAAGCAACCAGTGCTTGTTGTGCTGTTGTGGCACTGCTGGGGCCATATAGTTGGACTCTGTGTGGTTTTATAAGGTGGTTTATAGTTCTGGGCTTTATATGAATGCAACAGAATGTCTGAGCTTGGCCTGCAACTTAGCTGGGCAACAACTAACAACAGAAAACTTGCAGCAAACAAAACTTTTTTGTTCATTTTCCA
Organism: Strix uralensis; assembly: GCF_047716275.1. NCBI lineage: Eukaryota > Metazoa > Chordata > Aves > Strigiformes > Strigidae > Strix > Strix uralensis. Next base: position 149,695,174 of record NC_133972.1, on the reverse strand, counting down.
TGGAAAAAACAGCGGTAGAGAGGCCTAATAAAGAAGAAAAAAAAAGGTTGGCATTACAGGCAGAGCACAGGCAGCAACCTCCTAAGAGATGGTGGGTTGGGTGAAGCAGTCCAGGAGCAGCCTGGAAATGGAGCTGGTTTGTGTTTCTCATTGTGTGACAAAAAGATTATCGATGCAAAGAGATAGAGAAATAAACTTAGGCTGGGGGCTTCACTCCAGCGATGGCTGCAGAGGGGGATGCTGCAGGGGGGTGGGCAGGGGGGGATCTGGAGTAATCTCCTGCTTGGTGAGAATGGCATTAGCCAGCTTTCCAGAAGAGTTACAGTCAGAAAGTCATGACCCCCGCCTAGAGGGGGACATCTGAACCAGTCACTCATCCAGATTCAAAGATGGCCTTTACACCTGGCATTAAAGCCAGGCTTTGGCAGCGCTCCTAGAGCAGGTCTCATTCCCTGATATTCAGCAAGTTGCTGAAGCTTTTAAATGTAAAATACGTGCCTCAAGTGCCTTGGGTCTCTTTTCCAGGGGAGATGCCTACCAAGCACCATAAGCAAAGTGAATGTGTCAATACTGACAGCTAGGACCACCAAAAAATGATGAAACTTGGCCAAAAAACATTATATTCCCAGCTTTGGCTCTGGATGTTAACTGCCGTAAGAAATTCAGTGTCACTTCGTGCTGGCCTACTGAAGAGGGTAAAATTTCCACTCTGCTGTTCTAGCCAAGGCTATTACACTTTTTTTTTTTTTTTTTTTATTAGGACAAAATGTACCTTTAAAATACAAAAGATAATTCTTTATCTCAGAAAGTTTCATTTAGAGCCATGGCTCAATATTTGCCTGAGACATTTGCATACCTGGAAGTGTCTCATATGTGATGATCCCTGCAAATGAAATGCATTGTTGATTTAGTTTATTATTCCAAAAGATGGTATCGTGGTTAAGGTTTGTATGCAGTACATCAGGAGAAAAATACGGAAGGGTTGAACAGAAATAGGTTTTAATTCTGCCAGGTATATTGCTGAAGTTAATGAAAGTCAGTTAGACATACATTTGGCTGCTGTTGCTAACTGAATAATACAAGTAATAACAGAGGCATCTTTTCAATTCCTGATGAACATGAGTAATTTCCATTATCTTAAAACGTGTAGGAGTTATGAATTATAGGTGGAGAGATTGCCCAACACTTTTTCATTATTATATCCTGTTGTCAGTTGCTTATACATTTGCCAAAGTTTAATGCATCAAGCAGAAATTTCCTATGCTGGGTATCAGCCTCCGGCTGACTTTATTTGTTTTGTTTTATTTTTGTTTTGCAAGTTTTATCAAGAATGGTGAATCTATATCCAAGAGCAAGGTTAGGATGAAGTATGTTATTTTGTCTATGGTAAGCCAAGTTCCTTCAGACATTTCTCTGAGAAGATGTTTTACCTCCATGCATGGAAGCAAAGAACAAAAAATTGGCAAAAGGAGTCAACCAAACACCAGAAATTTGCTTCTCAACACATTTGGGAAATTATTCCTAAATTTGGACCATGTCTAAGCATTACTGTCTTTGCAGTTTGTACATGCTCAGTAGAGATTTGTTAAGTTCTGACATCTAAAAATCCCATCTAGGTCGGGCATGTTCCATCTCAGAGCCACAGAAATCTCTCTGTGGTTGGTCTGCAAATAAAAGGGCTGGCTGTAGGTTTCCTCTTGGCACTTGCAAGACAAGGTCTGCTCTGTTTGCCTGCACAGCAAGGGGGAAGAGAAGGGAATTACTTGATTTACTCGTGGAGGAATAAAGAGAGGGACAGAGATTGTAGGAGTTGGAGAGTGAGAAGGAAGAGGAGAGATATGAGGAGGGAGCAGCATGGTGGGAGAAGGACAAGAGTGAGGGTGGAGGGAGGCATTGGCACAGAGGGATGAGTGCCAGGGCATCAGACCCACAGTAGGTGATACCCGCAGGGGCAGCGAGGGAGGAAAGCAGGGCAATGCAGTGTCTGGGGTGGCTTGGGAAAAGAAGGTGAGGGAGATGGTCCTGCTGAAGACAAGGTGATAACTGCCCATCATTGGGCAATGGTGTTCTCCTCCAGACCTGGAAATTACCACTGCCAGAAGTAGGGCTCCATGTTCCTCTGCCATCAGCAAATAGTGATGGGAAGATATCTGTCTGCCCCAACACTCTGCATTGGCTGATCAGCATAAATAATAGGCTGTGTAGTGAGAGATAATGTTGTCAGTAAGATCCATGCAGCATTTTGTTGCAGAAGTTGAAAGCTATGAAGACAGTGACAAAGATGACTGTAATTAAAGATGGTATCATAAGGCATTAGCTGCAAGGATAACCTTAATTCTGATGTTTCTCAACTCTGAGCACTTTGCTTTGTAGCTTGAATGTTTTTATAGCAGAGGTTTTCTTAATGTTACTCTTAAAATATAATGCACAACATGTCACACTTGGGTTAACTAATTTCTGTTGTCTGGCCCTGGAAATCTGTACCCATATGAGTAATGTTTGCACACATAAAAAAATCACTGGAATTAATTGACATTACTTATCACCTCCTAACTTATGGGAGTAAACAGATACTGCAGGACTTGCACATATAATATGCGAAGCATGATAAATTTAGTCCAGTTTTGTGTATAATTGATGAAAGTATTTTAAAAGAGTATCTGCTACCTCTTGCCTGATCATACTTTATTGTTCAGATATAAATATATAAATATATTTCAAATAAACTTATATTCCAACATCAAGTGAGCATCTGTCTATGTCAAGCCTTATCACAGCTATTTGGGCTTTTTGCATTTCTGTTTCTCTCTCTGCTGGTGTTGTTTTTACCTTCTCAGGATGGAACTGGATCCGGAGCCAAAAGAATAAAATAAAGATTTGTCCAGGTCATACATGTTTCATCATATTTATTCCAATCTCAGGATGTACATCCTGTGAGCATCAAAACAAATTAGTCTGCAGTACAAGGAGAGGCTATGGTCTGACTGTTTCTAAGAGAAAATGCAGCTGGACTTTTCGTGCTAGACAAAAAGCTCCATTTTCATGTTACAAGCTTTTATTTTTTTTTTGAGTGTAATTGCGAACTCATCAGATATGTAGAACAGGCTGCTGATTAGAGGTGAAATGAAATAATGACCAGTGTCGCTCAGTGCTTGTAGAGCAGTCCCCAAGGGAAGTCCAACACCCAGGTGAGGAGAAGAGCCACCACCTACCGCCACGAGCTGGCGCGGTGTGGGGCTTCCCCTGGCTGGAGCATCCCTCACTCGGGGTTTCTGAAATCAAAGGGTAGTACACACATTCTCGATAATGACCAGCTTCCTAATGATAGTAAAATGGGAATTATGCAGGGCTGCAAGCAAAGGACAAATTCTGAATGAGAGAAAATGAGTTCAAAGCATGTGATTAAATAGTGGTAGGCTTAAGGTCTTAATTCTCGTCTCCCACTATGCAAAGCAGGAGTAACTCATTTGTAGTCAGTGAAATTACAGAGATGTAAAATGGCATCGAAGGAGAATCAGGCCATTGTTCTCTGCAAAACTCACTGATAAGACATTAATTACTAAAGAGAAAATGCCATCAAAAGGATTTTAAATGCTTTGCAGAACTCAGGAGACAGACTCATTAAATGCTATGTTGTACAGGGAATTAGTTCCAAATTTGTGAATACAGAGAAGGCAAATGCTGCACTACAGATAAATGGATGATCATTTTGAAAGCCTTCTTCGGAAGGCCTACTGTCTTTCGGCAGGGGAGCCAACCCCACACATTACATCCAGAGATGTGAAACAAATCCAGATAAAATAAATCACCCTGAACCTTGGTCCATCTCACACACTGAATCCCAGCCAACTGCAGTTGTTTAAGGTTTGTAAAAGTTCACTGGACTCTGTTTCCTGCCCAGCCTATCTCCCCTTCCTCCCCTCCACTCCCAGCTCTCGTCTTAGGTCAAGTCAGGCTTGGAAGAAGAAAAGCTAAACACCAGTTAGACAGCATCATGTGCGGTCTTTCTAACTGAACACCCAGTTCAAGTGCTAGAAATCTCACTGGGAAAATTCCAGCTCCAGGGATATGATAAAATCTATGGTAAAATTCTCATTTGACCTCTCTATGGACAAGATTTTACCCTCATCCTCAGTATAATCCCCAGGTAGTTTTGCAGACCCTGGTTGCTGAGTTAGGGTGACAAAGTATTTGAAGTTTCTGATGACTTTTTGAACAAAAGCCCCAAGCAGTTAACCCTCCATTAAATCCACCATGGAGGAGATGAAGCTTATTAATATATCAGAAAGAACAGCAGAGGAGTTATCAATGAGAAGTGAAAACATGACCACATCACAGGGGAGAGTGCTACATGCCTGAGCCACTGCACATGCTGAGGCCCCCAGGTCAGCATCATGGATGCCTTGAATGCACATTTTTGCCCCAGGCTTTAGCAGTGATGAACAGGATGAATAATTGCTCCATCTGCATTTTGCTTTGGGCATGGGCAAAAACTGTGCAGCAAGATGCCAGGAGCCAGGCTTCTAGGGGCTGAGGTCTGCCTCTGACTGTGTGATGGGATGAGGGAAGCAGGACAAGAAAATGCACTAGTCACATGAACCAGGGGCAAGATGGGGATTCCAGGACAGTATGTCCTTAACACATGACCTGTGTGCAACACTGTCCTGTGATCTGATGGGGTGACTGCATTCCTGTCACAGGATCTGTGTGAAGGAGAGAGACCTTTCGAATGTCCCCTACACTCCAGCTCTTTCTCATCACTGTTGTTCAAACTCAGTCACTTGAAGCAGGAGAAGTTCAGACTATGTCACTGGCGTCATTGCGTACTGATCACACTTTGGGACTGGTGGCAGGAGCTCAAAAGGATTATTCACAGTCCCTCAAGCTGCCAAAGAGGCCATCTACTGCAGAGCAGCAGGAGTGGTTCCTGGGTTCACAGAAAGATGCATCTGCCAGGACAGCAATGTCCTCAGATGCAGGACTTGCCTTGTCATCCCCATCCAGCCCTGGGCACCTGCAGTTCAGATTTCTAGGTGACAAGAAGAATAACAGGTACCTAGCCCTGGTCAAAGTGGTCGTGATAACACAGTCTCACTCCTCAAAACAGGGACAACTTGTGCATTGGCCAGAAACTGTCCCGATTATGTCTCTCAGTGGACAGTGCTGCAGCCTCACAGATGTCATTTTCCAGCTTGAGTGGTACAGTGAGGCTGTGCCTTTCCCTTGCACATTGGGCTGGATGCTCTTCTGCTACCAGGTAGTTCAGACTTCTCCTGCCCCATGTAGTCTTTGCGCTTCCATGGTTTGACTGCACTTGGTTGGAGTGTAGTTGCTGTCAGTCCTGTGGCATAATTCTGGGCAATAGTGCAGATGATACAACCGCAGATTTTTTGGATCTTTCCTCCTCCAGTCAAGGACACCAACTCTAATCAAGTAAGTGTGACCACAGAGGCATGTGGGCAGTCACCAGAGGTGCAATGTCTTAGACACAAAATGGGGAATGACCTGGAGGGTGTTCAGCTGCACAGTTTGAGGAGGGTAGGGGTTTTGGTTGTCCCATTACAATGGCAGTGGTAGCTGTAAGCACCCCTGTGCCAGACTGTTGCTTACTCGGGTGGCATGTGCCCAGGCTGGCTGACTGAAGGTGGTTGAAACTGTGGGTGGCAGGGAAGGATGTGCCACTGGCTAGAAAAATTTACAGCGTGAGGTCTTTCAATGCAGGTAGCCACTGCCTACCTGGGGCATGTCTGACCTGCCCTATGCTGTGTGTGATCCTCCAGAGGCACCAAGAATATGTGGTCATGGATCGAGGTAGAACCCAGAGAAGGTGTGAGCCAGAGGAACCACCCAATGGTTCTGGGCAGGACCAGAAGTCAAGATGTATATCAAAGGTCAGGAAAAGTCTTAGAAGCAGCCACAGTGGGTTTAATTTAAGGGGTTAAATGCAAGCACTGCCTGCAGCAGCTGATTGTCATGCTAACCCGAAGCTCCAAGGCTAGCCAGGAGAGTGTCCTTATCCAGCCACAGGTCACAGATGGGGGAAGCACTAGCAGAAAGAGCATCTTTTTTTGTGAGTGATATATTTTGATTCCAAATCTACATGGGACCTCTTTTAGTAATAAATTTATACTATATGGGGGAAAATCTTAGAGATCTCCTTTTACTGTGTTTGCAAAGACATCTTTTCAAAGCAGGCCAAAAAGTGGATTAATAGTATGAAATAAAAAAGAATTAAAGCAGCCAACATCAAAGTCATGGCTGTGGTTCTGCAGTGTCCCATCACTGGGCATCAGCTTGCTGGAACTGTGTCCGTTCCAGTGTTTTGTTAAAATACTGCATTGGGAACAGTAATTAAACAGATTCTGATGATGGTTTTTAACACATGCCAGCTGGCTCCCAGCCAGCGTTGAAGCAGAAACATTGTGCAAACTCATGGTCAATGATGACTTTGATCTTTGAAGGGCTTTGTAGTGGCGGAAGGAAATGGGAGAATAGGAGGGAGGGAGAAGGCTGCAAGTAGTGGGGAGAAAAAAGAGTAACATGCACTAGAGTAGGAATTATCTCCTGCACCTTGACAAAGGCAGTGAGTGCTTTCTTCCTTCCACTCTTTCTTTATGTGGCGCAGTAGGCACAGTCATAAACATTATCATAAAGGTCCAGTTTTCTTAATGGCAACCCATATGAGTAACAGAAGTCCCTTGAATATTCCCATGTGTGTGCCATTGGAATTGCTCTGTGAATGACTTCCTCTGCACACTGGCTTGCAGTAGCTGGCCCTGCCAGCACAGTAGTGTGCAATGGACACTGGATACTGTTGAAGTCCTTCAGGACAGAACTTGGGACAAAGCTGAAGAAGAGGTCTTCTGTGGCCAAGAAAATCATAAACATATGTCCTATTCAAATTATCTGCTTAGACATTGCCTGAAATGCTACAACAGCTCTTTAGGCACAAGGAAAATTGTTGCTTCTGTCCCATGAAGTTCTCTGTTTAGACGTTGCATGAACAAAGATCAGAGATAATGGACAACCGCAACTGGCAAGAACAAGCAGAGGATGTTTCTACAGTTCTGAACAGTTAGTTTAAATTCAGTATGACTTTCCCATGTTAACAGTTAGCAATGGGCATGAAAAAGGACAATCACATTGTACTTTTTAAGTCTTAGAGATATGCAGATGGTTTAGGTAGATGATGTTGTTGATTTCCAGGCATAATGCTAGCTCTGCCTTGGTCAGCAGTGAGCCCATGTTCCCAAGATGTGCTGGAGGGCTCTGAATGTTGGTGTGCTCTCTTTCCAGTGAACCTCACTTCAGAGATTGCATCTGCTTTTATTCTAATATTCTTATGAAATTTTTCATAGAAGTCAGTTTGGCTTGACAGTACAAACTGCAATGCTTCTGTAGTAGCACAGGAAAGATGGAAAACCTTGCAAATGTCTTCACATTGAAAAAAAAAAAATCTTTATTTCCCTTCCAAATTCTTCACTAATGTTCGATGATGACACTTACGGTTTTTCCCTCTTTCTTCTTTTCTGTAATGAATGATATTATAAATTCATTAACTTCCAACTCTGGAAGGACACATTTAGCAGCCATGGGGTTTTGGTGTGACTCCTAAGAATTTCAAAGAATAAAGTCCTTAATGAGTTCTCCTGTGCTTTTGCATGCACGAAAGATGCTGTCAGTGAGAATAACCTTTATTTTAGTTCAAGGGCTTCAGCAGACAACTGAGTTAAGTAACTAACCTTGCATCAGCTGAGCTTCCAGAAATGTCAATAATCATCTATGTGCACTCTTCACCTGCTCTAATTGCAAGGTGAGGCAACTCAGCATGAATTCTGGTGGGTGAGTTTTAAGCTAAAGCGTTCCCTCCACAACTGAATGGCAGTAATTCAGTTTTGTATCTATCTGAGCCACAAGAAAACAATGAGCTGGAAAAGATAAGCATGTTCTTTACAGGATAGCGTCTGGCCCCACTGTGAGGAGACCTTGAACTGGAATGTAAGTACAAGCAATCTGTGAACCAGTCTTGCATTTTATGCCAGTCAGGTCTTTTGTGTGGACATATTTAATTGATTTACAACTGACTAATAGCAAAGAAATTTATGTAAATTAGTTCTAAAGCAATTTAAGTGTGTACGATGTACCTCATCCTCTTAATTAAAATCCTATTAATTAATGCAGGTTTTGCGTTTATACACAACATATTGCAAAGTTCTTCAGATGGTACACCTTGAGCTCTAACAGCAAAAATGGCCATGGCATTGAATTCCCCAGCAATATGCAGAAGTACAAATGCCATGTCCATAAAAAAGATCCTGGCAATTATGTCCACTATGGACTTAAGGTGAGATAATTTCCCATGTGTTTCTCCCATGTGCCTCACATAATTTGAGCATACTTGCCTTCTGACTTTGTTTGGATGCTGAAGCAGGCTTGCGGAGATGTGCTAAAGGAGGGCAGTAGGAACTCAGAGGCTCTCCCTCAACATAATGGAAACCCTCCTGCGTGTACCCACTTGGCCTCCCTGTTGGCTTGCAGGAAAGAGACCTGAAATCACAACAGGCCTAGCTAAAACACACAGTCCCTTGGTCATTATTTTGGTGCTATGACAAAATTCTTGTTCAAAAAACTGGGAACGAAGAACAGCTCTTGCTGCTGCAGCAGGAAGGACCAAAGCAGGTCGGTAGCCACTGCTTGAGGATCAGCCTCTTCCCACAGGGCTCCCAGTTCCCCCGCTCCCAGGTCAGCAGCCACAGGTGCTGTTGGGCCCCCAACATAGGACAACACCCCTGGATTGTCCCCATGAGGAGCCAGGAACCAGGCCTGCAGCCCAACCAAAGGAGTGAATCTGCTTCAGAGGATGCATTGGTGCCTCTGTCCCAGCACTGCCTGCACCCAGGATGCTGCTCCCAGCACTGCGGGGAACTGCTGGTGGTTCAAGGTGAAAGCTGCAGCTGAAATATTTACCACTTGCACTTTTAACTGGATTTTTCCCAGATGGGTAGTCATATGTACACACACAGAGATTATAATTCTAAATAATCACTTTACAGGTCATTGATTAATCTCACCTTTCACAGATACACGTAGAATTTAGAGCTTTTACAGTAACAATAGGAGCTGATAATAAATGCTACATCCTATAATGGGTACCTGCTCTAACTGCAGTAACACGACTGCCATCATTGGTACTTATTGCACATGCTCTTTTGGAAAAGGTATCACATCCAACCACTAGAGACACCAACGGCACCTTCATTGGCTTGGGACTGCAAGTGGCTCAGTCACAGTGTGGAAAGGCATTTGTAGGCATTTATGTTTTTCTACAACAAGGTGTGTTTTTGCTAAGTGAAGATAGTAAGGTAGGAGATCTTGGTTTGAATCAAGGACTAGTTTACTGTAAGTCCAGTGAAGTCACTCTCATGCCAGACAGCCCTTGGAGAGAGAACCTCGGACCTGAGCAGAAGTACAGCACAGTTGTGCTGCTCACAGGCAGCCAAGGCAAAGTGTCACCCTGGGAGAGTGTGAATGGCACAGGCAGGGGAATGACAGGCACACGGCGTTTAAAAGAGTCTTGTTGCAAGACCTCAGCAGCAGACTGGGAGCTCTGACCTCACGCCTCTGCTCTGCTGGATGCACCTAGTATGAGGCTGAGCCTTCAGGTAGCTCAGCTGCAGGTGGAGAGAGCAGGGGTGGGAGTACTTCGCCACTGCACAGGAAGAAATCGGAACAGCTCACTAAAGACTGGGAGGCTGTCATGTAGCAGGAGCAATTCAGACACAATAAATGTAGCCATGCTTTTCTTGTCCAGTATGTAGGACACTTGAAAATGTTGCCCTGTATAGCTAGGGACTCACCTCTGCATCCCAGTGGAGAGCTAGACAAAGAGTAGCAATTCATGATGAGCTTTCCTTACTTAGTTAAGTATTATTTTCCAAAATACTTGATGAAACTAGACTCACCATTTTCCCTGGAAAACCAGATTACTGCTACCCTTATTCTTCTGGAGTTCTGCTCTGTCTGTGTGAAAGGTGAAAGGGAGTTCCTAGGAGATATTTAGTCACAGCTTAAACAGACCTTGCTTTTTCAGTTGAGTTTGACGGCTCGCAGAAAGTTACTCCTCCCTTAATGAGCCCCTGGGGATCCAGTTGTGTATTTTTTCAAGATCTGTGATGCACATATGTATCTATCTGGCATACACCCAAATCTTTTCAAAGATAAAATGTGAGATGAACATCTGGTTCACACTATTACAATCTTTATTAAACACTAATTTCTTCTGCAGAAAAGCACCATCTGCCACAGCTCCAGCCCTTGTTTTCTAACATGGATTTTTCTTCAGAAGTACACAATGAAATAAATCTTCACCAGCTATAGTCCCCAGAATTTCCTGAGATGAAAAAGCATAGTGACAGTAGTAGACTCCAAGAGTTGATTTGCTTCAAAAATCCTACATTATTATTTAACTTGGTAAGAAAACATATTATCAAGGATACTAGCTCCACTTCACATTACAAAGAGTTCACCTGAGCATTTTGATAAATCCATTGCTGAAGGATTTGATGCTTTTTCAGCAGCTTAGAGCACTGTGTCTTCAAGTCTTGATGGTCAAGGTGCTGATTTTGCAAAATCTCCCTTGCTTCTCACAAAATTTTTGGAAAAGAGAGACAGCTTGTTATAGATATGTCGAAAGTTCATTTTCGTGCCAGTTCAGTCCCTATCTTTGATCCCTGCTCTTAAGCCCAGTAGTAATCAAAAGCCAGGAGAGAAGACACCTCTGAGACATCACCTGCTTGCCTCCTTCAGAGGCAACAGCATTCCCCGTGTTTTCCATGGTCAGGGCACAGTCTTAAGTCACTCATGTCTTTTACATGACATTTGGAGATTCGCCTCACTCTGCTCAGGAGCTTGAGTGTCTACAAAGATTATAGTCTTCTGGGCTCTTAGGCACTTATTCTTGTCTGTTACTAAAGCAAATCTAAATAAATGCTATTAAGAGGCTAAATTCAATTTGCTGTTTCTTGGTGTACCAGTATCACATCAGTAAGAAGCTGTGTGCGCATCACTGTGCCTGAGGAGCACCGTATAACCAATGCCTCCAAAGGGCTTTTTAAAGTGCTGAGTCCTTAATGTCATGGTGTTGGGCAGCAACGGTGCATGACTCCAACCCCTGCAGTCCATCCTGCCTGGAGAAGACAAGGCTGAATGAGCACATTTAGCCTGATTTCAAACCCCTTCAGGTACTGGCAGGTGAAAAGCTTTGCACAGAATGAGCTGCTGCCAGAATCAATGTTGGTTTTAGGCTACAGGATAAGAAGGAGAACAAGATGGACTTGGTTTGTCCACCTGTAGCTGGCTGAGGATCTGACTTGATGTGCAACGGCCAGACAAGTCCCTGCAGGGAGTCCTTCTCCACTACAGGCTGCTACAGGCCCTTCCTGTCTAAAGAGACTCTCAAACCCTGACTTTATACCTGCTGAATGGTTGGTGTCTGGCAGGAGAGAGGATGGATGAACTCTATAAATGCCACATGATGATGCTTTCCTTCACATCACTATCTGAGAGCACCCCCCCACACTCCCATCTCTGTGATGACAACATGTAGCTACACTTGTCTTTGTAAATTCTTGCTGTATTTTGCTGCGTTTGTAACTGAGGTTTTGATGCCCAGGCATTGCATAGTCCACAGTACAGCACAATATGAAAACAGCCATGGAGACTGGGCCTCCTGCCCTTCGCTGCCAGACTGCTCTTCTGCGGTGCCCTCCCTCTTCCAAGAGTTTGCTGGGGTTTATGGTCACAGCAGCAACAAAAAGGACTAAAGAAAAGTAAACCCACCGTGATACAACTCTGTAATGAAACTGTTAAAGGGTATTCTACATAGTACAAAAATCACTTATTTCTAGGCTGGACCTGCTCTTTGAAGAGTATTAGAAAGATGTGCTGAGTAGTGACAATGTAACAGATAAGGAGTATGCCTTTTTAATGAAAATCTGAAATTGATCCCAAATGTGCTGCTGACAAGAGTGCTTAAAGAAAAACTGTTGGAATGTATAAATGGTGTAGGGATTTTCGTCAGAGCTATGACCTAGTGGGTGGAGGTTCACATCTGTATCAGCAAAAGTGAAACTTACTGTGAAGCTGAGGTAGAAACTGAGATTAGAGAGAGTGGGTGAGCATCTTTTGAAGACAGAAATGCCTGCTCAGTGGACATGGGGAGGTATGAGTGATGGCACGATAACTTAAGGGAAACTGGACATTTTCCTGTAGAGAATCCTGAAATCTGTACACCTTGAGGGGGAGGGAAAGGTTCAGCCTCCTGTGGAAATGGACACCAGCAGAAGGAGACACAGGCAGCCTGTGGCCACAGCTATGTCAGGGAAGAATGACCTTTTAATTGTTTCTGGATTTCAGTGGTGTTTCAGCTTAGATAGTCCTTGCTTGCCCTCTAGTACCAAAACGCAGACCCTGAGTGTCCTCAAGAGAGCAGCTGAAACCACCACACCTCTCTTGTTAGGTATTGCCCTGCCCTTGGTGCTGCCCCTCCAGACACCACAGAGGTGCAGAGCAATCCCAGCAGCTCCATTAACTATGCCAGCTGGAAATGGGGCTGAAACCACAGTGAGCACAGTGCAGGAGTATGTTCTCCAGCTGTGCCTATTGCATTAAAATCTTCCTGTTGCTCCTCTGGCGATACGTCCTTGTCAAACAGCAGGGGATCTCAGTATACTTGCTACTAAAACTGAAACATGGGCAAGTGGGGAAATTTGCTTCAGAATCACAGGAGATCCTGTGCTTGTGGCTGGCACTTGCAGAGCAGCCCAGGGCTGGCAGGCTGCTCTGACTGTCACCCAGCTGGGTCCTGTGAAGGAAGGGAGGTCAGAGGTAGAGGTCACCTCTGTGTCGCCCTTCAGGTCAGAGATCAATCCCATGGCATTCCTTAAAAAAAAGGAGAACGCATGTGCAATACCAGCAATGTTGTCAAAATTCCTTCTAACTGTTAAACAAGCTGGGTATTGTGTAGGGGAGAACTTTGTAGAGTAGGGCTGATGGTTGGACTCGATGATCCAAAGGGCCTTTTCCAACCTGAATGATTCTATGATTCTATGATTCTAAGCTGAAAGAAGCATCCAGAGCCACCAGTGCTGCTGTGCCCAAGAATTACCTGTGCAACATGGCTGTTTGGTTGCTACCAGCTGATGAATTTCCACTGCAGTTTTACATACCCCAAGTGTGAAAAATGCAATACAAAGCCAAATTTCTCGGGACTTATTTCACAGCAATTTCAATTTTAAATGGCTCCTGCACGCAGGCGGGGCAGGTACAAAAGATGAACTCAAGACACAGGACATGCAGTCACATAAACAAGACTTTGAATAAGATGCATTTGTCCAGAACCGATATCCATTGCCAAGCACATGCACAGGCTGATGAAACCCAAAGTGACAAACTCTAAACGTGTGCACTGAGTCGGCTGTGTGAGCCGCTTCTATGCACTGAGCCAGGAGATTACGGGAACTTGCTGCACTGGATAATTCCAGCGGGGTATGAGGAGTTTCATCCCATTGCCTGAGGGTGATTTGATTATTCCATACAGTGTGTTGCAATCCTCAATCAAAACGTTTCACTATGTTCAGTATGCCACATGGGAACACCTGGCAATTTACAGCAGAACGTCTTGTAGCACTTAGTGCCTGAGTATCTCTTTCCTACAGCCTATTTTCATTTTACTGACTAGAGCCCCAATTTCCTGATTTTTTAAACAGTCTTGCTAACATAATCAAATTATCATGATTACTCGACAATGATTTCAAAAAGTCCTAAAAGCACTGTTCTGACTTTGCAGTGAATTCCTATTATATGTAGAAGATTTTGTAAACACTTTAAATAAAATGCTTTTAATTCAATCAGAAGAGTAAACAGTGTTTGTTTTTAGCTATTCAACGTATTTGAGCCACAAGCATTTTTCCAAGTGAGTGGCTATGGGGGTTTGTAATGCAACGCAAAGCAAACACTGAGAATATAAAATCACACTTGTTCAAACAGGATTAGAGAGTTTATTCTAGCAGAGTTTCCAAGGATTTCAAAGAGAAAATAGCAAATTTTTTTTTTTTTTTTTGGTTATGGAGGTGGAAAATATGTGATGCCTGGTCAGTGATTGTACTTGGTAGGATCCCAGTGTACCGTGCAGCCCGCACTCCTGCTGGGTAGCAGGGCAGGGATGCCATTCATTTTTCACAGTCTCTCAGCCCTCTACAGCTCGCTCTGGTTCTGCCTTTGCTCAGCAATCGCTTTCACTGTATTTTGTTAACATGAACTGGAAGCCAGCAAAGAACTAAAGCCTATTTCTGGCATGCATACAGCAGCTGATGAAAAACATAACTACTCCATGCTTTTTCATGTATGCTTTTTGCAGGCCGTGGTTAAGACATGATGGTAAGAAAGGGAGTGGTTTCCTTGCCCTGGAGTGTGGGTTAGAGCCACGTGGAAGGTACAGTGCCTCAGCCCTTGCTTGGGTGATAGCTCTCGCTCGCATATCCTCATCACTGAACCTCTCCCTGCATCTCTACTCCCTTGCTGTCCCTCCCTGTGCCTCCTGCAAAGGTCTCTGGTACCTTTTGCTAGCATTTCCCAGCAAAACTTCCTGCCCAGTGCTGGAAACATACAAAAGCACAGGGCAAGCATCATCTCTCCTCTACTTTCAGCTGTGTTGAAGCACATGGTGGCTGCCCATCCTCTCTCTCACAGCCCTGCTCCACAAGGCAGGGGCACATCAGGGAGGCATCAGAGCTTCACAAAAGATGGCCACAAGAACCTTGCCCAATTCAAAATATTAGGCAACCCGGAGAGGTCACTGCAGACTCCCCTAGAAGTATCTCCTAGGTACCACATTCTGATTTTTCCATAATAATAAAGTACTTGTTGCTGGAGGCTGTCACCCGGAATGGTGGTTAGCGGGTCAGTTTGTAAGCCCCCACCCATTTCTTCAAATGTGTTTGTTACTCCTAAACTCCTCACTGAATTGCTTGGACAGATGATTTGCAGATTATGGGTTGTGCACAAACTTTTTTTGTTTCAGCCTATCCCTATTCAGGACTTGTTTTGTGTGATTGGCAATTTAAGTGACACCGTGTCATTTCTGATCCCGGATTAGATGGCTGAAGTATTTTAAAGAGAAGAGGCGAGAATGGCTGACAGAAAACAATGCTGTTCTGCTGCGAAGACACATTTCTTCTACAGTTCATCAAACTTCCACAGGATTTTTGTAGGCATTGACAGTGGTCCAAACACTGTCAAAATGTAAGTAAGATAATTCCACCATTTGTAGCAAACTGAACCCAGGCTATTAAAAATACATTAAAAATATAGATTTCTTTTACCAGCTAGCCTTGTGTGTGTGCATACACATGTGCACATTTGTGTAGGGGCGTGTGCAGACACACAAACAGAAAAAGAAAATATTAACCTTGCGCAAATACTGTCTGCAATGAACAGTTTCTAGGCATTTGCTGTGAAAAAATATAATTTTGCAGCCCCTCTGCAAAGTTTGAAGAAATGTTTAGTGTCACCCATTACAGTAGAGAATCTCTGAATACTGACTTGATTTACCGCTCTGTTAGCAGCCCAAAATCCTTAGGAGAAAAAATCAGAGAGCTGAATTTTCATTTGTCATTGTTTTCCTTAAAGTCAGTGTTCAAAATCAAATAATATTTAGACACTGCAATGGTACCTAATTATTTCTGCTTTAATTCAGGTTGGGATGCTCTAGAGAGCCTGGATAGTAAGAGTGAAAATTTATGTTGTCATTTAAAGTTATTACCATCAACAGAAGCCCAGATATAACATAAAACCAGTTATCCACATGGATATCTCCAAAAAAGGGTGACAGTGACCCCAGGCATTTTGGGGCAGGACAGCAATGCACTGTGACCCCTCGCTGCTTCACAACTCTTCCCACCAAGGCCTGGGAAGCTCCAGTGCCCAGCAGGATTTCAAGGCTGTGGAAAGCAAAGCTTGGCAGCAAGTCCTCCCCGCAAGCCCTCCCTACACCAGTGTGTTTCAGGGCTAACAAAAAGTGAGGGTTTGGGTGTGTCTTCTTTTGAGGGTTCCTTTTCACCTCCTTGATGATCTAATGATCACATTCATTTGACCAAACTAGGAAGGATGTGTTTAAAATAGGGAAAGTGGATGCCTCCACTGGAAAATTTAGATTCTGAAGAGTTATCAGATATTTTTGTCACATGGGTGGGAGGATTTCCCCATACAGCTTGCAAGATGATATTGCAGAAAGACTACATATAAGGGTAATATTAAGCAATAGTCATATTTTTGTCAGCCCTTTAAGCAATTGAGCAGCTGGAAGTAAAGAGAGAGAATCACTCCCACGTGATTCACACTGTAAGATCTGCTTAGTAGGCCAGAGTTTGGGATGCTCTCTGCTACCCATAGCTATTTCTGCAATAGGCTCCAGTGTGACACCATGAGTCATTCAGCACCAGCCATGTAGTGCTTTCTCATCAGTGCGTATCGTTGTCACAACTTCCTTAGGAACTCAACTGCAATGGCAAAACTTTCACAATAGGATCTTCAGACATGACCCTGTGTCTCAACCTAGAAAATATCCTTGTCCATAAATCTAGTGGTGAGGAGTTCCTTAACAACTGCTGTTTCTCAGCTGGCTGCATGACATTCCTATGGCAGTGGGGGGACACGAGAAAGCCTATGACCCTAAACAAAGATGGTGAAGTGAATTAAACAGTGCCATTTCTCCCATTGGAAGACCTCTTGCAGTTTTTCAATCCCTCTTGCTTGGCTATTTTTATTTAAGTAAGTGCAATCTGTATTAACTAACAAATTACTGAGTGTTGTGGAAACAGATTTCAAAACTTTATAACCAGCTGATATAGTCAGCTATTTACAAAATACTGAAGCAATGAATTTCTCACTGCATTTGTTGAGAAATGGAGGACTAGGATATTTATGGAATTTATTTTTGTCTTACCAAAACCATGGATACTCAATGCCAGTTGCTCACAGCACCACCCCACAGATTCTGTCCTTGCCATGCTGGGCTACAAGCAACAGCTGCAAATGGGACTGCGAGCCAAATTCAGCTCTTCTCCTATTCCCTGGCTGCATCCACATCCTGTCTCTGCTCCTTCACAGGGTCTTGGCACAACTCTGGGTGCCGTGGTGGAGAGCACTAGGTGGTGGGCAGGGGGAAACCCTCTCTGGTGGCCACGTGCTTTGCCTGTGCAGCAGGATGAAGCCTGCACATGCTCCCCATCATGGCAGAGCAGCTACCATAAAATAAATAGATGTGCTGACAGGAGGACAGGAGGAGAAGTATGTGTTGGGCTCCAGCAGGTGCTTTGGCTGCCCATGCACAAGGTCCAGCCTGCTACAATGACATGATGAGTTACCACCTCAGGTCCTTTTTTTAATGTGCAAATATTACACCTCTTGCATTCAGGTATTGCTCATGTATTATTTTTTAGATGAAAGCCCTGGTAGGGTAGGGATTGTACCATATCAAGAACACATAAAATAAATGAAACCCTTCTCTTCTACAGCTGGATGCTACAGTGTATGTGGTGCCCACCGCTGGGGCCTCCAGCCAAGCCTGGCAATTCACTGACACAATAGATTGGTTGTGGACACTGGCAGCTAGTTAGGCACAGCGTGAAAGCTTCCAATTCCCGCCTTTTATCATTTGATCTCATCACCCTGACATCATTGAGGCAGCATCTTATTGGTAAACTTTGAAAGCCAGTAAATAACACTGTGTAGAAAAGTGGTATGAGTTAAGCGCTGATAATGCAAGTGGGCTGAGATTTCAAATACCTCTGCAGAGGTAGATAGAGGCAGGAGATGGGCACTGGGGTGTTTGCTTTTTTTGATGGTTGTTTGTTGAAACTGCTGCAGGTTGTGTATTTCATTTGCAATTAAAATACCAGAGACCAAGCAGCCCCGGGAATACAGTCATTTTCGACTGTGGCAGTGAAAGACAAGAATGTTGAAATTTCAGTGAATGTTATTCACAGCCTCTTACTTATCAAAAGAACCATGCTATCTAAAGGTAACTAATGGATAAAATATGAATAAAGATTAAACTACAAAGGCTAAAAAGGATTATTTAGAGCACTTCCATTATGCAGAGTCCTGACATTAATATTTAGACACTCATGAACACTTACATAATCGCAGCTTATTTTTAATGGTCTACTATCTTGCTTTGTTAACAGGCTGACAAAATGTAATTTAGGACTATAAGCTGTGAGCCCCACATGGAGAAGAAAAACCTATAATTCACATCATGCTCTGGCTTTTAAGACTTAGGAGATGATGGCGATTGTATGGCAGAATGCAGCTTGCAGGGCAATATTCATTTACATGCCATTTGAGACCCTCAGGCTACACGAAGTACTGCAGAGTGCATAAAAAAAAAGGAAGAAAAGAAGCTGGTTTAGTTACAATTGAACTGACATGATGGCAAATTAATTCATAAGGTAAAGGGAAGAAAAGAAGCCCCAGTTCCATCAGCGTGGCTGCGTACCCACTGACTCGGGCACATCTCTGACTTCATTTTGCATCATTAATTCATCACTCCAGATTTTCTGTCCTTGCCTTGGTATAAAACCGCAGGAAGGGGGCAAAGCATCATATCAATGTTTCCCAGGCAAGTCAAGAGGAGCCAACAGTAAAAAATAAAAGGTTTTGTGTATACTAGGAAATCAAGGTTATTAGTTAACATTTGTCTTCTCCTCATCCAGCCTGAAGTTAATAATTATTAAGCCTGTTTTGAGAAAGGCAGGGCTGGGGCTTGACCTGTGTTAAGCACAGATGTCACCAGTAATTAGTCAGGACTGTACCTGACATGCTCTCTGGCGACTGAGTGTGGGTGACAAGCTGCGAAGGTGCAGCTGCAGCACCTGAGTGACTGATCTACCTCTAATTTGCATTGCTGCAGCTATTTTCCGCTTGGAGGCACCCGTTAATGTCGTTAGCGGTTTCCTGAGGGAGACCCCCTGACACACTGGATGTGCTTGGGCTCTGAAGTGTGAAGGCAAAGTGTTGCTCCTGCTACCCATGCTCAGGGTGCAAGGAGCCAGGCACACAGGGCTGAGGACACCTAGGCCTGGATGCTGCTGCAAAGAGAAGAGCCCTGGCCACCCTGGGGTGAGAGCTGATGCTGCTGCTGGTCCTGGAGCATGTCTGGAGGGTGACTGGAGGGACATGTCACCTCCCTCTTGGTTAGTCCCCTCAGGAGCCAGTGGCCAGTGGGGATCCCACCTCTTTGCTTGCCATGGTTTGTCCTGTTTGTCTCCAATTTCATGGCCACATGCTTTGGCCTTGAACTTATAGGCATAAAAAATATGTGTTTATATTCCCAGTCTAGCAAAGGTTGGCTCTATTCAGGGATTAGAAGCAAGAGAGAGTGAATATAAAAGTAAAATTAAGACAGAAGATATGACTGCACTTTATGCACGGTCAATATATCTGCCATCAAAGTCAGGTCTATTGCTGCACCATGTTTTCAACCTCCCTCTCAACTAAACTGCCAGTGGAGATTCACGGTGGCATGTAGGTCTGGCTTTTGGATAACATCTCTGGGGGAGACCTCAGACATTGCTCCTCTCATCCTCCTCCTGGAGCTTCTCAGGGAACAGAGCAAGGCTCTGGTTCAGTACCAGCCTCTCCGTAGCCAAGCCCCAGAGCCTGGGTTGCTGGGACAGCCTCTGCTGTACAGACCATCACCAGTGGCCAGCACTTTCTACTTCTCATCCCATTTCATGAGTGTTCTCAATTTGTTTTATGTTGGCTTTGCAAGAACTGCTTTAGATGACATCTTCACCCACTGTGACTGGTTCCAAGGAGGTCACAGGCATGATTACAAGTCCTCTGTGTGATCTCCTAGGCATAGGTTTCCTGAGCCTGGCTGAGGCCTGACTGCATCCTTCCTTTGCTGGAGCCTTTCTTAGGAAAAGAGCCCTCTAAAAGGTGTTCTGTGGGCCCACAGCTTTGCCAAATCAATAACTGAGAAGGTATAGCCTATCTCCATAGGTAAAAGAGGCCTGCTAACAGTTGTGGCATGCTGAAGATGGAGGGTATTTGCCTCAGTGTCCAGGTGAATTGGGGGGGCATTCAGGAAAATCTTAGTGGATTAGTCTGAAAGAGGGATGGGCACCCATGCGGCTGCTGGAGAATACCCTTCCCCTGAAGATATACTTGAGATTTTCCTAAGATTAAATCACTTGGGTCATCCTAAACCTTGCCTAAGGGTCATTCAGGCAGTCAGCCCAAGGGTTTGCTTTTGAGAGATGATGTGAGTTGCCAGGCTGCCTCCCTCAGCTCCCGCTGCCAGCAGGTAACATGGGCATCTCCTAAAGGACTGACCATCCCCCTGATCCACCACTGCTACAGAGAAGACCGTGGGCTGATGGCTCTTTGGTGGTGTTAATGCAATAGTGTGTGGTGTAACTACGTGGGTCTCAACATGTCACTGCATTAGTGTATAAAAATGGCTGTGAGAAAAAAACACTTCAGCTCTGACAATTATAATTTATTTCTTCAGTCCTCATTATAAAGATAAAATCTACCTCTCCCGCTTCTTCTGATCTTCATCTTTTCTGAAACTACCTGTGTCTTGAAGACATTTGTAATAGGGAGCTGGAAGTCCCAGGTTTAACCTGTGACAGGCAAAGGAAATCATTCAATGTAGAATTAACTTTACAGAAGATAGGCATTGCCCCAGCCCTGCAGCCAGAGTAGGCACCCCCATGGCTCTGTCAGAAAAGAGGCGTCAGTCAGAAAAGTCTGGGGAGCCTGAATTGGGATTGCACACAGAAATGGCACCAAGTGGTACACACTGAGAGCTGTAGGAAACAGAAGGGACAGAACAGGTTCTCCACAGATCAAGGACATTGCGAAGAGCATGACATGAGCCTGGCGGGTGGCTGTTGTGTGTCTGCTCAGAGGGTTGCTGGCTTGAAGCAACAGAGAATGATGCAAGACAGAATGAACAAATCATCAGCTGGAAAGAAGATGGACATCTCCTGCACTGAAGATTGAGAAAGTGCTTGGGGGACCTTCCTCAGACTGTATGAGGATGTCACCTTGGGTGGGCAAAGTGTCAACTTCTGCAGACACCAAGAGGGGGAGGAAATGCTGCTGAGACAGCCACTTTGCTTGAGAAGGCTTCAGAGACAACCATGGTTGCTGGTGCCCTTGTGCTTGGGAGCATGATGCGATGTGACATTACAGAACTGAGCTAATGAACTCCCTCCCCAGTGACAGCAGGGAAACCTTGCAGGTCCAAGCCATGGCAGAGGGCTGTG
Organism: Strix uralensis; assembly: GCF_047716275.1. NCBI lineage: Eukaryota > Metazoa > Chordata > Aves > Strigiformes > Strigidae > Strix > Strix uralensis. The sequence continues at coordinate 149,673,836 of NC_133972.1, read as the reverse complement.
GATGGCAGCAACGCTGCCGCAGAACTGGGGCAGCTGCTGCCTGCCCTTGGACCAGGAGCCTGAATCACACCAGAAATGCTGATGTTGAGGAGGAAGAGGTAAGAAACTCCTGAGCCTGCACTGACATCTTGGGCAAATACGGCAAATTATAAGGTTTTTCTTATGTGCTAGGACTTCTGTTGTGCTAACAGCAATGTTAGTGGTCTTTTGGTTAGACTGGGAAGGGCAAGAAAGACGTTGGTGACAGCTCTACAAGAGTTATGCCAGAGTTAGTTCCTGTCTTGTGCAGTGGCCTGTGTTAGCCCTTGTTAAGTAGTTATGACTCAGACTCAGCAGAAGTAGATCTCTGCCAGTTCTGTTGCTAAAAGAGGTTTCTGAGCAACACCTCTACAACCTGCCTATATTTTTATATATGTAAATACATAAACGTATCACTCCAGCTCAGCACAAACTATGCAAAAGTCACAGGTAGAGCTTCAACAGAGTTGGAAAAAGGATGTGACAAGAGATACTGAGGATTCCACCCATTTTCCACGGGCTCTTAGGAAGCTGTTTGTTGGCGCTGTTTGTGAAGACAAGCTTGTTCATTAAAAACTTGGTGCTGCTGCTAATGGGTAAAACTAAAATTTCTTTCCAATCTACTGATGTCCCAAGAAGCAACACGGGTTAGCTGATGTAGGGAGGTTTTAACACGACAGTATCCTGTAGTCTCTTGATAAATTCAGCTGAGGAATCATCTAAGCAACACTGTACAAAATTATACATATTCCTGTTACTGAACATTTCTGTTGCTTGGGTAGTATTAAACAGGAGAATTGTTTAGGTTTTGTAAGGAAACAGTTATGAAAAATATCAAAAAACTTGCTACAACTCTTTTCCTGTGATTCTCAGGGGCTCTTGAAATCCATAGTAAATAATAATATTTATTAATAATATTTAACATTTACCACATGGTAAATAATAGCAATGTTAGGCATGCTGTTCAATAATGTTCTATTGCTGCTTTGAATTCTTGTAACATAGCATGCTGCCAGAGCTTTGAAGTAACATAATTTTAAAGAAATGTCTGCTAGTGCCATGGATGGAGGTTTGTACCAAAGCCAGCAGATGCCAATGGAAACAACCCCATATGCTGGCTAATGGACTTTGGCACTGCCAAAGCATGGCTGGCCATGGCTTTGGTCGGAGCAAAAACTAATTCTGACCTGGTAGCAGGTATTGGACGGTGTCATTTACTTAATTTCTCTTTTTGTCTCCATATTCTTGATGCAAGGTAGTCCATTAAATATCAGATGACAAATCAAAGATTTGCAAATGCTGTGTGCTGCAGAGAGACTTCTGCTCATTTCCTGTGTGAAATTGTTTATTTATTTCCTACGAAACCTGTAGACTGGAAATTTGGGCTTTTAAATTGAACATAATTCTTCCAACACAGCAGGATAGCCATCATATTCCATACAAAACCATCTGTAGTAATAAAAATACAACATAAAACCCAGACCTCACAATGAAAAAGTCCTCTTCTTTTCATTTTTTAAACCTTCTTCTCCTCAATAGTGACAGTCTTCACTTTCTTCTTGCTTACTGGTACTGCGAGCCCAGAAGGATCTACCACATTGCTTTAATTTTCTCCTTAGAATATGAAAAAAAATTCACTACTGGAGATACATTGTTATCAACCTGCCAAAGAAGAACTTTTCCATGATATGATGGCTGCTGCTGTCTTCTGTTAATCTGAATTTTTAACATCTCTCTTTATGATGGACTAAGCACCAAAGGATGGGGATTATTTTGGGAAGATGAAGAGTAAAAGGTTTCAAGGATATTTGGTTTTAAATATTTCTTTCTTTTCAGCTCCCAGGCCACAGGGCAGCATGAGGAGCAAGGAAGACCCTGTATGACTTGTCCCCACTGTGGACTGAAGAGCAGCCCAAGCGACCGCTCAAATGTGAGAGCCCGCACTGTTCACAGGCAGCCTGAACGCCTACAACCTCGTTCCTCCTAAGGTCCTGAACCCAGCTGTGACATCCCCACAGCACAGGCTCAAAGCTTCAATGTCAATGGGAAGTAAGTCTTCTTTGGGGAATAAAAAACTTGGGTTTGGGTGCATGAACATCCTCTGAGTCTAATTCTTTAGGCTTCTGGTAGGCAATTTTGCCTTGGATTTCATGAGGAATTTGTCTTGATGCTCTCTGGGTCATTTCCTTGGCTTTACCCACCAGCATCAGGACTGTGGCTAGAGGCAAACTGATTGTCTGACAACCTTGCAAATGAAGTACAAAGTCATTTCAAATACAGTTGAGAGAACGTTTTCAGGCTCATGTGAACAGCCATCTTTCAATGCTAAATGATTCTAGCTCCAGATCTTTTTCTTGAAAATAAACACACAGAATCCCATAAAATCAGTTGAGAAGATTGAACTCATAGTTGCTGTTCATAATAAATGATGAATCTAATGAAGAAAATTTTAGCATTAGCTCTATTTTAATTATGAAAAAATAAAATCAGATCAAAGAAGAGAATGGAATGACAGAAATTACAGGGTTGGATTTTCCTCTCCTTAGCACAGACATGCAGTCTCACCTGGGTGTGAGTGCAGTATCAATAAGAGGAAAGCCTAACTTACAGATTTGGGTTCAACCAAACCCGGGACTGCTGCAATCAGCAGGACATTGCCATTCACTTCAGGATGTGTAGACTCTGACTTTTAGATGTACATTTTCCTTTAAAGTAATTGCATGCCAGTTAATTGTTCGTGTGTGTATGTATGTGTATGTGGACCAGATGCACAGATTTGTGGACCCCAGAGAATTTCAGTGCTTTCAAAGGATGTGATGTAAAATTCTGTACACTATATTTATTTCTTCCCATGCAACTGTGTACAATCAGTTCTAATAGGAACTAGACACTTCCTGCACGTCTGTTTTTTAATGGAATCTGCTAAGTTTTATAAGGGCCATATTTAGCTGTACATCCTCTCAACTGTTAACTGTATTATCCTTTTAAGGAAGTCATTAACTGTTCACTAAACACTCTTCCTATAGTGGTTTTACAATGCATGCACATTGAAATGTGGTTCTCCATGGGCTAAATAGCTGTTCATAGTAAAAGAATCAGTGTGTATGTACGTGACTAGAATAAATGAGGAGAACCTCTAAAATATGTGGCATGATTAGCAAATAATTTCTTCTTGTCTTTCCTCCAACAGCTCCTAACACAAACTTCATATATTTAAACAATTTCCTTTTTCTTACAACTGATCCTGGGACTATTGCTCATGTTGCCCAGAAATTATATTTTCAGTTACATTTTTGTTTCAGCTTGAAGGAGAGAAATTATTTTCACATCCTGACTGGTTCAGCATTTGCAGCTGAAACTGTTTTCTTCCTTGCGTCATTCTGGACTAGCTCCTACATTTCATCTCACACTGTTCTGTTTTGCTTTCCATGTACAAAGTGGAACCATCAACTTTCAGCCTAAAAGGTCTATTTTAAGGTGAAGGGGAAATAAAATGAGGAAGATCATTAAGTGAAGTCTCCATGAAGTTCACTGCACTTCCTCTTTATGAAAACAAACTGGAGGCTGCCCCTGACAAATATAAGGTTTGTTTTAATGTAACTGTACAGTAAAGATCTTAATCCTTGAACCTGTCACAGTCCTGCTCTGTGAAGTCTGCATAGAGTTTACATGGGAGTTGTAAATCAGAAAGATACAGCACCAAAATAAACAGTCTGTGATTCCTATGGGATAATGGTATTGTACTCTGACAAGCTGCAGGTTTGTTTTTTGCTGTACCTCATATGCACTTGAATAATGAAATGTCAAGAAATTAGACACTGCATTGCTTTCTTCACATACTTGCATCTTCTCCTTTTTCAAAGGAACCCCCCCCCCTCCCCCAGCAATTCTTGTTTTCCAATGTATATGTTTTCTTCCAGTGGTTTACGGTTCTTTCTTCCCCTAACCAAGACTGGTGGAAGTATGTGAGCAGGTGCCCAAACAATTTCAGACATTCCCATGTCAAGAAAACTTCCCTTTCTGACTCTGTGGGACTCTGCAGCCCCTGGAGGTGGGATGAAACCTTGACAATGTGTGTGCTCAGAACAGGCTAGTAACGAGCCTTTGGGAGGTATTCACATGTGTCTACATATGGAGGAGAAAAAGAAAAGAAACATGAGCAACATCAGTTAGACCAACCCAGCGGGTACTTACAGTCAGTGCCAGGGTTTCTTGGCTTATCCCAAGACACTGGTGGCATTGTGAACTTCAGCCTGACTTGTGATTGCTCTGATGTGCTCTGTCCAGTGGAAGGGATGGGGGAGTGGGAAGGAGGTGGTAGGTCTTGTGTTCAGTCCACCTTGTGTGCTTTCAGGCTCTGTGAAGCCACGGGGCCACACCACATCCTTCTTCCCAAAACTGCAAATCCCAGGAGTCTGATAACTGGGAAAATGCAGAGGGAAACATGGAGAAACTTCTTAGGGAGTTTTCCCTTCATCTGCATTTTTAGGAGGTGTGACCAAGCTTTCAAGGTTGTTAGCCTAACATTTGGCATCCATTTAAAAAATATTTGTTTTCAATGTCCACATAAACAGGATCATCTTTTTTTGCCTCCCTTCTGAAAGAAAAACAAGTATTGACTAATATGTTTCTAAGAAGCTAACAGAGAGTGAGAGTGTGTACAAAGTTGTATGTGTCTGCTCCCCGTAAAGCTCTGCTGTGCTCAGGTGTTTGTAAAACTTGGTCCTTTATGAATGAAAACAAGAGAAATTTGTTGAACTCAACATGCCTCAAAACAAAGATTCCTGGAGGAATAATGTAAGAACAATGAAAAGAAAATATTTCAATTTTTACAGAAAGTAATGGGAAAAACTACTTTTCAAAAAAATCCCCAACCTGCTTTTCTAGAAATAGTCAGAGCTTAATTTTTCAAAAATTCTCCTACATTTTGTCTTGCTGTCCAGGGACTACATCCCTCGATGGAGCAAGGAAAATGTCAGGATGGCAATGTGTGCAGCAGACACAATCTGAGTCACGCAGAAGAGCTGTCATCTGCACGTTAGGCTTTCAGAGGGATCCCAGAGGCCTCATTCGCAGCTTGGACCCCACCGAATAAGGCCCTGTGTAAAGTCCCTGAGACATGCACAGCCAATTTACTTTTAAGAGCAGAACTATACAAGTCGTTATTATTATACAATAGGAAATGGATGCAGAAGGTACGGTTTTGATTAAGAAGCAGTTTACCTCTATTACATGCAGGAATAAATGATTGTGCAGAGTGGGGTAATGGGGAAAACAGTATTTCTGATGGAGAACTGCAGTCTAAAAGCCAAAATCTAGTGTTTGGGGTAAAGGCAGATCCCTGCACTGTGGAGCTGGTGGAGAAACTGCTGCACACTGACTCTTGGGAGTTGAAGAGAATCAGACCGCCTTGCTGGGGGCTCCTGGACCAAAGGCTTCTGACGATACTCCTCACCAGACCCCTGGGGAAGTGGCAGGCTTGGTTACAAGAGAGGAAACAAAACATAACTTTTTGTGATGGAGGAATGTCACCAAGAGACTTTTGCAATTTGTCCTGGGACCTACTATTCAATAGGCTCATAAATGACCTAGACAAAGAGGTGGGCAACAAGGTGAGAACATTTTCTGGTGATAGCAAGCATTCAGGATAGCAAGGCACCCTGCATTCCCCAGGGTGAAGTTATAAAGTTCAACCTGATGCATAAAACACATCAGATAAACTCCTGAACATGTATCTCCTAGTGGCAATGCTGGTAGCTCTAGACTGCCAATGGTGTGTTGTACGTATAACTACACTGTAAATAGATTTATTTCAATTTATCTTTTAATTAAATTCGTGTCTGTAAACTGCAAAAAACAAACACTTCCTGGGGACTCATAAGAGCTGTGCCGGATGGAATGACGTTCTTCAGCTTTGAATCAGATCTTGCAGCTAGTGAGAAAGTATGATTAAGAAAGACTAAAACATCTGGAAAGCAGCTGATGATGATGTCCTCCCAGGGGACATAATCAAAATATCCTCAAAGAATATTTTTGTTGCAGAAGCAAGGCCAGTGTTGCACACAGAGAAGTAATTTTTCTTGGGAAAATAAAAAAGTGTCCTTGTCCAAAAGGCTTTTTTTTCCTCTCCGCATTAAAATTTAGAAAAAAAAAAAATGGAAACGGTAATTCCTCCTTTTTCGGACAATGAAAATAAATGCTTACTAATATCTCCATATTTAGACAGGCCAGCATACTTGGGGGATATAGTCACTCATTTGGTATCAAGGGCTCCTTTGTTTGCAGAAGCAAAAATAGCATTTGAACAACCCTCGTGGACACTTCTGCCTTCAAGCGTAACGTGGCTGTAATACAAAATTGCAGTGATTCAAACCCCCTTTGAAATCAATGTCAAGATCCAGCTCTTTAAAAAGTTGCTGGAGAGGCCGACTCTGGCCGGGTTTGCAGGGTGTTTAGGTGAATGTCAGCCAAGTCCCCTCTGGTTCATCCCCAGAGCTGTGCTTCTGGGCTGTGCAGCAGCTCAGGCGATGGCCAGCAACCTTCTGGCAGGACAGCCCTCATTAGCCTTGCTTCTTAATTGGACAGAAAGATAGCTGCACGTTGAAGTTCCTTTCCACAAAGGACGAGGGAACTGCCGCTGTCATCTTTAAGACCTGAATTCATTTCCTCCCTGGCAGAGCCAGTCTTGCTCTCGTTTGGTGACACAGGGCTCAGCTCTGCCCTCCATCGCCATGTGCTGCATGGGACGGCGCAGAGCCAGGCACGTCAGACTCCAGCACAGCTCAGCCCAGGATGATGAGCAGAAGCAGTGGATGCTTGAAGGAGACCTGGGGCAGTCTCTTGGCTGGTCCCCTGCCATCCTGACAGAGCCATGTCCTTTCCCACCCACTCTTGGGGGTGCCTTGTCTTCTCCCTGCAGGGTATAGGCATCCCCTCCAAGATGCTCCACCTTTTGCAGCATTTAGCCATCCATGTTATCTTCAGATACCGTGATTTATCAGGGGAGAAGCAATACTCCTAGAGCTCAGTCTGCTCAAGTTTTCCTCAAAGACCTGCTCTGAGAAAGTGAAGATTTGATAGTGATGAGTTGTAGTAAATGCCTCACATCAGGAACAGCACTGGACAGCTTGAGAATTAAGAGACTGAAAGCCCTATATTTAAAAAGGGAGCAGAGAGAAAACAATCTAGGTAATCCCCAGACTATTTCCCTAACCCCCATAAAGTCCAGTTCTGGAAGGCTCTGCACAATTTAAAATCCATTTTGTGGTGAAAGGTATTTACAAGCACGGAGGTAACTGGAAAATGGGATAAAATGGTAGATATAGAGATTTTTCTTTAATAAGGAGCCGATGGTATGGATGATGGAAATTTTACGTATCACAGATCTCATCTGTCTGGACTTCAGTGAACCAAGTGATGGGAGGACACAAGGGGAATTATTTGTTGAAATGAGGAAGAGGGGATCCCAATGAGAAATCTCAATGAGAAAGAAAAAGAAATAGGTAATGGGAAAGTATGAATGGTGAATTAAGAGATTAGAGTGAGAACTGTTTGGGGTTTTTTTTAATATCTTCATAAATAGTTTTAACACAAAACACAGAAGTGGCTTAGAAAAGTCTGGTTGTCACATAGAGCTCCAGAATATTGCCAGGTTGGAATGGGATATTGGATGGGGAGAATGAGGTGACTCTTCTGAAGGCACAAGTAACAGATGGGACTTAAAGAAGTGGAATGAAAAGTGGGAATTCAGGATTTCAGGAATAACGAATGAGGATTCCTACAATAACCCAGGAACTAGAAGAAATAGAGGAAGGGAAAGATGTAGGTGCTTCAGTTATTGTCAGGCTATAAATCACCAGTGCAATGTAACAGACAGTGCAGTAAGTAGTGAGACACTTCCAGTAAGAATGGGAACTGTTGATACTATTTTTCAAGCCTCTGGTAAGATGTAACCCAGAGGTACATGTTCAATTCTGACCACCAGTAGTTGGAAAGGATGAACTAAGTCTGGAAAAAGTGCAAGGAGCAGCAGGCCATGTCTAACTTGTCCAAACCAGGAGGACTTCAGTTCCTGGCCTCAGTGCATGTGCCAGGCACATCCTCACCCATGGCAAGGCAGGGGCTGGCTCCACACACCCCTCCTGTCCCCACTGCAGGTTTTGGAGCAGTGAAACCTAGGAGCACAGTCAGGAGAGATGCTGCACAGCTGGGCAGCTCCTTAACTTGGGTAATTAGGGGAATGACACCTCAAGAGCTTCCTGAAGCGCTTTCCCAACCCTCTGGCTTTTCTGGCTGTCCCAGTCTCCTCTTACTAAACCAGACCACATGGGGCTGGCTCCTCCAGCCTACCAAAGCAAGGCCTGGGCAGCTGCTGTCTGTAAGTCCTTTTCTATCTATCCAAGGACATGGAGGCTGTGGGGTCAGCTTCCTAGTCAGGGCAGTTGGGGCAAAAGAAGATGATGAGTTTTAAGATGGAGCTTGATCCATCCAGTAAAGGACTTTAATGAGTTGTTGGACTACTTCTCAGTGACCTGGGAGCCCCAAGTTCCTAGGAAGATATAAGCTCCATTTTTTTTTTCATCCATACAGTACCAGCTGTGCTCCAAAGGACTTCTGGCAGCATCAAACAGCTGACTCCTGGAGTGTTGTGCAGACCTACATAAATGCTGGCCAGTACTGTTCTGAGATATTAACCGTTGATGATGGCATTTAGTCAATCATTGCCTGCACTATGAAAGCAAAAGGTTCCTTCTTATTCCTGAACATGAGTATTGCCTAGTTCTGTTCTATTTCTAAGGTATTTTTCTCCACTTTTATACATTTCCAAGGAGAGAGCTGGTGAATCAAATGGATTTAAAACAACATTTTTTCAGCATGATATTTTTCCAATATGTCTTGTGGGTAGCAGTTGCTATTACCAGCCTCTTGTGCCTGCCTCCCTGGGATTCGTTTTTCCCCTCATAGTATTAATTTAATAAAATCCTGCCATTATCTGCAGTGTTTCTGAGGTGAGTCAAGTCATTTTGGTGGGATCTCAGAAGCAGGCATGCTCGGCTGCAGCAATTTCTGGCACATGACAAGTACCACATTCCAACTTGCCAGCAGCAATTAGCTTCGCAGTGTGAAGTTAGCCTCCATAACAAGGTAAGGGAAGTGAGAAAATGGCAAGGAAATGGGAGAGTTGCAGTCCAAAATTTTGGGTAGTCAGAGCCATCCGAGATCCCACACTGTGAAGGTTGGCTGAGATATCTGTTAGTATGGCTGCATGACTCAATGCTTTGGTCCCTTTTCACAGCCCCATGCAGCTGTACTGAAGTCAGGGACAGTCCACATGGCTTCAGTTACTTGGAGTTTCAGGATTTTTGCCTGAGTCTCAAACAGTTACCAGAATGTAATGGGAAATGCGATCACAAGGAGTCCGGACTTTGTAGCTTTCCTATTTAGTTAATAAGCCCGTTTATTTAGACTTAGCAATTTCCTGTGGTCTACAGTGTATTTCCAGAGAGGAAACTCAAGTGCTGCTGTACAACTGCTGTCTATAAGTACCACCAAAGAAAGACAATATACAAGCCACTTTCATTTATTTCACAATTCGGAAGTAATCACCCTCCTTTGTAGTCATGTGTCTTTTACTCAAAGCTCTCTGTGTACTTCCCCTTAACACAAAGTCACATTCTGCTGCTAAAATTAATGCTTTCTAGATACTGATCTCATGCCAGAAGACCTGGTAACACCACTAACTCAGAGCCACCCACATCCATTGCTCTCCCCAGCCAACATCTTTCCAGAAGGAGTCAAACCTGCCCCTGGCTGCAATCTGGCCTGGCAGAGTCCATTCCCCAGCACCCTACACATGGCTCCTAATCAGCTGCTTTGCCTCCAGCTCCTTAGTGCTGCACTCGCTCTGTCGTATTCCACATACAGGTACCGAAAAGAAGAATTGACTCAGCCTGTACAGTCAAGCTGGGTGTAGGACTGATGGCCTCTTGATTTCCAACCATGAGTTAAATTCCCATCTGGCACTACAGTGACATTTATGAAAAACAATAACAAACTCTCAAAACTGTGTAGCATCCTGTTGCTGTCCAAAACAATCCACTTACGAAGAAGATGCATCATCACTCAACACTACAAAAATAAATAGAAGAGGAAAATCAAGTGGGGTACATTACAACTGGTTGCCAGCTCCAGGCAGCTCACGCTGTGCCATCAGACCCTCTCAGAGTTCATCCCTATAACACCAATTAAATCAGTTGTCAGTAATCTGGCTAAAGATGGCCCATGGGGCCAAGTTAAAACAGAGGAAAAAATCATAGCAATAAAGGAAAGTGAATCCAAGATAATATGCATAACAACAAACAGTAAGACACCTGGCTCCTCTTTTCAGCACCATTAACGGTTATTATATTTCTATGTGATCATTACAGGTGTGTGTGCAGAATGCATCAAATAGTTGTAATCCAAGTTCTTGCAGAAGGTTTCCACTGTTAATGCAGGCACTGGTGAGAGTAACCCAAAATGCTGTGCTGTCCTCCTGCGCTGCTGGTCCCACATGAGCCTACGCCCTCCAAAGCACCGGGTGGTTTGGCTTGGGTAAGTCTGGGAAGGGATCTGGAAAACATGTTCACAAAGATGTTATTTAAGGGACAGAAATCCTACCAGCAAATTTGTGGTCAGATTTTATTGTAACATGTCTATTTATTGTTTACCCAGAAAATTGACTAATTAACAGTTCTTCTTATAGCCACAGCAACTGAAAGTATTTATACTGTCCAGGGTATGCACAGTGACTCTGAAGACAAGCTACAGTCTGCATTTCTAGCCAAGACTCTTCACTGAAGTCCTTTGTCAATGGGGTTTTTGGAGTGAAACAATCTCTCTGTTCTTCCTTTGGAAAGTCTATCTCATAAGCCCTCAAAATCCCATATCCTCTCCTCTTTTCCCTCTTGTTCCCACATTGTGTCTGCACATGCTGCCACCAGGACTGGTGGTCCCTTGCCTGTGACTGTCAGTGATGACGGGGGACTGATGGGAGCAAGTGGAGCAGTCGCCAGCTGATGGGAAAAATATTGCCCACGTCCAAGCACCTGAGGCCGGCCCAGCCATACTCATGACTTTATAAACAAACAAGATGCCTAATTCAGGTTCGTTATCAGTAGGGTAGGAGCAGTTTAGTCACCTAGAAACTTCAGCGGGCTGATGGGAATGACACCCAGCCCAGCAGGTCCTGCCTCCATCCATCGCGGCAGCCGCAGACAGCATGTGCTCGCCCACAGTGGCTGGTATGGCTCAGAGCTGGGGATAAGCAAGCACGCCAGTGGCCTAGAAATTGGAGAAATATTGACAGATGGATGGACTTTAATTTGTGCAGGCAAACTCTTATGTCGCTGTATTGAGGATGATTGTGTACTGTTCCCGCTTTTCCAGTTAGTCTAAGGTCATTTCACTGGAAAGTGCTTGTTTTCTCACGTGTGGTTTTTTGGGGTTTTCTTTGAAGCATGGACTGGGGGTGACTTTTAACTGGCTTTTAAGGTTTCCCAAAGGGAGCTCCATGGGCGGAGAGTCCAAAGGCTATTGAGCAGGACTGTACGGATGCTGTTTTATACACATGTGGTGTTAGCAATGGTATCCCACCACACACAACAGAGCAGGCTGTCTTTCATCTGCCCTTCCAAGCCATCACAGCATTTTATTTCTGCTTTTAGCCAAGGAAAAGACTGGAATAGTTTCTCCTGAGAGCAGACGGTGAGCCTGGAAGCTGGACTATGGATCTAAACCTAAAGCTTCATTTGGTGCAGAAGTCCAACCAAAAGGAAAGTGGCATTAGAAGAAATTTGTCCTGATACTATCATTGCTGTCTCCTTTTCATCTCAGGCTAAGGGTTTGTATTTAAGCTAACTCTACATTTTGAACTGGCTTTTTGATTTAACAGGGTTGGCAGGGGAGGGAAAAACTGTCATAAATTGGTTTCCCATCCATTTTTTTTTTAATGAAACAAACTCTGGAGGAAACTGTTTTACAAATAAAAAATAATCTCCAATGAAATTAGGAGATGCATCTAGTCTCAGTTTCACAATGATTTCTGGAGCAGTCACTCACACAGATAAAAATATGGGTGTAAAATGCTGGAGAGAATCTGGTTCTGGAAAACTTCATCTAACATATGTCACGAAAAGTATGTTTATATTAGGAATGCTAAATACATGTATTTTTTTTATATATATTTACATATATATAAAATTTTCAGGCCAATATTAATGCCCAGAATGTTAAAAAGTGGCTCACTGTGTCCATTTTATGCAACAGAAAATCTGACCAGAGATTGCTGCCAGCTTCCTCAAGCTGAAATCACCTTCTCTCTGTTTGCAAATGCCTTGGGAGACATTACTTGAGAAGAGAAGACGTGAAGCAAAACCCGGCTTGTAAGACGTTAGCATGTGTTTGCTCCAGAAGAGAAACTACAATGACAATTAGATTTGGCCATTGACAATAGAGCAGCTAATCACTGAAGCTAAAATCAGATTACCTGAAATGAAAGTCTGTTGCCTGGCTGCAGTCGAGTTTCAGATGTTCTCATTGTAAGTGTACCGAGAGGAATTGCAATCCTGTTATCCAAACAAGGACCAAAAGCCCAAATCAAATGCCAGACAGATTAAACAGTGACTTCCCATATTCCTTCCACCACACGCGCCAGTCTCGCTGCTGAGCCCAGAGCTGGGCACTACCCCTCCTCAGACGCCTCCTGCTGGGTGCTGCCTTCGGCTCTCCACCAGCAGCATCTAAGTCAATTCACAGCACCCAACCTTCAGGTCCAGTTTGAAAGACGATGTAGATGTAAACCAAAAAGTCTCGGTATCTTGGTCTCTGGAGCTTTTCCACTCTCTTCATTCACAAGTTGGTTGCAGGATTGCACTTAAAATTCGACAACAAATTTTATCCTCTGCTGGACACCTGAGCCACGGTCAGAGGCGGTGTAATATCATGTTGTCAAACATTTGGGCTCCTTGGTATTTTTGCAAATTTGCTCATATTCAGCAGAAGTTTGCAGAAGGGTTTGACTGAAAGGTCAGTGAAAGAATATCTGCATATTGTAAATCTAATAATCAGGAGAGCTGCAATTTGTTTAAATTTAGGAAAAAGCCAAAGTAAACTCTTTAAAGAAATTGCTCATATATTTGAGGCTAGCAGTGGGGTAATAAAAATAGAAATTATGTACATAGGACCTATTGTGGTATAGAAACTTAACCTCAACATATTGATTGAGGCAGTTCTTGTCCCTGAATTAATATACGCCTATGAGTGAGTATTTGTTTTAGGAAAGTTAAATAGAAAGGCCATGAATAAATATAAAGGCTGAGATGAAATAGCCATCTGGACTACATTAGGCCAAAATGCGTAATTGAAGCAAAGAGAGCGTACATCCTTTGATCCAGTCACGCACAACTGAAATGAAAGTAAATGGGCAATTCCTCTTATCTAATCATTGGAGAAGAGTTTGCAGCACATGTGAGTGAGAAGGACCACTGGATGGCTGCAGCTGGGGCCATCTCTGCAGCACGAGAACTCCAAATGTGCCAGCCACAGGTATCCTCATGCTGCCTGCTATGTCAGGGCCAGGACTTCAGTGTAAGCCCTAGCTGGGCTTATGTTTAAACTGCTAAAACCACACATCCAGCCTCCGCACCTCTGCCATTTCCACAGAATTAGCAGCAGAGCCATATGTCAGGGCAAGCTTGAGCTCAGCTCTTTGTGTAGCTGGAAGAGAGTGACTTCACAGTGCCCTGCTCTGTCACAGCAGGAACACCGGTGCAGCGAGCCAGGGCAGGCACCCGACCAAGAAAACACTGGTCCCTTTTAATCCATATTGGTCTTGCAAGCAATGGCACAGAGAGAGGACATGTGTTGTCGTCCCTCTGCCTTGAAGGGTCCTCCATTTGATTAAAGGTGAGGACATGGGGATGGGATTGCCAGAAACTGCTAACAGGAGTGAAAGCCCATACTTCTAGAATCTGAATTCTACCCCAGCCTTTGTACCCAGGGCTGCCTTGGGGCTGGCGCTGGTGTTCGGGGTGTGCAGCCGTACTTAACACTGAGGCAAAAGAGCAGGCAGAATTGATGTCTTCTGAATAGCTTTGTAACCTACTATTGAAATCCCAGCCAGCTCTTAAACAACCTAAAGACTAATCAGAAACTGCTTCAGCAAGCTCTGCTTTCCTGAGCACCACCATCTCCTCATCCAGGCAATACGCTGTCCATCATCAAATCAAACCAAAGCCTGGAGTGAGTGGCTCTGCCTCCTGGCCCCTTGATCTCTTGGTCAAAGGTGTCAGCCAGCCATGACTGTCAGCCAGGTCTGCAAACAGCCCTGGTCCTAGGTCAGTAGGCTTGTGCTGGCAGAAAGCTAGTGTGTAAACCAAAGAACACCAGAAACTTTTCCCTGGTGTAGCTGATTTGGCTCATGTTCATGATACTAGCCTAGTAGACCACTGAGATTTTCCAGTAGAGTACCAATATCAGGAGAGCTTCCCTGCCTGAACAAAGGTATGCCTGGAGAGACACTCTCAGATTAGACTTCTCCTCCAGCTTTCCAGCTGAGCCCCTCATGCCTGTGGTGCTTTTGAAAATGGTGCCCTAGCCCTGACAAGGATCCTAAAGATGCTCTGTTCAACTGAGCCTCAAGGGTTGACCTCCTGAAGTCTTAAAATGATGATACAAACCCCTCCAACATCCCCTGATCATCTCATCTCAAATAGGACTCGTCAAACTAGTAGGTGTGATTCTACCAGCATGGTAAGATCCCCATGCTAAGGGACAATGACATTTGGAGGCATGGGTGTGCTGCTGAATGAGTACCAAGGGGTCTTACAATCAGGGCATAGCATGGGGCCAGGAGACAGAGGCATCTGCTCAAGGCCCAAGCAGGAATAAGCTGCCTGTTGATTTGGGGATGGGCAGCATGTTGCCTGGGCGAGGAGACGGTGGTGCTCAGGAAAGCAGAGATTGCTGAAGGCAGTTTCTGATTAGTTTTTCACTTGCTCAGGAGCTGGCTGGGATTTCAACAGCTGGTTCAACCACAGTGGCCCAAACTGTCTCCTAGCAGAGCCCTGTCTGGAGTGGGGGAAGAAGAAATTCTGTTGAATCCAAGGAAATAATTTTTCAAGACCCTGTTGTCAACTGCCAGCTTCTTGAATAGCTTTTCCATTTCTTCTGTGCTCCTCAGTTCTGTGCCTGTGGTTTAGTCCCGTGTTTAACGTGATGGGTTTGGGAACAGGAAGAATGTAAAGTCAGCTCTTTTGTGTCTAGGACAACAGGCTGGATAATAACCTCAAAACAGCTCTGTGGCCAACAGCATAATATTATCTAATAATTTTTCCTCATTATTTTCCCAGCTCACAGAGCAAGAGAAATGATTTTCAAATCTTTATATATATATATATACACACACACACACATATATATGCATTTTCTGACACTGCAACATAAAATATTCAAGTGGAGAGGGAATAATTCCCAAGTTCCATTATTTCCCAGGCTCAAGCAGAAATTTCTTAGAACAGTTTCTCTGACTGACATTATATAGGTCATTTCACAGTTTTTACGGGATAGAGATAATCATTCCAGAAAAAGAAGGAGCCAGTGCCTGCCGATTTTGGGAGAGAGTAGGAAGCTTTTAAAAATTAAATTTTTAAATCCTTGAAAAATTCTTCATGAAGTGAATTCCAGACTGAGGCAGTGGCAAAGCTGGCTGAGTAACTGAGAGATGTGTCTGATATGCCCCCCCTTAAGGCTACCAAAAATTGTACAGTGAGTCCCATGACATGCTGGTCTCGATGGATGCTTTCTGGTAACAACCATCAGTCAAGTGAAGCTAGATGTTTCCTTCCAATTAGGAAAGTCTGTATGCCAGGCCCTTACCTCCAAGCAAAGACACAGCAATACAGGGAGGGCAGCTGGAAAAATGTTATGCCTTTGAATAACAGCTCTGAGTCCTGACAGCTCCCTTATTTAAATCCAATCTCCAAGCTGGCAAAGGACTTGAAACAACTTTTGTGCCATGGGCTGTATCCACCACTGTCCTGTCCATCCTCTCACTGGAGGATATCTTCCCTTTGTGCTCAACTGTTTGGAAGAACATTCTTCTTTTTCCATTTGCATTTCACCAATTTCTTAAAACTTACACAAGAGTTCAAGAGGAAAAGAGGATACCCCATATCCCGGGCACTCACTCTTTCCCACACAGCCTGGCCACCCTCCTGCACTGTCCATCTGCCAAGCAAAACTCTACATTGCAGAGACACAGCAAGGGGAAAGATTTTGCATGAGAAACAGTGAATTTTCGGAGCAAATACTATATTCATATTTGTCAGGAACAAAAAGTACAGTTTATGGCCACGTGCGGCTGAATTTAAATTAGTTTGCACAGCTGAGTTAATCTTTATCCCTGCCGGGGAGGAAGATTTAGATTAAATGGGAAACCCCAGGTCAGATTTCTCCAGGTAGCCCCACACACTCCCTTACTGGCCCTTTCAGTCACACCACAGTAATGTGCCACTGGCCACCTCTGTAACAGGGGCATTTGTAATGAAAACGCCATAGTTCAGGACCAGGGGAAAGAAATACAGCTGAGGACTTTTTCCACCACATTGTTCTCCAGACCTGAATCCAAGCCCACCTGTATTTGCAAACCTACCAGGAAAGCCCTCTGTGCTCTTACTTATCCAGACTTCATTGTGGCTCAATGAAATCCAAAAATACTGTCTGAAAATTAGGTCAGGGTGACCTATCTGAAACAGGAAGGGTGAAGTCAGTGGGTGAGGCAGATCTTTATAATGATAAACAAACACAATTGCTACCTTTTGTCCCATTTCCGAGTCAGTCTCTCAAGGTCTGCAGTTTCTTGTCTGGAGATGTGGCTTCAAGTTCCTGCTCTGTCCCAGCTGTTCACATTTCTGATGGAGCCGGTGTCCTCTTTGGCTGCTCTTAGCTGTATTTATCCAGCACTCACAGCATCACTGCCCACCCCTGGAGGTAGCTGGTTCTATGCTTATTGAACACAAGACCCTGTTTCCTTCCTGCACACTCTGGGAGTTTTGAAGAATAACTCAAGCCTGACTTGGGGCTCTGTGATAGGACTTCCCATCACTGACATTGTGCTGTGTGTGCTGGACTGGGGAGAGCCTTTCTGCCTGTGACAACAGCTGAGCATGCTGCTCATTGTCACCCTCCCCTCGTGGAGAAGCTGAGGAGAGCCCAGGGGCTCTCTGATGAGGTCCAAACTCTGCAATTTCCTTCACCATTTGGTGAGGACCAGCTGGAGATGCTAAGGGCACACTGTGAGAGCTGATTAGCTGATGTGGGCTCACTAGTGGTCAAACACAGGCTGCCAGAGGAAAGATTAGGGGATAGAAAAGAGGGGGGATACCATATGTCTGGAATTTGTTCTCCTTCCATCCCTGTGCCTGTTGCCCGAGTCGAGTTTGAAGGTTCCGTACGTGTACCTGGCCACCAGCTGAGAGCAGGAGCGGCATATGGGCTGTGACATCCTGCAGTGCCGGTGGCGTGCAAGCTCCACGGCCGTGCAGAAAGAGCAGGTCCCCTGCTTTCTTGGCATGGCTGGCTCCTGCACTCCGGCCCAGCTGGCTCAGGAAAGCAGTGGCAGCTCTGCAAGGAAAAGGCGCTTATGTGGCTGTAGGCTGAGGAACCTGATATAGACGTCCCTGTTGAGTTGGTATGTTTGATGTGGCTGGAGATACAGAGCTGTGATGTTAGTCAAGTGTCATGGGGATAGGTGCCAGCCTTGCATTAAGCAACTCCCCCCCCAGTGAGAAATTGGGGCTTAAAACAGTTGGATACTCAGATTGTCTGCAGCGTAAGGCAATGTTGTAGTTCATTGTTTGAAACCTAGTAAATCACAAGCATAAATAGGTAACCTGACTAACTTGGCCTTAGATTCACTTAAATGGATGGATGGATCCATCTCTGGTAAAATTCTCCCAGCTTTGGTGGCCTTATCCTAGATCAGCAGCTGCACACATCTCGCTCCAGCTCCATGACAGCAGGAAAGGCTGAAGCAGGCTGTGATGGAGGAGCTTCTCAGGATTTTCAGTCTGTCCAAGGCCACTTGAACATCAACTGGTTGCTGAAAGTATGTGATGTCTTGGGAAGGAAGCTGGAAGGCAGGTGTTTAGTCCTCAGTCCCTAAGCAAGAGAGTAAATACAGGAAGGCAAAGAAAAGTTCTCCACAACAAAGAAAAAGGGGAAGAAAAAGTCAACTTGCACACGTGATTTTTATATTGAAATGCACTTGTCAGGAGCCATGAAACCAACACTTCACTAAAAAAGCAGAAGCCATGAAGGGTTCATTTGCTGACAGGCTCAGTCTCCTGTGGCTATTGAACTCGAGACCTACAGGGAAGTACAATCATTTATACTGTGCAAAAAACACACTGGGCTTTATCATAGCCTGTCATGGGAATACAGACACCTACAGATCTGGGGGTGTAGCTCCAATCAGCAGGCAAGACTAGAAAGGCGGGAAAACTTCCCCAGGGGAACTGAAGGGAAAACAGCCCCCCAACCTTCAAAGGCGGCTTAGAAAAAGAAACAGATCCCACAAGCTGATTTCTTAGGCACTGCTTATCATACTGGAGGCTTCACACTTTAAAGGCTCACTTCCTCTGCAATGCTCACAAAACATCAGTATAATGATATTTCCCCCTCCTCCCCAGTGTCAGTCATTATCTTCCAGCCTCCCATATGTCTTATCCAGATAGTAAACACTAACCATTTGTGGGCACTTCTGCAGAGTCACCCATTCACACGTAGCATCCAAACAATAAATAATTGCAAACCACTTCCAAAATTTGTTTTCCCAGTGCTGTCAGAGTTTTTTAAGACCCTGTAAAAAAACAAGTGAAATGAATGGTCCTGACCCACGGGCAGCAACACCTATAGTTCATGGTGAGGGAGCTGTTAACTGCAGCCTGTATCTGCTGTCTCTCCTCTACTTTTCCATCCGCTTGGGTCACTGACTGTCTGTCCTACCATGGTTTGTCAAGCCGCATGCTCTGGCTTTCCGGCAGCCAGTGGGCTGGCAGAGGTGGCATGTGAAACCAGGCAAAAATCTTGCTCTTCACCACTTCACATGCATCCCCGTGCATGTGCACACACAAAACAGGACCAAACACAAACAGTAAGTGTACCCTCATAATTTAAGGCTGATTTTGATCTGGTGGTGCAGGTAGGAGCCCTGATGATACGTTTTCAAAATGCCCACAAGGTCTGGGCATGCACAGCTCTGCATCTTTCTAAGTCATCTTTCCATTAAGGAAAGTTGAAAACCCACTGCTTTGTATATTATGCACAGAGACAGGTAGAGCAGATCCTCTGTGGAAGAAAAACAACACAAGAAAAACAGTAATGTTTGAGGTGATTTTACTCAACCTATTAAGAACTATAGTTCTGATAAAAGATAAACTGCCAGCATCTGCAGATGGCATAACAAAGAGAACCTGAAATGCCCTATATTAGCATGCATGTTGGCTCAGTAAATTATCTTTTTTCTATTTTTCTATCTTTGGTCCCTGCCTATCCACTGCATTACTTTATGCAACAACAAAATGTTTTCTAAATAAAGCTCCAAGCCCAAAGACCCCACACTAGGTAAATTAACTGAAGTAAACAAGCAAGCAGCTAACTGGAGCTAATTATATATCCGCCAGCAGCCTTGCTTTTAAGCATCTTACAGATGAACATTTTAATTACTTAATGTGCTCTATTGTTCTAGAATTAGATATGAGAAAAACAACATTGATCCAATCCTTTTTTTATTTTTATGCACTGGAGTTGGAAGGCAAGTGGCTTTGTAAGGGGATTATGTGTGTGTTAATCCTCCTTAGCTATGATAAAGTTCTCTGCTTCCTAGTGAGATTGTTTAACCCTCTTCTAACAGCTGCAGCTAGCTCCTAAAGAAAGAAGCTGGAAGATGAATTACAGCTTGAGAGAGCTGAGAGAAGAAAGAAAGAAAGGTTTGTCTCTTATCTTTTTCCATGCTGAATATTGCTTATCACGCTAGTAGGAAAACAGCCTCAAATTTAGCAGGTCCTGTAAGAAAGCAGGTGAACAACAGGTCCATTCCAGCATGGATCCCTTCGTTTCCTTTTTGATGCTGTAACAGGCTCAGAGTATCAGCGGCATCCTAAAAGCACACCATTGGGCTCTTCCCCTCTTGGGTGACAAGTAATTCCCATCCCATCAGATGGGAATTATCCATTGCTGGAGTACAGTATCTCTGCATTTGGAAAACAGCATTACACTGTGAGGACCAACACAGGAAAGAGATGGATGACTCAGATCAATGGGGCAGCACGGGACAAGGGCCTGGACTCATCCTTTGTAATTTAGGCGCTTCCAGGAGGTCCTGCAATGGTGTAGTTACACACCACTGCTGGCAGTGGAGGCTCCTTCAGAGGTCACCTGCAACTCCAGAGGGTGATTAAAGCATCTACAACCTCCCTTGCTCTTTGAAGGTGTCTACTGAATATTATTGACCAGCAAGGAAGCCTAGGGGGACTCTGTACCTAATTTAGGCTCTTCCATCAATTGTCTCAAGTGGACACAAATCCAGGCATCCCATCCTGCTGCTGGAAGGGGAGAGGTTGGCCGCTGCATGAGGGGAAGTGATATGGCTGCTGAGGGAGAGGAGTAAAAAATAATTGTGAGTGGAGCAGAACAGAGGCTGAACCAGACTGTCACTAGGACACCTCTGTCACCTGCTGAAAGCTGAAGCCTTGTGGGATCGCATTAGATGGAAGGACAGAGAAGAGCCAGGAACCCAGCTTGGAAACAAAAGCTGTATTTTGGTTCCTTCTTCTTTTCGCTTTAAAACAGTTGGCATCCTCCTATCAAGTTCAAAAAGTAATTAGTCCTTGATGAAAGATCTCTGACATGTCAAGGCAGAAGAGCATGGCTGATGGAAGCAAACACCAGGGCCTGGACAGGTTCAGGAACAGTATTTAAATAGCAGAAATTGAAACTTTTTAGCCTGGTACAAAGTCACTGAGGTCATCATCTCCTTTACTCTTGCTATAACAAAACACAGGAAACAGCATGACGGAAAGGAGATCAGCTCACCCAGCAATTTTCATAAATGCAAAACCAAAAGCATGAGGGCCTTAAGGTCCTGGTACTAGCAGCAGGACTGTGCCAAATCACTCACTCCTACAAATTGCAGTCTCGTCATGCAGGTGCAAGAAGGCAATGCATACCTGGGCACACAGACCCACAGTAAACAGGTTTCTCTGCAACAACGTGGAATTGTTCATCGAAACAACAGAAGATTTAAATTTATGTGGTGGCCAAATTCATACCTTACCCCAGCTTTGGGGTCTGCAGCCATCAAGGTCTTCAGAGACAACTGACGTTTCAGTACTTGGTGCTCCAAGCGATTTATATCAATGTATTTTTGAGTCAGCAGTTTCTTGAAAATACCATGGTTATTTGGCACGGAGTCATGGCCCATGCCAGTTTTAATGGCCTGTGGTGCATGAGGAGCACTCATAGCCATCTCCATAACCAAGCTAATGAGAGCTAAATCTTGAGATTCACTGCAGAGAGAAACGCGGGAGGAATGTGCTATCAGCTAATTACAGAAGCTTATCTCAGAAAGATCCTCTGGAAACTTGCTACGAGTCAGATGGTCAGATAAGCAAGAAGCAAGTGATGGTCATTGTGGAGGCCCACAATAAGGACAATCTTGGAGTAAGCTGAGACAAAACTGATTTGGGCTCATGAGAAACGGACGCACCCAAGGGAAGCAAAAGGTCCAAAATAATCTCACCCCACAAGACAGATGTGGAGCATCTCAATAGAGAGTGCGGCTCTGCAGGGAGAATGGGTACAGCACCTGCATGTGCTCAAAAAAGCAGCAAGGAACCCATGAGATCAAAACACTGTTTGCCATGTTATTTATTTTAGAACAGTTCCAGCTGCTATTTTTTCACGTACGTGGGGGAACAGTCTTCCAAAGGACTAAGATTTCCCTTTGAAAACGGTTCCCATTCAAACACAGGATGAGAACCCCACGCCCCACCTCCCTTCTGCAGCCCTGCTTCAACCAGGATCACTGGCCTTGGTGAATGTGAAGAAGGCAGAACAGCCTGTTTCATCCCTTGGGAAGTCAAATGTACTGGACTACAAGTGCTAACAAGAAAAGCAGAGAGTCACTAGGTTGGTTCAGAACCACAGTGCCCCAGCATGCCTTGGAGATCCAAAGATGATCTACTTTGCCCTACACATGATGACCTATCTTTAGCAACCCCTAATTTTAAACCAACAGCCAAGGTATTGCTCATAAAAGCCCATTGGAAAAGATAAGTAAATTGAAGAAAAATGAAGACCAGAATATATGAATGGAGCGGGGGTATCACCTCAATCCCTGTTCCCTCTTTGTGTAACACAGTTTGGTTTCATTTTTAGGGAGTAAGAGATGTGGATAACATTCTTGGATTTACTACAGAAGCCCTTTTTTAGCACATCCCATGATAATTTTCTGGTAACAGCATGGGAACCAAAGGTCTGGAATCTTACTCTTCTCTTTGTCTTCAGCTTCCTGAGGAAATGTAGGCAAGTCACTTACCCTCTGTCCCCATTTCTAATCTTTAACACGAACTTACTGGCCACCCTGCATCAAGTTTGCAACGTCCTATGCTTTGTTTCAAAGAAATTCCTTCAACATGGAAGCAGCACGAGAAGAAAACTCTACAGCATGAAAGATCATTACTGGTAATCATGTTACCATCCCTGTGAGCAGCGCTGGGACTGAACAGCATGTGCTGCCGAAAACTGAAGTCAACAAGGGGAATGCTTCACTCTGAGAGATATTTTGGGTTGTTTAGAGAACATGTCACCAGGAAATTGCAATTCAGCTCTATATGGTTTCTCCGCCCCAGTCTCTGTCCTGCTATTCAAAATGTATTTTAAATGTGGGCAAACAGAATGCGCAGGTCCGGATTTGGGATCCAAATATGGCAAAGTCAGCGAACAGGCAGAAATAAGAATATTTTAAAAGTTTTAAGTGTCATTTTGAGTCACCGACAGCTCTTATAGCACATACACAGGGGGGAAAAAACCTCCTAAATGTCTCAGCTAATTTAATAAAAGGTCTTGGTTTTCTTTCAAATTATTTATTTGATTAATGGAAATATATGTCCTTTGGTGGTATTTTTCACTGTATTCTTCTTCCTCTCCATTAAGTACTGAAGTCAGGCTACAACAAAACCAACACAGATTTCTACTAGTGGCCATCATGCACAGAATCAGGTTGAAAAGAGCAAGGACACTGTGCTTCCTCCTGCAAGGAATGAGGGCTGCGATTTCTTCTTTCAGCAGACCACACAGAAGTTAAGTGATTTTTTTTTTTTTCCTAAGCCAATAGGAACATCTGGGTGTTAACAGATAGAAGTCATAGTAATTGGTACAAGCCAGGTGCCCTGTTGAGGTTTATGACTAACAGGATTTTCCAAATCTTTAGAAAAAATGCTCAGTGGCTCTTAATGGAAAAATGGGAATTCTCTGCAGATGGTATGAAGTTCTGATTGCTTGCTGAAATATACTGAGCAACCCCAAACTCTGAGCCACATAAAGACACGAAGCAATAATAATCCGCACACAGTGGCTTCCTGTTCCCAAACAGGATGGCAGGGATGAGGGACAGGCTCATCTGAGCAAGCAGATAACTCACAGCTGCATTGCTACAGCCAGAAAATCGGACGAGTGTGCAGCACTGGAGACTGTGGCCTGCTCCAGCTGAGTTCCCGGGAGCAAAAGCCAAACAACCTTTTCAAACAGCGGTCATCCTGTCCCACCCCGATGCCCTACACAAAGGGCAGTGGGAAGAAGAGGAAAGCCAGAAGAGCCCTGCCCAGAGCTTCATCCCAAAGATCCTCTGGAGTGAGCAGTGCTCGCTTCAAACAGGGAAGGTACTTAGACAACAAATTGGTAGTCTGTCTGTTTGGTAGAAACCAAAATAGAAGTCTTTTGCTCTTGCTCTCCAAAGACTAGAGCTATCATTTAAGATTTTAATTAAAAGCCTCCTCAAAGCTACTCATTTGATTTTATTTTGCTTTGGTTGTTCCGCAGCAAGTTTGACAACATGGGCACTTTGCAGGCCTGTGTGTACAGCACATGTAATTAAAGTCAACAGCAGTTATGAAGTCTTTAAAACCGAGCCAGGGTGGCTAAAGCCAGTAGCCCAAAATTAGAAGCAACATTTGAAAATCAAAAAAATCCAGGTCACGTTCTCTGTGCGTTTGTGTTATAGCATCACCTAGAGGCTGCAACTGAGATTAATGCCTATTGTTCTGGACGTTCTAGACGTACATACAGGCTTGGATGCTCCCAAATGTCCAGGCGCTCAGCAGTCATTGTCACAGAGACTACACTCACCCAGACCCTGGGTATTTTGATGAGAAAGTTCATCTTGTAGATTTATATGTTTGTATGCACACACACAAGTATTTTTATGCATTTTTAAAGCAAGAACCACCGAAATACTGAACTGGAGGGCACAGCAGTTGTAGAACATACTTTGGATCATGGCCATAGGAATGTTACTGCTGTAAATTCCCCTACTCTAAAAAACATTAAATAAGCCATCCAGTTATTTCATGATCATCTGCAAACTGAGATCCATGAAAACTATGAAAATTAAACCCATGTGTATGCTTAGGATAGTCTGGCACTTACACTGTTGCTGATTATAGGAATTCAATGTTTACAATTTACATTCTTTCCCAGACTTTTTTTCTGAATTGAAGTAAAAACTCACTTGGTCTTACCATAATGATATTTAGGCTGTTGAGGGCAGGACTGCTCCTTTGTGAGAGAAGCAAAGTCCAAGCATGAGAAACCAATTCTGGTCTTTTACTGAGAGATGATGGAAACACAAGAAGATACGGCCCCAATTAAAGATTAGGAAGGAGCTGGAAACAAAATTTGATCCCCAAAATTTCTAAAGTCCTTTGAGATAACCATGATTTGGACTCATCTTTAGAGTATGAGGGAACTTGATAAATTTTGCTGAGCAGCTGTCCAGAATGAACAGAGAGGTGAAAAACACACTACAGAAGACTTGTGCAGGATCTGTTCTTCATGCTGTTCTGCAGATGTACAGCGAACTGTACATTGCTAAAGGCAACAGCAGCTCTGCAATCCTCCAGAAAACAGAAAAAATAAGTAAAAGTACTTCTTCCAGACCCAAACTGGATTTCTAGAGCCAACCTGGTGGTTTATGTGTAGAACTCTTACATACAGGCAGGGTATTGGCCTGATCAGTACCAACAGAATGTGAGAAAGCCTGAAAGCCTGCTATCTATCTTCACACTTTCACTGGTAAGCACTCCTGGACCCAGATGTGCTGAGAAATGAGAAAGATGTATCACTAACTCCAAAAAGAGCTGGGAACAGGCAGAGATTGAAGGGGGCTGGTACACATGAAACCAGCTCAGGGGGAAGGGACCTGAGGCACACCGGCAGCCACAGGCACAGCACTGGCAGATGAGTGAGGAGACATACAGATAAGAGACTGTGCATCTTGTTGGGCATAAGCTGGCAGTCTGGTTGACCTTGTGCTTTCAGCCCAGAGTATGAAGAACTTGTGGCTTTCTAGTCCCACTTTCTTTGAATAACAACCTATGTTCTCAATTCCTGATCAGCCATGCAAAAAGCAAAAGCAAAGTAAGTCATATGGGGTGTGTGTTTGTCCAAAACACATTTCCATCCAATTGTGAAAATGCACCTTAATTTGTTGAAGTAGGACCAGTCCCTGCCAGGCTCCAGAGAATAAAACTAAGTGGGGTGGCAATGGGTAGTCAAGATGGCAGAGCAGACCTGAAGGGAGGGGGAGACAGAGTGCTGCAGGAGGTATTTTGAGCATATGAGGCTTAAAATCAGTTCAGAAACCTCTGGTTAAACCCCAGTGCCCCATCGTGTAGTCCTTACAGTGCTCCAGCATGGCCAGATGGAGAAATACAAGTGGGAAAACAGTGACACAGGAGAGTAGGGCCTAGGCCTACGGGCATGTTAACAGGAAGTAACTGAACACGAACACCCAGACATGGGAGCAGGCATGGGCACCAACGCCTGTTTCAATCAGTACCCTGCCAGCTTCTGGCTCTAGCTTCCAGCCTGTGCCAAATCAAAAGACCGTGCGAGTTGTGCCACAGGACAACTGACCAGAAATGAAGCTGTCTGGCTCACTTGACCCTGATACTACTGATTACAGCTCCACTCACAACAGCAACTACCAAGACACAAAATAAAGAGTGATTCGTCAAAAGTAGTGGAGGCCCATGTTTACAAAGGAGTACATTTTTCAAGTGTTGCTTCGTAAAGGAAGTTTCTTCCAATGCTTCAGGTTTTTTTAATGCTTTAATTGATCAGAATGAAGCATAAAAAAGCCTCCTCCGATGTGGTAAACAGTGTCCTGTGAGAGAGGTGGCTCTTACAAATTGTTTAACCAGGTACTTTCTCACCCTTCAGAAGAGATTTACAAACTGAACACTTGCCTCTTAACTGTTCTTCCCAGAGGATGAACAAGCTTAAGTATGGCTATTCCAAATTTTACTATAACCTCAGAATTTATGGGCTCTCTACAAATCAGTATTCAAAAAGGTAAGTCATGATGAAGAAAAACCCTTCTCAGCAAGGCAGAAAGTCCCAGTGTTCAATGTCTGTAGAAAGAAGGAACTGAGGAAAAAGGAAAAGCCATGCTTCCTTACGCACTAGACACCAGGCTACTGCCAACAGCAGAGGAGCAATCAACAGCTCACAATAGGTTTTAGGTACAAAACCAACTGGAAACTGCTGTTGTGAAAACTATGGCAGCAGTGGAAGCCAAAGCAAAGAGATTCTGATACTCAATGACACATTTATACTGGCAGAAGCTTACTTGCTGATAGCCTGCCTTGCAGTTCTTCTACAGGAAGTCTCATTTCTTCTTTGAAGGGCTGTCATGAGACCATCTTGCCACTCAGCTCTCCCATCCAATAGTAAAACAAGTCCAAAAAGAATAACTAAGACAAGATTTATCCCGTATACTAGAGAAACTTCAGAAAGCATAATATAACTGTTCATATTATCAGATCTGCTACTCCGAAATAATAAGTTACAGCAAAACCTTAGTGTGCACTGTAGGCTGCTCAGGAACCACTGCATTTGTCAGCATGCAATTACATAGAATAAAATGTAATAGTCTCTAAAGGCAGTATGTAATCATTTCCTATGCCTTGCAGGTACAGACAAACACACATACTGGTGACATGGGTTGATTTAATGAGTTATTGCAAAATACAATACTTTGCAGTCAATACAGAGCAACTCTATTCAAAAACTATTAAACACATGGTAACATCTGTGTCCTCTTGTGATAACAAAGTAAAAAATATTAAAGTTTTAACAGCTGGAACATCAAATGATGATCTTCACAGAAGAGTAACAAAAGCATTCGTTGAAATCACACTCCAAATATTTAATTAGATGCGGTGTATGATCTATGCAGCAACTTTAATACTGGAATCCAGTACTCAAGACTAGCTCTCATTCACTGTATACCTGCATTTTAAAACTTTCCATTTTTGTTTAATCCACTACTTAAAGTTCTTGCCACTACCCTCTGCTTACACCATGCTGCCCCAAATTAGCCTCCCTTCAATGACTGACATCAGTGATGGACAGCCTCTGGAGGGCCAATTCAGATCTCTCCATAGCAGCAGGGGAGATCACTAGAGGACAGAGAAAGGAAAGAACATCAGAAGCAGGAAAGTAGGAATGAGAAGCTGTGATGGAACAAGTAGTTAAAAACAGGACAGTGCATCCGTGACTGTTACAAAATACTGTTCAAGCAGCAGAATTCATACATGGATGCTTGTACTAAACAGCTCCGTGATTTGTCATTGTAGGTGTTACACACATACAGAATTCAGCAATAGCGCAGGAAATTATAAAATTGAGATCACTAATTTTACAGCAGTGATCAAAAGCACCTTTCCAATGCCTGCCAGTGCAAAGCTCACATCCAAAATGATGGGGCTGAAAATAGAGTTTGTTGGTCAGTGGAGGACTTGTGAGAACACATGTGAATTCCAGCCAGAGCTGCTGACAGAGGACACGAAGTGCCATTTTCCAAGCAGCACTTGAATAGTTTACTTAAGTTTCCCCTCTCCGTAGCCATCCCTCTTTTAAAGTAGTAAAAAAGAAAAAAAAAAAACACACCAAAGAAACAACACAACAAACAAACCCCAACCAAACACAAAAAATTAAAGTAAAAAGACTTTATGGGAAATACCTTTAAAGGTGTTGTCAAACAACATTTCTTCAAGGCCAAGCTGTTGTAATAGTATACAGAAGTCATCTTCCAAAAAGATGACACTTCATAGTTGCCTTTCCAATATTTTTAGGGTGCAGTTCAGCAGTGTGAGCACCGGGTCTGCATTTACAAAACATGTGCTTGTCCCCACAGGCAAATAGATATTGTACTTCAATGTCTGCTTACACATGTAAGCTGTGTATACACAGTTGGTGTGTATATACCTTGCAAGTACAAAACAGGCTCTCACCTTTGAAAACCACAGTACTTAAAATATCTAAACCATTAGACTTCCAATCTCTTGCTTTGGTATTGAATCAATAGAAAATTTACAATGCCATTCTTCAGTCTTACACAGACTGAGCTATTAACCAAGAAAATAAAAAAGTAACAAGTCTTAGTATCCAAAAAAATCTACAAATACATTCATCAATATGTAGTACATCACGAATAAGGTGGCAATACTTGGAATTGCTACAGTATGAACAAAACCCAAGTAGTCCTAGCAAAGCCTGAAAGTCTTCCTAACATTTTTTTCTCATGTAACATTTAATGTCACTGTAGCAATGATGATATAGCAGCTTCTACTATGTTACTTCCCAAGTTGTACACTTTCTTTGATTGAAAAGGGGGGTGGGAAATGAAGGGCCTCTGAGGAGTTCAGCAGCAACACTTAAGTGCATTGAAACATTGATAATCTGTGGCACATAGGAATTAATGGCTTACACAGGATACTTTTTTCTATTTACAGTATCATACACTTGTATAAAGTCTCTGCTGCATTTTTTTTAGTACTTAGCCTGCGGCAAATCACAGTAACGTTATTCAAAGGAAAAGGAAATCCCATTTTCTTATGAAGACTAAGTGACTAATGGGTATTACTTACCCTTGCTTAAACTATCTACCCCTCTGAACCCCATAAATCCCAAAATCTAATTGGCACAAAACCATTTTGATAACTTAATACAGGAACTGATTGCTCTTGATTGTTTACCTCTTGACTAAATCATTACATTCACTGCTGGAGAATTATCCACTTTGCTAGATGTCAGAATTAATACATCAAAAAAACTGAAACAAACAAACAAAAAAAACACACAAAAAAACCTGCAAGAAAGAATGACTTTGCTGTTAGGTATCTGTGCATGATAGCAAATACCAAAGCAGTGGGGTATGTCACAGTAATATCATACTGCCTCTCAGACATCAGAGACTACAGCAAGCCTTCACAAATAATAACTAGTAAGCAACTCCACTTCAGAAAAATAAACTGCCTTATCACCAGGCTTAGTAGGGCATCAGAGCCTTCAAAGCAGTTTCTGGTATCAGTCTGAAGACATTGGGATTTCTAGTTCCAGCTGAGGCAGAGGCAAATTAGAGGCAAGTGGGAAGAAACATTGTACACAATGTGACACAGCTGAAAAAGTGACATATTTGCACTTGAAGATGCAAAATACTGCAGTAAAGGAGGAAAAACAATTAAATGACATGACATCTGTCTCCGAGGGCAGGAGGCATGGCCCTCTACTTTGCAGCAGGTTTTTATATAAGTATTTTAAAAACTTAAAAGAAATCAAATGTGTAACAGTTAGGCAGAAGGACAATGCAGAACAAAAAAAAAAGTGTTTGAAGATCAATTTCACATCCTTTACAAGAAACCTGGACCAATTTCTTCACTGGGAAAACCCTGTCACCAGGTCTAAAGAGCCTTTACATAAAAGCAAGCAGATGGATACAAGTATGGAAATTTTAAATACTTACTAACTGTTGTATAGGAAATTTAGTTGTGAGACTAAGAAGGAAGGACCAAGTTGCTTTTAGTCAAAGGATTACATACTCTTCTAGAAAACAAAACCACAGTAAGACAAAACAAAAAAATCCAATCAACTATGCCAACTGATTATCAGCTTACTAAGCTTTAAGTCCTCAACTAAGATACTAAAAATGCACTTGCAACACCTGAACACAAAACAGGGTGTACCTGCTATGACAAAATTACTTTTCTTTCCAGCATACTCTTCATTAGTTTTTAATGCCACATGCTGAAGAAACTAGATTTAAATCAGTGAATGGCAAGTGTCAGCAGGCTATGATTTGTACTACACTGGTGCCTCCATCTTGATCATCTTTTTCTTCAACACCTCTTTTTTTAACTTTTAAATTTAAAAATCAATCTTCCATTTGGAATTTCAGAGCCAGGTCTGATTTTCTTTGTCACCTCTGGTCATACTGTAGGGTATCTTCAGAGATCATTCTTATTTCTTGCCAATTCCATTCGTTACTTTTGATTTGGAGTGCCGATTCCTCCTTCTAGATGAATGGCTTTCACTATTGACTGAATGTTTTGGTGGACTATTTTCAGCACCTGCTGAGAAATAAATATATATATTTGACATTGGCAAGCTCTTGTCTAAAAGACACTAAGGCTTTCTAGAGCTACAGTGTTTACAGTATATATTATTTCAGGCTAATACAAACTGGTTGATACTCATACTCCATCTAGTGGCCTATTTTTTTTTTTAAAGTAATTCTTTAAAGACTTCTGCAAAATTCTTCCTCCTCCAAAAAAATTCAGAAGTTTGCTATAGCAGAATATAGTGGTGAAACATCCTCCATTTTAAATGCCACCAATAATTAAACCTCCACATTTTTATTACTGGCAGGTAAGAACTATGAAGCAAGGTAACAGATCCTTGTTTTCAGTCTTCCATATGACAGACAATGTTTGACTCTGAGAAAGTAGAGGGAGACAATGCAGACTGAAACAAGAATTCAAGCGCAAAACATGAAAGAGGCTGAAGGTTGTAATCAGTGAAGTAACAGAAAGTCAGAGAAAGATTTGCTTGGCCAGATTTATCCCGCATATATAAATGGGGAAAACATTTTGAGTGCAAGCAATGTTTCTCCAAAATATAAAAATCCACAAATTTACTAAACTGAGAATAAACTAGTAGCAGCATCCAGAAAAATACTGTATGAAATATAAAGAAGGTCTGCTGTTGGTGCTTTTCAAGCATATGATAAATAAGAAATATTTTTAATGATACAAACACCTGGAACAAACTCTGAAAGAGGTAACTTCCAGGTGTGAATGTCAATTATTTGTTCAATAAGCAAGACCACACTGAAGAGTTAACAAAGGAGGCAGGTAATTTAACTGACCTCTAGTGTAGGGAAAAGAAGTCAGGTAGATGCTGACTTTGCTTAGCACAGAGAAAGCTGTTCATGACCATCAGC
This sequence comes from Strix uralensis, assembly GCF_047716275.1. Classification (NCBI taxonomy): domain Eukaryota; kingdom Metazoa; phylum Chordata; class Aves; order Strigiformes; family Strigidae; genus Strix; species Strix uralensis. The sequence continues at coordinate 149,642,218 of NC_133972.1, read as the reverse complement.
ACTACATTGACTAGGGAAATGTCAGTAAGAACAAAAGCTCCAGGGCACATTCTTGACTCTTACTTATCAAGCAGGAATAAAAGCACAATTCACATTCATCTGTTCCAAATCAAACATGTCATGTTCAGAGAGAAAACCTGTCCACAACAGTTATGCTATGCATTATGCCCTTAACCTACAAGAATAGTCTGGAATAGAGGCAGAAAAAAATCAGTTGCTTCATTAAAAAATAAACACATTTCCAAGAGTTAGAAGAAAAAAGACAGAAAAGCCAAATAGCTTTGCAGATGATTTATCTGTATAGCTCCTGCAGGGATGTTTAAATAAGTCCAGTTGTCTGCAAGGTAAGTTTCTCAAGTCCCACTTCCTAGTGCTGAGCCTTAATGCTACCACTTCAAGAATATAGGTGCAAAAGTGTCAATACCTCTACTGAATTTAGAATGAAGCCAGGAAGCATCTGGACTGTATGGGCTGTCTTCACTTTCTGATAAGGTCTGCAAAAACAAGAAGGACACATGTCATTGGTATGCTGGTTCTTGTGATCAGCACTTCTGTTTGCAATTGGACTTGTAAACTGTGGCAGAAATCCTCATAAAACATTCAGCCAGTACTTAGGACTTTTCCCTTCTTAGTTAGAAGGCACAATATAGATGATACAATAAGAACTCACCCCTTGACACGTGATCTGTTGTGTAACCAAGTATTCTTAATATTCCCCTAGCATTCCACCTGTATAATGGGAACATTAGCTAACCATTCATCCCTGAATGCTTTGCTAAAATTACAGCTTCATTTTGAGTAACTAAGAGGACAGCATTCTTTAGAAACCACAGTGTAATTTGGGATCTGTCCAAGGCCCACTGAATTCAGAGTTCTTTCTATTGACTTCAGTTGGACTCCGGACCATCCCCCCTCAGCACCATTTATACTAGCTCTGGTAAAGAATTCTAATATCTAGAAGCACTGCAGTTTTAACTCTGGTATAAAACAAAAACAGGCTTCCTAATAAAGTACCTTTTCTCGGTGGCCGTAGTATTCTGCATACCAAACCATAACATATAAACACAGGAAAGTTGTAAAGGCCTAAACAAGGGAGGAGAAGAAAAAGAAAAAATAATCCATAAAATGTTTTCCAAATTCCTTGCTGGTTCAAGATCTCAGAGTCCCTGGAGATTCCGCATTCAGAGACTTTCATGCTCTGTTTCTCTCTGCATCTTTTGTCAGGATGAGTGAGACTCGTGCTTCAACTTCAAGGTACACATACATTCTGCCACCATGGGGCATGCAGACCAATTATCAATGGGAGCATGAGAATACATACAGATTGCCCATACACATGCAGGATACAGTCAGTATCATTTTTGTCCTCACCCTGTACAGTCATCATACAAAGGCAGTTGGTAGGCACTTGTAGGTATGTTATCAGGAACAACCAGCCCAGGAGAAAAAACAAATTCTCCTTCTCCCTGACCCATGCTTCAGGCTGGGTTACGTGTTTGGTTTTGTGGTGCTCTGATCCAGGAAGCAATTCAATACTTTTCTCCTCTGAAGTTTCAGGAATAAAATCATCATGCTAAATAAGAGAATAAATTCTGTCTCCCTATCACCTGTTCAAATTGTGTTCACAGCTAGAAGAGCAAAGTATATATCTGTCAGCCTATTATAAATGCCTTATTTTTCACTGACCATTAAAAATGTGTTTGGCATCGGAGTTACAAGTCTGGCAAGACAAACATCCATTTACTGTTATAAAATGGGCATTTCATGCTGCATTTGCAGTAATCACACTGAAGTACAGAAAGTTGCAGGCTGAGCGAGAAGGATTTGCCTGATAAAGCAGGGTTGTCTATGTAGTTGTAAGACTTCAGTGTGAAACAACATGCATTACTTATTAATGCTATTCATTAACTCCTGTTCCTTTTAGTGGGCGCTATAGCAAGCGCCACCAAATTTGGTCTCAATTGAACTGCCATTTTCTCCCATAGCGATAGCGCACCCTATAACTAGCGTTTGTTTCATTGTTAAGCACTTGGTAAAGTGGCTATATTCTGCTATGTCAAGGAATAAGAAAAAAAAGTTACTCTAGTCCCTTCAAAGTGTGTCCTAAACAACCTAGCATTTGCTTTTCCTAGGACGTGCACAAAGCTCTTTACCAGCATTCCCCCACAACGATCCCCTGCTGCCAATGTTCCAGAGAGGAAGCTATTTAGATGCTCTCAATGCTTTTGCCATGCTTTATGTTTCACATGAGAAATCTTTCACTTACCACACAGAGAAGCCAAAACACAACATACAGTATTTGTGTTTTGGAAAAGAGATCCTGTCCAAACTTTATGCACACAATAGCTTCAAGGAAAGCAATAACCCTGTGGGTAAATGAAAGAGAGGGGGGGAAAGTGGTTACAAACACTAAGGATTTAACTCCCATGTTCACAACACAGATCCCAGACTGTCAGCTCTAAACAAGCCCTACTCTAGTGAGCACATACATCCCCAACACCACCATTAACTGAAATTCTTTGGGAAATTTATTTTTCTTCCTATACTTTTCTTCTGCATAAACAGCATACAAAAAGTGATTGACCAGCAGTTCACAATTCTACAAGCCTTTATTTGCCCAGGGAACAAGCAGGAGTGTGTGCCAATAGCAGATAATTTCTTTTTATATCCACCACTGTGCTTCCGCCCTCATCAGATATAATTTCTTTTCCATGCTGAACAACCAACAGACTCTCAGTTGGGTGAACTAGAACTGAGCTTTGGGTATTTCTCTACTGGATGTAAATTTACTACAATTCTAAATAGGCTTCTTTGCTTGCTTCAGATGCATTTCAATGAGAGAATTAACATGAAACAGCATTTCAAATTCTCTGAGAATCCAAGCATTTGCTCAGGTTTACTTGTAAACTCAGGTCCACATTACAGTATCAGAGGATTTCAGGAGAAATGTGAGAGGAAAAATTGCAGTATTTACTTTCCTCTCTGGCATTATAAGAATCAAAACAAGTATCTCCAGCTCTCTTCCAGTTACCAGATGTTTACACCTTTTCAGGCTCAAAGCTATGGAGGCTTGTCCACCACCTGGTGTGAAACAAGGGGTTATGAATCCAAAGCTTCCATCAGCTGCCACGGAAATATATTTAGTTTGTATTGGTCCTGGACACAAAATTACATATTTTTAACGAATACAAGTGTAGAAATGTTACTGATGCAACAAAAGCATAGAAAATTGACTCTTCTCAAGCTGAAGTAAATAATGAAGAAAACTATTAAATTTATAAAAGTTCAATGCTTAACTTGTTCAGTAGTGACTCTGAGGTTGTACATATGAGCACACGCATGAAGACTCCTCCTCAAAGTGCAGGCACACTTAACATCAGGTCAAGTGTTCTGGTCTTCTAGGCTTGACACTGCAGGACACATTCCCTACCAGCATTCCCCACAGCCAGGGAGCTGCCAAAACCAGCTCTGCTGCCTGGCAGACAGGACCCAGCTCCCTCCATGAAAGAGGAAGGATAGATGTGTGTGACTTAACCACTGGTATTGCAGAGATGGTCCTGGTGCAAATAAAAAATTAAAGCTTTCTCTGTACCATCTGATGTGATTTGCAGCATGATGAGCAGGGCCAAAACTGTGGAATTAACACCTAATTGACCAATACTGCAAATTCATGAGGCGCATGTTAGTAAAAACTTGAGAGCAGTGTTAACTCTGTTGGGTCACCAACTACTTCTCTTTCTTGGTTTTATATTATTCTTACTGATCCAGCTGAAAATTAAAAAATAGTTAAACTGAACTACAGCAGTAGGAACAGAAAGATGACCATCAGGAAACAAACATATGAGGGTATGATATACTCAAAGGTAAAACAAAACAATAGGCTATTTTCAACAGGGACTCAAAAACTAATACAGCTGTTTGTGCAGCATTTATACATTCTTTCCATTATTTTTGTCAAGAATGCTCAGGTTAAGTGCATTATACAACAGGACAGCTATTACAGTTAAAGAAGTGGTAAATCAAGAGACAGAAGAATGCTAACAGAGAAAGGTGTTAGTGTCCTACTGAAGGGTGATGAGAATACTCCATAGAACTAAAGACACTACATTTTTATTCAATCAAAATGGTCTTGTAACATCCTACCAGATACTCCTTTTTGAAAGGCTTCATCTTAATGAAAAATTATGCAATTTCCAACAGAGCTGTTGCACTGGCCTTGTTCATGCCTTACATCACTTACGGTCCATCTATTGAGAGTGATGCTACAGTATACATCCTGTCGCAAAGAACACAGTTTCATACTAATACAAGGCGCTCATTTTAATTATTCCCATGGTTAGGCTGTTACAAATTCAATTAGTGCCTTTAGAAGTGTGTCTTGATCACCACAGATATGATTATTGTATATACTTGCTTTTAATTGCTTCAGAAATTATATTCTGGACAGTAAATTACAAGAACAGTGCTGCTTTTCCAACAACAGGAACTCCTAGTGTTGCTCTGTTTTTTCTAGCAGAAGAAAGCAGTATCAAGAATACTTACACATCTCCCACAATTAGCACAGACTGTAGATGAATATTCTGTTGCAGTTATTGTTATGCGATAGTAAAGAGATATTTGGGCAACTATTTATTGACACATATGACATTAATGTGCTCAGTGAGAGCTCTGAACCAAGGATAATGGTTTCTGTAATCCTTCACAATTTTTCAGAGTCAGAAGGCAAACATTCAGCATCATATTTCCCTTCGTATTGCAAAAGAATATGTTTACATTCTTTCTCTTGGATGAAACAAGTTCATCTTCCTTTATTCATAATGCAGAACCTGAAAATTCTTCCCCCAAAATTATAGAATTGTTTAAAATGTGTCTTCTATAAGACTCTAAAATTACCATCTATAGTTGAGAACATTTCCTTTTTCATATAAACATCTCAATTCCTAATCATTTAAATACAGATTTCAGTAACATGTCTGTATTCAAATGCATAACTCCAAAATATTAATACTCTTGACCTGTAACTACTAAACGGTTTATGTACAAACAGCACAAGGTTATTTGATTCTAACTGTAAATTAAGTAGTCATATTAACTGTGTGATTAGTTATCTTCAGTACTAAAGCACCATCCATACCAGTGACAAAGACATGTTACTCTGCCACGATCATTAAAAAAAAAAAATCCCTTTTAAGGACTGTGTGCATTACAGGCTCTCTTTAGGAATTCTAATGCATGTTTCAAGGAGGGGGATCCTCCCTAAGTAAGGAAGTTTAGGCTTATAGAAAATATTATTAACTCCTACTCAGCACCAGTTAAACTATACAAGAACAGAGTTAATAACTTTTGCATGTCCATTGGATGTTGAAGACAGTAATAGATCCATCCATGAAGGTGCTAAGCCAGTTGAAGAAGTGAATATTTAAGCCCAGCCAAACCCAAGGAGACATGTGTCATGTTCTTCAGGGTACATTTAAAACAAGAGTAGAAATTCCTTCAATTACATTGCAGCATGCTCTGGTCTCATCTCAAATGTTGAGAAAGGGGCATTCTTTATGGTGGTGCAGTGCATCTGAAAACATGTCTTCCAGCCCAGCACTGTTCCTAAAACTCTGCAACATCCCTAAGACTAACAGTAAAGGTAAGATAAGTTTGCCAAAGCACTGCCTCTAAATTAGATTTGAGTATTTTATGGCTCATTGAAATCCTATTCCAATTTAAAACAGTAATAGATTCTTCTATTAAACACAAAAATGGTTCAGACAATTTTGGAAATAAGACATACACTAATCTTGACAAAGAGAATGAAATAGCTGTTTTAATTTAAAATCACTTGCATCAGAAATTAGATTCTTGAACAGTTCCTTAAAATACTACTTCTTTTTTCTTTAAGACGTGATTTAGGATCTTTTATGTTTTCCCATTGGTAATCTTTCAAGTCATAGTCAAAAGGGACACTATTCCACTGCTTGCTTATAAGAAGCTTTTACAACGCTACAATATATATGCTTCAGATTTCCAGAGCAGTATATTTTAGTCAAGCCATGCAGAAAAGAAGTTCTCACCAGAAGCAATCATGCAAACTCTTCATTTAAAGGTCTCCTCCAAGAGACATGTTGAAAGTGATTGTAGCCAAGGTAACCATCGTTCATAGTATTATTCCTTTCCCTCTTTGAGAACAGAATAGAAATAGTTGATAACCATGGTTTGTTTCACTGTCTTCTGTTGTGATTCCGCTAAGAGAAGCAATGCCCACCTTGATGGCCAGGTAAACATTGCTCCGATGACAGGCAAGTGGTAGAGGCAAAAGCTTTATCCTTTTCACCTGACTGAGAACATGGGCAGCAAGGCCAATGCTAACTTAAAGGAGCCTAGCTTTATCCAACAGTTTCTAGATCTTCCTTCTGTTCTTCTCCTTACTCATTCCATCACTTCCCATGTTCTACCTCCAAATCCAGAATTTTCCTTTCCTCTGAACTTGCAAAAAAAAAGAAAATCTCTCCATACTGTTCTTTATACTAAAAACAACAAAAGACAAGGACTGGCTTCATGCCAAGCCTGTTCCCATGCTGGACTAATACTCAACAGTTGTCCAAGAGCTTCAAGAATGCAGCAAGAACACTTACCCGAACACCCAGCACTGCGTTCCCACCCTTTTGCACTGTGTATCTGTGAGGTACGCATAGTATTGCCTGAGAAAGGAAACAAGAAAATTTTTCTGTGAAGTTGAAAGTCCCCACAGTATTTACATTTAGAAAACAACTTTATGTTACAAATGTATCTATACAGAAAATGAAGTGCTGATGGTTAAAATCATATGCAATCATGCTGGATGTCTACCAGACAGTTTCAATTCTAGTAGGACAGATGATCAGATAGATCGAATAGCTTGAAACAACACAGAAAACAATCCTGAGAGCAAGAACTAGGAAAGTACTCAAACTAGTAGGCTAACAAAGCTACATGTTTGTCTCCTGCCTCTCCGCTGAATCTCCAATTCTTTTAGGCAAAGTGCAATAGCTTTGAAAAAATTACAGAAACCCCCACTTTTTCCAGTTTTTCTTTAATTTATTAACAATTGCATTTTCTTGAGAGATGTGGGTTTGAATCTTGAAAGAAACTGAACATGGCTATTCTATACCCTGGGTGAGGGCTCTAACCACTGGCATGGTTTCCTCTTGAGAACAGAGTAGAATTTCTCACTACTGGAGACCATTCTGCTCTGTTCTTCATGTTCCTAAATTTTAAGAGTTTAGAGAGGGAAATTCCAAAGAAGTGGAACCAAAGTTCCTTTTCTCAGTTTCTGATTTCCACTGACAGATGGGGAAGACAAGTGTTATTAATCCAACAATCCTTGTATTGTTTAAGAATAAAGACTTTCACAGGTTGGCAAGTGTCGTAAAGATACTTAAGAGCTCACCTATACAGGAGCTTATAGGATGATCAAGGTGATTTAACTAACACTGTGAAATCACTGCACATAACTTGAGACACTCACAGCTGTATTTTAGGAATAAACCAATGCATGGCTGCCATTTAACTGTCCAAGGTAACATCGCTTTACACATGAACGGGAATGGGAAATTCTCTGCCTCTAACTTCAGAACTGTGTGCATTCTGTCTACCTCCAGCTATGGCACAGAAAAAAAAAAATTAACAGGATTCTGCTAACAATGTGAAATAGCGTGCATGATTAAAAGCAGATTAATGTTTCTATACAACTGGTAACACTACATATATACTGTTCTGTTACTCAGAATATAGTAATGCTCTATCTTTTTTTATAACAGGCTAACATTTACTGTAGACAGAGTAAGGAACTCAGAAAAACAGCTCTATTTTTCCTTGTCTACACTTCTGAGCACCTGACTCATCAACTTGGATACTTTCACATGCAGTCCTCAAGAATAATATATGCAGCTAACTCACAAAACAGGGAGATACTATACAAACAGAAGATGGAACAGACTGGTTCTGCATCCCTATAGAAACAGATGTTTATATACATTTTACCTTATTAGTTTATTTGTCAGAAAATACACTTTATTGAAAAGTGATGATTGTTTTGCTTTTCATGGTGGCAAAAGCAAAAATTTCTTGAAATGTGCTGTACTTATTCACAAACTATACACAGTTCTCAGGTGCCTGTAAGTCAAGCTACTTTAAACTGAAGAAAAAACCCCATGGCAACAAAATTACCTTACAGTTGGTGCTGTAATGATTCCTATGAAGAGAATTCTCCCCCAGCTTAACGGGTGGCTTGCTTGGAACACAAAGATATGTTTCAAAAAGAATGTGTTCAACTCAGTCAGCTAGGAAAAAACATAAAGTTAGTTAATAGTGTTCAACTTACATAACTCTTAATGAGTTACTACAGAAAACATGCAAAGATTAGTATGAAAACTGAAACACGGAAAGAAAGCTATTTATGCTCTCCTAGAGCCCTGCTGGTTAAATCGAGGATTTAAAGAGTCTAAGGTTCCTGCTCTAGGACAAGCTAGTAAAATAAAGAATTCTCCCCTATAACACCTCTGTGAAGAAATTTGCTCTCTTTTCCAGAAACCCATTAAGGGACCAGACAGTAATTCACACTGCAGAGGTCTTCTGATAACTTTCATATCCTAAATCAGGTATGAATGACTGAGGCAAATTTGGTAGAGGAGTAGAAGAGATCACATAAAAAAAAATTATATCAACTTTCAGTTCTTTTAAAAACTAAATTCAGCAGGTTTTTTAAAAAAAAAAAAAAGGTTTTAGTGAGGTCTGCTAGCATTCTAGCGCTTGCATGATGAAGCACCAAAGCAGTTGGGACATACTAGGGAGTCTTGTTGGATCCAGGCCAGAATTCTGAGTATCACTGATCCATCCAATAGTCAATGGGAAAGAAAAAATCCCAAACAAAACCAAACCAAAAAAACCCAACCCAAAACCCCACTGTCTAGCAGTTTTTAAAACTGTATCAATTGCAAAGAGTAATCTGATGGCCAGTACAGCAATCTGTAACATTTGTTTTTTTCAGCAGATTCTGTAATTACACTCCTGAACTATCACGTAACGCCCCGAACAATGCCCTGACCAATTCTGTATTATCAATTCATTTAACTGTGTATTTCAATGATGGACATACACTGCATTAGAGTATCTTCTAGCTGAACGCAGCCAATAAGTAACTGAGCTGATGGCAGCTTTGATTTCACAGAATTTATTTCTTACCTGCCAAATTATCATGAAAAGGTAGATTCCAGCCACTCTTTGAAATGAAGACTTAGGGTCAAACCAGCGGACATAGGTCCAGCTGGCTGGGGTGAACTGTAATACAGCTCTTTTGATTTTCCCTGTGGTCGTGTGAATGTCCCTAGAAAAGGAGAACGGCTGGAGTAAATACAAGGAATATCCAAGTTAAAAAAAAAGCAATAGCCACGCTACTGATGTTTCAGAACAAGCACACTTTTTCGCTGGACAGCAGAAATCTTCACAGACACAACTGTGTACCAGGCAAGGGTGGATTAAGAAATATAATTATTAAGCATTTCAGTCAGGGTACATTCTGCTATGAAAGCCCACTCTCCTCTATCCTCAGTGAGTAGCTAACTACAAAACATATCTATCATTCTCTCCTCAAAGGAAAGAAACAAGGATTGTGATTCTGCAACCCCCTTGGAAAATCCAGAGGGTATTTCTTCCCAGGCTATGCTGCCACTGCTCTTTTCCCAAAGACTCCTTGTTCTATAGCTCACTGACATCAATCCTTCAGGAATCTGTCAGATTCATTATTCGTTAATTGTATATGGGGCTGGCTCCACAGGTTTGAAAATACTGCGCTACCAGCCCACACAACCCCTGCTGTTCTGATATTAGATGCACGCGAATCTTCTGGAGAGATGTGATAGCACTGTTAAAAGCCAGAAGGCTTTTAAATTCCTTTTTGAAAGAGGATGTGAATGGAGGTTCATCTGACAGATGTGTTACTGGTTCTTGCTCTTGATAACATTAATTCAGATGAGTAACAGCATCCAAAGGACAGGGAATCTACGAAAAACTCAGAGATTTCTTTTCTGAAGGAAGACTAGCAGGGCTAGAAGTCAGTTTTCACCCTCTTATTTCCCTAGCCCTTCTGGACAAAAAAAGAAGATTCAGATTTGACATTTCTGATACTTGTGGTTTTTTAGGCTAGTGGGATCTTAGGTTAGGGGGTACCTTCTAATATTTAAGATCTGTGTTTATTCATTGAAAAAAGAAAACAAAAGGGCATAAGCAAAAGCTTCTCATTCTATGCAGCTCCTCTTCACATTAAAGATCCAACAATATCTACTCGTGCATTTAAAAGAACATGAGGAAAAATTATTCCACAAGGACAGTAAAGACTAGTCCTGCCATAGATATTCTGCTGTTTTAACTTTCAGTGAACTCTCTAAAATCAGAGGGACCATCAACTCTATAATGCTTATTATTCCTCCTGAATTGAAATGCAGGAAAATTGAATTGAGACTAAAGGCTGGATGGTTCTCCGAGCAAGAGGAAAGAAAGCAATGCAGAAGTTCATGCAAGGGTATAAATTTGGAAGTCAAAATTTGGGCTCGTTTTCCATCTCTCAAGGCAACATCCTTTGTCAATTCATTGTATTTGATCCTGTTTCATCTATACCATTGGTAACATGCAGATAACCATGCTTGCCAGCAACTGGCAGGGAAGAAGGCAGGAAAGGGGCAAATAACAATGGAAGAAACCATACCTGGACAGCTAGGAACTGACACTTACTAGGCCACAAGTTGATGTCCTTTTACACAACCAAGGGTTCTTTATTTTGCAATTACTCCGTTCATTTTAGAGGGTCAGCAATGGGGTAAGGCAATTCACAGCACAGGTACAATCAGCCTGATTCCTATTCTGCAATTACAACTAGTGCTGACAGATTGCCACACTAACGCCTCAGCAAGGTGAGCCTAAAACTAGTTTAAAAGCATTGCATAATGAGAAAATAATTACCACTTGTTTTGTTCACTGCCTTCTTCAAAGTTTTACTTGTACAAAATAAACTGAAAATGCAAAGCTTTATTACTTTATATTTTCATTTGGCATCAATGCTTGTAACTTAGATTACGAAGGAAAATTATATATATAAAATCATATCTAGAAATATACGCTGTACAGTAGCATTACTATGAGATGGATTTTTAACATTTAAAATAAATCTACAGCATTGTTAGCACACGCAGATTGCATGCTATTTCTATACCACATGCATTTTACATATGCAAAGAAGGTCTATCTCCCAAGGAAATGAATTCAATATTATAACATCAAACATAATGTTGTATCAAGCTTTAATTTAGACCTACTTGAAGCTTGCCCAGTGATAGGTCCTCATCTCCAAGAAACGACAAACTACCATGCCCAACCAGATGCCACCCCCGTTACAAAGCAGGATGTCCAAAATGACTTGATCCCACCAGCATTCAGCAAAATTAGGCAGAAGGTGCATGAAGAAGAGCTACAGAATACAGCAAAAAGATTCTGGGTGAGGAACAGTACAGAACTGATATAAATTCACTTTTTAAGTACACATTAAAAAATGAGCCACAACCACTGAAATTTGATGGGCATCCTTCCATTAACTTCAGAAAGCCTTGGACAGAACCACACAAGACATCAGAGGTTTCCTTCTCACCATTCCCTGTTGGGGCTATGCTGTATATAATGATATTATGCAGCTCTTGGCCTCTCAAAGATGATACACAGAACATTCATAGAAATGCATGAAACAAGCAAAACTACTGCATTTCTTGGAGAAAAGAAGGTGGCTTGTGCTTTAAAAAAAATAAGTTGAAGAGAATCTTTGCTTTATTTTTGCTAAACAGTTTTAAGAAGTATGTTTTCTAAACAACAAGATGCAGTAAGTAGAACAGATGTATTTGTAACAACTGTAAATACTAAAGCATGTTGGAGCTCAGGACTTCAGACTTGTTCTATTTCAAAACTCCTTCTTTCATTTACTATTTTTAGGAAGTTTAGTGACTAAAAATATTAAGAGTTCACCAGTACTTCAGGCACTTCAAGCTTTGCTGCTATATTTGATCCAGAATGGCTCAAGAAGTTAAGAGGATATTCCACTCTCCCTTCCTGCTTGGTCTCTGCTAAGCACTAATGATGAAGGTACTTATATGATGAAGATACTGGAAAATAGGCCAGAAACAAACCAACATCAGACTGAAAAGCTGACACCATCTGGATATATCAAAACATATTCAGTCCCTTTAAGATTTCCACTGGAATCTTAATTTCCATAACTGGAATTTCCACAAATCATTTACCTCTCAACCAATCTGCTCCTTTCTGAATACTCAACTTAACTGAAGACCACTATAAGGCATTCGTAAGGCAATTAAACATATTTACAGATACATTTGGTGACTTTACACTCTTGATAGAGTGAAAGCTAAGGCAAGATATAAGCATAATTTACTGAGAGCTAGAAGAGGACTCAGAGCTTCTCATTCTCCTTTAAGAGAAAATAATTGTATTCTCTATTCTACAAGAAAAAAAAAAAAAAATCACAGCAACCCCCAAAATAAACTGAAAAAGTTAGCACTGGACTGGAAATCAAGACAGCCATGTGTTAAGCAGTCCCTCTGCAATACTCAAGAAGATGCTTAACAAAACACATAGCAAACTAAAGAATGTTCTTACCTCCACAAAAACAGTACAATTTTTGTCAGTTAATGTACATACACTGTGTCTGTGGAAGATTGGTATGATTTTGTAATACAGTATCTTTTGTTAACAGATGTATAAATAAAATATTGAAAAAATCAGATGTGGAAAAAGGAACAAGAATGATTTCTGTATACAGCAAGAATGAATACTGGTCTATTTATTGACAATGACAGTTCCTTTGAACAACTCTTGCAAAAGTCTATCAAAGTAACTTGTTCTTCTTTGACAAGGCTATGGGAATTTCAAACTGTAGAAAATAAAATTTTAATTTCTCTTCAGGACCCAAACTATACCATGTTCCTCGTTATCCTGCTACAGTTTCCCTTTCATGTTTTAAATTAATTTAACCTGAAAGGGGCATTAGGCTATGAATCAAAATCTGCAATAATCCAGCCAAAGATACCAGAAATTACATATAAGGCAGCAAAACCCAGAGCATAGGTGTTAGCCAGACCATCTCTAAGGTGTTGGCTGTTTTCTCAGAATGAGAGACCGAGGTCTACCTGCATCCCAACTTTAATCTGATAGTATGGAGCATGAGCCAAGTGTCCCATTTCAGAATGGGGAGCCAGCTGAAATCCATTAATGCTAATAGGAGATGCACAGCTAAATCCCTATGTAACTGCCCCTGTAACTTCTGTAGGTTTCTAATGACTCTCCTGAATTAACTAATTCATTAAAAATCCATTTGAGTGGTGATAACCTCTCTATATGTTGAACCTTACCCAACACATTGTCCGTTCCAATAATCTGCCTTTCAACAACAGGGAATACTAGATACCCCATGTGGTTTCAAATTGAAGACGATGGTTGTGTGATGATCAGCTGAATGATAAGAGTGCGTGTGAAACAAATCCAAATTTATTCTTTTCCAGAGGGAAAAAAATGAGTACAATAACTAGCAAAGTTGTTTTTTGTGGACAGGTACTTGTGAAATCCCAATCTTAAGCAGTTTCAAAATAGCTTAGAAAACTGCATATCCTTCAATGCCACAGAACAAAAACATGTTTTGAAAAGGAACTCATGGCACTAGTATTTTAAAACCCAGAAGTTGACTTTTCGACAACTAAATCCTTATCTGTGTTTCTGAATTACAAATGCCTTGTCAGATGAGCCAAGCTTTCACAAGATGGCAAGCTCTACAGAAAACTACAATTTTAAAGACTAAATTCAGGTGTTGACATCTACATTTAACATTTTAAGTGTGACAGGTTAGACTATGCTGTCCCAAAAGCTGATAGAAATTGGATTTTTTTTTCTTTTTTTCTCTGAATTGTCCAATCAAAGAATATAATGAAATTAAACCCATTTTTATGGAAACACATCCTTGGATTTTAGGTGACACATACTCTACTAATCAAGCTCTAGGTTACATGCAGATGAAAATATTTAGAGTAGCAATTAATCAGCTTGAATTCTTAAAACAGATCTAACAATAAGGACCCACAGTCCAAGTAACAGGCAGTTGACTGAATCAAGTCAAGTATCTGTATTTTTTTTTATCCAAAATAGGATTTGAAAGTGCCAACAGTCAAATGACTTCAGCATGTGCTTGGGAGAACTGTGGTAAAGAAAACTAAGTCAGTGGCCCTCCAAACCATGGTGCAGGGGACTACACTGCATGTGAACTAGCTTAGATCCAGGACTAGTAAAAAAAAAAAAGTCACATTTTTAAGTCAGTGAACATGAATAAACTAGGCTTGTAGGGTACAATTTAACAAAAGAAGGGCTCTGCACTCAGGCCTCACAACAGGAAACAACACACCAAAATGGTGTCTTGCCATTCCATACAGACTTCTCCTCATGGGTCCTCACACCCTCCTCGGGAATCCCTCAACTCCATTTCACTGTACAGTAACATGACTACACACAACGCATAATACTGTTGTATTTGGGGTAAGGGGATTGCAACAGTAGATCACAGATACTGCAAGGTGAAAAAGGAGAACAATTGCTCTGAATCAGGAAATATTAGTCAATGTCTGTAGTAGCATGCGTGTTGACTCCCGTAACAGCAGAAAACCAAATCATGGATGGCACCAACAGGCTGGCCTGGACTTCCTTCCTATTCAAGTAGTAGTAAGTCACTTACCTAAACCCCAGCTTGCTGTTGTCCACTAATGCAACTGCATCACTTGCTCAGCATCTGGTTTATAAGGCTTAAAATGTTAATCTACACTGAGAACTAGTGAGTCATCCTTCTAGTAACATTCACACTTCTCCTCAAGAACAATTCAAGTCTCATACATTTGTTTATAATTAAGATAAATGGGTGGCCTACCTCAGTGAGCTCCCAGGTGATGCTAATAGTCCAGCACAGCCCATAGCTGCGGATCAGCAAAGCCTTCATAGCCCAGCCCCAGAAATGCCCAAAAGCAAATATATCAAAGTGGCTGAGGATTCTCTCCCAGGTGATAACATGACAGTTCACAGCATACTCCTGTTAATGAAAAAAAAAAAACAAACCCAACCCACCACAAAAACATCTCAATCAACAGGCAACTTCAGGAACACAAGAATGAAGAAACTTCTTTCTATCCAGTGCAACAAGACTGAAATTATAAGGATATTCAAATAAGAGTTATTCCGCTTTCTTGTCCCTCTAAACTCTGCATGAAAACTTTCAGTATTAAGACTCAGTGTCATCACAATACAGCCCTAATTTGAAGGGCGGTAGAATAGACTTTGGTGCCTGAAGGAGCATGTATTTCTTATGTGATAGAGGAACAGCAGGAGCAATAAAGTTAATAATAATGAAGTCAGCAAACAATACTCCATAAAATAGTTATTTGCTTTTCTTTGGGGTCTTAATTCGAAATAACCACCTTTTCCCATTTTCGTGCTGTCTGGTGTTCAGATGTGGCTCATCCTCACCAGTTTGTGATGCTACATTACTCATCCCCATGTTCATTTGAGTATCTTTTGTGTCTTGTTTTTCTCATGAAAGTAATTTCCCAGAACACATTCATATTGAGAAAGTTCGGTCACAGGGCCGAACTAATTAAAAAAAAAAATCAAAGGGAACTTGCAACTGTTTTGTCATAGATGAGTGGCATATTAATTAATATTCTAATCATGAATAACAAAGGAAATGTGTTCTCTCATCATGTTGTACAGCAAGTGCTAGAAATCACTGCCCAACAAAAAAAAAAAATCTGTATGCCATCAGGAGGCTGCATCTGTGGGGTTCTGTCCCATCACTGGGCACAAACTGAACTATTCCCAACTGGAAACACACATTTAAAAAAACCTCTGCTCTCCAACCCTCCTAAAATATACATTGCCACCTGCAGGTGACAACACAGCACTGCTGTTGAATTAAGAAAGTACTCTCTTTCAGGCCAGAACTATTGCTAATCCTGCACAAACAAACCATGATCAAGTTGAAAAGGGGACGGCAGAGAAACATTTAAATCCTGGTCTCCAAAGAGAAGAATGCACAATTTCATACCAATACTTCTATCAGCAGGCAGTTGAGTCCCACTATGAAACTGTAAGTAACCCCTACTGCTGGTGCTCCCTGAAGTAAAAGCCTGGTATTGCTTCTCACACATGCCAGTGCTGCTGGTCATTCAGAGAAAGGTGCACCACCTGTCCTAAGGATGGCAAAGCTGCAGCTTTAGTGCACATACCCAAAGAGATCTGAAACTGGCTCATTTGCATGAGAAGCACAGAATGCACAATGGAAGATGCAGGCTCTGAGCTACACCATGGTACCTGAAACTATGATGAGTGAACACAATGAGGTTACTCCAAAAGTAAGCGTTTTTTCAGGGCTCTTGCTTTTTTGCTTTTGTTTTTACTGGGGCTTTTTCCCCCTCTATCTCATCTTTCCAGCTGCAGCTCTGCCAATCATACAGTGAAATGCGTTGAACTTTCTTTTATACTCAAGCAACTTCGACAGGCCTGAGCAAGAGAACCAAGCTGCAGCCTTCATTATAGTTGCACTTTAAAAATTTACTCCAACTTTAAGTGACAGTATCAGGATTGCAAACTAGTACAGAGTAAGTTTCCACTGACTGCTACAGTCAGGGAATCTGCTGTACTGTGGTTCTGTGCCAGCAGTAATACTAGTCCTCCCCTGACTTGAAGCTATTTCTAACTTAAATGACAGGAGAGCCAGGTGAATCTGACTTACCAACAGACTCCTCATCTCAGCTCCCTTTTGTTGCTCAGCAACATCACTAACCCCCATGCTCATGCTCCATTTAGCAATGTGTCCTCCCACCACCCTAACAGCAGGCTGCCCACGCCTCCCTACCACCACAGCCTCCTGCAGAACAGAAAGTCACAGCCCCGCTCTGGATGCTGGAGTTGCAAAACATGTACTGCTGATCAGCTGAGGTGGAACACCTGAAGCATCCAGCGTTTTCCAGGTAAGGAGCCTGTATGCAGCCCTCACTGTCAATCAGCTAATGTAAGCTTACTGCTCTGTAAAGATTTCCAGTCCCTCTTATGTGCTACAGGGCAGAAGTTTGCAGTCACTGCTGATTAGGTGCTGTGCAGTAGTTTGCATATGCAGTAAATTGCTATTTGCCAGAGACAACCAGTGCATTTCCTTACTCTTGAGGCATGAGTCCGATAACAGCACTTACTATACAACAGGTGACCATGGTGAGCAAATGCGCAAACCCAGGCGCAAGGGAGCACGCTGGCCAGGAGGTGGGCAGTAATCTGATTCAACAGTGAAGAGGACAAGACTGGCAACTCTTGCTTCTCCATGCAGTAACCCTCTTCTGTTTGGTACTCAACTGCTCACATTCTCTTCTGCCTGCCTCCCAACACACCTCACGTACTTCTCCCAGACTTCCTTTTACTATCTCAACTCCCTGCGCTCGTGTCCTCTCCTGAAGGGGAATATTGTCTGTATTCGAAACTCTTTGCAAGGTGCTCAACAGGCAGAACAAGAAGCTTGGCTTTCCATGCCACTCTAGATCATGGTGTACAGAAGTAATTTCCCAGTGGTAACTGCACCAGCACTTAGCTGGGTGACTGGAAGGCAGCAGAGCCCTGTAGTTGCTGTACCTGGATTTCCATACACTCAGTAGCATGCCAGTCATGTACTAAGCTCAGAGCAGTAAGGCAAGACCAAAGTTCTTTGATTGCAGAACTGTGACATCAAAAAAACCCAACCTGATCCCAAGGACACACACCATACAGGCCTCATTTAGATACTACCTTGCTATGTCTATTTTCAGTGTCCAGGCTCACATCTATTATTTAAAAGAATCCAAAGCCACTCCACTGTAAACGTATCTTACACTGCTGACTGCACACTCATTTGAACATCTGCATTAGAAAGAATACATACAAGACTTTTTCACAACAATTGATTTCAAAGTAAAGAAACAGCAGTTGACACAAAAGGTTTGTTGACACTCAAAATACAGGCACAAACTTGCACTGCTCATGTCAGCAAATTCAGATTTCTCCCTTGCCACTCATGTAAAACATATCTAAAGTAGCCAAAATGTCCAAAAAAGTGCCATGGATACATACCATAATATCTGCTTCCCTTGTGGCGTATCGAAGATTAGGATCCAGCCAGTACATCACTGCTTTTACCTGCTCAAAGTTAAGGAAGAGCACGAACACCAGGAACAGAAAATAGAGCACACTGAGACCTGCAAAAAGACTCAGCTTTAGAACCATGTTCACTCACAAAACTCCTTGGGACACAGAGTCCAAAAAGCTGCTTTCAAACTGGTGCTCTATACATGCCCAGTTTACACAAATGAGTTTTCTATATACAGTGGCTACATGCAAAAAAGCTTAAGAGACCCAAGCCAGATAGTAATCTCTGAGCACTCAGCGCTTCGTATCACCTCCTGCTTTGATATAATATATGCTCAACTGCATGAATACAGTAAAAGTAAAAATCAGTCTGCAGTACAAGTAGCACAAGACTGTGATCAGGAAGCTCTTTAGTAAGAAATACATTAGGACTCCAGGATTGGATTAGCTTTGCCCTTTTGCTTTAAGTATTCTCGGTCTCACTAGTGTAGGCCCCTAAACGTACATGCAGATTTCAATAAAGATCCCACCTGGCAATTCTGAACTATGCTGGTAAAAAAGAGTAGTTATAAACTAATGCATGTTTGAGTTACTTTTGTGAGCTGGAAAATTTGCTGTTTGAAGCTTATAAAGATGATTATGATTTGCTTTCACACTATTATAAATTATGAAACACTATTGCATTTGGGACTACTGTGTCTCTCGTCCCAATGTCTGAATTTTTTTTTTTTTTTAATTAGAATTTGTAAGAAGTTAAAGAGTCCTAGGTGTAGATCTGCGGGTAGATGAAGCTGCTGTTGGGAGCACATCTTTATATTATTCACAAGTTCACAGATATCTAAGACCACATTTGGAAGAGGCATAGAAACACCAACACCACTTCCATAGTCTAGCACTCAAACTTAGTTGTGTCCTGCAGCAATGTCATGAAAGGCAGAAAGATTAATGTGAATAAACTTAGTATCTGCCATCCAAAATAAACTATAGCAATTCTAAAAAGATATTTTTAAACTATAACCAGAACTCAGGTGTTATTAATCCCCAGTGTATGCTAAAGGACAACTTCCATTCAAGTACAAACACGTCAACAGACAGTATATATACTGTCCTCTGCAGTACACCCTAAAAACACATCAGGTAAACAGATGCTAAACTACTACAAGTAGTACAGCCTGCAGGCAAGGGTGCATCCTGAGATATTGAGGACACACTACTCCTACCTTTCATCTACTGAATAAGTCCGAGACTTCAAGCGTGGCTAAATAAGCCATGCCAGAAGAAACAGCATTATGCAGGGAAAAATGTTGCTCTTGATTTTGCATGCAGCCTTTTCCCAAAAGTACAGGGGATCAAGCTCCAACAGTATCAACACTAAGAATGACCTTTTAATGTACATTTGCTGAAACCTGAAATGAGCAGCAGGACCTGTGTTTCCCTAACTTCACAGGAGCAGAATTCTTTGAGTACTATCTAATCAGCAGTATCCTCTCAATGTCAACAGATGAGTAATCAGCTACTTTGGGAGGCTACTTATTTTTAGCTATATAAAGATGGCGGGAGAGAGAAACATACAGTCCCCTTAAAAAGAAACAGAGCAGCTTTTAAATCAAATGTGCCTAATTCTCTGCAAATATGCTTAAAGTCTAGGATATGATCTGTGTACTCCGAATTATTTCAAAATAAAATTCCTTATGTTTTGCCATGTAATTCAGATGTTTAAGGAGCAGGATTTCACTCGGTAATTCCGTAGTTAATACAATTATTTTCCAAACTATGAATGCAACTAATATTTACAGGTATTTCTGCCGGAATTGTAAGCTAGGAATATTAATATATACATGTTAAGAATATTAATAAATGTATGTTAAGCTAGACCATGATACAATTTAATAAAGTAATAGCATATTTTGCCAATAAAGAAAGGAAGCACTACATTTAATTAGAAGTCAGATAGTATATGCAGCAACTATAAAAAACCACAAACTTTTCTGGGGTGGGAAGAGATGGCAGTAGGAAGGGTGTGGGGGAAGGAGATTAGGAAGCACAAACACAAACCATAAACCAGAGAGCATCACAAGGAATGATCCCTTTCTGGTGATCTAATTTACACCATCCTGACACAAAGTAACTACAATGACATTCCCAAACCTAATTAAGAACAGATTATAAACAACTGCTCAGAAGTGGGAGGGAAGTGACATTCACACAAGTTTGATGCACAATTATGTATCATGACAATTCCATTCATCTGAAAGTTAAAATGGCTGGTCCTGCAGAAGCACCAAGAAAGTCAGAAAGACAACTTAAACTTACCAAAAACCATTCTC
This sequence comes from Strix uralensis, assembly GCF_047716275.1. Taxonomy (NCBI): domain Eukaryota; kingdom Metazoa; phylum Chordata; class Aves; order Strigiformes; family Strigidae; genus Strix; species Strix uralensis. The sequence goes on along the minus strand of NC_133972.1, from coordinate 149,621,666 downwards.
CATATTGCAGGGTGGGGACGTGTAAAGGGTCCTGTGGACAACAAACAAAAAACCTACTAAAAGACATGTCAATAAGAACCACATAATCTATTTTTGAGTATACCTCACATAAATACAGATCAGTTCTCCATCAAACTATGTACTATACCTAAATGCTGGGACCCTATATTAAAAAAGACATGGTAACAACAGATTTCAGAGAGAAAAGGAGACTGCCAATTAGTAGGGTGTAGACAAAATTTTCAATTATTTTTATGTAGTTGTTTCCAGAACAGCAATACACTGTTTGCTCAGCAGATACCACATCTCAGGTGTCACCAGAGGATCTCTTGATCTGTTTTCTAGACCACAGCTCACACATGGCTTGCTCTCAATTAAGTCAAATACAAATTTCTATGTGTTAGCAAAGAAACATGGTGCTTAGCCTCCAGATGACCATGAAATGTTAGCAAACAGGCCTCCTAAAACTTCCAAACTGAGTACCATATATCTAACAGGAAGCAAGATACCTATGCTCTTTACCAGTGTCAATATTATTTACTTTAGAGCCAGTGATTAAACTGACTTTATTAGATTAAAAATCTCTCAATTAATGTGAAAAGCAGAGAAGGTAAGTCTAGTGAAACTGGAAAACCTCTAAGCATGAATAATACTTTTCAGTAGCAAGAAGTGGCTGAACAAATATTTTCAGCACACACTGCGGACTGCTCTTTCACCACTGTATACATAAAGCTCATTTTTCTCTGGCGTTCAATTTTTCAGGAAGTACTTTGTGAAAAATATGGATTAATAACTTGTAAAACATGAGAAAAATACATCCCAACTCTGAACTACAAAGCCGCCCTGAGCATAATCACTGTTTTTTCCTGAACACTGTCAATCCTCAGACAGTTTAGACTTGACCCAAGAATTACGCTCTTGCTGACAGCAATAAGTAAAAATTAAAAATAAATAAATTATTTTTTAAAAAAACCTGAACACCAGTAAGACAGCATTTCCTCCACAGAATTAAGTGTCACACAAGTGTTTTTACCTTTTTGCACTTTATGCTCCTCACACAGTTACCAAAATTTTTGTCCAACCTAATTTCTACTGAGCAACTGTAGTTATACATTTTATGTGACTTCAACCATTTCTAACTATCATTAACTTCTGGTAATGTGATTTATATAAGGTGTTATATCTGAGAATTTGCAGAATGACACATCTGTTAAAACACACTGAGGCAGAGTCCTTTTAAACATTGTTTAAGGAGATCCTTATCTGGCAGCATCTTAGTTAGCAATCTGAGTTGCAACTGCGCACCTGCAAATAGAGACACAGATTCTGAAAACTTGACTTCCTTGTTAGATACACAGAAGCTATAAATAACTTGCATTTCACCATTATCTCCATTCAGTATGATTGCAACCCATTTTTAAACTGTTCCTTAACATAAAGGAATTCAAAAGATTAAAGAAAAAAATACATTTAAAAGTGGTACTTTAATAAAAATCAAAATAAACATAGTGGCAATAAAGAGAAATTCACATGTTACAAGAAGTGAAGTATAAGCAGTATAAACCTTACTCACCATTAGGAAAAGCTAGAACACTGATGATTAGAAAGAAGAAAATCACAGAGAGGATACCCCTCCAAATATTATCCTCTGGGACGGAATCATCCCTGAAGAGACAGACAACAACAGAGTGTTAAAGTACATTATAAGGATGAAGTCAAAAGGTTCTGCAGATATCATGTTATTTAAATAAAGACCACATGGAAATAAGTATAAGAAATAAGCATGCTGGTTATATAACAAGTCAAGACAGTAACTGCACTGAATGCTTTTCACTCTGCAATTCTGGGTATCGCTTTCTTAGAACCGAGTTAAACATAATCATCAATGCACACATCATAAGCTCTGTTAGAAGCCAATGCAGAAACAATGACTAAATTTAATACAAGGTGAAAAAATCATCCTGCTTTAACATTCACAGAAACATCATCAAAAGTACTTTTCACAGCAAACAGACTCGGACCAAAAACTTTGGAAGCCTGGATGCAATTCCTAGGCTTCCCTTTGCTGTTTTGGTGCTGCTCACCATCTCCTTCACTTCCCTTGGCCTGTTCCCAATGCCAAATGCCTGAGGTGAGTGCAGAGACGGGGGAAATAATGTTTATAAGCTTAGAATCTGTGTATAACAGAGAGACAGAAAAACTTAAAAGAACCAGGGAAAAAATATCAACTTGCTTTACATCTATTAAGTCAAAGCTCTGAATAAAATAACAGGTATTATTTGTGCTACTGTCATATTATGGCCAGAACAGAGACTTAAGAAATCAGTTTGAAATGCAAAGGCAAACTTGACTGAGCTCTTCTTTCTTTTTGGGCGGGTAGAATATGGTGTACAGCAGCGAGATTCACCAAAAAAGCAGCCCACCCAAGTCTTCTAACCAGAAGTCAGCTTCTAAGATACTTCAGTAATACAAATAGAAACAAACTTCAGACTATCATAATATACATGGCTAATACTTCATAATATATCAGCCACTACAACTCAAGTTAAAAGTTTTACTATCTGGTTCATGTACTTCGGATCAGTTTATCTATTTAAGTATATCCCTTTATTTATTACCAACCCACGATACCAAAAAATTCCCAGCACACTTCAGAAAGGTAAAGCTCTTCCTGGCAGACCATCTGTCGCATTTCTGGATGGTTCAGTGAAGAATCTGTGACAGCATAAATGCGCTCCACATTACATATTTGCTGCAGTTATAAAATAAAGAAATCTCTCTTTCCCAAATTATTTCCCTTTCCCTCAAAACTGAACCTTAACGGCTCCACAGACTTCCATCATTGTGAGGCATTTAAGCACTGTGTTAGTTTAACTGTAAGGCAGGAAAGAGTACATTAAACATCAATGGTTTCTCTGCAGGCCTCAGGGACTCCCCACAGCATTTATTTTTTTTCTAAACCAGCTCAGTCCAGATTTACCAGTCATTTTCCTGCAGGCATGCTGCGCAGGCTGACAGTTTACACCAGCTATGAAGCCCGAGCTCCAGAGCTTAACTCTGGCTCCCTTGGCAATCTCAAGGGCCTCATGCCATCCAGCACACTTACCAGCCAGAGCCTCAGGCTCTGATGGCTCAGACAGCAAAGTCATATTTCTGTTTAAACATATGCAAATAACACACATGCACATGCTGTCATGGGTGCTACCAAGTAAAGGGATTTTTTTTTTTTTTTGAAGAGAGTACAGATTACTAGTGTTACATCACTGTACAATTTGGGGCAGCCAAGAAAGAAGTGAAAGCCACTGTGATCACATCACTTAATTGTCACGCCAGCTGGGCTGAAGGGTCCTCACCTTTGCATATCAGGATTCTGAGTACTACTCAGCTTCAGGAAAGCAGTCTCACATTGGCACCACTTCCCCCCCAAAATCAACAAAGATGTTTTAGGTGGTGTTAAACTGCATTTCATTCCAAGTGAGTGGTAGAGGCATTTCATTTTGGCTTTCAGGTACCTTTCAAAAGGGATAGACATCCAATTTCTTGCCAGGAGCAGGTAAAAACACGTAGGAGCAAAAGACTCGCTACTGCGCACTAGTTAGTATAAGAATTATAGTGTTTGCCTCGAAGAACTATTTTGGGGAACGCCAAAAGAAACAGGGAAGCAAAATAACTGTTGGAGGAAAGACACAATCACAACAAGCTGCAATCAGCAAAATGTGCTAAATCATCTCCTCACTTAGCCTTAGGAACTTTGATGCTGACTTTGAAATATTAGCATTCATGCAGCAAAAACACGATTTCTAATGCTAGTGTGGGAGGACAGATGAAAATTCCCTCAATTTAAAGCCACTTTATCAGTGCATTTTGCAATGTTGTAGCTTTTTGGTGGAAAAAAAAAAACAAAAAAACAAAGCCAAACCAAAGCACACAATACCTGCATAACTATTTTCTCTCTCCTGCTCTTCAGAGCACTACATTACACTGGCACATTACAAAGATGTAAGCTAGTAATTTATTACATCATGAAGAAAAAAAAAAAAGATACTCAACTGGGGAAAAAATAGCTAGGACACTAAATTTAGAGTGTATGAGGGGAAAAAAAAAATATCTTCCACAAACTCCCCAAACCAAACCTAAATGTACAATAATCCACATCAACTTCATTAATCAAGGAATGTGAAAGACAACAGCGCTATATCCTCATAGTTCTTACTCCTGCTTCCATAAACCCCTGCAACTTCACACCAGAAGCTACCAACCTGCCACCTTCCTCAGCCCTGTTGCTGTGCTCCAAAAAATATCCCCTCCAGCACCCACCTGCCCTCCTGCTGGTTGGCTCTGGGCTCAGAGAAGGCCACATCCCTCTCTCTAGGGAGGAAGAGGATAGGGAAAGCTAGAGCCACTCCACGCCTCCACCCCCAGGCACAGCCTGGAAGCAGTGGAGCCTGTGTCTGGCTCATTCAGCAGGAAATAACCAAGGCAGATGCAGCCATTGTCAGAAGCACTAGAAGGATGTGCTTTAAAAAACAGAATACCCTCTACTCCCCACTTTAACGTGGAAGAGTTAAACACACTCACATTTCTTTTTCTGGATTATTATTACTGCTACCTGAAGATTACTGCTCTCTGAAGTTCAGCTTCACCCTTACCTGTCAGCTCAAAGACAGTACCAGCTGCTCTCAGTGAACTCAAGGGAGACCCCACGTTATGGCTTGGTACATCCAAGGGAAAAGCATTTTCTAAGTTTGTCTGAACCCCCATATACTTCTGACACAAAACAACTATAGAAGAGACAAGAAAGACTTTAAGGGAAGCAAAATTTCCTCTGCCTATGCTGAAGTTCCTGAAAATGTAAGTCTTACTTAACAACATCAGTGTGAATGTATCACAGAAAATTCCCTGCTTAATAGTTGACCAGGAGAGCTGTGGAACAGTTGATAGCACAGGGGAAGCAAAGAATCACTTGTCACACCTTACTGGGAAGTCTACAGAGCCTTGTGCCTTGGAGCCTTGGAGGTAGAAACATGAACACAGTCACTGGAGACTCAATGCAATAAGCTGATGGGAATAGAAATACCAGACCTGGGAGCACATACTGTAAGCATATGGGAAACTATCTCCTCCCCCCCAGTTTCTCAAAGAGTATATATGGTTTGGGTAGTGGTCCAAATAAGGGAACAGAGGCAGCACTCTCTTATCACCCAGGAGATGCAGGAAACTCCTGCGATAGTTGGAAATAGTAGAAGGGCGGGAAGAAAACAAAATCAGAGTAGCTTCCACAACCTGAGATGAGGAGGAACAGAAAAATTACAGAGAAGTCAATGGGTATTTAAACACAGGAAGTGAGGCAGAGCAGAAACAGACGGGGAAGAAAATGAAACTGAAGTTGCAGTTAGAAAGCTAGCAAGACAAATGGAAAGAAAAGTTAGCAACCCTCTCGGAAAAATGCAAACAAACATCCCAGAAGGGAAGCAACATTCCTTGGGCATAGAAGACTCCATCATTCTGAAACTGCTGCTTGGTTCATCCTCTGCTTGAAAGAACTTATGGCAAAATCCTTTCCCTCCCTAAAGGTGAGCGATCAATTCCATTAATCCTTCAGAACAATGTCTTAGTAACTCATAAATCTGACCTAAATTAGCCCTATAGTGAGAAATGTGATTGGGCAAGGGACGACAGTACAAGAGGAGCACTTGTAGCAAAGGTCTTTAATTAAACATTGTACCAAAGCACAGAAACATGTCTCTGATTTAAGAGTTAAGAAGGGATGCCTAGGACATTCTACTTTAGCTTAGGTAACAAGATCTAAGTAGAACAAGGGATGTGTTCACCAAAAATATCTTCCTTGGGGCCATACACAAGTTAAAACAAGAAAAGGCACACCTCTGACCATTTGCAGCTACACTATTTTACACTTCCTTATGCTCCTTTCTCAGCTCAACCGAGGCTTGACCATTATTTTCAAAGCTGATAAAAACTATACATTTAGATTCTTATTCTAAGATTGAAGATTACACACTGAACTGTGTATCAGGCCTACAAGCAAATGATGATGTTATTCTGTCAAATACAGAGTTTAATCAACAAGGCCATTGGAACCTGCGATTGTATACATACAATGCTGCAAAAGGGTACACGACCCCAAAACACGATGCACAACTCAGTTAAAGCCTCTCAGGAATCACTGTCTGCCCAGAGACTGCATGATTTATCCTAAAGGTGGATTATGTTATCATCTTCGAGCCCCATGGAGGCAATAAAAAGTATACACAACTTAGAAAAATACTGCAAGATACCCTTCAGACGGCACTGCTATACCTTTTGTTTACAAATAAGGCTCCTGAAAATGACTGTATCCGTTCTTAGCTTTATTTCCATGAATGACTGCAGCGGTAAAGTCCACAGAGCTGTTCCTGTGGTGGGCAAAGGATGTGGCTAAGCATATCAGTACCGGGGCCTGAGCCAACGTGTGACGGGCCACAGACAAAGTGTGTTGTATAAAAATGATGACACAAAACAGTCACCCCAGTCCACTGAAAGCTTGGTAAATTACCTACTTGAGTGATGTCATTGCTGGGCTTCTTGATAGTCTAACAAAAGCCGTTTTTGGCAACTGCTTGAAACACACATTTCTGTAAAGACTTTAACAAAGAGCCTCAAAACGATCAACAAGTTCCCAGGAAACGCAGCAGAGGAGGATAACCGCCCTTCGAACAGAGGGCCTGCCGAGCAGGGTGCTCTCCAGCCAGCTAGCGATGCAACACCCCTGCCTGCAGAGCACACAGCAAGTCACGGCCCGACACCAGGTCTCCCGTTAACCCGCCTCCAGCAGGAACCACCGCCCGCCGGAGCCGCGCTGCCCGTCCTCACCGCCGGGGGACCAGCGCCAGCCCCCTCCCCACCCCACCCCAACCCGGGAACCCCCTTCGCCCCAGGGCCGGGTACGCGCGGCAGCAGCACTGCCGGCACCCAGGGGCAGGGCGGGGGATCCCCACGGCGCCGCCGGGGGCCGCACACCTGGTGAAGGCGAAGGCCATGAGGCTGAGGATGGTGAAGCTGAGGAGGGTGATGGTGTGCGGCCGGTAGAAGAACTCCAGCGTGATGTCCTCCACCTGCTGCTCATTGATCATGCGGAAGTGCAGGCGGTAGTTCACGTCGTCCTTGCTCAGGGTCCGGCTCCCCACGCACGACGCCATCTCGTCCCCTTCCCCTACGCCTCAGCGCAGCTCTGGTTCTCCCCGGGCGGCGCGGCCCGAACCGGCCCGGCCCGGCCCGGCCGCCCGCGCCGCCTCCCGCCGAGGCGACGCCGCTGAGGGTAGAAGCGCCGCGCCCGCCTCGCTGAGGGGCGGAGCTCGCGCTGCTGCTCCCGCGGCACCTCGCGCCCACGCGGTGAGTGAGGGAGGGACGGAGGGAGGGAAGAGCGGAGGGGGGAGGCGGAGTCACGCCGCCCCCTTCGAGCGAGCGGCGGGAAGGACCCTTGTCTGCCTGCCCCCCCCCTCCGTGCTCCCGAATGGTCTCACCCGAGTTGGGGCGGGGGGGCACGCACGTGGGCTGGGCCGCACGCGGGCGCGGCGCGAGGGGCAGGTGAGGTGTTGGCGGCTCCCGGGCCCGGCCGGGCTGCGTGACGGGTCCTCGGGGCTGCCGCGCTCGCCCTCGCCCTCCCGCGGGCTGGGCTCGCCGGTACGGAGCGGCACACCCCGCCCTCCCGCAGGCTGAGCGCGGGGGCTGCCGGCCTGGCGGGGCCTGCAAGGGGCGGCGAGCGCGGCCCGGCCCGGCCCGGCCTGGCTTCCCCCCCGCCCTGTGGCGGGGCGTGAGGTGGCGGCTCTGCGCGGAGGGCCCCGTCCCGCGGGGAGGGTTTAGGTTCCGGCTGGGCCTCCCCCGTGCTCCCAAGGGAGCGGCTGCTGTGCAGGACAGCGAGCTGTGGCGTTCAGAGCCGGCTTCTCTCCTCCGTTAACGTCTCATCCGTTTGTCACGCGTTTAAAGCCTCAGAGCAGCTATTTAATGCTTTGTAGCGAGTAATTTATGCTTTTACTCTCAGGGGATTAACGCTCACACTCCCAGCCCTGCGGGCGAGGTGAGGCAGAGCCTCTGTTAGTCCTCAGTCCTTTCTCTCCTAGCAGGATGATGCACTGAGCTGGAAAATGGCTTCGTGGGCTCGGCAGGTCTCCCGCTGGTGTTGCCTGCTGCAATCGGCCCGTGCTGCTGAATTTCCTGGGAGGCTGAGCGGCCGCAGCAGCTCCACACAGGCATGTCGTGGGTTCACCCCGCTGCCCTCTAGAAATGACGTTCTTCCGTGGAGATGGCAGGCATACAGGCGTGTATGTGTAGGAAGCTGCTCTCCATCTGGCAGTGCCAAGGATGGATCCTTTTCTTCTCCCGAAAGTACCTTGCCTTCACCAGTAAAACAGGAACAAGCAAAAGCAGAAACATTACCTGATCTGAATGCAAAAATACCATATGAAGGTAAGAGGCCTAAGGGACGCCATTACTCCCAAATCATGCTTTCAGTATTACCCTTGCTTCTTTTTTCTTGGCCTGTTTATCTAAAACATTTATCTGAAGTTCCTGACTTTCACTTGTTTTTAGGCCGATAGTTAACACAGAATTCCTGTGGTCACTCTAGCATGCAAAGAACACCTTTAAGCTGAGATAAAGATAAAATGTTTTGGGTAGAAATGTCGGTCTGGAGCTTCTGTTTGAAGGGATTTTTGTAACTCTGCCTTCATCAGCTGAGCATTTGTCTTTCCCTCATAGCTGTGCCGGTACAAAATAAAGGTGTGTGTTTGTCGGTTTTGGTTGGTTTGGGTTTTTTTGAGCAAGGGTTGGGAGGCCACCCCTGAAGCCGCTCGCAGACCGCGGCGGTGGACAACAGGAGGCAGCAGAGTGTGAAGCCTGCTTAAGCACTGCTCTGATAGGAAATGCTCCTGCAGCTGTCTCCCGAGGAAAAGAGATAGATACCAGGTCGCCTTGGTGGTGTTGCCCTGAGGAAATCGCTTCACTTTTCTCTACTTTTATATCTAAGTGAGGATAAAAAAAATACCACTCTCTGAAAATAATTCTGCTATACTGAGGAAACCTGCTCTGGATTACTAAGCAGTCTTGTGTGTTCAGATTCTGCTTTAAGCCCAGCCAACTTGGATCCTACAGAGCTTATTTTTGGGGTGGCTGAGAGCTGCAACTGAGATCTGTGTGTTTGCGCAGCTGGTTCTGGAAACAGTGCTTCACCAGAACTGACAGGTCAGCCAGCTCGTATGTGTCTGCACCTGCGGTGCAGTTCATCTATGTGCCAGATTTTTATCTGCCAGCAGACTTGCTGGTGTGTGTGTGTGGAGGATTTTGCCCAGTTGGCAGTGTATATAATGGAATAAACATAATTGCTAACTTTTTTTTTTTGATGACTTGAGGTATGTTTCCTGATAGGAGGTCTAAAGAACTTAAAGTGGCAAAAAAAGGGCATCTGTGCTTCTGGAATGGACGTTGGTGTACACTGGTTCGGTCCTCAACAAGTTTAAAGAAAATACTTGATATCCATATGGATTCCTAAAGAGTTCTTATTACAGTTTAAGGTGTAAATGTTGCTAAAAACATTTTACCGTGCTTTCATTTTTGTGGCTCTGAGAAAAAGAAGTGGCAAGACCTTCCACAGCTATTGAACTAGTCTGTGCAGCTCCTCCTGGAACATTAGGATCATCCTGCTTTGGAACCTGTCTTGGTAGTTCTGGTGTGGCTTTGTTTTCTTGATATGGAAGAGTGTTACCCTAGTCTCCAGGAAGTCATTGTGCAAAGGTACAGGGCACAGAAAATCTCCATCCTGAAGAGTTTATAACAGGGCTGTTGATCAGTAATCAGTTTGATAATTGAGGTGGATGCTAGCAACCAGCCTGCAAACAGTAATCTTGATCTAGCTGCTGTCAGTGGAAAAATAGATCAGTTTAGAGAAATATTTTTTAAAAAGACACTGAGCTCTGTGACTTGGAACACTTAAGGGGAAACAAGCATAATGATGTTCCCTTGGAAACCTTAATTAATAGAAAATGGAGCTTGATTTCTTTAGTTTGAGGTGGTGGCAGTCAACAGCCATTCAGTAATGGATCAAGATATGACAGCTTCATTGGAGTTGGCTGTGAAATACCTTGAATACCTTAAAACAACTGCAGTTCAGGCATCAGAATCAGAAGAGGCACAAAGTAGCGGGCTTGTCAGATTATGAAAAATAATCTTTGCAGTAGTCTTTGATCTGGATATGAAAAGGCAAGAATGCATTTGTGAAAACATGAAAGAAGATTCTTTTTCAAGAAGGTGATGTGATCTGTTGTCATCAGTGATCAAGGCAGCAGACTGAAGCAGGCTTGCTGGGTACCACACTCAGATTTGTCCATGTGAGCAAGAGTTGATGGGCAGTGACAAGGAGGTGGAACAGAGACAAAAGCTGGGAGTACTCTATGTTTTCATATGCTTTTTAATAATAATAGATTGGCTGTTCATCTCACGCACAGTGTTCTTGCATTTTGTCTTTCACAAAATGCATTTGGGTCTTCTGTATTTGTTTCTTAGACTGGGATGACATCCCACCTTCATCTGCTTTGGAGGAGATTTCTGAGGAAGAAGCTGTACAGATCATTGCAGAACCGCTTCTTCCCCTTCAGTCTTCCACGCTCCGAGATTATGTCGATCACTCAGAAACCCTGGCAAAACTTGTCCACCTAGGTATGTGTGCGTTTGTTTATGTGGTTTGCCTATGTCTGGGGCTTTAGGGAGTCTATAATTTGTGTTTTGATATTACTGGTTGCCTTGTAAACTTGAAAATAGGAACAGTGACCAGTGGGTAAAAGCAACAGGATGTTATCCAGGGTAAAGAGAGGGGATTGCATGACTCACTAGCAATGCCATATTACATGAAGGCAAAGTTAGCTAATTTTAGTCCCTTAGTGCTGTGTATGCTAGAAGGAGGCATCTCCCACAGCTTCCAGAGGTGGGGAGCACTTTGTGTAACTTGATTGGTCTTTCTTCTTTTGGGCTGGTTAAAGATGCTTTAATTTGCTGTGAAAAAAATTGCAGCTCTCTGTCTTTGGAAGGAAGGAAGGAACAAGAGCGGTGCTGTGTAGAACCTTAGAAGTGGGGCACAGTAAACTGGAGAGGCAAGAAGGAAGGGATGGAAGAGAACATTATGTCTCATCAAAAAGCACATGGACTCTGCAGGGATAGCTGTGTTCAAGGTTGCTGGCCACCTCCTTGTTTCCCAAAAGTGTAAGGAACACTGGAAGAAAGTGGAAAAATACATATTTGAGAGGGGCAGATTTGGCCCCATGTAGTAACAAATTGCACTTCACTGCAAAATTGTCCCCTTCCCTTGTATAATGAAGTTGGGAATTCCTTGCACACATAATTCTGTGCAACAGGAGTAGGTCTCTGCATGTGGCACATGCTAGTGTACTTGATTCTTCACATGCAGGATTCACTGCAAATGTCTTCCTTCAAATAATAAACTCTGCAAAAGTGTCTAAAGTGTCTAAAATGACTGCTTGTTTTATCTGGAATCTTTCCACAGTATACAAGGTGTTGTGACCTTGAGCAATTGAAATATGCTAAATCAGTGCAAAAAAAGAAGTAGTCCTATAAATTTCAACATGCCTTTGTGAAACATTTATACGAAGTAGGGTCTGTGTTTAATTAAAACAATTTCTGATTTTGTTTGTTGTAGGAGTTGACTTATCCCAAGTAGAGAAACGTCAAAAGGCAGGTCAACTCTTACTGACCTTGGACTTTGAAAAAGATATAAGAAAGATACTTCTTTTTCTTAAGGATGTGGGTGTAGAAGACAATCAGCTGGGACCATTCCTGACCAAAAATCCATACATCCTTGCTGAAGATCTGGAAACTTTAGAAACCAGGTAGGCCTTTCAAATAGCAGCAGGATGTTAAGTCCTTTGGCTTGAAGACCTGGAGTCCCACTTGGCTTAACCTTGTCTGAATCTATGTTGCTGCTGCTTCCTTTCTCTCTTGATCCCTGGCTCTGTGTTCCTGTGCCTTCCCATCAGTCAGCATTAAGATGTGGTGGTATCATAAGTCAACACCCTGATCCACTGGAAGACTGACCATTAACAAATTTTACAGCTCATCCCTGACTCTGCCACAGAGGAAGCAGCTTGCCATCCTAGGCCACTTGCTTTACCTGGGTCAGCTTAGATTCCAAAATGTTAGTCCCTGAGGCTTTACCTAAATTTGTAGAACAATATTAACCTCTTCAGTCATGCTTTGAAACTGCTCTTCTAGATGATATGTCTACCCATAACTTGTGAATTCTGCAGTAAAAGAAGCAGACCAGATTTCTTCTGTGTTTACATCTAATAGCAGCAGAAGGTTTTGGTGACTTTTTTTTTCCTGTTGTCAAGCTCAAACTGGAACCACAATGAATTAATTCTTGTGTGTGTTCACATGTGTATGCCATACACTGTTCCTCAGTCCATAAAATGGACTTTTATTCTTAAAATTACTCCAGACAGGGTTCATTAATTCAACACTTCTTTTACAGAACAGCTCGTGTGTGTGTGTGCGCACACACACTTTGTAATTAACTCAGAATGTCTTGGTATTTAAAAATTCCAGAAAAAAAAAAAGTCTGTCTGCTTGGCTCTTGCACATAGTAGCTATCCAAGGCAGAAATCTGAAAATACAGCTTTTTGGAAACAGGCACACTTACGTCTAACATAGGCTCATATCTAATGTAGACCTGACTTTTCTTTCTCCTCTGTTCTTCCATGCTCCTATTCAGTAAGTGGCCTTTCAGAAACAATATCCAAAAAGAACCTGTGTCATTTTTTAGCAGTAGTTTTGAGTCTAGATGTCAGAGTTGCTTATACTCTTCTGAAGAGAGTATTTTTTGCTATGATAAACACTCTAACTCTCCTATGAAGTCAGATTTGCTTTTCAGTGACTGTCCTGTTGCACCGTCTGGTTAGTGAAGTAAGGGCTGAACTGGGCAATCCAATTTCTTCTTCATTTTCTGCAGCTTCATTTTTCAGTAAGTTTATCTCTGGCACTGATGAATGCTTTCCTGCAAGCTTTAAAGTAAGTGTGCTGCGGAGGGCGTATGGCAGGCTGTGAAGTGAATGTGTCTCAGATAGCTGTCTTCTGAAAGCTGAGTATCACCTTCGCATAAACACTTCGGTGCAGATGGACATGGTATTGGTTACATCACTCTGGAATGTTTTATTGCTATGGATTCCATGTTGCCAGGAAACAAAACACAAATTTCAATAGATTTGGCATTCGACTTCAGATAAACACTGTAAAAGTCAAAACATTCCATAATTCATAACAATTCTGACAGTTGCAAATCAGTGTCTGTACTGCAGCTGCACCAGATGCTTTGTTTTGCGGTATTGTTAATGATGACTTAAAACTGTTAACATGCTACACAGAACTGCTGACCCCTGTAGTAGAACGAGGGCTAACCTTGGTATCAACACTCACAGATTTATCTCAAACTTTAGTTGGGTTGTGTGATTGTGCTACTTTAATATACCAGTTCCTATAGTCAGGTTATTACAGTCTTGACATCCCTCTTAAGTTTTGCGCCTTTCCAAGATGCAAAGAAATTCTTCAGGTGTGAATCTCAATGACTTGTTAACAGAAAACAAGCAGAGGGAAGTCAGGACAACACAAAGGTTTTATTTTTAATCTGCCCGTTTAGCTATGTTTCTAAAATGCTTAGCAGTTGTGACCTTGAAAAAATGGATGGAAGAAGTATAGTGTAGCGAAGCTGCAATGTTCAGTACATAATGGGATCATTTTTGAAGGGCCAATTGTTTAGTGTTCTGCATTTCCCCCCCTCCTAACCTCTCCTTATCTCTGAGGCTCCTGCAGCCAGTTCCATCAGCATTATCTGGAGTCTAGGCCACTACCTTCTGTGTTGGGGTGCCTGCTCAGTTAGGAATTGGTCCTCTAGAGCTTGTTCTTAGGTCTTCTGTCTAGAGGTTTTTGGCTTGTGAAGGCTTCATTTTTGAGGGCTTGTGGAAAGTGAGGGAGGTTGTAGTGACTGGAAGGTATTTTTATTTTTTTTCTCTCCACAAGATGTGATTTAACACACAAGCCTGTCTTTTGCTGAGTATCTGCTCCTGCAGAATATTTTGCAATCTATTTAGTATCTTAATTACTGCCAGGTAAAATCAGTACTTGTATGATTTAAGTTCATCTGACAGCAAATACTTCTGTATATGCTCATCTATAACCAAAGGAAACTTCTTGAAATTGTAGTTTAGTTTTTTTATAAATGGTGATGTGTGCATGTGGGTTAATCATGTCTCTATTTTGTGTGCTGTATTCCCCCCCATTCCTTTTTCTGAGAGCTATGGCAATAATCTACTGCAAGTAGTATTTGAAACAGGATTTCACTTTCACTGAATTCAAAGTTTGGAAAAAGTTTTGAGTTGGAAAGAAAGCTCTGTTAAACTTAACTTTAGTCAACTCCTTCTCCTTTCTGACAACCAGATGTTTTGTAACTAAATCCTTGGACCAGTGAGTGAAAGTAGGGACCTATTGTAACAAAACTCCATCTTTCAGCTGATTTGGAAATGTCTTTTTGGACAATGTCTCTACAGATAGCATTGTTGTATGATATTTCTACTCCAGTGCTATTGGCAAAACGGGGATGTATGAGGTATAGTACTCTGTTCTTTCAGCAGCAGAAATGGAATTCATTAAAATAGCAAAAGGCTGTATATATCTTCTTGTCCATACCCTATGATGATCTATTAATGTGTTTGCAATCTAGGAGACAGGCTGGTAGTTAAATGTAGGTTAACATAGTTATCTGCTTAAGTACAGCTGGAAGGAATTAAAATCTGTCTTCAGTATTGACATTCTGTTCTGAGGTTTATTTTACTTTTAATTAATTGGAAGGGATGGTATTTTGCTTTTATGATAACTGCAGATTTCTGCCTAATTATTTTTGGCAGGGTTGCATGTTAATGCTAGAACATCTGTCCATTTATAAGATATCACTAAGGAATTTAAGCAAGTACTGAATAAATGGAGGCAATAAAATTTTCATCACTGGATTTTATTTTGTTTTTGTTCTCTTTCTAGAGTGGCTTACCTAAAATCAAAAAAATTTGGTAAGGCAGAAATTGCTCAGATGGTCTCAAGAGCTCCATATTTGCTGTTGTTTTCAGTGGAAAGACTGGATAACAGACTGGGTTTCTTCAAAAATGAACTTGGTCTCAGTGTAAAAAAGGTAAAGACTGAAGTCTTTAGGTACTTCATTAGTGACCACTGTAATGCCTTGAAATGTGAATACTTCAGGTGTTAGGAGGTTATCCACAAACGTTAGTGACATTACTAATGGTAACACAGCAGGTTACAGGAGGATAACATGATTTTAACTGTCTATAGAAGTAATATGGACATCTAACATTGAAGTACAGTTCTTGAAAATGATCTGCTGCAAGTTATTGTCAAATAAGCATGTGTGTGTCCAGTTTTATTGTTTGAGGTGGGTCAGAGGACTGAATCCATTGCTGAAACAAGCAAGCAGCTTTTTTAACTTATAGAAAACAACTTGGCTCTCTTCATCTCTTCAAGATACTGTAACATACTTAACTCATTGGAGAAAAATAGTCTAATCTGTGAATATCATCTCAAACTAAATGCCAAATCATATGCTCCCTTCACCAAGAGTAACCCCTGGGTTTGCTCCTGAGTGCCTACCACATTACATGCTTAGCAGGTATTTAGCACCATGCCTGGCATCTTCAGTGGAGGTAGTAGCTGGCGTTTCCTGGAATAAGTGTGCAGTGTTAGTTGTTTCCTGCAGTAGCTGGGGATTGCAATAAATGTCAAGTTCCAAGTGAAATCTGGTGTTCTTCTATTGGCTTCTATTAGCTGAACAGTCATAGCTGTCACAGTGCCTGTTCCTGGCCTTACCATGCTTGAGGTAAGAGATCTCTCTGGAAACAGGTTTAGTCACTGCCTTGGGTTCAGGGCACATTACAAGTAATCATATGGTTTAGGGGATGTGGAGTAATTTCTTCTATTACTGTGGTCTAACTAGATCCTAAGGTAGACATTCCACTGCAGCTGAAAAATCCTTTTATAGCTTCTATCAGGTAGTGCGGTGTTTACTTTTTTTAAAAAAAGGTGTGAAGAAACAACTTGAGCACTGAGAGAGATTGGGCACTTGAGCATGCTTTCTACTTGTGGGGTATGCTTTTACTCCCTCTTCCTGTCTGTTTTACAACAGCTGTTATTTTTTATTTTCCAAACAAGCATATTTGAGTAAGTTTTTGCATCTTACGAATTTGCATGAAGCAGCAATGTATTCTTTGGGGTAGGGATAAAATGAAATGCAAGTGAAAATGCATCCCTCTTCCAACTAGAAAAAAAAAATTCTATATCTCTATCTTTCTTTCACAGATTGATTTACAAACAAGCTTTCAGTAATAATCTTTCCTTTGTGTGTTTTCTCTAATTGTAGACAAAGGATCTGGTACTTCGTCTTCCAAGGCTACTGACTGGTAAATTGGAGCCTGTAAAAGAAAATCTTCAGGTGAGCTTATTAGTAGGTATTAAAAGTGTATTGTGTATTCACATAGTTTTAAGAGTTGACAGAAGATAAAATTCTTGGAGGAGAATCCTGCACAGAAAGAATTTAATGAAATAATTCTAGTAGAGATATAAAACAGCTGCGGATTTTCCTCTATAGCTTGCAAGCTTACAGCATATGTAGAGCAGTATCCTATTCTGTTTTCTACTCTGATGTAGGTTAGAAACTTCATCTGGGTCCCTTCCTGCCAAAAGTTGCTATTTGAGGACACAAGTTGTTACCCATTTCTTTACGATGAGTGAAAAATAGGGCCTGCTTGCTTCTTTTTTCTTTTTTTTTTTCCTTAATTATTATGGTTTTTTGCTAACTTGGATTGTCCATGAGGATTTAGGAGCAAGAAATGTGCAGTTGATTATTTTCCTCTTGGCAGGTAGCTAGTTTGCCAAAATATGCATTTGACACCTATTGTCTGATAGCAGATGGTCGTTATTAACAACTGTTGGGTAAATAACTTAAAACCCACAGGGACTCCTTTCCCCTTTGAAAATTAAACTATGCATTGGTTTAATTATTGTGCTGTAAAGCCATCTAGGCCAAACAGCATGATGTAGTGTAACAATTTGAGAAATCTCATTATCCTATAATGCATAACTATGAATTAAAATATATAATTTTCAGACAGACTCGCTGCTCTGAAACTATTAAACACTGGGAATCTTGCAATCTGAAATGTGTGTGTGTGGTAAGGGAGGAGACTGGAAAGTAGCAGACTGTTCCAATTAATAGTGCTTTGTTTTTAATGAACGTTGTTTCCACAGGCTAGGGATTCAGTATGTGTTGAATGTGCTTTTAAGATCTTTGGTTCTATGTGACTATCTTGTCTATCAACCAAAAAGCGTATAGTGTAGTGTCCTTATTTTTAACATGTTCTAGAGAGAGAGAGAGGAATGACTTTTAGGTCCTCACTATTAGAATCTACTGATACTTAGAAGCTCCAGCCTTTCAGGAGGTTCGATGTCTCAGATTCAGAATCTGGGTTCAGACCTGTATGTCCTAAGCTGGTGGTGGGCAAGCAGTACTCAGAAAGTGAAACCATATACCAGCAGTTCAAAAGTGATCTGGTGGTATCCCTCATTTTGAGTGGGCTGTTACATAGAAACAACTGCTGCAGCTGATACTGGTTGTCAAAAAATACCAATCATGGACTAAATGAGCTGAAGGATGGCTTATTCTGTCCTCTGAAGGTTTCATCGAACACAATTAGAGATTCACTGATAGGATGAAACTGGAAAGCTTGCATTACCACTGCCTGTTGTGAGAATCATACAGAGTATGTCAAATATTGCTGGGACTTACGCAGTAAGTATATTAGCATACATGGCCTAGAGAGTTACTGAATATTAAATATGCTTGCAGTCAAACTGAGTGCAGTCAAAGCAACTTAGACTTGACCTCACCATTCATGTCAAGAGAGAGCTGTTCCATTTCACAGAGTAGAAAAGCTCGAGATTCTTGCCACAGTTACCTCTACAGTGGGTCCAGCTATACGTTCTTCACTCATTTAACATCAGGTCATACTCTCAGTTGTGTATCTTAATGCAGTAAGTTATCCCTGCCAATGCAGATATGTGGAAGACACTGCTGAAGTGCAAATACATCTCTGCATACTTGAATGCTGTCTTAGTTGCTTAGTATTTCTTGTGATACAGAAATAATTATCAAGCAGATCAGGAAGAACCAGGAGTTGAAATATCTGATTATAGTAATTTCTAGAAACAACTCCCTGTAAGGATCTGGAAGTCCTAAGGTAGCTTCAAAACCCAGATTTTAAGCCCTTCCCTTTGTATTTGCCAGGCAGTTTTGGAAAAGAGCTGTAGTCTTGGCATATCAAATTGGAAAAACAAAAAACCCCACCTTTGCCAACTGAAGAAGTACCTGAGTAGGATTTGAAAGTCTGGTTATGTTGACTGGCAAGCACACCCACTTCATGACTGAAAAGAAGCAGCTTGTAAATGTCACTGGAGGATAGAAGAAATGGCTGAGTTAGCAGACACTCTTGTATGCTGAATTCCTTTGTCAACAACTCAATGAACTGCTTGCCATTCTGCGCTTTGGGAGGAGTGCTCATGATTTTACTGAAAAAATGGATTTTGCTTTCATTTTGGGAAACCATAATTGAAGTCAAGGCAGTCTCTGAAAAAGACATCTTATTTCAGACATCAACCAACTGTAAAATAAATTGAATACACCCCATATTCTACACATCTCTTTCAGGTCCAACAGACTTCAGTTGAAGACTACAGGACTGAAATTATACTTCCTAATATAAAAATATAACTTGGATCCATTAGCAAAAAAACCCCACATTAACAAAAGTAGTCACTAGCTATTTGATTGCTGTGTTTTACAGAGCTCAACAGCTCGACAACTGGAAAGTCGGTCTCTTTTGACAGCTTGGTGTTGAAACTGATTAAAGACTCTTCAGGGAGCATCTTTACACTTGTAACTGCCATGCATACTGAGACACAGCTTTTTTATTCATTATCTTAGACAAACTGAAAAATACATAGCATTCACAGAAGTCATCTTTACTTCAGGGATATTCTATAAACAAATAACACTTTAATCCGGAATGATAAATAATTTGCACTATCTGACTTGAGAAGAATTGGCGTGGCAGATATTATTGTGGGGTTGCATTCTTGTTGCTGTGTGACAAAGGGTAGAAGAATTTTGTATTAGTTTATTTCAGCAGCACGTTAAAATAAGCTGTTTGCTGTAGCTGACTTTTGAAGGTAAAATTGTGCTCTTTTTCAGGTTTGTCAGATTGAACTTGGTTTTCAACGTAATGAAATTCAAGAGATTGTATTTAAAACCCCCAAGATTTTAACTGCCAGTAAAAAGAGACTTAAACAGACGTTTGACTACTTACACAACATAATGGGCATTCCCCACCACATGCTTACTCGCTTTCCTCAGGTGAGCTGTTAGTCTGGGAGTAAATTGTAGGTGTTCTTTGCACAGCTTCTCCACTAGTTTGTTGCTGAAGGTGGAGCCTCACTGTATGCAGGACATTGGGAACTCTTCAACTTGTCTGTAGCTTTTACTCTTAACTGGGATAACTTCTATTAGCAATTCAGCAACCGTTGAGGATTCCAGTATGGAAGTGCCCTTTTTCCCCTGGCACATGTGACACCACCACCCCCAGTCTTATGAATTTTTAAGTTTTCAACAGAAGCCGTTATGCTCATCTTTTCTGGATTCATCCAAGAGCGATTACTACCTGCTTAGGGATTCCTTGTCCCAAAATCTTACCTAGCTAAGAGACACAAGGGAAGACAGATCATGCAGAAGATGTGATTATTAGATAACATATTTATAAAAACATTTCTTTCAGATTTGTCTGGGTAAAAAATAAATTTTATAGATTATAGGACCTGAAAATATAGCTTAAAGGTAAGACAGGTTCTGTCCATTAGGCAATCGGATTCTATTTGATCTTCCTATTGCTGCAGCAATAGCTAAAAAATCACAGGAGTGAAGAGAGATTAGTTTCTTGATGACTATTTTGGTTTTTTCAATCTCCTCGTTACTGTTACTTCCTCACAAATTAAAAGTTGAAAGCATTTGTCACTTCATCCAGTGCTGACATGCAGTCACACTACCTTCTTACAAGGAAAAAAAGAAAGCACAAATTACAACTTCTGAACTGCAATAATTTTCTTCCTAAAGCAAGTCTAGTAGGGAATCTAACTGGCTAATCTAACTGTCTAAAAAGCCAACATTATATGGGGAAATAAAACTGCTCCCCAGGATTTTGATTACTTATATTGCTATCTAATATATCTCTGTTCAACAAGGATGCTTGCTGTAACTCCAATCCATGTGTCACTTTTGCCCTCTTTGACTTGTAAGTGACCACAAGTCTTGCCCCCTTCCTTCTCAGTTGTCTTACTGTTGGCTTCGTGGTGGTTCATCTCATTATTTCCCTTCCCTTTGTGTGGAAGGGTAATTTACTCTATGCCTTGTTCTTCCCTTCCATCCTCAAAACCTGTGAGTTCCGGAATATGGCTAGTGCAACTCCGTCTGTATATGGTCTGACCGTTAACTTGTGCATTCACAAATACATACTTGTCTACATCTGTTCTTGCTTCTGTTCTGAATGACAGCGATGCTGAAAATAAGAGGCATACAGGATTTTTTTGTCTAATCCTCTCTGATGTTACAGCTGCTGTTGTAACCATCCTTCCTGTCAGCTAGCTCCATAAACAATGCATAAGGTTTTCTCCCCGTCTTCTGACTCCCTCTTAAAATTCAAGGAAGGCAACAGAGGAATAGTAGTTTTGCTTTCTGTCCTAGTTCAAATTAGTTTGCATTCTCATAAAATCCTTCAGTAACCTAGTCTGTCCTTTTTAGTAAAAACTCTGCTCACTTTCATTGCTCTAGCATTCATGTTTTCACCATTATCTTCTCTAAAGCAGTGTCTCTCTTCAGTTATACTGCTCAGAAATGCAGAGTTAGATCTCTGCTTTTAGACTTCCTAACTGTGCAGCTTTTGTCTTCCCCACTTCTCTCTCTTTGTAGATGTTCCCCTGGTTTCTTTCATGTTTCCCTTAGCATTGTTCTTGCCTTTGACGGTCTAGAATTCTTTTTGTGACAGATCTCTTCAAAGGTAGGCATTGCTGTGCAGCAGAAGACAAGTGATTGTTTTGAACCACTGCACTGTGCCTTTTGGCTGTGTTATGACAAGGAGGTGCAGCCACTCACCTTTTCTGTTGCCACTGTGCAATTCACTCGTTTGTATTACACCATGTGGTCACCTGTTCATTTCTTCCTTATAACAACGCTCATCTGAGTCTGGCTGTACAAATAAATGCTTCTGACAGTATAGGGAAAATGCTTAGGTATTCTTGCTCCTTGGTTCTGAACGTCTCCTCTCCCCTTTCTTGGCTGTGATTACACGAAAGTAACATAGTCATCATCTATAAACAAAAAACTAACATGCTTGAGAGTTGTATCACTCCCTGATTTCCCTTGTGTGCATATATCAGCATACTGTGTTGAAGCATTTATTTAGAATTTACATGATTTATATATAAATGTAACCTACCTGGTGTTTGACATAACTGAGAAGAAAATATGCAAATTATTTGTTTTCTTCCTAGATCTTCAGTTTGTCTAAAAAATGCTCTTATTTTAGATTAATCAGAGTCTGAAACTTAGACAACCTTAAAGAGTCTTCCCTTTCTTTCTTTCTTTCTTAGGTTTTCAACTCAAAGCTATTACGAATCAAAGAGAGACATATGTTTCTTACATTCTTGGGAAGAGCCCAGTATGACCCAGCACAACCCAGCTACATCTCTCTGGACCAGCTAGTATCCTTGCCCGATGAGGTGTTTTGTACAGAGATTGCCAAAGCTTCTATACAGGACTTTGAAAAATTCTTAAAAACACTTTAATTAGTAACACATGTAAAAAGGAATAGAATAAAGTTATTAAATAAACATATTTTATAAAACTACTCCCCTTTATGGTCTCTTAACGGCTTACTGGTTTAAGAAGTTGTTGCTTATGAAACATTTGTAGGATTTAAAGGCTCACAGTAACATTCTTTATGGTGACTTTAAATTGTATTTCAGAAGGATTGACTAAATATATGTTGACTGCTACTGATGCAATCCTTGTAATTAATTGCTAACTTTATTTGGAGTGAATGATGCCTGCACAGTAATAGAAAAGTAACTTACAGTAGCTTTTTTTGGTGGGTTTTTTTTTTCTTTCAATAATTTCACAGTTTTGGGAGATGGAAAAACTGATTAGTGACTTACTCCCTGTCTCACCCTCTGTCTTCTCCCCTCACCCTCCATCCCAAAAGTTAGAAAAACAAGTTACTGCAGTAGCGAGGAAGTGACATGTGTACTTGCTTTTATCTTAAGAGCTAATAATGTTATTCTTTTCCTTGTACAGTAGAAAGAACACTGTTATATATGTGAAGCCTCTTATACAAAAAGGCATTTTTCAGCAGGTTACAAGGGCATTTCTTTGTGAAGCTGGCTGCTGGAGTTAATATCTTAAAAGCTGTACAGTGCAACTTGGTTTGAAATATCAAAGAAAATCAGCAAATGGAATCTAGGCAAATTACAGAAAGAAAATTAAACTACACATGTCCCTGAAATCTAGGAGCTTATTTTAAGTCACTTTTCCCCTTGTGGAGAGGGGGAAGCAGTTTTTCCCCACCCCAATGAGATTTGTATGGCTTTAGATACAAGTAACCATATAAAAAGAGGTGGTAGTATATACTTAGTTGACAAGAGTTATCTTGCTCAGATATAACAACTGAAGTAAATGCTAACATTAGGAATCATGGAAGTATTAAAAGTACTTAATCCTATCAGTAAACAAATTGTGTTAATACAGAATTATCAAATCACAGTGTATTTGGGCAAAGTGAAAAAACTGACTAAACCCAAATGCAAACTGTCTGATAATTTATTGTTTAGAAGTTTCCATTCTTTGAGTTAAAACAGTTCAGGAAACTGAAATCCAGATGTTTTCATTTGGATTTAAGCTTATTTAATGAAAAAGCCTCAATGTTTTAAAAGCTCAGTGTTGGAGCTTAAAATACCAACTTGTATGCAGCTAGAAGAATAAAATTCAAAAGGTTAAATTCCCCTAATAGGTGGGAAATAAAGTAAGGTTAAAGAGGCATTTAAAGAATGAGAATAGTGATCTCTGGATTACAACTTGGGTCTTTTATCCAAAATAAAAATTTGGAATTTGAATTACAACACCCAAGAGGAGTGTTGTCAGAACAAGCAGGGTGCAAAATGATTTACTGGGGCATCTTCACTTGAAACACAGTAAAAAGCCACATTCATTGTCTGCAATATATATCTGAGATGCTCTCTTTTGTCTTTCGTTCTCATGTTTCCCGCTCCATTGGCCTGGGAAGAACACTTGAAATCCTCTATGAAGTAGACTGTTCTTGGTGGAGATGTATAACAAATGTCATCTAAAGTGGTGGCCAAAATGTGATGGCTAAACGCTTTTCCCCATTCTCTTCTTTTAAATGAAAATATCTATGTCTGATTCAATATGCTTACTTACATTTTGACTGTATTAAATGCTAATAACAAACTAATCTTCAAACAATCTAGAAAAAAGTAGTGTTTATTGTAGAAATTATTACTAATAGAAAGTATGTGGGTTTATAATGCCAAACTAAAGAGTTTGCTTTTGCAGATTTACTCTGCTGTCCTTATTGTCATCTATGTTACCATGTGACAAACCATTAAATATAGATTATAGAATGCATATATTTTTAATGTCTCAAACTCTGAGCTTTTAACTCCTTTAATATTTTTAAATGTAAAAATTATTGCTGCCAGAGCTAAACCAGTTTCTCTGAAATGTTAAATGCGTGAGCTTATGCCAAAATAACTTCCCAGAAATACGATGAAGAAAGGAAGCAAAAGATTTTATGAGAGTGCTAAAAGGAAAGAGGAGAGAGGATAGAACTTTTTGAGGATCATGCCAAATACTTTTTGGCTTTAAGATGAAAAAAAATCTTTAGAAGAAATATTTGGCCTAGAATTACCAAACTTATTGTAGTCTGCTGTTCTTGATAAGGGCTAGCAGCCTTTGATTGAGCATGTTGATTAATTGAGGCATGCTGGGTACAATATGGCAAAGACCCTTTGTGGTCTGCTGATGTGCAGTCTGAGCAGTACTGTTTGCTTGGATATCACATTCAGCCACATGCTTTTCTGACTGAAATTGCCTACCATAGCAGTATTTCTAGAATAACTCATTTATTTCTTTACAAATGCAATGGTTCTTTTCTGAATGAATTGCTGGGGAGAGGCAGTGGTCTATGCCTCAGAAAACAGAGCCACTCACCTGACAGCTGTGATACCTGAGCAGAGAGAGGTTTCTGCTTCTTTTTGTGACTGACTTGGCGCTTTGCTTACTGTGCTTTACAAACATAAACTTACTTTTAGCTAATATGCACCTTTACCCCTCGGTTTGCAGTTGTTGGTCTAAAAGCCTTCACCCAGTTACACCAGTTCAACTGCCTTGAGGGACAGCTGGATTACCTTATGCTGGAGCCAGTGCTTGTTCACGTCAGCTCTCCAGGCTCTGAGCTACAGCCGTAGCTGCGCAGGTAAGAACGCGGGCACCGCTAGCAAAGGCGATCCTCACGCTACAGCGGCAAAATACTCGGAACTGTTGCCAGTTTGCAGAGGTGCCGCGGTGCACACGCACTGCAAGGAGACTGCGCAGTGTTCCTTGTTCTGGGCAGGAGTTGATTCATCTTGGCTTAATTAGCGATTCCCCAACACCGTAAGCGTTATTTAAACCATCGTAAGCGTCACGGGATTCACCCGTGCCCACCTCGGCCCCTTCTTTGTCGCTTTTCCCGCCCCCGGGCAGGTTCCTCAGAGCAGCCCGGCGCCCCGCCGCGGTTACGACGGAGCGCCCGCGCCAGAACACGGCCTAGATGGAGGCCAAAGCAGGGACAGGCCGCCACGACGGAGACCGATGGGGCAGTCTCCGTCCTTTGGGATGCCGCCCCCCTAGATAAAGCCGCGGGCGAGCGGGAGCTACAGCGCCACGGAGCCTGACCGCCGCAGCACCGCCCCTCCCCGCCGCCCCGCCGGGGCGCATGCGCCAGCGCTGAGGCGGCATTGGCGCCCCCGCCCCCCGGGGACGCCGCGGGTTACCCAGAAGGCAGCGCGCCGCGCAGAGGTCAAGATGGCGGCGAGGGCACCCGGTGAGGCGGCGGTGGGTGGCCGGGGGTGGTCGTACGCGGCTGCGCCCGTCGCGCGTGCGGTGCTGGGCTCGTCTTGTCCCGCGCCGGGAGGCGAGGCGGGCAGTGATGGGGAGATGGGGAGCCGGTGGATGGTGTGCGCCGTGTGCCCTTGGCGGGGGCAGCCCCTGCAGCTGATGTACCCCTGGCCCGGCCATGGCCGGCGCGTTTCCTCGCCGCCCCTCCGGATCGGTGGCCCTTCGGTCTGGGCCTCAGAGGTGGGAGCATGGCTCCGATACTGAGGTTTTCTGGGAGCAGTAGGGCAGAGGGTGCTCGGGAGCATGGAGGAGCCTTTGGTCTGCTCCGGAGGGGCCTCGGGGATCGCTGTCCGGCCCGGATACTGACTACAGTGTAGTCGGTCTAATGTTATTCCTTCTCGAGTCCTAAAATACGAAGGAATAAGGCCTGATGAGGTAGTGTGCTAATGGCGGACTGGTATCACACGTAGCACTGCTTTTATGGGGTGACTTAGTAAGACAACTGACTTAAAGTCATGAAAGATAGCTTGCCCTGGCTTCATTGCCTATGTTGTGCTGTTTCTGGGTTTCTAGACCCTTTGCAGAGTTACTTTAATGGTATTTGGTACTGCATTGTACTTGATTACATGTAAAAACACCTTTGCTATCCAAAATCACAGTTAAGGAAAGATGAATGTTCTACATGTGGTGTGTTTGATTTTTTTTCTTTTTAAAGTCAATGATTTTTTTTTGAGGTTTCAGTGTTGACTTTCCAGTTGACTTTGGCAGCTCTTTGAAAAAAGAATCTCTGGAATAGTATTTAAGTAACTGGAGAGGAGAGTAGAAGGTTAACAACATAATAATATGCTGGCCTTGAAATGGCGTTAACTGTAATGAGAGCTGTGGAACTTATGTAAATTATTTGAAAAGCATGACGGTTTTGCTTTATGTAGAACCTGATGCTTTTAGCTCGAGTGTAAGAGTTTGGAGCCTGAAAGTGTTGGTGCTGAATTTGACAATGAACTGTTAGCATTTTTCCAAGGCTTAAAGCAGTCTAATAATCAAATTTAGTGAAACAGAGGTCAAATTATTGTATGTAACAAGCACTCATTCTACCTGCTCAGTGTCAGTTAAGGGATACTGAAAAGCAGAGATGCCAAGTCATATATGTTCAAATTAAAACTTGATGTAGTGTTGCATTACAGCATGTGAAGGACACCAGCAAATACTTGTGTACTGTCATAGTAGTGTGTAAATGTTGAATTTTGTCTTGCTCTGCAACTGATGATGGTCACATTCAGTTGCAGGAGGTGGTCGCCTGTTAGACAAGATTCGCAAGTGGTATTATAATGCAGCTGGATTCAACAAATACGGTAAGTGTTTCATTGAGTTTTAAAACCACTGCAAGTGTAACAGTCCTCAAACTAGTTATGGTTCACAACTGTTGTATGTACATGCAGATTGGCATAAGTCTTTTTGATCAAAATTAGCTACTGCTTTTGTGGAGAAAAAGTTAGCAATAGTGTCAGTCATCATGATTGCTACCTAGTAATGAATTGGTGGGTTTTTTGTTATTTCTGTGTTTGCTCTTGTTTTAGGGAAATAACTTATAACAGCTAAGGTTAATCTGGAGCAGTTGGAAAAACTTTCACAAAGCAGTCCTGAAAACTTGATTATTTATCTTTTCCCACCAAGTCACTTTCACTGCCCAGAATTTTCTAACCCAAAGGCTGCCCTTGAAGCTGGAGAGGTTTCCACTGATAGCAGTCTGTCTGCGATACTTCTGCAAAGTATCCAAAGTGCAAAAAAGGATTTAGTTAGTTCTGCCCTTTGTATCGCCATAACTTCACTTGGTGTCTCTCTGGCCTGCACAGTGGTGAGGTAGGTGAAAAATAATGTTTCCTTAAGTAGAGGAGGTTGCCTTGATGTTGTCTTCAATTGATTCAGCATGGTTACCAAGTTTGTTTCAACTATTTAGATGGCAGAACTATTCTTGGATGACAAGAGAATCTGAATATTCAGAGGCTGTAATTTACTGATGACCATAATATGAGGAAATTATTTAAAGAAAGTTAACATACCAGCCATGGGGAAGTTAGAAAAAAAAATTGCAAGACAGATGTAGAGGAATAATCTTAGGTCTTTCCTCCAGAGATGCAGTACTTAGTCCCTCTTTTTACATCTGTCCCTCTTTTTATATCTGTCTGATGAAATTCTTAAAGGCATTAACACTTTTTGCTGGTTTTCTGGGAATGCAACTGAAAACTGAAGAGAAACACCAAATTTAAGCTAGTGATGAAACTAGCAGCTGTGCTCTCTGTGCCTTTAAAGTAAATTACAAAACTAAATTCAAGAATATATGGCTCGAGAAATTTCTGTTTTATTGGGAGGCTACTGTGAACTCAGTCACATGAGATCAAAACCTTTAACCACAAATCAGTAGCTATGCTCTTGTAATCTGCATCAATCTTGGAATGTGACAGAAACAACATTTTGTCCTATGTTGTTAATACTGAAACTTAAAGCAGGGTTGCTTGAATATTTAATTGATGTAATTCTGATTTGGGGAGGTGTGGGAGGGACCCAACTTGCGCACAAACATCTAGCTTCAGGTTTCCATAGCTTAATATAGTCAGTGGAAATCTAGTTACTATGCATAGCGGAGTTTAGAGAATAATTCTTCAGTACTGGAGTAGTCACGTCTGTGGTTGACTGACTCTAATGGATTCAGAGCTATTAACCCTTTACCTAGACAATCGTCTTAAATATGGATATAACATTAGATGAGCATAAGTACACCTCTCAGATCCAAAAGAGTTATTGTTATATATCTATATGTATAACCTTATGAAATACATTGAATTAAATACCCATTTCCCTATTCCTCCTTGAGAAAAGGAGTAAAACCAAGTAAATAGAGTATGTGAAAACTAGTGTTTAGAATTTTTTCTCTGACCAATTAGTGTTTCTCTTTTCCTGGATTGGTTTGGGGTTGCTTCGTAATTTTGCATTGGATGTAAGAAACACCTGTGTCAATCCTAAATCTTAAATTTAAGAACACTTATTCAGTGATACTGTAAAATCTTCTTGGTACAGGATTAATGCGAGATGATACATTGTACGAAGATGATGATGTAAAAGAAGCACTGAAGAGACTTCCAGAACATCTTTACAATGAAAGAATATTTCGTATAAAGCGAGCACTCGACTTAAGCCTGAAACATCAGATCCTTCCAAAAGACCAGTGGGTGAAGTATGAAGAGGTGTGTGTAGAGAATGTTTCCAAGGTGGAGGTCTTAAATGGCACTGCTATGATTGGTCTTTGGGATTTTCAGTCTCTGGGGAGATACATGCTTATGTGTTCTCTATAATGAATAAATGAGTGTGTGTCTTGTGGGATACCTCTGGAAAAAAAAGCTTTTGATTGCTGTTTAAAAGTCTCTGTTTTGCAGTGGAAATTGCAAAATTTTTCTCAAGATGACTCAAGCTTAACTACAGTTTAGTTAACTAAAACTTAATTAGTTTCTCAAGCTTAAACTACAGCTCAGAGCCCTAGCACGCTGTATTCAGACAAAATATTTCTTCTAAGCTATCAGATAAAGAAATACACTGTAACTAGCTTGGAAATTCTTAAAAAGGTCTCTTGCTTTTCTGATTAATTTCTTAATTTTATAGAAAATCTTGAGCCAAAGCTCTTACTCATGAAGTTGCCAAGGAAGAATAATTTAAAGGGAAATTTTTCATTAAAATAAGTTTGGGTTTGTAATTTGAAAAACAAAATACACCTTCCTCTTCAGATGTAACTGAATTTTTTTTTCGTAGTGGATTGATTCACAGACTTTGCGTTACTGTCTGTCTTGGCTTTCTCCAAACTACCAGGCAGAGAGGAATCCTATCACTAAACTTTTGATTATAGGGTAGTATAAGGGTGTTATGTTTGTCTATATGAGCAGAAGCTGTTTCTTGTGGTCTTATTGGTTGTACTTAGGTAACTGCTGCATTGAATAACTGGTTGCATCGTTCCTTAAGCAGCAGTTCGGTTTGTAAGTGTTAAACACGGTCAGGGTGTTCCATCGAATCCAAGTCTACACTGCTGTTTAGAAGTTAAGTTCAAAACTATTTTCTCCAGAGTATTATAGTTGGACTTTGAACTAATTAAAGTGGATCTTGTACATTTGGGTATCTGCCAAAAGAACATTGTTTTTAAAGGTATAGCTGGAAGCATCACTTTTGCTTGTTAATGTTGGCGAGGCATTAGGAATTAGTGGTTGCTGCAGTAAAGAACTCGTCATTGCAGGCTTAGCAGATGCAAAGTTTACCTTTTCAAAGTAATGTTTGATTTCTTATTTTCTTGTTAGGTTGGGCTTTAGTCAAATCTGAAGAGGAACAAGAGACAAGTAATCTGTAGGAATGACTTGAGAAGTTTCTGGACCTCCCTATAAATTTGAATATATTCTTTTCTTTTTCAGGATAACCACTATCTTGAACCGTACCTAAAAGAAGTAATCCGTGAAAGACTTGAAAAAGAAGCATGGAACAAGAAATAATTATTGAACTGCTTCATGCAAATATCCACGTATTTCGGATATTTTTAAACATTTGGTTATAGAAGTCTGCAGGGAGGCAAATGTGAAGCTGAGGAATACTGTTTCAGTTTGTTCATTGAATCTGTTCATCCAACTAAAATAAACATGTCAAAGTATAAAATCTAGTTGGAAGAGTTCTTTGTAAATGTTAACAAGCAAATGTTCAGATCTTTCCTATGAGCGTATACATTATATATTAGCTTAGGGGTATGCAGCCTTCATTCCAGCTTTTTGCTTCTTACCCTTTTCATAGTACAGCTGTTTTCTGCAGTTGCAGAGTTAGGCAAGAAACACAAGGCTATTGGTGCTAGTTGCTCTATTAAATTAAAAAGGAGTTGCTTATTTCCTTCATCACTTGTCCCTCAAGATAACAAGACTGGACCAGTGCTTGATGTTACACTGGCATCATGAGACAGCAGAATGTAATACTTTGTGCATCTAAGCACATACGTATTACAATAATGGAAAATAGAGATGATTCCTTAATCACAAAATCAGGAAATGTTTCACTAATTTTTTTATACCATATACATTGTTAATCCTTAAAGGACTATTTTCATATAAACCATAATGACTGTCTCACTTCAGCTTCTTGAGACTTTTTATTCTTTTAAAGGGTAAAACTGGTATGCTGATGTGCTTTCAACAGCATAATTCCCATATATTTTTTCCATGGCCTAAAGCATGCTGTTGTTTACAGTGATTAGTATCAAGTATTTTAAACTGTCAAGCTTAATGTCATTAGAGATAACACTTGGAATTCAGGCTCTGCTTAAAAAGAATTCAGAAGGAATTCAGTTGTATCCAGAAAATACTGACCCTTGATGGCTGACGACCTTGACTTTTGTCTTCCATAGTTTAATGGTAGCATTAGTTCTAACCAGATTTTGGTATTACATGCGAAATTCAAAGCCTATCATAGAGCCTTTTGTGTGAAGTACACAATCTTCTGTGACAGTGCCAAGGTTTAGGTTTTTTTGTTGCGCATGCTTGTCTGCCAGCTGCAAGAATCCATTGTCCAAAAACTAGAACAGTTTAAAAAAAATCAAAATTACATAAATATGGAGCAAACCATGTCTGTAGTTTTGAATTAACATGACCGGATAAATATAATACTGGATTAGAAGTTAGAATGAAAACCATCTTTTAGCTTTGCTCATCACTCTGTTATTAACCTTCATCTGCTTGCTTCAGTTGCTTACATCTGTAGGATAGATAGAGTGATCCCTGGGTGAAATATTTATTTCAAAACTTCACAGCCTGATGTGGTAAACCAAAATGCTGCAAAAAATCTGCATCACTGATATTCCTTAAAAGTCTATGGGGAGATTATATTAAGAATGTGAGGTTTCTTTCATCCCCTATAGTAAAATCTTATGATTGAAGCATACATAATTTCAAGTATTTTTGAGAACTTTCTAATTTTCTTCCAAGAAACAAATGGGGCCTGAGCTTTCACACTTCTATTTATGGAATTATTAAAATACTTAATTTTTCTAATGGAATTAGAACTATTTCATTATTTGATAGAATAATATTAGAAAACAATTATCTAATGGAAGTAGCACTTGAAAGGCATAGCTGGTCCAACTTCTACAAAAGCTAGGATTTTGTAGAAAGACAGCATCTGCTTATTTGACCATAGGTTTGGATTGAGATGAATGTGGTTCAAAAGTCTCAAAAATGACTTGGTTTAGAGAAAAGGGTTTTGTTGGCATCGGGCTGACCTGTGAGTGGAGTGCAAAGCAGCCATGCTCCAACTGGCCTATCACACCTGAAATCACTGGCCTCTTTACACTCAAATTTAATGTTTGAAGGGCCAGAGGTGAGTAGTAGAAGTTAATAAAAGAGTCTTTCCAAGTGATGCCAAAGGAAGCCATGTTAAGAGCTTACCTGTTCACTGAGGCTGAGGTTGTTTGATAGCTTTCATTCAGATGTGTTTTCAGATGCTTCCAACTTGGATTGATCATCTCTAACTTAAGTTCCCATAATGTGCAGTAGTCTATTGAAGTATTTTGAAAAAGTTCAATGAACTGTTGTATCTTAGAATTATATTAGTAAGGAAAACGTATTTGTCATTTTTTGGCAGGGATGCATGTGTATTCTTTGAGACATTTAGAAGAATCTAAAAATAGAAACGGGGAGGAAGGAGGTGGGTGTAAGAGAGGGGTATCTGTTGCCTGGGAACCAGGAACTGTAGCAGCTTTGTGTTACAGACTGTCAAATCTTATCTAGAATTTGTGATGTGAGACTTGGATGCTTGTGCTACTGGCTAATAGATGAGTAACTTGGAAGACATTTCATAGTTCACCCTCCAGTGTTCCTCTCTGTGCACACTGAGCTACTAGTATTAATCTGTAGCTAGAAGAAACAAGTTTTCTTGTGTGAAAGATCTGAATCCTGCTGGTGACAACTTGGATGGTCAGTGTGATTTCCATTTTTGAATCCTTGTGTTTATCCTTAAAAATATCTGGGATGGGACTTGCAAAAATTGGGGATTATCAGATCTGTAATTTCCATGTCATGCTTCCATCCTACCTGTGCAGCTCTCTGAGGGATCCTGCCATATTCCTTTGTGCAGGCTGTCTCCTCCTCTGTGAATGATCCAGGACTGTGCAGCCATGAGCTTGCTATCTCCAAAACTGCCTCATCTTAAGGAAGAGCTTGATAACAGTAAAGGGGGTCAAATTGCCAGAGGTGAAAAGACAGTCTGATGATGAAGGAAAGAGCATTCTGGTCTGGAGAACTGGGGTTTCTTTCTGTTGCTGCCATGAGGTTCTTCTGTAACACTGAGCAAGACACTTGGTTCACAGAAACTAAGTATTTTGCTAAATACTGATGCTTGGGGTTGGGGCTGCCTCTGCAGAAGTGCAGAGTAATCACATCTATGTCTAGGTTCAGTAGATCTGTTCTGAAAATACTAGGTGCAAGTGCTGGTATTCATCCATAGGCACAATGGATACTACAGGTGGTGGTACCAGAAGCAAATCTCAGAGGAATTCTCACATATTTGAAAAAGACCTCACAATCCTTATTCCTCTGATGGTAAGTGCAGAAATACTTATAAAGAAGCTGATAAATTTGCAGCCTGTACGGAGTGTAGAAAACAAGGTTGAGCTGTGCACCGGAGAGGATTGAAAAGAATTCCTGAATGAGAAAGGGGTTCCTACTGTGAAAAATGCAAACCTGCAATTTAAGGTCATATCATAATGCACAAGGCAATGGTGCATCTTGCATTTCCTAATTTGACTTTGAAACCTTCATCTTGATTAATGTGGTGGTTTTGGATATAAATTCTATACAGATTCCATAAATTACTGAGGTCTTTTTGTAGTTTGAGTTCACAACATCTTTGGCACATCTAAATTATGCATGTCAAATTAAGAGAGTCTGAACTGATATTGCTAATCCTGCAGTTTGATGACAGGTTTAGCTTGAATTAATTTTCATCACTTTTAAGTGAACTGCACTTCACTTTAAGTTCTTTTATAAAATACAGTGAAATATAAGAATACCTTTTGATTGCTGAAGATCATGTTTGTTATGGCAGACTGATTTCTTTAAATTTTGAATCAGTCAACCCAGAAACAATGGATTTTTTGCAGCACTGTAACAAGAAACATATGCTTGTTTTACATCCAACTTCCATCCAAAGGAGAGTTACAGCAGATACAACTCTCATAAGACTTTTGATGAAACATCATGCTTGTCATTATAATGGAACTGTTTTAGCATTAGTATGGTAAACACATTCCTACTTCAAGTGTTTTCTCTCTAGATAGCACAAGTCAAATATTATCTTCAGGATTTCCCACAGTGCTGCTGCGCCCTTGCGGTCAGTTTTCATGGACTGAAAACTTAGGCCGGAGTAAGGGCTGCCCTTGCAGTGCGGAACAGGCAGAGGCAACCTGAGCTGTTGCTGCTCCAGGGTGAGACCAGGGCTGGAACTTGGTGTCCCACCTGGTATGCAGCTGGCCTGAATACCTTGAGTGACTTCACTTCTCTTAGCCTCTTCTAGCTGGTCTAAGGCTCAAAGGGCTAAGATCTTGAAAAATCTGTAGGCAACTATCTCCGTTGTAAACAATTCCGGTTAGCATTTAAGTACCCTTGAAGAATGGGGCCTGATC
Source organism: Strix uralensis (assembly GCF_047716275.1). Taxonomy (NCBI): domain Eukaryota; kingdom Metazoa; phylum Chordata; class Aves; order Strigiformes; family Strigidae; genus Strix; species Strix uralensis. The sequence goes on along the minus strand of NC_133972.1, from coordinate 149,587,644 downwards.
CCAAAACACAGTTTCCTCAAACTCCTCTGCAGGTCATGCAGAGCTGCAAGCTTCCTTTGGTGCAGTTTCACTGTCTTCACTGTCAATAGTTCCTGACTCGCCCAGGACCTCGGTGCTGGGACTAGGTTACAGCCTGGTCTGACCCCAGGGTGCCAGAAATCACATGCACTTCTGCTTCCCGGGCAAGGTGGGTGTTCTCATGGTGTGTCTGGAGAAGGAGCCCTCGATGCCTCTACTGGTGATTTAATGCTGGCTTATGCGGGCAGGCTGTGAGCTCAGTTTCTTTCTCTTCACAAAAAGATGTGAATTCACAGTTTCCTTCTCTTCGAATGCTTTAGTTCTCTAATTAACGTCTTTTCTGGAGTGCAGGTGGGTCTGTTAGTCCCTTCGGCTGACTATGTTCTGCTTTGAAAAGTCTAATTAACTGCACCAGGAGAGACTGTGACTCGAGTAGGTGGGTGAGAGCTGTTTTCTCGGCTGGTTTACAAACTACTTCAAAATAAGGGTAATGCCTAATTCCTCCTGCCTGGAGGCACTTCCCTGCTCAGCCAATTACTGCCCACCAGCTGATTGTCTTCACTCACAGCTTCTGCCCTGCTCAGCTCTCTCCTGCAGTACCCGAGCCCTGAGTCAGCCCTGGCACCTGGACCAGGGAGGTAAGGCAAGGGCTTGAGTGAGGAACTCAGGGTGCATGAGGGATTGGGGTAGACCCAAGGTTAGGAAACCATGTGCAGGGTTTTGGAAGAAGTCTAGGGAAAAGAAGTTGATGTCCATCCCCTTTGCCCACTTTGGGGGTGAGTGATGAGGTGGTGGCATTTATGTGTAGGCCAAAGAAGGAGGAGAAAGGAAAACCTGTGGTTGAACACATTTTGGGAAATGGGACCACTGAGTAGGATGGTGAAGAAAAAGAAGTATGTGGTGGTTTGGCAAACGCCAGGGTGCTTTGCAGGCCACTGCAGTGGGTGATGCCTATGTGTCCTAACTTTCATGGCACTCACTGAGGCTTAAGTTTTTCATAAAGAATATTTAAGTATCATCCATTGAACTAGATCATGAGTGAAGCCCAAGCTGTCCTCATCCTGCCTCCAGAGTGTCTGGACATGGTCTAAGTGCTTGACCTCATCTGTTTCTTTCCATGAAAACCAGAATGGCTTCAAGAGGATGCCCCAACAGCTACAGGGCAGGTCTGGGTTTGGGGTGCTTGCATCTCTGCAGTGAAAGATGAGCACTGGATCTTTCTCTTCCAAACCCTAAGCAAGTGCTGGAATTGCTGTAGCTCTTTTATGAGAGTGTGCTGCTTCAGTTCCTGCGCTGGGAAGGGATCTGGGGTCTGAAACCCGATCAGAAAGACGTACCTCAGCACAGCTGGGCTGTGCTCTCCTCAGCGGTTCCTAAAGCGGTTCCCTGCTGGCCTGTGCAGATCTGGTTCTTTGTGTCTAAATCTTCTGGATTGCATGGGGAGGCTGGATAGCGAGACATGGAGTTAAACACTGCTGCACTCAGTATTACAACACCTAAGCCCTTTTATGAAGCCTCATACTCCCGCTGCGGCCCAGCAGATTGAAATGATTGTTTATAAGCAGCAAAGTTCAGAGTCCAAAGCTCAGATCTCTTCAAGGCACTTTCAGAGGGTTTTTTTTTGTCTGCAAGTTGTGTTCCCCGATGGAGTATTAGCTTAAAAAGATACTATTATGAAATAGTCATAAAAGCAGCTAGATATGTTTGGTTTACTTCAATTAACTAAAAATTCTCCAAATCCTAAATGTTTCTCAGCTGCAGTCTCTCACCCTGAAGAAGACAGAAGAAAACTCCTTTAATTTTCCATCAGTGTATAATCAGGCCTCCAGCGATGCTCGGCGCCCAGCCTGCCTGCTGGAGCTCACGAGACTGTCACAGCAGTGTGGAGGTGGCTCTGATAAAAAGCAAAATGTATTCTGCTGCCAGGTGAGGTTTGGCTCAGCTCTGCTCTGTGCGTTGCAAAAGCTGAGGTACCAGAGGAGGGGTGAGATCAGCATTTCAGAGCCTTATGGAGGCAGTCATCCCTACCTAGGAGCTCTTAGGCTCTAGCAGGGCAAAGTTAGGACCTGAGTCTGCACTGGCAGCAGCCAGAGGTGCTTTATTTTTCTAGAGAAAACAAAACACCACAATAAAAGAAATTCCAGGGAAAAAGTAACAAAGCATATTTCCTTTCAGAAGTACAGCTGTCTTACAGAGAGTCTGCTATTCCCATTATAAGATTGGTGATGTAATTATGACAGATTAGATGTTTAGATCTGTAGTTTAATGTTTGCATATGGTAGCCCAGGTTCACATGGCTTACCCCAAAGAGCATCATTATCTACCCCATCTGTTGCCCAGGTCTTGAGGACAACTTCTGCTGGGAGCAGCATCTTCTGCTGGACAACTCGTAGGTTTGCAGATATTCCCCAAAGCTGATTCTTGGTGCAGAACTTGGGGTACAGAGTGCCTGGCTTTGCACAGCCTTGTTCTTATCTGATCACAGGCACTTGCTGTTTCTCATGGAAGGGAGGGGTGTAGCCATCTTCACCCCTGAAGTTTTGGGGGATCTCTTTCATGAATTTTTATACTTAGCTTTCCATATGTATATTGAACCCAGTGGTGTGACTGGACACCTTCAAAACAGCCATTAAAGCCTTGATACTTTATGGTGGTTCAACAAGCTACTTCAAAAAGAACTGAGGAGGTATGCTTTGAAAGGGGACTTCTCCAGCTGCTTCCACCCAGCACTTTAAAAACACATAAGACACAATAAAACACGTGTTGACATAAGTGAGCTTCAAAAAAACCATTGGATTATTTTGAAGGAGTATAAACACACGTGGGGAGAGTTATCATCCTTCACCCAGCAAAACAATTACATCAGCGCAGCTTGGACTGGGATCTGCCTTAAGATCTCCCAGATGTTGCAAATGGCACAGTTGCTGATCGGTTGCTCTGGGTAATTATAAACTGTCAAATGAAGGAGGGGAAGTTGGTTCTCAAATTAAAAAAGCATGAAAGTCTTTTGGGGAATCGAAGAGAAGATCCACTCACTGTTCATAGCTGATGCCCAGAGACATGACAGCCTCTGCTTATGCCTGGCTTTGCCAGGCCAGTGTCGCGGACGTGTCTCAGAGCCTACCTTATGCCTGAACTCTGGTGTGCTGCATGGAAGGGATGAACCCCCCAGCAAGGAGCTTGCTGTGGGGTGATTGTAGGGCTGCTCAGAAATCATGTTGGCAGCATCTCCCAGCCTAGGGTGAGGGACCTGCCCCCCACCTCACTAACAGAAGCCTATCTGGTCCTGAAGAAGATGATGTAAGCCCTTGACACTCAAATGGAAAGGGGAACCTGGGGAAAAGCTGCACCTTGTTGGCCTTGGGGGGAAAGAACTTACCTGGCCCCAGGGCTGGTCCCCTGGACCTGGGCTGTGCAGCTGGAGGAGGGAGCCTCAGACGAGGTGCCAGTGCTGTGCTGCAGGACAACAAGAGTTCAAGACTTTGGAGGCTGCAAGAAGACAGGGAGCAGGTCCCTGACAGTTGGCTCAGACACTTATCAGAGTCTGTCCCCAGCTCAAAGGTGCATTTTTGTGCAGTTGCTGTGAAGCATTTGCTGTTCGTAGTGCAGAGGAGCTGTAGGCATGGGGAGAAAGAGGCCTGGTGGGCTTATGTCAGGAATGAGCCCCAGGTACTCTCCTCCCCGAAGGTAGGTGCTACCCCCTCATATCCACAAGCAGAGCACTGGCCTTGTGGGGCATGCTCAGGCCGCCAGCAACCCTCTGCTCAGCCCTTTGAAGGACACTGGAAGGCACCAGCACCCTGAAGAGCCTTTGGGATTCAGCAGCCCAAGTGTTGGGAGATGCTTCAGCCTCAGAAAGAGAGAGGATTTTGGAAAGCCCCTGTGCTGGTGTTTCCATGGGGTGCCTCATTGGTGAACTGCCTCTCCAAGGTCCCTTCCAACAGTCCCAGATCGCAGTCCCACTGGACTGCAGCCATGCCATCCCTTTGAGTCGTTTGCCTCCTCCCCAAGGGGCGAGTAGCTGGGGTGTTCATCCAGCTCCCCAGAGCCCGTGGCAGAGCTACCAGCTTGTGTTCGCCAGCTCGCAGCAATACCTCAGGGTGAATGACGGTGGGTGAAAACTGGAAGCAGTGCCATGCTCTTGTGGTGACACAGCCCCTGGCAGAGGGCAAGGAGGATGACTGGGCAGCAACCTGTCTGTGTGCCCTGCCTGAGGTGGTGAGCGACAGCTCCAGCAGCTAGCTAACGCTCCCAGCGGAGCTGTGGGGAGGGGGACACAGGCACCTGGCCCACAGCTCTGGCTTCTATTACCAGCATGTCACTGCTTTACCTGCACTAACACAGCAGGGTTGCTGACCCCCGGCACAGAGCAGCAGTGCAGTGGGGTGTGTGCCAGGAGGGTGCTCTCACTGATCGCCCTCGCAGGAAGCTGCCCAGTGCTGGAGACGGATGTGGCTTCCTTAGCACACAGGGTAACGAGCTCAGCAGCAGATCAGCCACACAAAAATGAACCCCTGGCGATACCAGTCCATCATGTCAAGTGGTGGTTTCATCCTGGACATGGTGGCAGTGGCGGGGAGAAACACATCACCCATCCCCAGCATCACCCATCAAGGCCAGCTCACCCTGACACAAGGTGGGGCTGTGCTGTAACAGTACGAGCACCACCGGAGCGTGCTGGCATTGTCTTCTCTTTTTTAATTTCATTTTTCAGGATGACAACACTTTAGAGGTTTATGACCAACAGGAGAATTTACTACTAAGTCATATACTGATGTAATGAAATCTAATATATGCTGTGTAATGAGTTATGAGATGTTATTTAGTTTCAGGATTTTATTACTTCAATCAGTTATGACCATATTTCCTTTTATATGATTGCTCACTCTTTAAACATACCAGATGACTGTATAAAGAACACCTAATAAAGTCTGGAGATGTTAAAATATAAATGTTTTAATTTTTGCCATAAATTTGGTTTAATTCTACCAATGGTGGCTTTTGCACTGGAAGTGGTGCACTCCTTGTTAGCAGAGCAGACCTTAGTAGTGTTGTCTCAGATCCTTTGTGGGAAGGATCTGGGTGACCCTGCTTCATAATAAAGCATAGTTAGTCACCAGTGCTCACCCTTGGTGATTATACACAGAAATGGAAAGATTTTTAGAATAAAATGAAAGACAGAAAACATTGATCTGTGATATAAGTCATTGTCTTAATTTACCTCTCATATTTACCAGCATAACTGCAATATACTCATCCTGGTTTCTACCATTCTTCAAGAGGAGAGAATCAGGTTTATGGTCTTCAGCATCGAAATCAAATATATGAATGTTCTGTCCATGAGCCTTTTGGCAATCCTCCTAATTTTTCCACATTTATGCATTGTATTTTAAAGTCATTCGGGATAACGTCATAGCAGTGGAATTATATAGCTGTGAAATAAGATCAGAATCAAGTCTTTAATAAATCAACGTTTAAGCAAGTAAAGGACTTCAACTGCTGAACAATTGCAGGAACCAAGCAGTGTAGAGTCCCAGTTGTGATATGTTCATAGTGAGTGTTGAGTTCTCAAAAGTTATTGTAGAACACGTTTTATGATGGTTAACAACTCTGCAGTAAGAGCTTGTGTCCGTGTTAATACAGACTGCGGCTATTGTAAGGCTTTAGCATGCTGCTGCTATCTAGCAAGCCACCCACTGTGGGCACACAGAGGTCTCCAGCGTTGCTGGCTGGGGTCACAGAATCATCTAGGTTGGAAAAGACCTTGAAGATCATCCAGTCCAACCATTAACCTAACACTGACCGTTCCCAACTACACCATACCCCTAAGCGCTATGTCAACCCGACTCTTAAACACCTCCAGGGATGGGGACTCCACCACCTCCCTGGGCAGCCCGTTCCAACGCCTAACAACCCGTTCTGTAAAGAAATGCTTCCTAATATCCAGTCTAAACCTGCCCTGGCGCAACTTGAGGCCATTAGCTCTTGTCCTATCACTTATTACTTGGTTAAAGAGGCTCATCCCCAGCTCTCTGCAATCTCCTTTCAGGTAGTTGTAGAGGGCGATGAGGTCTCCCCTCAGCCTCCTCTTCTCCAGACTAAACAACCCCAGTTCCCTCAGCCACTCCTCGTACGACATGTGCTCCAGACACTTCACCAGCTTCATTGCCCTTCTCTGGACACGCTCAAGTAATTCAATGTCCTTTTTGTAGTGAGGGGCCCAAAACTGAACACAGGAATCGAGGTGCAGCCTCACCAGTGCCGAGTACAGGGGGAAGATCACTTCCCTGTCCCTGCTGGCCACACTATTTCTGATACAAGCCAGAATAACATTGGCCTTCTTGGCCACCTGGGCACACTGTTGGCTCATGTTCAGCCAGCTGTCAATCAACACCCCCAGGTCCCTCTCTGACTGGCAGCTCTCCAGCCACTCCTCCCCAAGCCTGTAGCGCTGCTGGGGGTTGTTGTGGCCAAAGTGCAGCACCCGGCATTTGGCCTTATTGAAACTCCTACAGTTGGCCTGAGCCCATCACTCCAGCCTGTCCAGATCTCTCTGCAGAGCCTCCCTACCCTCGAGCCAATCAACACTCCCACCCAACTTGGTGTCGTCTGCAAACTTACTGAGGGTGCACTCAATCCCCTCATCTAGATCATCAGTAAAGATGTTTAACAGAGTCCTGCATGGGTGTCACCTGCCTGGAGATGACATCTACATATAATACATCTAGTTACAACTTTCTAATTTTCCTCCCCACCTCTGCAACAAGCAGCACTCATGTGATTTCCTTAGCCTTATTGAAGTCACCACTGCCCCTGCAGCAGGAACTCGCTCTCTCCTGCCTCAGACTGGGTATTTCTGACCCAGCCAGGTGCCGGTCCTGATTTGAGGACAAGGTACCATTGCAGAACTACTGCAGTGGAGTGCTGGAGCAGGGAATGGTCCCCTCTGTCTGCAAAGTGTTATTACAGGGGCTCAAAAGCAACAGTCAACAAATTTTCATATGAGATCTTGAAAGCAGCCTTTGCAGCAGAGTATGTGTCTTTGCTGTGCTCGTTCAAGGCGCAGGGCTCTGGTGCCTTGGCTCACTCAGGCTGCTCAGCAGTGCAAGACAGGAAGACACAGACACCTGCCTGTGCCGCACAGGGCTGGGAGGCTGAGCTGCTGCTTTCAGGGGAGGGAGAGGAGCTGGGAGGAAAGGAGCCTGGCAAACTGGGAGGAAAGGAGTCTGGCAAACCTGAGCATGCTGTAGACATTTGAGTGCCCAGCTTCGAGGGAGGGAAAACTGCCTTTTAGTTACAGTCTAATTTAGAATTTGCAGCAACTGGAAATTTTTTTCAGCATATTTAATCTGCTGTGACTGTGGCTACTGCCTGTATCATGTCCCAGAGATGACTTTGTCTGATGATCCCTGCTGCTCTATTGCCTGTGGCAGAAAGATGCCAGAGGCCCAGTTTGGCAGAAGTTCCCTCCCCATCCCCATCACCATCCCCATCACCATCCCTCACCATCACCATCCCAGCTTCTGAGCCCTGTCCCTGACCGGCCTGTCCTTTGTTTTATCTGTGGTTAGTATTACTGTGGTCTGTAAACCCCTCCTTCTGGCTCTGCAAGGCATGGTGTCATTTCAGGATAGTTCCTCCAGACACTTGTTTATCAATTTCATTTTTTTTTTATTGTACATACATCAAGATGATGTACTTCTCTTAGTATTTATTCAATTATTGATAAAGATACTAACAGAAGGGAAAAACTTCTAAATGACCCATCTTGCTTCTCCATTCTATTAATATCTCTGTCACTAATTGGATACATTTTAGGAGAAGAATTACAGCAAGTAATGAAATAAAGAGTTTACTATACACAAATTCAGGATAATAATTCAGCTAAAGAGAATCATACATCAAATAAATGGCCAAGCGTATTTAAAAGGTGTCTTTGTACAGTAACAAGGCACAATTTAATCCCATTAAGAAAATGTTGGCAGTGGCTCAGTGTTTGGGAACATGCCACTGAACTGTCCGGCTGTAACCTTGGATGTAGGAAAAGTTGAGACAAAGCAGTGTACTCAGTTTGACACATCTTTGCCCTTTAGGTCCTTAATTAATGATGCAATGAATTACTAAAACATTTAATATTGTTTAGCAGCAGAAACTGTATTATATGCAGAAGCTAAGTGATAACATGCTGAATGTGCCCTATCTGCTGCTTCATATGTGAAGTTTATTTGCATCTCCATAAAACAGATTTCTGAGCTATCTCAAAAGAGCAAGTCCACATACTACTTTAATTTGAAAGAAACAAAATCTTTCCATATATATTACTTAAAGAATAAAAAGCCGGGTAGGTTTCTTTCTCACTAACCAAAAATTTAAGAAAAACATTGGGGTTTTTTCCTCAGGTTTTATTTTTCATCTGGGTTACTCTGCTTTTACTTTGTCCCCAGTATTTTCAGTAGGATCTGGAATACTTTTCTCCAGGTATTTTGTATATGGCACTCAGCTGCCAAAACAATTGACTTATTTCTAATTAAGAAGGATTTAATAGGTACCATAGAAAAGATGTTATGGCTAGATGCATTTCTCATGGCCACATATTATACCATTGGAATTTTAGCTATAGATCCTGGAAAAAAATATCGTGTGGATAGTTTAAAGCATTAGCTTTTCAAGACAAAATCACGGCTCATTCAGTATAACCTAAGCTCAGCGGTGTGCTGGGGGGTCAGCACGATGGGGGGTCTGCTGATGTAGAGCACTCCTCACTTCTCTGCAGCTCAGCGGGGTGTTGATGCTGTTCCTCCCCGCACACACAGCTTTCTTCCAATTGGTGTGTCACTTCCCTGATTTCTGTAATCACAGAAGAAGAATGGGTGTTATTAACATATGCAAACATTACGCATCAGAGATATCAATATTCAGTGCTGTCCACTGACTCTCTACGAAGGTCTTGCCCTTCAAATATCAGCTGTGTGGTTTTCCTTTGCTGATACTTACAATATCATGTTGTTGTGCAGAATGAATTGCTTGACAGACCTTTGTGTCTCTTTGTACTGTAACAGCTTCTAGAAAAATTCAAACTGACAGTTCCTATAGTAAGGCATGAGGAAATATATTTGAATAGTGCATGTGTTTTACAGTGCAAGGTCAGAGAGTATACATACATCACAGGCTACAGTGGGGAATAAGAGGGTAACTATAGATATACACACAACACACAAACATGAGCGATTATTTTTTAGCTCTTGATCCATCTTCTGGCATTTGTTGCCAAACCAAAAGAAAAAAAAATGCTGTCCCCTTTCTGTGTGATTGCAGGAGTCTTCTCTCCACAGAATTAGGTTTAGAAACCACAGAAAGCAAACAGCGTGGTCCATAGTGATGGAATGGCCCAGTTTTACTTGCATGAGTCATGGTGCTAAGGAGCTGGATGCTCAAAGGGGCTGTGCTCTCGTGCCAACAGCCCCACCGTCACGTCTGGGATGGGGTTGTGCTGCTTCCAGCGGGTTTCCTTCAAGGAGCAGAGGAGCAGGATGGCTTGGTGGGTCGATGTACCATAGGTGGGCTCAGCACCAGCACTGGCTCCCAAGTGGCTCTCTGCCACCGACAACCTCACATAGATGTTTTAAGGGCAGTTTACTGACAGTGGAAGCAATATGACAAAAATTAGGTAGGCAAAAGGGATTAAAACATGTGCAATTGTGCAGAATTTGCTAGGGTCAATTCCATGAGTTAGGAACTAGTGAAGTGTTTGAAGACCTGGAAATAATTCCAATTTGTCGTATCGGGAGTCTCCTTCCCAGAAACAGGCTGTGGAAGCAGAGGCAAGTCTACCATATGGAGAGCAGATGTCTCAAGGGAGTTGAAAAGAAGATACTTTGCTAGTACTAAAAATATTCAGTATGAGGAGGTGATAACAAGTGCTTCTAAAGAAGAGACAACTATTTATCATTGAATAGACAATTTTTACTGTTTCCTAGAACACAAACCTATATGCTCAAATTATCCTGGACTGTCGCAGTGAAGAGGCACTCTTTCACAGCTTGGGGCAGAAGCTATAATAGTAAGCAGATTGCACATCTTGTTTAACCATCTGCTTTTAAAAGCACATTTTATCATAGGTTGTATCACACTGAAAAAAGGTAGGGAAATAGGAAGACAATGAGTTACCGATCTACAACTGGTTTGATGTACAAAGCAGTGTGGTTGCTTTTGCCATTTGCAGCTTTGATGTTTTACTTTTTAGCACCTTATTTAGGAACTGTGTCATGGAGATTGACTCAATTTATAACATCAGTACTGTGGTGTTAGATGGTTCCTGTGAGCACCGCCTCCAAGTACCAAACCTGCTTAAACATCAGGAATGAGGCTTGAGAGAACTTCATCACTGCTTTCAGGTGCCTTAGGAGATGTGTTAAGGAAGGATCCCACTGAGAGAGGAAGCTCAAGGACAACTTGAATTTAAGTGGAGTTCTGAAATATCTTGCTCTATAAGCAAAGACATGCAGATTTGGATCATGTCTGTGTAAGTACTAGCCACCATGTGCTCATATTACTCATGTGTCAGGTAGATGTTTGGGTTTCCCTCCTGTCGGAGCTGCTCTGCTTCCCAAGCAACAGACCAAGAGCTATTGACACAGATCCCTCAGCTCCTGCAAAACTCCACCAAATTACTGCAGGGAAAGATAAAGCAATCCCAGAAAGGTAGGGCTGTGTGGCTTATTCCCTGGTGCTGAGGTGAGATGAGCTGTAATAGACCATCTCTGACAGATGTTCCTCTAATCTGTTCTTAAAAACCTCTAATGTCTGTGCTCTCCCAGCCCACAAAGGTAGCCTGCTCTTGAGCTTATCTTTGATTACAGTTGGGAGTTTGTCCTAATATCTGATCTAAATCTCCCTTGCTTCCAGTTAAACCCATTACTCCTTGTTCCAGTCTCAGTGAACATCAAGGCAACAGATGTTCATCCTCTTTTACAGTAATCTTTGAAGGCTGTTATCCTGCTCCCTCCAGACCCATCCATCTTCTCTTCACTAGACTAAACAACCCCAAGCTCTTTCAACCTCTCCTCACAGGTCAGGTTTTATAAACCTCTTAACACACTTGTTGGTCTCTCAGGGCTTTCTATTTCATTTACATCTTTGTTAAAAGGTGATGCCCAGTGCTGGACACAGCACTTGAGCTGAGAAGTTCCCAGCACCATGAAGTTATCATCCAGCCCTTGGCTTTCCCATCCCCATGAGTACACACATGGGTGTCACTGTGGTCATGCAGTCTGTGCTTATTCACAGGTCTCTTCTGCCATCTGGTCAGTCACCCCCTGTTTCAACACAAGTCCTTTTGACCTCCTTGCACTTTGCACATGTCTCTCTTTGGTTCCATTTGTTGATTCTGGAAAAACTCTCCAATTTTTCATAGCTGTTTTGAATTTTAATCCTGGGCCCCAATATGCTTGCAATCCTCCTAGTTTAGTGTGATGGGCCATTTTTATAAGCATACTTTATTCCATTATCCGAGTTACTAGTGAAAATATCAAACAGAAACAGGCCCCGGAGAGACCCTGGTTGACCCCATTAAAAATGAATTTTCAGTTTGATGGCAAACCGTGATAAGTTCAGCATGTTTTTCAGCCACTTGTGCACCCACTGACTAATGATTTCATATGGCCTCTATGTCCTTACCTGGCCTCATAAGAACATCATGGGGGACGCATTCAAATGCCCCACTCCAGTCAAGGTATGTATTGCTGCTCCCTGCCTGTCACCAAGAGGAAACATGTTTGTTCTTCTGAATCAGATTTGCCTTGGCCATGCTGTGCCAAGCATGAGGAGTAGGACTCCTGCCCAACCAGTTGCAAAGCATCAACTGGGGTCAGGGAAGTTTTTGGCAAATGTTATTTTAAAACTGTAAAAAAAATGCACTGTTAAAATACAGCATTTCTTACTGCTGATAAACGCTGGTGCCTGCAATGATCATGAGTCTGTAATGCTACTACCAGGCATCTAAGGAAACAGCTAAGAAGGGAAGGAGGAGAGCAAGGCAGCATCCTGCACAGGCAGCAGCCTGTCTGGAGGCTCCTTCCTTCATCCTACATCCAGACCTGAGTTCATCTGTAGTCCCCTCCAAACCAAAATCCAACACCTCTGACAGCCAGCAGTGAGAGCAGCAGCACCCACAGCCCTGGAAAGGCTGAGGTGTGTCATACTGTTGCCATTGCAATGTAAAAATCATTCTCCTTGATTCAAGACAGGATTAACATTTCCATGCAGCCCTCACAGGGAGTTCGGAAAATGGAGAGACATTGTTTTACCCAGACCAAGAAAGGTGCCCGCCGCAGGGAAGAAAAGCTTGGGGGAATCTCCTTTAGGTGGAGGATCCTCCAGAGGGAGTTGAACATCCTCCTGGGAGAGCACAGGAGAAGGCTGGCTGAGCTTCTCAAGCACAAGCTTGAAGAAGATGCTCCAGGAGTAACAGGACTTTGTTATTCATCATAAGGGAAGAGACAAATAATTTTCAATACACATTTTGGTTGCCTGGGGCCAGGTGTGCACTGGGTGCCACAGTGGTCTGCAGCCACAGGATCCAGGGCAGAGCCTTTTGTGCTGGTAGCTCTGGGCTATGTATATTGCACCTTTACATTCAATTTGATACTGCCTTTAGCCTGCTGGCCTCCTGCCAGCACAGCTGCAGAAAGGTTGGGGAAATTTGCCATAATATGCTTGGGAATTCTTGTGGAAACCAAGTTTCACCTACTGCAGTGGAGGTGGATAGGTTTAAGTGGCTTGGGTTTCTTTTTGTCCTGAAATGCTCACCCTCACTTAAAATCAGAAGGAGGAGTTTAACATGAAAATATTCCATCTTGAACATACAGGACCACTGGAAATCAGTGTTTAAGACTATTTAGAAAATGCACTGAGATCATTCCCCAGATTAAGACCTGTGGAAATAAAACATTATTTTAACCAAGATTCAGTTGATGTTGCCAACACCAGTGACAACAATGCTCTCAACCCAGATTTTGGTGGACACCTTCAAAAAGCACAGGGATGAGTGTCCTAGCCACTGCTCAGCCAGCAACACAACCCCAGCCCACTGCAGGCTTCGGGCAGCCTTGCCCACACGCTGCTGGGCTGGCAGCCAGCCTTCCCCTGCCTTCAAGGAGTGAAATCCCAGCACAAAAATCTGCTGGCACCAAACGCCCCAACTGCTACACCCTTCAACTGCAAGAGGGTTTTATCAAGCCTAGGGAAAGATGATTGTGAGGGCACAAATGATTAAAGATAGAGATCCGGCAGACTTTTATCTTTTTCCTATCAGGAAAAGAATAAGTGATGTTTTAGGTTTTCAAGAATACCCTAATTCAGCATTTTGCTGCAGCAGGGTGGTCACTGGGCTTTGGACCACAGCCCAGCCAAACAGAACGGAGCTTTTCATCAGTTAAAATCCAAGAAGGGAATAATGATCTCAGAGTTTTGTATTTATCATTGGATTTGGCCCTCTGACCTGCCTAAGGAAAGGCAATGGCTTGAAACAGTTTTCACAAAGCCAAGACCTAAAGGGCTGCAGTAAAAATTAATTTTATCATGATCTCTTTTTTTTGTTTTTTCCCAGATACACATATTTCTGTCATGTTTGGATAAATCCTACCCCCCCAGTTCCCTCAGAATAGTCAATGCAGCTCTCCACACTTCAAAAATCTACACTGGCCCAAAGATGTCACTATCTTGGCAATGACTCGCACAGCCCCAAACGGGGCTATGTGGAGTTATGTGGAGTTATGTATGATTCAGCAGCAACAAGTGTGAAAAGGCTGAGACTGCTGGCGCTCGCCCTTCATCAACCTTTTCATATTCCTGGCACTCACTGTGAACATTGCTGGCTGCAGATATTTAAAGAGCAAAAAGAGCGAGTATTGCAGTTAGCTCCTTTTTCTTTTTTTCATTTAGCATTTTTCCCTCCTCTTTGTTAATTTAAGCAGATATTTATTCTTTTATGGACATGAAGAGCTTCCCCTGGCCCTCAGCACCAGCATGGGTCATCTTGTTCTCCCAGCAAGCACCACGCAGTGATGAGCAATACTTCTTGTCCCAGCAGCCTTTTTCTTTGGGGTAGGCACTTTTCCCCCTTACCCAACAAAACGTGGGGTTTGGGTGGTGAAAGCACAGGGGTTTTCCATCATGTGATGGGAGCACATTCCGGCACCGGGTGAAGTGATGAGGCATCTTACATGTTCCCCATTACAAGCTGCCCGATGCCAAGAGATCTCTGCATTTTTGTCTAAAGGATGGACATTACTATACTGTGAAAACCTGAAGCCCTTCACATAAAAAAAAAAAAGCATTATATAAAAAAGCCTCTGAGAAAAGACCACAGGCTTTCCGTGCTTCCCAATACATCTATGGAAAATGAAGACAAAATCCCTTTTATGCTACACCTACTAAAGCATGCTACAAAATCCCCTGTTTCTTCCTTCCAATATAATTCTTCTGGTATGGAATAGGGGAAAGATCTAGGCCACGTAAAACTCAACTAAATTAGGACTGATTTAGTCTCCAGGGCTGTCTCCTCCCAGGAGGTACCTGCATTCACTGGGCACTTGCCAGGTCCCCGGCACCTAACTTTGGCCATCCGTGAATTCCTCGGGCATGATGGTAGTTGTTAATTGATGTTAAATTAATTTGGGTGTGGGTGAAGGTTTTGAGGAAGGGTGTTCAGAGAGCCAAAACCACCATGACAGGCAGCATTACTTTACATCTGCATTGGCTGCCAATGATTAAACGGATGGAGCCTGATTTACCAGTCGAAAACAGTTTCTCCAGGTTCACTGCGAGCAACATTGTTTGCTGCTAAATCCAGAGCTGAATTCACTTTCAGATGAAAGCAAATTCACCTACAGTTCTGACAGCGAAAGAAATCACATGCTTAAAGACAAATGAGATGTATATTTGATTTTATTCTTCTTTCCCACAATATGCATGATTGCTGGAATTTCTTTCTTTCCTGTGCACAATCTTTTTTTTTTTTTCTTTTATTTGTCCTGATTTGGAGCTAACAGCTGGTCTTACCTATGAGAACCAGCTCACAGAAACACTTCAGGATATAAAGCACATTTATGATAAGACACCTGATAAATCCCTTTACATTCCGTATCTTTCCTGTAAAGCTGGGGGGGATGCACAGAGAAGGAGAAAAGACCTGCTTTAGGATGATGTCATAGCTGTTGGGCACATCTGCCCCAAATTAAATTACCATCTAAAGGGCTTATTTCCCAAACATAATTCTTTTCGGCTTGGAAGGAGACATAAAGCAGTGTATCTCTTCAGTCTGCATTTGGGAAGTCTCCGAAAATTTGGGATCACCCTTCTCAGTATGCCAGCAAGATTTACTAGTGCTGAGTCTCTCAGGTGATGATGCTGTACAAGTTACATGAAAAATGAATATTTCTTGGTTCCTTGATTAAGTTGTGACTCATAATAAATCTTCTGGAGACATCAAGCCTGTCTTGCTAAAAGCATGAGGGACATTTGCAAAGCCCTCTAAGAAGGTGTGAGAAAGGGATCTCACCTGTAAGAAGAAAGCTTGCAAAAGTGAACCTGTTTGAATTTTAAAATATCCATTCTCCATTTTTCACAGCAAACTCTGCGTGCGTGCCAGAATTTGAAGACAAAAATGCAAAATGCGTAGAAATAAACAACAACATTTAAACACAGCAAGGCTAAACCACTTGCAGATAGGCTGCTTTGTCTATTGCAATACCCCCAAAAAATTAACAGGAGAAAAAAGAAGAAGACAAAATACAGGAAAACTATTTTTTTTTTAAATACCTTCTATGTGATCTTTCCCTATGAAGGCACTGAGATCATATGGCTTCCAGGTGATAAAGAAGAGGGAAATGTTGCACCACGAAAAGATCCCATCCTCTTGCTGCCTACTAGTGCAAACTGCAGGTGTCCCCCATGTGCTCCTCGTGGCAAAGCCCCTGGTGACAAGGGAGCTGTCTCTTTTGGCTTTGGCATCTGTCCTTGGGCAGACCCCATGAGCCAGTGGCCATGACAAAGCTGTGCACGCATGTGACGTGTGCTGCATCAGAGGGAATGACCTCAGTACCGCCTGGCAACCTGGATGCTGGACGCAATCACACTGGCATCCTTTTACAGGAACTCCACTAAAATGCATGAACCTGTCATATGTCCATGGTAGTTACTTAGAAATGGAGTAAAAATGTCTCAAAATGCCTCTTTCAAAGCACCTGACAGGTAGCATCCAAACACAGCAAAACCTTTCAGCCCATCTAGAAACCACAGTCCCGGTTTTGTGCTGATGTAAACCAGCACAGTTGGTGGAGTTTTGCTGATTTACACCAGCTGAGGAACTGTTCTTATATTTTCACCTGTTTCATGAAGATTTATATAGTCATTCACTGCAAAGCATTATAATGAAAAAAAAAAAGACTTGCCTAGCTGGGTCCACAAGTCCTATTTTATAAGTAAGTTATCTCAGCCTTGCTGGGTCAGATCCTACTGAGAGGACGATACATCCAGGGCTGTCATGTAAATCATTTCCTTTTGAATACTTATGTCTAATCAACTTCAGACCTTGTTTTGGACACATTGTATGTTTCATATGCTGAAGAACTCTCTCTGATGAAATCCTTGCCTCCTGACCCCAAAATACATCTGAACAAAATTGTCCCATCAGGAGTTCAGATAATTGCTTGGCCTTTCCTGTCAGTCATAAACCAGACCGATCCAACTTTTTTGGACACTTCCCCACACTTTAATGTGCTTTTCAAACACATTCCGAACAGCATAACAGAATGGGAATGGTTGCTTTTATAAATGCGTGTACTTTATATACTTAAGCAAAGAAATCAGAGACTCTCTTTGCTGCTGCCATATGTATTATTGTGTGATAAAAATTTACCAGCATGTAGTTCTGCAATTATTGTTCTTACAGCTCCATTACTTTTAAATCTTATTTATGTACCATGGACTTTTTTCTTTCACTGGAACTCCCAGGCTCTCCCTTCTCTTGTGCCAAAGCTTATGAAGCACTGAATAGTCCAGGCACAATTTGAAGACTCGATCTTTCTCATGCCCAAAGACAGTATGTTTAAGAGCGATGCTTTTCTGCTCCCACCCACAAACTCCTTCGGGGTCTACAGCTGCGCAGCTCCTTGGATCTAACTGAGGTTGCCAGTGGCTGACGCAGCAGGACACCGGCACCAAGCGAGGTTCGTGCTCGCTGTCTGGCCACAGCAGCATCCGCCACGCAGGGATGCAGCTTACAACAGGGAGAAGCCGAAGTCCTCGTCGGAGGCCAAGCTGGGTCGCTGCCCAGGCGCTGCGGGGGGCAGCAGGGCGAGACGTCTGAGTGGAAGGCACAGCCTGGACTCAGCAAAAGCCGACAGAAAGTTTTCTATTGATTGTCTTATGAGGGAGCCATGATTTCTTGCCCCCAGCCCTCCTTGACAGCCTGCTGGTGAGCACAGGAGATCTTGGGGAGGTGAGGAAGATTCGCTGGAGGAAGCCCAGCACATTTTTGCTGATGAATGGCAAGCCACCCCATGCACTTGGGCAGTGCTAAATCCTGAACAATGAGAAGTATTACAAATATTGAGACATCACAGACAAGGGTTTACAGAGATCACAGTCTCAAGTTGAAAGCCTGGGAATTCCCCAAGGAGAAGGTGTGGTCTGGGGCAGTGCATGTGAGCCGAAAGCTTTCTAAGTGCCTCTGAAGCTCTCAACATCTGATGAGAAGATTAAGTTCATGGGTAAAACACATTGTGAAAATGGAAAGCAGACTGCTACATTTATCAGTAAGTTGAAAGGACAAAATGTACGTGAATGTTAGAAAAGAAAAATCATTAAAAGGCCATTCTACATCAAGAAGAAATCTTTTCAAGGAGTGGAAAACAGGGACCTGTAGGGCTTGGGTGCCACAGAGGAACCTCACTTCTTCACCTGAGTCCTGCATAAGCAGAGATGCAGAGCCATATGCATCACCTCACAGACCATTAGGATGCTAAGCCCATATATCTCATGGTTCCTGTGGACAGACAGGTTCTGTTAGACATCACTGTGCCTGTTTGAGGCATCAGCCTCTTGGCAGTTTGCTGGAAGTCGTTGCTACCTAGCAGGGGTGACAAAACTGAACACTGACACTGGTTTCTGACACCGGTGAGTGACACACGGGGCAGGGTTTTGGCTCTGGCACAGTCTCATGAGAAAATGTGCTCATGGATTTCAGATCTGTACACGTTACAGAAGTGCTCCTGAAACTCACACTGGTTTTATCGTTTTGCAGTGTACCTTTGTGAGCCTGTAAGCTCAGGCAGAGTTCTCACAGAGTTTATAAGCTGTCCTATGAGGACATGCAAAAAAGCATGAATCCTCAGAATGTTTGTATTCTCTGAAAGAGCACCTGCAGCAAAGGCCCCAGGCGTCCCCTGGGTAGCTGTTGCACCGGTCAGGTTGATGATGTCCATGGACCAGCACACACTGAGCTGCTTTTCCCCAAACTTTTCACTATTTCAGGACTTACACTAAGTGTAGGAAAATAACTTTCAATTTTTCATAGCCCTGCATTTCTCCTCTTCGTTATTGTGAGAGAAGCCCTTATCTCATCGTTCCCCTGCACTGTGAATGGCTTATGTGATTTCTGGGATGGGTGCCTGCTGTTTCAACCTTTACCTTCTTGTTTCCTCACCTCGGATGCTTTCTGTAGCCGCTTCACATCTCTGCTGTCATCCCTGTTTGATCCTCGCAGTGCACAGGGTGAGCATCATGGGGAAAGATCAGCCTGCAGGCTGCTGCTTTGAGTGCAGAAATGAACATAGAGAACAAATGAACACAGAAATTAAGTCAGAGATTTTCGTGAAGTCAGGGCACTTCAGCGGTACAGCCCCACCCCAGAGAACATAAAATTAAGCAAACCGTCCTCGAAAAGACCAGAGTGACTGTCACGGGGAATTCGGGAGACACTCAGAAGAACGTGCGCGCCTGTGTGTGTGCCGGTGTGTCAGAAGCGGACTCACGGCAGGGAAAGCACACGGCAGGGCAGGGGGGGGGGGGGGGTCCCCGGGGTGTCCCCCCCGCCACGCTGTCCCCCCTCCGCCGCCCTGGGGCCGGGGCCGGTGGCGGCAGGGCGGCGGCGCGGCTCGTTCTGACCGCCAGGTGGCGCTGTCGCCCCGGGCACGGCCCTGCCGCCCCCGCCGGCCGCGGGGAGCGGGGAGGGGAGGGCCCGGCCGCGGGGGGACACTGGGCCGGGGGTCCGCGGCGGGGGGAGGGGCCGCCCCTGCCCGCCTCTGGCCGCTCTCCCGGCCGCGGCCGGAGCACACCGGGCTCTCCGGGCCGTCTGTAGCGGGAGGTGCGAGGAAGCGGTCAGGAAAGAGGAGAGGAGAGCCGTTACCCCGCGGCCCCCCTCCCCGGCCTCGGTGCAGGGGCCGGTCTTGGCCTTAAGTGGAAAAAGCCCGCTGGGAGCCTGTGGGCCGGCTCCTCCACAGCCCGTTCAGTGTCACCCCCCCGATGGCTGGGGCGTCCTAGTGACTCACGTGACGTGCCAGTATGATCCTCGTTTTCGGTGGAACATGTTCCCAGGAGGGTTTATTCACGGGCCGCCCTGGTTTTTCACCTGTTTTTCTGTTAGTTCCTTTTGAATGACATCTGGAAAGGCTTGGTAACTTCTCCTGGAACAGAAGAAAAGCCTCCTCACTGCCCAGTGCCGCGTACTAGCCTCTGCAATGCATCGTGTAGTTCAGCCACTGTGGTTTGATCCTACCGGCCTTCCATAGACAAGCGTGTTTCTTGGCTCTTCCCTCTGATCATTTTATTCTGTGCGGCCAGCTCTGAGCTCCCATCTCTGCCCAAGACACTTGCAGCAGCTTCACAGTATCATTTAGCAACAGCTCACTTTAGTTCAGACACATTTGGTATTGAAGCAAGCACACAGTTCAGAAGTCCATCCCAGTCCAGATGTGTTCCCCCAAATTCAGAAACCAGATCCCCATCCCAGCTCTCAGCAGTCACTGAGTGCAGCCAGCATTTTGTTGCCCACCAGTTGTTTTCTTCACAGCCCACTGCTACGGGCACTACCAGCTCTCCCTGTGATGTGCTCTGCTCCCTTCCAGGCACCTGGGCAAAGGGCAGCCCATGACATTTTCCAGTCACCATCTGCTGATGTTTATTTTGGCCCTCCTACAGGTGTTTCCAAATGACTTTTGTGGGAGAAACATGGAAAACAAGATTTAGGACAAGCCATTGAAGGAACTGGGAGACTGAAGGTGAAAACTCCCCACACTGACATCTGCTCTTTTAGCAGCTTCAGTGCTCCATCCTGCCTTGCTCTGAGCCCTGGTACGAGTGCGCAGCGCCAAGTCCCTCGGGACAGGCAAGGGCCATCTGTAGTTCTCAAAACTGGAGCTTAGGAGTTTATCCAGAACCCAACCTCTGCTCTGGAAATCCTGTGACTTTGGAGACAAGTGGGGTTTGGACGGGCTGAAAATGCAGCAAGAACAGCAGATTTTCTTCAGATGTGTAGATGCTGTTGTAGACGTCGTGAAGCATCGTTAAATGAAAAATGAAGTTATTTTAGTAAATAAACATTCACATGCAACCATTGGAAGGTGAAGTCAGGAGTTTGGAGTTGCTTTACATTTTAACAGACATGGAAATAACAACAAACTGAGGAAACATGCTTGTTCTCAGGGCTGCCTGAGCTAAGCCATACGAGTCAGACTGAGAGCCATCAAACTTACTTGTGCTGAATAATATCCCATTACTCCCTGAATGAATAAGGCAGTCCTCAATGGAGCTATCAAGGAACATGATTCCAGTAAGTTATATACAATTCTGGACTTGTTTTCTAAACATATGCATTAATTTTTTTGGTAAGAAGCCCATTACATTATTTTTGGCCAATGCTCTCCTTTTCTATAGCTCTGATAAAGCTCAGTCTGTGAAATATTTCTTCAGCTACCTCAAAGCAAGTGTTGACATCACCAAGAAGTAAGCAGTGCTAAAGCAAAACAAATGTACATAAGGGAAAGCCCAGGTTGTGATTACATGTGATGAAATGGAAGATGCCCAGCCAAATAGTGAAGCATTTCTATTGACTTACCCTGGAACTTAGTCCTTTTGCTGAAGAACTACTGTGAGGTTTCAGGCACAGATGAGTCTTGATGAAGTTTGAGGCAAAATTTGATGTCGGTTAATTATTTGTGAAGTTCTGACAATTGTATACATGCTGGGGAAGTCTCCCTACAACATGCATTTCTCTGGTTTCCATTCCTTGTTGTGCTGCTATTGGGCATATTGAACACCTCCTGCTGTGGAATCCCTGCCCTGGGAAAGGGATGGCGTTGCCCTAGCATAGGCAGTGCTGAGATTTATAGAGAAGTAAAGACAACTTCTGATATTAAGCAAAGAAAGCTGAGCTGGATGAAGAACTTGCTCTAGTAAAATGAAGCTTTTCTCTTTTTTTTTTCCCTTTCTCTTTCTTTCTTAAGCTTAACAAAAAAGAAAAATGGAAAATCCCCATTGATTGCATCCAGCTGTTAAAATTTTATGATACCAAGATCCCCAGTTGTCATGACCACTTCATGTAGTTTAATATGCAGTCGTATTCTTTTCAGTTTCATTTTCTTCCCCAACTTTAGTTAATAAAACACCTTTCAGACAGCCTGTTCTTAGCAGTTATAGAGTCCCTGGTCTTCTTTTATAAAGAGGAAAAATGTGTGCAGCTTTAAGATCTAATTTGTATACACATACCCGGGCTGATACCTGTGGGATACCTTGGCATGTGAGGAAGTTAAACTGCAACCATAATTCCCATTAACGTCAGTGAGAGCAACATTTGTGTGTTTCCCCGTGCGAAGCAGACACGGGTTGAACGGAAGCAGCTCTTTTCCGATCACCGTAGACCAGCCCTGCCATAAAGAGGTCAACCCTCTGCCCCAGCCAAGACTCCCCTTGCCTAGGGATGGCTTTGGGCTCTGGCCCAAAATGAATAAATCTCTCTGGACTTTGGAAATTCAGAGGCAAACCAACACCTCCCAAAGTATTGCACATTTATTCTCTGTTTCATCCGCGGCGACTGTGGGGGTTGTTATCTACACTGTTTGCAGTTTCAGCTTGGCTTTCCTAAAGGACTTTTTCACTGCTTGATTGCCACAGATAAAATGCCCAGGATAAAAGCAATGCCCACATTTTCTGCTTTCAAATGCACTAATATTTTTAGTCTGTCATCTCTCCTGGTTCCCTCCTGCCTTGCTGGTGTTTGCCCATGCCAGTAGCCATGCACGTGTGGTGGTAGGAGGGGAGGGAGCGTGATTCCCTGTGCTAGGGCAGCGTTGGCATTGGTGCGGAGGAGCAGCACTCTGACATCTACTTCTGCTTTAGAGTTCTTTGTTCACTACAGCACGCTGGCGTTGCTCTGGCTTGCTACCACTGCTCCTGTATATAGAAAAAAACCCACCCTACATTAAGAAAGAGTAAGTGTACACATCAGTAGCTCAAAGATCAGACCAGCTGATTTAATTAATCCCAGAACAAGCATTTCAAATAAGTGAATCCAGAATTATGTTTAAACTGCAAAGGAATCAAAATATGCTACGGGCGAGAGGTTTTTGCTGTGTTCTGGCTGGTGAATGCTTCTTTTTCAGCCTCGGCATTCTTTTGCATTAGTCTTTTGCCTTTGTGGTGTTGAAAATCGTTTGAGGAATCTATTTAATGATGCAGTTTTATGTAAAAGGTAACCACATTACTACACTAAATATAAGGCAGTCAGAAGAACTGAAAATAAACAAGTTCCTGAGGGGTAGCACTGATAAACATTTTGGTCAGCCAATGCGTTTTGTGGACAATGTTTAAGGAAACATAGCTGCTAACATGCTTATCTCGAGGAAGCTTTATTTGCCCTGTGCCAGTTTTTATAGTCATAGTTTAATAGGAAGCCTCTAACGATAAAATATTCATGCTTGTTTAATCATCTTTTACTCAGCAAAATAACTGAATTAATTTGGGACCAGAAAAGGATGTGGACTCCATGGCTGGCTCAGGTTGGGGCATCACTAGTCTGCGTGGCAGGGAAGCTTCTCTGTGGCAGCTGGCTTGGTGTGGGGCTGTGTGCCCTTGCACTGCCCTCTTGGAGAAATACTCTGTTTCCCCAAGAAAAGTTGGTGGCTTCGCCTGGCTCTGCCTGTCTCACGCTGTACTAGAGATAGGAAAAGTGACTTTTTAAAATCACAGAGATTTTAAACTGCAAAAATGGAAAAGAAACACTTCCAGCATGTGGGGATGTCTTCTGAGATGGAGTTGAATTCACACTGAGGGTGCCCATCTATTTAGTAGGGATCCAGCTGATAGCTAACCTTTTGATATAAAACGGCTGCAAGCCTGCCCTTTCCTCTCCTTCCTTGATCCCCTCCTCTTCCCCTCTATGCATTTCTCTCCTCTCCTCAATAAACCCAACAAAAAACAGAATGGGGGGGAAGAGTGGAATTAACATGACAGCTGTCACTATCACATGTTTCAGCCTGTGCATCCCCTTCCCCTGCCGCCATCTTCAGGCATAACCTCCATTCATCGGGGAATGTCCCCAGCCTGGTCACTGCTGCAGCACAGCTCCTTCCAACACCAAAGCATCAACAAGGGTCAACATGAATTTTTTACTTCCCAGGAGCTGGTTTCCTTTGCCAGAGGCTTCTCAGTTGGCACTCCCTGTTTTGGGTCTGTATGCAGTGAGACTGCTACGTTGTTCCTAAAGGGATTTCTTTAGGGGAAACAGCTGCAGCTCCTTGCCCAGGAAGACAGTAAACAATACCCAGTGGGCTCAGCAGAGCTGGCACTGGCGGACTGCTTTGAACTGAATAAACATAAGGAAAAATTTAATTTTCCCTACCAAGAAAAAAATTAAATAGCAGTGGTATGGTGGGAAGCAGCACCTGTCCCGAAGAGTTTGCAGTTGAAACAAGGAATGAGGCAGAGATGGCAGCAAGGAAAGATGGAGTGAAACTCCTGAGGTAATGTGAGTACGGATGAGATTGGAAGATCTTTGGGGTCTTCAGGTAAGCTGCTTGCCTGCATCCCAACACTGGTAACAGGACAGTAACTGAAATGCCTTAAAGTCAGGGCCTGCAACAAAATCCAGCTGCTGTGCTCAGAGTGCC
Organism: Strix uralensis; assembly: GCF_047716275.1. Lineage (NCBI taxonomy): Eukaryota > Metazoa > Chordata > Aves > Strigiformes > Strigidae > Strix > Strix uralensis. Next base: position 149,563,462 of record NC_133972.1, on the reverse strand, counting down.
CATACAGTGCTCAAGCGATGACAGAGAAGCGAGGGAAATGAGAGGAGTGAGAAAGAAATTGTAAAATAAAAAGATGCAAATAAATTCCTTCATGCTGTTAGGCCAAACTGTGATGATGCAGCTCTTTGTACAGAATCCTTCATCTTTTTTTAAAGAGGATTTGCTGTATGTCCCTGTCCCTCTTCAGGCAGAACATGTAGTTGTGATCATTTGTGACAATGACCATCGTTTCATAGCACCAGCCTGAGTGAAGCCAAAGCTGTAAGCCTGAGCTGAGGTACTCACCGCAAAAAACCTCCAAAATCTCCAGTGAAATCTAGCTTATCAAAACTGTAAGTATCCTTATGTAGAATGTAAAAGTGCAAGAAATGTCTGCAAATTATTCCACAGTTTTTCTGAGATCAGAAGTTACTATGCATATGTGAGCTCCTGCACTCACTGCACTGAAGCCCTAGACATATGGCCACTAAGTATTAAAGACAACAAAAAGTATAATTCAGCCCACAAATGGAGGTCTGGATCCTGCTGGGACTGAGGTCCTTTTGTGTCCTACAAAATTAGGAATTGTGGATACTCTGCACCGAAGAAGAAATGCCGAATATCCTCTGGGGCTGGGCTTGCAGCCTAGTGGAAAGTCAGACTAAAAAGAAAACAATAAATTAAAGTGCCACCAAAGTCCTCAGAAGAGAGAAAACTGCATCGAAGGAACAGCCTTTCACTTTTAGCCCCCCAAGAACTGAAATACGAAGGCGCCGAGGCGGTGAGTGGTTCCCATCCTGCCACCGGCAGCAGGATATACATTATTTAGAAACGACAGAAATTGTCTGAGTTAGCAGTGTAGCTGAACAAATTAGAAATTATAGTATAACTGGGGGTTCGATTTATATAGCTGGCGCTCCGAGACAGAAATACAGACTATGACAGGTTAATGGGAACTGTGACATTCCCTACACATGTAAATAAACACTGAATTTGAGAACCTCTGTTTTCCCCAAGCACTAGTAAATAAAAGTATAACAGAGACCTCATGTAAAGTAACCATATGCTTATAATTATACAAACATTGTAGATCCCCTGTGTGAAATTTCACATCTTTATTGCTTCTATTTTAATGTTTACAAAGTTAGCAGTAATTTTTCAAAACCAAATCTATCCTAAACAGGAAAGACAATTTCCTACATCATTTTAATTTTCTACTCCAGAGCAAATGAAAGCAGAACCGGTCTTGCAAACCTCTTCCCTTTCTCCTGCTCTATATGCCACAGTTTGTGCCCCCGACGTCAGGATGTGTTTTGACGCACCAAGAATGCAGGAGTGGCTTCACTCTTCGTGCCCATATATTAAGTTTTTAACTGTGAGTGAGAGACAATATGTTTCTAATCTAAGACAGTGACAAAAATGCAGAGAGCTTGCAGAGAAGCAACATTGCCACTGGTTCGTGGCAAAATAAAACACTGTAAAAAGCAACAGTGGTGTGTAGGGTTAGCCCTGCTACTTCTCCCGACTTTTCTTGTGAAAAGACTAACCACCAAAAGCAGGAGCAAAAGGAAGAGAAATGGGAAAGCTGTCCTTGCACTGTGGAGCTACACAAGCCTCTGCCGAGCCGGAGCATGGGAGACTCGCCTGGAAGAGCCCTGCGGGCCGTGAGGCGCTGGGAGAGGCACAGATCCATTGCAGGATACTTGGAAAGTGAAACAGAACTTTCCTTGGAGGACCACAATGTGGGAGCTAGTTCAGACTCTCCTAAAGCAACCCTATTTATTTGGGTGTGCTCCTTCACCTCCTGTTAGTTCACATGCCGTAGTTTTGACAGTTTAAATTCTTGGTCCGCTTAGATTTTTGAGGTTTATGTTAACAGTTTGGAGAGTGGGCAGGCTGAAAGAAATATGCCGAGAAAAAACTGATGGTTTGCTGTACTAAGTTAAAAAAAAAAAAAAAAAAAGAATATTTGGCTAATGTGATGGTCCAGGATGCAGACAGCAGAGAAGGGAGATTGGTGCTCTGTCCCCAGGGATGCTCTCAGCCGAGAGCAGGGCAGCCTGGATGGGAGTGAGGCAGGGAGAGTTGCTGGCACATTACCCATGAGGGAAGGTCCATATGGGGAAGAGGAAGAAAACTCTGGGTCAAAATCTACCTTCTGAAAACAAATATTCCTGTTAGTATGGAGCACTGAAAACAAACCTTTTCAGGAGCACTGCAGCACGGAAGCAGAGATGCTAAAAATGTTGAAGCTAAAACAGATAGGAGTTTGACGCCTCAGATCTGGGGCCTTTGAAAGACAAATCCCATTTTCAAAGCCAAGACTTGTGAAGGCTGGTGTTTTGCTGAAAATCAGCACAGAAGAACTACACAGGCATTTCAGAAAACATTGCACTAACTACTCTGCCAGCAGGAATCCCTACCTGCCGATTATGTGGTGTGGCCACGGCCTTCTCAAAGCTTTTTGTGGTAAAGGGGGAAGAAGCCCATACTTTGAGTGGGTACATTTTCTAGTCATCCTAATAGAGAATAATTTTGCTTCTCAAAAATAAAAACCCTACCACCGATCATTCATGTTAAAATAAACCACAAGCTAGCTGCAAAAAAAGAAAAGATATTAAGAGGGACTGTCTCCAAACCGATCAGCTCTGTACCAGTGCCACTTATGCACCACAGTTAGTCTTCCACAAACCAGAGGTGAAACGAGTGATGCTTAGGCCTTGACTTGGCCACTTGCACAGGGATGAATTTTAACCTCTGACGCTAGTCCTCAACATCGCTGTGCACTTTATGGTTATAACAAGAGCAATTTCTATTAAACTTCCAGGAGAAAAAAATTACATTTGATTTTGGCTGTCTCCTGGCTTTTAAAATTTGCCTCTGCTTATTTTTCTTTTCCCCAGAGTAGGAAACTCACAGAAAGGAAAAAATCTGAAAGATGTGAAAACTGTGTGTGCTACTGCAAGGAAATTAATGAAACTGGTTTTAAAACTGCAGTTTTGCAGTCTCCAAATTGCTTTAGTTTGGAGAAACATATTTGAAATAAAAAAATTGTTCCAAAATATTTATAATGCAATTATAAACTGAAATCCGGCCAACTTTTATTGTTGAGAAAACCGGAAAGGAAATAATTTTTAAAAATGCTATTCTTCTTTTCTGGTGGCTGCTATTATTTTAACGGGTTTTTTTAATTTTATTGTTGCTGCCATTATTATGCCCTTTGCTGAGCTCCGAAGCCAGGATCCCAAGTGTTTCACAGGCGCTGATTCATTCTTGCACTGCCCCGTGAGGTGCCTGCTCCTGCCTGCAGTTCCCAGGTCCAGTTCCACGTGGTTTTCTCAATGCCAATCAAAACCAAAACTTCTTGAAATGATTTGATATATTCAAGTCCCTCGCAGTGATCTGACTGCATAGCTGCATAAGGCGCCACGATTGCTACATCTTCTCTGTTCCCTATGCTCTGTCATTCCCTTAAATGACTATCCTGGCAATTAGCTGTATCGAACAATGGCATTGTCTTCTGAAATGGCAAGGGGACACCCTGAGCAACCGGGCCTAACACTGCGAGAAACAGGCAGGGGAGCAGCACTGCCTACTGTATGGTTGTCACTACTACCTGGCTACACTACCCTCTGGTGAGCATCGCTGTCTTGGGGTGATAACAACAGTGCGCGTGACTCTCCCAGCCTCTGTCCTGCCTGAAAGGTTGCTGGAGCCAGGGGAAAGACCCCCATTGTCTGCAGAAGGCTTCGAGTCAGGCCCCCGATAAAGAAGCGAGGGTGGAAAGCAGCCACCCAAGTCAATTTTAGAGAATGCGTTAAAATGTGCAAAAGCAGCAGGTAGAAATGAAATCAGGCTGATGGAAGTTGCTCTTGAGACCACTCGACCCTTGCAGCTTTGCATTAGTATGAAACCACCTTCCCTTGGGAGAGGAGGAGGAAAAAGCCGAGAACAAAGAGGGAAGAGGAGAGACAGAGCGAGAGACAAAGGCAGGAAGGGAACAGACACTCCGGGAGCAGTGAGGAGACCCTGGAAACCAGCAGGGTGGGAGTGGGAAAGGGCAGCCGTACAGCAGCAGCACTGGGGACCGCAAGGAGGGGATGTGGGAAGTGGAAACAATATCAGAAAAGGAAAATAGGACAATGAAATGCAGCAGGAGAGAAAAGAAAGAGCCTGAGGGACTAGGGTTGGGCAAAAGTTGGCAGAGAAGAAACTGGAGCTGGGCAGCTGATTGGAGATAGCAGGCAGGAGCGTGGAATAAGTGAAGAGGGCACAAAAAGGGGCAGAAGGAAACAAAAAAGTGATGATAAGGCTCCGGAAGGAACTGGGTCATGGCAAGAAAAAATAGCTGAAATGCTAAGTACAGAGCAGAAAGGATGGGAGTGGCAAAGGGGAGTAGAAGTAACAGAAGTGAGGCATCAGAAAAGTGAAGCCGAAGGGACAGGAGGAGGGGGGAATGTCCCAGAGCAGAAAGCAGCTGATGAAAAGGGAAGGGAATGGTCAGGAGGGCGGCTGTAAAGCCAGGGGATAGGCAGAAGGAGTAAAAGCATAATAAATAAAAGGGGGTGAAAAAATGGAATGGAGTGATGTGGGAATTGGTTTTGCAGAACACTTGCCTCATTTCTGCACTGTCACTGATACTCTTTTGTAGCCCTGATTCTTCACAGTTCATCTGCCAGCACCTCGCAGTACATCTATCCTACTAAAAAGAAGCCAAGGCAATGACAGGCCCCGTTCTCTAATCCAAGCTATATGATGTGTCCCACATCCACACGGTCACATTCAAATGGCCGTCTAGGGACAGCCCCTGGCACAAGCCATAACTTGTAACAGGCCTGGGTGCTGGCTGGAAAAGTGCTAACCGGCATGGGCCAAAACCACACCAGGGATCTCGCTAAGCCCTGCATGGAGGACTGCAGGGCAGCGTGTGAGCCCCTGCCTACCAGAGACGCAGCCGGGGTGTCTTGGAACCTGAGTCCTTCACTTGCTTTTAATGTCCCCCTCATGCTCCTTATCTCCCCTAGCATCTCTCCCCAAGAGCTGAGGGAGCCTGCTGGGACTGAGATCCCTACAGGCAAACTGGGACCTACCGGGCTAATGCCTGATCCATATGCCCCGCCTGGGTCTGCCTCATCCCACTGATGTGTGTGTTGCACTGGGAGCGGTGCCAAAAGCCCAGCCCTGTCTTGGTGGTAAAGGAGAAGGAGGAAGAAAATTACAAGAAAGTCCAGTGTACGACTGCCTGGCCCATGAAGGCACCTAATGGAGGTGTGTGGTCAGAGATGTCAGATTCAACGTGGGGTGAAAGCCAGATTCCCTTTATTTGCTATGGACTGAGCTTCCACTGCTAAACACGTACAACCCTCAGGCTGCAGCTTCTCTTTCTGGAATGAGAGGAAAATCCACCGGTGGCAGAGCTGGGGCAGATAGGAGAGACAGGAAGAAGTAGAGAATGGGAGATGAGGAGAGAAGAGGAGGGAAGCTCAGCACAGGGCAAAGGAAACCAACGTGGGGAAGTGGAGGAGGGTGACTTGTGGCTGCCAGCAGCAGCAGTGCCATGTTCAAGCAGGAGGATGAGAAGGAGGTCAGAAAGAGGCAAGGAGGGAACGGGACAGGTAGGGTAACGCAAGCTTGTTACCATGCTTTGTCCGTGGTGGTGAACCCTAGATAGGTGGTTGGATTAAGCCATTTGGAGAGCTGACATGCCTTACACTGGTGGGTGCACCTCTAAAAAGCCAAACAAAAAGGTGTGGGTGAATCCTCCTGCTTCTGCTCCACGGCTGTCTTCTGCATGACCAGATCAAGGATCTGTGTCCTTTGAGGCTTTCCCGCCGGGGCTGCCCTGATTATCTTGCAGTTCTGCCTGCCCAGCGCTGCCCTGCACTGCATTTTCCCAAGCCCCAGCCTGTCACCATGCTCCTCTGAAGACTGGTCCCCAGTTGGTGGCTGTGCAGATGTTGAGAGAAGGGGAACAGTCTCTGGCTCTTCTCTCCTGTGCTTTCCCTTCCCTCTCTGATGGGTGGCAGGGCCCGCCTCAAGGCTGCCCACTAGCTGGGCCCTGATGCATCCCAGGGCGAGACCCCCGCTTTCTACCAAATTCTCCGTCCTGAGAGACCCCTGCTTTGTGCCCAGCTCTCGGGCACATGGCCGTGGGAATATGGAGAGCCTCGAGCAAGATCCTTAGCACTGCACGAGTCTGTCCTCACCCGAAACTGCAGCACCCAAGAGGCACCTGGACGCACCAAAGCGTTGGTCGGGTGACGAGAAGCGGCACCCGAAGGGCGGCAGCCAGACGCGCAGCATCTCCCCAGCCCTCGCGTCCACTTCCCACGTGGAGTCCACAGCGAGGAGGGAGCAAAGGGACCCCCAAGCACCCGACCGCGGGGTGTCCCGCCCCGCCGCGGACCGCCCCGCGGGGGCGGGCTGGGTGCCCCCACGGGGCGGTCCGCGGCGGGGCGGTACCCACGGGGCGGGGCGGGCTGCTCCGGGCCGAGCCCGCCCGGGTGCAGTCCCCGCTCCGCGCCACGCCGCCGCGCAGTCCCCGCGCCGCTCCGTGGGCCGCCGGAGCCGCACGTCGGGCCGCCCTCCTCTTCCTCCCCACCGCCGCCGCCTCTCGCTATGAATGCACGCCGGGCCCTGCTCTCCGCCGCCTTGCTCGCCAGCCTCCTCTGGGATTTACCTTGCTGCCTCCCGGCTTCCCTCCCCGCCGCCTCGGAGCTCGCCGCCTCCTCCAAGGGCGGACGGGGCCGCAGGGTGCCGCGGTCCCCACGGGAGAACCGCCCGCGGCAAGGGGGACACGCCGTGGGCCGGGCGCTCCCACGGGCGGAACCCCACGAGTACATGCTGTCCCTGTTCAGGACTTACTCCATCGCGGAGAAACTGGGCATCAACGCCAGCTTTTTTCAGTCGTCCAAATCCGCCAACACCATCACTAGTTTTGTAGACAGGGGACGAGGTAAGTTCTGCACACCCCCCCCCGCCCCCCGCCCCTCGCCGCCCCCCCGGGGCTGCGGGCGCCCCTTCCCGCTGCGCTCCGCGGTGCGAGGCTGCCGTCCCGCGGAGCCCGGCGCTGGGAGGCGGGCAGCAGCTGCATCGGTCACTGGTGTTTACCCCCCGCCCCGGTACTGCAGAAAAGTGGATCTTTCGGTAAATTGTGGATAGCGTTGTTTTATTTTAAAGCAAACTGCCCCGCGGCGCTAAACCCGGACCGCGGCAGGCGTAAATGCTGCGTGCGAGAAACACGCGTGGTCGTCCCCGAATCGCCACGGGGTGGTGGGAAACACACCCCACCTTTGCAGGCGCACTTTGGGTGTAAATACAACCTCGGGGGGGGAAAAAAAACCAAACCCACAAACCACAATCTCTTCTGGTTTCTTTCTGTCTGCCGGAGAAAAGGATCGCTCTTATCGCTGCGGCTGTAAGGCAAATAGAAAGTTCAAACTGACCGAGGGCAAACATTTGCTGCCTAAAGCTGCTCCCGCGAAGGGTCGCTTTATCGGGGTTACCTGGAAGAGCACCAGCCCCGTTTGAAAGCGCTGGGGCGGGGACGCCGCCGGCTCCGTTGGCGGGGGGGCAGCCCGAAGCCCAGGTACCTCCCGGCCCCGGGGCTCGGCGGGGGGTGGCCCGCACTCGCCGCCCGCTTCGGGGCCGCCTCCTACGTCCTTTAAGCTCGGTGTGTGCGGGGCTGGTCCTCGTCCGGCCCCGGGCCGGGGGCGGCAGCGGGGGCCGCTCCCCCGGGCCCTTGGCTGCCCCGTGGCGGGAGCACGGAGCGGAGGAGACGACGGGGCGGGCGGCAGAGCCCGGGGCCAGCCGGGCCCCAGGCCTTGCCCCCTCTCTCCCCGGGCAGCACCGGTGCTGCGGAGCTCCCGGGACCCCTCCGCGACCCGCAGCCCCGGCCGGGGCCCTGCTTTGCTTTTCTCTCGTTGTTTTATCGCTCATACCCGGGGAAGCGGGTGGAGGTTTCTCGGCGATTCAGAGGAAAATTTCCCTTCCTTTTTTTCTTTTTTTTTCATTACCCTGGTTTGTGAGCCATTAAGGACAGACTAATTAACAGGTTCTTAATTAAGGCTGTGCATTCTTTCCTTCTCCCCCCCCTCCCCGATTTGAAGACCCTCCCCTCCTCCCGCGCTCCCCCCCCCTCCCCGCGCGGGTGCCTGCCCCTGTACCTGCCGGTGGCTGGCAGGGGCGTCCCGCCGCTCCGGCGGCCGGGGGCAGCACGCCGACCTCCCGCTTCCCAGACGGTTCAGGGCAAAACGTAGCGCCGGGAAAACCGCACGGCTCCCTGGAGCTACAGGAGCCACTCGCTCCCCAAACCGAACCCAAACCAACCCCCTCCGCCACCTTCCCGAGCCGGCAGCCTCACCCCCGGCACCCACGGCGCAGCCTCTTGCCTCCGGGGGTCGGTCCTCCCCCACGGAGGGAGCTCGGCGGGGCTCTTCCCCTCCCTCCCCGGTGTCCGTCGCGCCCCTCTGGGCTCGGGAAGGTGCGTGGAAGAGCCCACAGTGGGTGCCCGCCGCGGTCGGAAGCGCCCAGCCGTTTCCGAGGGGAGAGGGGAGACGGGGTTTTGCTTTTCCGCCTTCACCTTATGGGGGTTGTTTTCTTCGTCGCTGTTAAAAGGGAGGGGGGGCAGAGGACTCACTTTCTAGAAATACGGTTTTGAAAGTTCAGCCGTCAGAAACGAGGCGGCCCGCTTTCCCCGCCGGAGAGGAAACGGGGTGCTAATTCTGCGAGCCACGGGGAAATAGAGCCGCGCTCAAGATCATCTTATTCTTGATAACCAGAAGAAAGACAGTTAATTTAACAAATTTAGCTCATCTCGCTGCATGGGAGATTCTACTCCGGGGGAAGTGATTTGCTAACAGAAGTTCTGGTTTGATTAAGGAAAAGCCTCACTTTTCCCCATTGATTTTGATTTGATGTGTCACAGGCTGTGACCTTCTGCTGGACCTTCTGAGGGTTGCTTAGCATCAAGCCACTGATTGGAGTATTTCAACTCAGTGATCTAATTGAGTGTTCATGTCATAACATATCAAATATTGTCTAGTCTCCCATAATGAAGCGGACCAGCCAATGGCACATCACCAAAAAACTTCAAGAGAGCTTCCGTTCCTCTGAAGTGGTAGCTATTTTACTGCCCACCTCCCCGTGGGCTCCTAGCCCAGTTAATTGGCGAGCTGGAGTTGTGCTGATGATGAACAGTCTTTGCTCAGGGAAAGCGGGGAGGGGGGGAGGTTTCTGTCAATTCATTTGCAGACAATATAGCCGCTCAAATTGACCCAATTAGGTGGGCTGCTCTTTACCTAAGCGGCAGCTCCGAGGGAGACTGCCCACACGGCATCCTTCATGGCAGGATTTCGGGGTGACAGCAGCCCAGAGAGGAGCGCGAAGCAGCTTTTACTCCTGCCGAGAAACACCCTTCCCGCGCGGCGTGGGCTGCTGTGCCTGCGTGTCCGTGAGAGCGTCCCGCGGGAAGGGCAGCTCGGCTGCCTGCTCCTGCCTGCAGCAGCCCGCCTGCCCGTCCCACCGCCCTCCGCAGCTGCGCGGGGCAGCGCGCTCCGGTGCGGACACCAACAACCTCTCCGCCTCGCCTCTTGTTGCTTTCCTTCCCGCTCGAAGCTAATAAGATCGCTTTCAGGCTAGCTCGAGAGGCAGGAAAGCCACACTGCTGCGGTATATACGTATATATATATCTCCGCATCAGTGGAAAAAGAGGGCAGAAAGGGGGGAAAGGGTTTGCGATTCCCCCTTCTCCACCCCCTCCCGCCCCCCACTCGCTCCCCCTTGTTACGGTCGCAAGATCAGACAGGACCTAGCTGAATGTAGGAAAATTACTGTTGGCACATGAAGTAACTCATTAAAACGCAGATGGTGCTCTCGCTGGCCTCAGGACCCCCAGCATTGGAGCTCCACAGTAAGGCAGGACAATTAGGAGCTGCAAGGACTCCACCAGGCAGGGGAAAAAAAAAAAAAAAAAAAAAAAAAAAGAGAGCGGGAGGGAGCTGGAGAAGGGAGCATAAACAAGCAAATCCACAGCGAGCAAAAACCGCGCCACGGCTCGGAACAAACCGAAAACAAAAAAGAAATAGCCGAGGTGCGAGGGAGCGCGATTTTCAAAGGGATCTCCCGTGGGAAGGGAATGCCACAAGTGCCGGCTGCAGTGGGTTCATCTCGCCTTTCCCTTTTGTGTCCGCAGAGCCGCCCGCAGCCGCGGTACCGCGCCCGGGCTCCCGCGTACGAAATGTCGAGCTCCGCGCCTAAGAGACGGGGAAATCGAAATGGGTCGAGATCGTCTCCTTTTCCTCTCCCCGTTTTCTTTGTGCAGTTTCGTGTTCCAGTTGAGAGGCAGCTGATTCAGATGGGCAGGGGTCCGACCGTCGTTATTTTGCTCTCGCCATTGGGGTCGGGAGGGGGGTGAGGAGAGGGGGCAGGACGAAAGGGGGATCCCGTGTGCAGAAACTGGAAATGGCCCGGCTGTGCATGTGGCAGAAGAAAAGAGCGTAAATCCCACTTGAAGTTCATCTAGCGCAACATGTTTATGCAAAACAGCGGGTTTCTGGGTGGACCGAAAGCTGCAATATAGTGTAATCTGCGCAGCGCCTTTGCCCAGGCAGTGTTGTCGTTGGCAGGAGGAAAATGAAATATAAGCAGGGAAGTATTTTAATGGGGAAGGAGGGAATTCACAACTGTTAATTATTTGGTGACCTTGTATTCGATTTGTTTGAGCCCCTTATAAAAACACTAATGCAGACCAGACGGCCGGAGCGCTGCAGCGAGCAGCCGCTTCTCATCCCGCCGTGCACCCGGGCAAGGAGCGAGCGGCCCGGCCCGGCTCGGCCCGGCGGGGCCTCCGCGCCCGCGGAGCCGGCAGCGCGGGGGCGGGCGGTGGTGGGGAGCGGGCTGCGGCTCCGCGCTGCCTGCGCCTGAGGGGTACGGAGGGGTTTGGTGTCGTGTTTGTGTGTGTGTGTATCCTCCCCCCCCCCCCCCCCCCCCCGAGCTGCGGGAAGGCGCGGAGCTGGCGCGCGGGCGGAGCGGGCGGCGACGCGTCCCCTCGGAAGCCGCGGCCACACAGCTCGTCTCTCCCCGTTGAAAATCGGGGGTTTCGGAAGGGCTGCTTTTTTTTTGTTTGCTTTTGCGGAGGCGCGGAGGTTTGCGCACAGCAGCGCAACGGCGCGGGGAGGGCGGTGTGGGGAAAGCAGAGCCCACAAGCTGGGAGACGCAGCCCCCGCGGCCGCTCCGCCGCACAGGTAGCTCGGCGGGGTGGTGCGCGGCCGCGGAGCCGCTCTGTGAACGGGAAGGAGTTATTAAAGCCTATCAAGCCATTCCGGTGGCTCATTTCGGACCCGATCCTGATTGTTTATTTTTAATTTTTAAATCCAGAAGCCCCCCTGCGGGGCTTGCTAAGAGGCCGCGGGTTTTTTTTTTGTTTTTTTTTTTTTTTGAGGACGGTAGGACCGAGCTCTCCGCTCCGGAGCTGTTTAGTTTCCGCCGCCCGCGGGGCGATGCCGTGCTGCGGCCTGAGCTGGCCCCAACCGGGAGCCGAGGGGCCCGCGGGGCGAACACCCGGCGCAACCCGGGGCCAGCGCGGCGCTGGGCACGGCAGCGGGACGCCTCGCCCTCCTAGTTTTCCTCCTCGCTTCCTAGTCCCATAGAAAAAAAGCAGCCCATCGGAGAAATGCTCCTTTCCTTGCGATTTCGGGGTAGGCTGGAACTGAGGGTGGGCGTCCTTCCGTGCCTGAAGTCTGGTATCTGGGCGAAAGGGGACGTTTCAGTCCTTGCTAGTTGTGGCCAGATCCGTATGTTGTGTTGCTGTATCCCGGCGCCTCCACATATATCGCTCAGAAATATCCTCTAAAGCGTCCCCTCGCTCCATTTCTAGCTCCGAGCGCTGGGAACATTCAGTCCGATTTTCTCAACACGAATAATTTTGGAGGAATAATTTCTCCTCGATCGAAGTATTTCGGGTAGCGAAACCGCCGCAAACGGGGAAAGGGAAGGAGACTCGGTTAATGTCTGTTACAGCAGGTAGAAACCCCCCAAGGAAGCCCCTCTGCGCCTCGGCGCATCTCCCGGGGCGATGCCGACAGACGAGGGGCCCGGAGGCCCCGCGGGATGCCCCACGGGTGTTGCGACGCTCCCCCTGCGCCCGAGGGCCGAGCGTCGCTCGTGGGGGCAAGCCGGGAGCGGGGCGAGGGCGGGCAGCCTAACCCGCGCGGGGACGGTAAAGCGGTGATCAAAGGTATATCGCAGCCAGGTGCCTCCCCGCTCCGGGAGAAGAGAAAAGAGAAAAAAAAAAAAAAAAAAAAAAAAGAAAGGAAAAAAAAGAAAACAGCCCTCCATCAGCTCTCCGGGGTTTTTGGAGGATTGGCAACTCGTCCGAGTAAGGTGTGGTCTTTCCCGGTTACTCGATAGCGAAGCGAACGAAACGTTTAAATCTAATCACCCGGTGTAATAAAAAACCACGGCGAGGCAGGCGCTGGGAGATGCGGAATTGAAACCCGGAGAAATACCACACATGGAGAGTCAGCCCCTTGTTTGCACGGCTCGGGTAATGCTCCAAAAGAAATACCTGTCAGCCTTGCGACTCTGCAGACAACGTGTGGGCAGCCCCTCGCAATTACGGGGGATATATGTTTTAATTTCCAGATTATTGTTAAGCGAGCGCCTGCGAAGGGTCTTTAAACTGCAAATGTGCTTTTGGTTTGCGAGTTTAAATATGGCTTGAAAGAGAATTTGGGAATGGGAAAATTCTTCTTGAATGTGGTTTGGGTATAATTTGCAGTGATGTAAAGTTAAGATCTGAGCCCTGATGAATTGGCTGGGAGCCCAGTACCTGATCTGCCATGAAAAGGGAAACTTTGTGTAGCCTTCGTTAACCCCCGGCTCGCCTCAAAGCCCCGGCTGCCGGCGAGAAAGCGAACCCGGGAAGCGGGAGAGGCTTCACCAGGGAGTCAAAGGAAACGTCCCAACCCAGCCATTCATTTCACCTTGGAGACGGTAAAACCGCCGCCACCGCAAAGCGGAGGAAAGCGGGGAGGAGGCGGGGGGGCGGCGCAGCCCCCCCGGGCCCGGCCCGGGAGCACAGGGCACGCCGGCTGTCCGGGCGCTGCGGGAAGGGCAGAGAGGAACAGGGCTGCTCTCGTCCCTCTCCGCTGACACATGCTTAAATTCCAGATAGAGCTACTCTCTTCTTCTCCCCCTCCTTCCCGCTCCCAATATTTTCTCTTCGCCCGAAAAATTAAAAAACGGACAGTCGAAATAAAGCTAATACTTACTGCGTAACTAACAGTCATCTACAGTAAAGTTACAAATACAAACACACCTCTCCGGTGCATTTTCTGCAATGTGGCTTTCCCCAGCCCGGCTGGATGTGAGATGGCTTTGCTGCTCTCTCCAAATATTTCGGTAACGGGAATAACGGCAATGACAGCCTCAACCAGTCTGAGAAAAAGGCAGATCTCGAGCTGGCTGTTAGAAACCCCGGATTTTACCCCAACCGCTCCTCGGGTTTATAGGAAAACCGAAGAGGACAAGCCCCGATCCGCGTGTGCTCCTCACACGGAGGGAGAGGGACAGCCAGGGTGTCCCCACGCCGCCGCTGCCGCCGCTCTTTGTGTGCTGGGAAGGCGGCAGCTTCGCTGGAACAAAGGGTCCCCAAACCAGACCCGTCTCTCCCCGGTTTGTGGAGGCTCCGGAGGTACCGCTTTCCCTCCCCGCCCTCCGCTGCTTTTCCCACCCTCTCGACTGCGCTGGGAGCGAGCCAGTACTGGTTTAGGATTATGTATTCATCTGGAATTATTAGGTTACAAGAGTGAATAAATAGCGTTTATCTGATCGGATTCAAAGCTGCTTATTTGAAACAACCGGCAGCCCTGCCCCTTTCGGGAGAGGAGCGGGAGCCGGCGGCTGCACGAACCACTGGGAGTTTTCCAGCGCAGAGTCGGTGCTGTCTAAACCCGGCTCGGAGACCCGCTTGCCCGGGGGCACATTTCTCTGCCGTTCGGCCGTGTCCGCCCCAGCCACCGAGCCAGTCGGGGTGGCCGTGCACTGCGTTCAACTCCCGCCAAGCTGGAGCTTCCAAGGATGCTGCTGGGGAGCGCGTTGCAGGCGCATCCCCTGAGCAAGGCTCTGACACCCGCAGGGCCGGAACTGGCGTCCCCCCACCCCGCCGCATGACAGGGCTCTGCAGACCCTTTATAAATCGCTTTCAGCAGCGGGGACCCGCAGGGAATTCAGCCTCTCCCCGCTGCCCTCGCGGCCGGCCCGCACGCCTGGATGTCACCCCCGAAGGGGACGAGTCCCCGCGCCGCAGCCTCCCGCCTGCGTGGGGTTCCCTGGGGGCGCGAGGAGGGGGGGGGGGGGGGGAGCGCGCTGCCACCTCTGTGTCCCTCCACCTTCCCGGGGAAAGGGCTGCCCCCTCTTTTCCCGAAAGCCCGGGCGGCCGGGCAGCGCTACCCTGATCCTGCACCCCGGCAGGGATGCGGGGGCCCCCAGGGTGGGGGCACCGTCCAGGGGTAGGACGGGGAGGGGTGGGGGGGATGTCTGCTCCGGAGGGACAGCGGCTGGAGGCAGCGCTCCTCCCACCTCCACCCCATCGCGACAGGGAGTACCAAACAGGGCGAGCATCTCCGTTTGAAACCAAGCCTGACACACCACCACCACCCTTCAAGCAGAGAGACGGCTTAAAAGCGTGGGGGGGCTGTGCTCAGCCCCAGCTCTGCCCACACCCTAAAGGTGGGGATAGCGGCAGGGGAAGGTGCTGATCTGGTTTCCTCGACGGTCGCTGAAGCCCTTGGAGGAAGGTGAGAGCAGCTCGGCAGGGCCAGGAGACTCGTCCGCGGCGTGTGGGATGCCCAGGTATCTGACAGATGCTGGGCACAGGGAAAGCCAAAGGCGAGGAGAAGGAGGGATGCACATCCCCTTCTGTCTGAAGCTTCCAGTCGAGCTCGGGACACCTTGAAAAGGGGGCAATATGGCCCCTGAGGTCTCCTGAGCTGCCAGATCCACCTCCCGCAGCCCAGGCGCACCTCAGCCCCCGGTCGCAAGCGTATGAAGGGCGGTAAAACGCCCCCAAACCCACGAGCGACCCGTGGGCCAAACCCTGCTCCGTCCAGCGCCCGTAGGCAGCTCCCGCTGGATTTCACTTTGCTTGTCAGCAGCTCGATGGAGAAGCTGTTGTGGTCACTTGAGGCTGTGACGACATTTTTGGGCTGTGTGTGTGGTTTTTTTGCAGATTTCCCCCGGGCCCCGCCGAGAGGGCCGGCCGGGGGGACGCGCTCTTCGCCGGCGAAGGAGCGGCCTCGCCGCGGCGGGGAAACCCCCGCGCCCGCGGCGGGAGGCGGGGGCAGAGATGCGGCGGGCCTGGGTCCCAACTCCCCGCGATGCCTGGAGGGTCTGACCTATTTTCGCCCCGCTCCCCGCGGCGCGCAGCCCCCGCGGAGCGCAGCGCGGCCGGCGCGGGGCGGGGGCAGCTCCGGCCCGCGAAGTCCCTCTCGCCGCCCGCCCCGCCGTGCCCGGCCGCGCCCGCAAGCAGGGCAGGCGGGGGGTGCCCGGCGGGCACCCAGCTCCTCAGCCGCGGAGGTGCGCAGCCGCGGAGGTGCGCGCTGCGGCCGGGCGGGCGGCGGGGCGGGAAGGATGCGCTCGGCCGGCAGGCAGGCTCCGCCGTGGGCTCCCGTGTCCTGGCTGTGGGGCAGGACTTTCCCCCAGCAATTCCTGCTGTCCCTGCTGCACTCCGCGCTCCATCTCCCTGTTGGCGTGCGGGGGGGAACACGCAGCAGCGCAGGGCGACTTTCGAGTATGCTAATCCGCACTGATTAACTGCACCTTAATCCGCAGTGATTTTTACATTGCCGTGGCGCGGCTGAAGGTCTTGGTTTGCATAAATCATCCCCTTGCTCCTCCTGCCCCCCAGGAGGTTCCCCCAGACCTGTCAGGTAGAGCCGAGGTTGTGAAATACACTGATTAGGAACCGCAGTGACCTTTGATATCAATAAATAACAGGGGGCTGTATATTTCTTTAGTCTCGTTTCTACCTCTGGAGCGGGCCGAGCTTGGAAAAGCGGTGAGGGGCTGCTGAACAGAGGCTCCAGTGACACTTTTACTATTGAAATCTACACAAGCTTTACTAGCTTCTGGGGAAACCCAGCGGCTTTGGGAATTTTTGTATTTGCTGGGTTGTAAACATTTTATTGGAAAGCAGCTCAGGGGAATCTGGTTTGCTTTCTGCGCTGCACTTTGTACACCAATGTGTCAAAAAAGAAGTCCAGGTTTTTCTCTTGAAGGAGAATTGAGATGTGTATGTCTATATACGTGTGCGTAACGTACATGAGCACACAAACCTTGCCAGTCCCACAGTGCTGGCGGGGCTGACGCGCAGAAGATGTATGTGGAGCGCGGGCTGTCTCTGGTGCAGGAGAGTGGTCTCCTGTCTGGTGCGGGTCCTTCGGTACCTCCTCTCCTCTTCCTTTTTCCTCTTCTTCTTCCTATCCTTTTCCTCTGCTTCTCTTCTTTCTCTTCTCTTCTCTTCTCTTCTCTTCTCTTCTCTTCTCTTCTCTTCTCTTCTCTTCTCTTCTCTTCTCTTCTCTTCTCTTCTCTTCTCTTCTCTTCTCTTCTCTTCTCTTTTCCCCTTCCCTTCCCTTCCCTTCCCTTCCCTTCCCTTCCCTTCCCTTCCCTTCCCTTCCCTTCCCTTCCCTTCCCTTCCCTTCCCTTCCCTTCCCTTCCCTTCCCTTCCCTCTTTTTCTTTCTCCTTCTCCTCCTTCCTTCTTCTCCTCTTTCCTTCTCCTTCTTCCTTCTTCTTCTCTCTGTCCTCCCCCGCTCCCGGCTCAGCCCCCGTCTCGCTCCGGGGGCGGCCCCGGCCGGGCAGGCGGCGGCCCTGCCCGCCCTTCACCTCCGCGGAGACCTCTCGGCCGATCCCCCCGGGCGCAACTGACTGTAATTATTTTTTATCTCGCAGACGATCTCTCGCCCGCTCCCTTGAGGCGGCAGCAGTACGTGTTTGATGTGTCGACCCTCTCCGAGACGGAGGAGCTGGTGGGGGCCGAGCTGCGGCTCTTCCGCCGGGCCCCCCGCGGCCGCCCGCCGCCCGCCACCCCGCTGCACATGCAGCTCTTCCCCTGCCTCTCGCCGCGGCCGCTCGACTCCCGCGCCCTGGACCTGCGGGCGGCCCCGGCCGCCGGCTGGGAGGTCTTCGACGTGCGGCAGGGCCTGCGGGAGCAGCGGCCCCGCAGGCGGCTGTGCCTGGAGCTGCGGGCCTCGGCGGGCCGCGGGCCGCCGCGCTGGCTGGACCTGCGGGGCCTGGGCTTCGGGCGCCGGGCGCGGCCCCCGCACGAGCGGGCGCTGCTGGTGGTCTTCACCCGCGCCCGGCGGCGGAGCCTCCTCGGGGAGCTGCGCGCCGAGCGGGGCGCGCCGCCGCCCCCCCCGCCGCCGCCCGCCGCCGCCCGCCGCCCGCCGCCCCGGCGCCAGCGGCGCAGCGCCTTCGCCAGCCGGCACGGCAAGCGGCACGGCAAGAAGTCCCGCCTGCGCTGCAGCAAGAAGCCGCTGCACGTCAACTTCAAGGAGCTGGGCTGGGACGACTGGATTATCGCCCCGCTGGAGTACGAGGCCCACCACTGCGAGGGGGTCTGCGACTTCCCGCTGCGCTCCCACCTGGAGCCCACGAACCACGCCATCATCCAGACCCTCATGAACTCCATGGACCCCGGCTCCACGCCGCCCAGCTGCTGCGTCCCCACCAAATTGACTCCTATCAGCATCCTCTACATCGACGCGGGCAACAACGTGGTGTACAAGCAGTACGAGGACATGGTGGTGGAGTCCTGCGGCTGCAGGTAGCGGGCGGGCCGGCCCTCGGCGGCAGCCGGGGCTGCGTCTGGCGGAGATGCGCCGGCGAGCGGCGGCGGCCCGCGCCCGCCCGGAGCGCGGCTGGGGCCAAGGGAGCGGCGCGGAACGGCGCGGCGGGTGGCGGCGGCCCCGGCGCCTCTTTCCCGCGGCCGGGGGGGGTGGGTGGGGGTGGGCCGGGTAGCGCCGGCCCGCGGCTGCCGCCCGGGGAAGGGCGAGCGGGCAGCGGGGCCCCCGCCGGGTCCCTTCCCAGCTTCCCTCCCCTCCCGCGGGGTTTATCTGGCGATCTACCCTCCTCCCTCCAAAGGTGAAGGCAATTTACCAAGTACAAAAAAAGTCGGGGGAGGGAGAGGGAGTAGGCTGATCCCGCTCTCTGAAGTTGCGCTGGAGAGGGCTGTGTCATTTCTGCCCTCTCTCTTTCACATTCCTGCAAGATTACGAGCCAGAAATAGCCTACGGCCCCCCACCCCCAAAAAGAAAAAAAAAAAAAGAAAGAGAAAAGGAAAAAAAAATGCTCAAGATTGTAATTACCAGTTAGGTTTTATTTTAAGACGGCAATGAAAAACTGTGAAGAGCGAAGTGTTGCAGAAAGCACAACCTGGGTGGATTGGAAAGGAAACTCCTTCGGATTTCACGAACAGTGCAAGGATGCCGGTGCCAGATCTCTGGGTAGCTCGAGCTCGGCAGCCCTCGCAACCTGCAGCAGTATTATACGCAAATGTCGTGCTGGAAAAGGCGTTTTATGTAAGATTTCTGTTTCTTTCCCACCTTTGGTCTCAGCTGTGTCTTCACACGAGGAAAGTGCACTTCGAAGCATGCCTAGCCCTTTCATAATGTAACTATTATGTTCGTAGTTTCAGGCTTTTCCCCACTGATTTCTAGAATTGTTGGCTCATCTGGTTTCGCAGAGCTACAAACTGGTGGAAAAAAAATAAAAAAAGATAAGAGAATAATAATAATATAAAATGCTAATAAAAAGACTCGACCAGAAGCAATAATTTAAAATGCACATTTTGCTTTGGATGCACTGTTGTTCATATAAAAGTTGTAAATATTTGTTTATTTAAACAGACTGAAAGTGCAAAATGGAGATGAACAACATGCATTTCTTTTTTTTAATGTACAAAACATTATATGCACTCGAAATGTTATAATTTCTAATATTTTTAAAAGTTTATATTTGAGTTGTACAGAATTAAGCATTAATCAAATATTTCATCCTTGCTTAACATTATCGTTTCCTGAAGATATTATTACAAGATTTAAATTCTGTGCTAATAATGGAGAAAAGAACTTTTTTTTTACTGTCTACCTCACTATAATGCAAGTATTTACGACTCGAAAGTTATCTGAGGTAAATTAATATTCAGAACATTTTTACAATACACCTTTACTGGACGATACTACAACTATTACTGTATTATTAAACTTTTTTTTTCCAAAAAGTCAGCTTGCTTTTATATGTTCTATTATTTGGTTAAATAATTCTGAGTTCACAAGTAAACATTGGCTCCAGTTCTAAAATGCTGAAGAGCTGAGTTGGAGCAAGTGCCACTTTAAGACGTACCTAAAGCCATTCCTTCTACCTGAAGACTTTTTGTACTCTCACAAGATCTTTGGTTTCGTCTTTGGTATATGCCGGTGGCATTAAGCTGCATTATGTTTTTACGCAATGATTACTGTAAGTGGGAGAATGCATTAAGGGGAAAAATTCAGGCAAACCTTTGTAAATCTCATCTGTACTGGGCACATTTATATACACTGTATGATGATGATGAGCGAAAGACAATGAATGTTTTATAAATTATATTTATTTTGATGCAATGGGTAATATATTTATTAAATATTTCCTGGCTATCTCTTAGATAATGAAGAACTATTCAATGAGTAGCTGTTTCAGTAAGAGGGTTCCCCTCCTCTCTTGCAGCAATGTGTGAGGAGAAGGTGGTGCAGGCTGTGAGTCCCACTCTCAAAAAAAAAAAAAAAAGCCTCATCTTATATGCAGAAGGTCTGAAAGAGCTGCTCACCTTGTGGAATGTGTTTGAAAACAAGGTTCTTTTCATGGAAAGTGGAATTTTTTTACCATATCACAGGATCTGATCACACACATTTTTCTCTGGCCGACTTTCTCCCCCTCGGACTGGTGCTTAAACAAAGGATTGCAGAATCGGGCCCGAGTGTTTGAATAGCAGCAGCTGAGAGACCTGTAGAAGAGTCCAGCCTTAGAATTGGTACAACTGCCAGAGGAATATTTCTTTTTAGTACTTAATAGTGTTTCAAGTTCATGACTAATAGTAGATACGGAAATCGCAGCTTTAAAAACAGCTTTAGTTTTAAAGCTGGGTTCACTGTTTGCAGCTCTGACCGGTGTGAACTTTGGTTGCTGCTCCGACCACACCAGTTCAGTTTTCTGCTATAGATCAAGCTCCTGCTATCTTTATGAAGGAAAGCAATGGGCAAATGATGCCCAACAGGCTGCAATATGCTCTCTGAGGAAAGGTAATCAAGATATGTAAGACGCTGTCAACTGAAAATGAACATGGTGTAAAAATCTGAAATTTTACAAAATTCACAGATAACAAATGCTGAATGAATCATCTCTTTCTTTTGCTGTCCAGTGAGCAAATGAATCATCCGGTGTACAGACAGTGCTTTGGCTAAAAACATGCACGGAGATTTTCGATGCAATTTCCTTTCCATGTAAAAATCAATATCACTTCTATTGCAAGCTGGTACGTCGCATGCTCGGTAGCAAGCTGTACTGTCACTGAGTTGCTCTTTCTGCTCTGCCTCAGACATGGCTTTGGAGAGCTTCATGGGACAAAGTTCAACTGTGGGAGGCCTAAGAAATCTCTCCTCAGAGGAAGTCCTTGAAGAGGCAACAGAGAAGATTTTGCTGCCTTGGATGTACAGTGTAGAGCAGTTTGTACCTTCTCCTACATTAGCTGAATCTCTGGTGGCATCTTTAATGGCCAGAAAAGGTTTGAAAGCCCTTTGTCCCAAATGTCTGGTCTGTGCTTGTTAACCTCCAAGGGAAGTGGGAGGACCTGAAAAAAAGCAAAAATAGTCAGAATCTGCAGTATTTGCTTTGGAGACAAACCTTTTGGATTTTGCTTACTGAGAGGAAATATGGGCCTTTCTGAGCATGTGCTCTGGATAACATTATATATATATATACACATATATATAAAAAACATTATCTGAGCCCATTTTGGCAAGTCTGCTGTTCCTAAAGATGGGATCTCTGCTCGTTTCCTTTTTTAGGTCTGCAATATTCTTTTGCACAAAACTGAGAAGGAGCAGTACAGTGCCTAGAAGAATTGAAAAGATAAAGCAAAGCTGATCGATGGGCTTTCCTTCCCTGTACCTCCCTTCCTCTCTCCCACCCTCCCCCCCAAGAGCTAACCAGTAAACTGAACAAAAAATACCAGTAATTATTTTTTCAGCTTTTACCACAAATACTGCAAGCCTTTGTTACAGAGAAATCCAAATATGGAAATTCAGTGGATGCGCAGCTCAGATCTCTTTGTCCTGCCAAAGTAATATGAATTTTCTTTTCCATTTCTCAACTCCCCATGCTCAAAATCATATTTAAAAAGGGGAACTGATTTCTTTTATTATGTTGCTGGCCAGAAGAGGGAGCAGAATCTATGAAGTAGTGGGAATAGACACCAGCGGACAGAAGACAGCTGAAGTCAGTCTGGCTGATGGTGTGATACGTATCAGCAGACGTTACACAACTCATCCATCATGCTGGTTGTGTTGCTCAAACACAAGAAAACCACTGGCTCATCTTTGAAGTGTAGATATGCATTGGAACCATTAAATTCTGACTCTGTGAATGAAAAAAATAGCATGGGCCTTAAGCTCTTTTTAAGTACCGCTCCTTTTTGGGTCACAGACTCCCTCTTAACATTGATTTATAGGAGGTTTTTTTTTTTTTAAATGGCTTTTGTGGGAAAATTCTGGAACCCCCTCATGAAGAATAGATCCAGTCTTCCTTTTCATTATCCCCACATAGATGAGAGGTTGGTCTGTTTACTGAAATGTATAAAATAAGCATGTTTATTTTTAACACCTCAATGTTTAACCTCAAATGTTAGCTGAGGGACAGAGTTGATCACATTGTATGAAGCATCTTCCTTCATAAACTCTTACTTTTTGCTTCAGAAGCACATCTGAAGCCTTGAGGAAGTCAAGTGACTGAACTTCACCCTTGTCAATCATTCAGAGGCCGTGCAGCAGGACAGCAGATTTCAATAGCATGTAATTTGTTCTGTCACATAGCAGCCATGTGCTGTAAAGGAGTATACTCCCCTAGAGCGGAGTCCTCTTGTCAGCATTCAGCTATATTATATGATTAGATTTCCAAATATTTGTTCTTGTTCCTTTGCAGTGTCAGACCCATTGTAAACTGAGGATGTTCCAGCTGTTCATAATTGTGAGCGAGGAGAGTCAACATATCCCTGCTATGCTCATCATCTGCCTGTTCCTTGATGACTGCAGCCTTGAAAAGTACCACTGTCTTAGTTAATATACATTACTATTTAGTGTATTATACTGCTGGGAATTAGAAAGGGTTCTCCCAAGGTTTTAACCAGAGCAAATTTTGCACGTCAGCCTGATGCAGAGTATGGGACCCTATATTTGCCCATTGCTAGCATTTTGACAAAACTAGTGTTCGTTTAAAATATGAACACTGTCAGCCTTCTCTCTGGAACTGAGAAATCTGAAATTGGACTGGGGACTTCTATCCAGTAAGATCACTTTCCTACTAACAGCTTTGTGTGCCACTTTTTAGGAGGACCCTTAGGAGAATCTCCATCCTATGGATCATTGTTTAATCAATGAAAAAAACGTTTTTCAGAACATGAGAATTTTATTACTAGGGAAGAATGAGTGAGAAGACTCCTAGGACACCAGTTCTTGACTGGGTGGGCAGGAAAGACCTCAGGTGAATACAAAAACTGGAGGTCTGGTTGACAACAGATTTCTACAGTGGAAGTGGGAAATTGCAGGAGGGCCATAGAAGAACAAAAGGGATAATGTAAGGGCAAACTGCCAAACATCTGAGATGTCTTTACACTAATGCTAAGAGTATGGAGAATAAACAGGAAGAACTAGAAGTCTTGGGACACAACAAAGGCTACAGTTTAATCAGCATCACACAGACTCAGTGGAATAAATTGCAGCACTTCAGTATTAGCAGAGAGAGCATAATTTGTGTAGGAAGGACAGGCAGGAAAAAAGGGAAGAGTATTATCTGGTATATTAGGAATGTA
Source organism: Strix uralensis (assembly GCF_047716275.1). NCBI lineage: Eukaryota > Metazoa > Chordata > Aves > Strigiformes > Strigidae > Strix > Strix uralensis. Next base: position 149,540,369 of record NC_133972.1, on the reverse strand, counting down.
TATAAGGCCAGAAAGAGGGGAGGGACAGAGCTGTTGGAGATAAAATAGAGAGGAACTGTAAAGCTCTGCTAAAGGTTACTTAATGAGGAGGAGGAGGTCGATGTCATGTTTTCTGAGCAACTACTGGGAGTGTCCTGAGGATATGAGGTAGTGGTTATGGAGGACTTTATCTAACCAGATACCTGCTGTAAGAAAAAAACCCAACAGCACAGCACGGACAGTTCTTCAAGTTTTTGTAATGTGTTGGGACAACTTTTTTGTTTCAAAGAGTGGAGGCAGTTTCAGGAGACATGGCTAGATAAGCTATGATAGATATGACTAATAAAGAGAAACTTGCAAGAAGGCAATTGGAGCTCATGTGTCTGTAGAAAAAGGAGGGTTGAGAGGAGGAGAGCAAGACCAAATGACTCCTGTAAGGCAGATTTCCTCACATTGGGGAATTGATAGGGAAGGTTCTGTAGGGAGGAGCTGAAAGGAGCTTAAGGAAACAGGCAGTTTGGAAAAAGTCCTTGTTTAAAGGTCCCATAGGAAGCTATCCTGCTGGCAAGGAGGACAGCATTGGAAGAAATCAGGGGGTCTGAGTCAGGAGCTTCTTGGTTATCTGGCAACAAAAATCTGTCATACAAAAAGTGAGCAAAGACATGGAAAAGAAGTGAAGGAACATTTGAATAAAGTGCATGTACTCAGAGCAGGAAGTCCTGGGGACGTTTGCTCTGGTATAACTAAAGAACTAGCCACAGTCTTTTCTGAAATATTAACTAGTGTATTTAAGAACACACAGAAGAATTAAGAGCTACCAAGAATTACAGATCAGCCAACCTGCTTCACGTATCTCAAATACTTTGAGAAATACTGAAAAAAATTCAAGTGCTTCATAAAATAGCAACTGCAGAATGATAATGTGATTAAAAAAAGGAAATGTGAATTTATCCAGAACTAGTCTAATGTTCTTCTTTGGTAAGAGTGAAATGTGACTCAAGCACTTAAGAAAATGGGTTTCTACATGGTCTTCCTACATTAAAGGGGCAGTTTGACATAAGTACAGAGAAATGTAATAGCAACAAATGCAAAATATTACACTTAAGGAAGGATAACCTCAAGCATAAGATGGAATGCTGGCTAGATAATGGTTCTGCAAGAAAGAATCTGGGCTTCATGGTGAAATGAATTCTGAATATGAGGTGCTGTTGCCCAGGATATTCCAGAATATAACAATCGGGATATCAGATGTCAGAAATACTCCATAGTGCTTTGGACTGATGAGGGCTCAGATAAAGTTCTGTGTCCAGTTTTAGGGGTCATGCTCTTGCAGATCATTTTCTGATGTCTTCTGGACCATTGGTGGTCTGCTGACCACAGACTGACTAACAAGGCCTGAGACCTAAATATATCTGGGCACGACAGATATGTAGGTAAGACTGGGCAGCTTGTGGTCCACAGACCAGGTGTTCCTTGCCTTCTTTCTCTCTATGTTCTGAGAAATATTTTCAAATATCCCTACTAGGATGGGCCTCGCTCGGTCCCTCGCTATCAGAAGAGGAAGGAGTGGAGCTCCCAGGGACTCAGTGCATGGAGCACTCTCTGCAGTGCCACAGTCTTTTCATCATAAACTGCCTGAGACCGAGGAGAATTGGATGCCATGGTACTTCTAAAAACTGTTACGCACTCATCTGCAATTAACTCCCTTGAGAAATACAGGCCTGAATTTTGCTCTTAAAATGGGAAAAAGGGGATTTATTGTAATGCCTATTGTGGCACCTAAACTGAGCAGTAGTCCTGCTGGGATGTCATTAGTACTGAGCAGAGTGGAATAAATGTCTCCCATAACTTTATATAAGGCATTCTGTTTAATACAGCCAGCTGAATGCTTCAGAATCAGAGAGACCCTTTGTTCACTCCCACTCCAGTGGAGTCCTGTGCTGGATGAGAGTCTCTTGTTGCCATCATAAACCAGACAATGGCTCATGGCATGACAACAATGTGCTGTTTTGATGGGCTTCTGTGAATTCACCAGACATGATCTGCTGTTGATGCTGATGCTGGCCAAAAATGTCCCAAACCTCAATCTGCCTAAAACCAGTTATCTCCACTTTCCAGCAGATATTCTGCATCCAGCACTTCTGCGTCCTGCAGCTGACTCCCAAATACTTTTCAGAGACTGGGTTTTGTGTCCTCAAGAGTTTTAATCTGGCACTGCTGTTCTGTTTGTTATTTACTATTCATATTGGTTCAGATGAGGATCTCTGCTGAGGGGTTTTGGACCTTATTTGTGATCAGCCGGATAAAAGCAATGGAAAACTTTGATCCATCTTGAACCAGAAACCCTGAAGACCTGAGGGGAAGTGGTTCTCAGATGTGTCTGCTGGCCATCAGCACAGCTGTGAACTGCATACAGCATACCTGCTAATCAACCCCTTCACGCACGTCTTTTACTAGTGAAGAAGATCAGCATCCAGTATGCCACAGACTCCCAAATGTTAGTTGTTTTGTTTTGTTATGTTAGAGTGAAATAAGTGACTACCGTCATCCAGAACTGGAATTTTGTAAAACATACTTCTCTCCCTTTTTGTCAATACCCTATGACCAGACTCTTAATAGTGCTGAAGTTGTACTGATCCTTCTCTATCTTTCAGTTGCTGTTTCTTTTTGTTCTTTTGGACTAGAGTCTAAAAACGTATTTAACCTGGGATGTACCTTGCCAAAGGCTGGTCTGCCAGGAGGCAATGCAAACAAATTCGTCACTGACGAAACAGGCAGCAGAGCCATCAAATGTAAAGCAGCTACAGCAAGTCTGGCTGAAAGGTTTTGAGAGAGAAAGAGGAAATAGAGAAGAAGTGCTCATCATTTAAGGTCTTGTTGAGTATTTCTGACTTCACATTTCTTCCTAAAGAGGAATAGGCCTCCTTAGGAGAGGATGAATGCTTGAGGGGGTGAGGCAGATGGGATCACCCTGGGGCCATTAGAAGTGTGGCAAACAATTCGAAAGCATTCACATTTTCTTGTAAAACAACAAAAACCACTCTGTGTTGCCTGATTAACTTGTCATAGCTGTTAGTCTGTGTGAGGAGAAGCTGTCTTCAACATGCGTGAAAATTTTTTGAATTTTTCTATACTTCTGAGTGCTATAATATTAAAAATTGCTGAGACATCTACTCTCTAGCTGTCTTTTAAGTATTGCACTGTTACAGATGTGAAAGGGCTAGAGCAGCTTAGAGAAAGCACGAACGATGTACTTCATATCATGCTTTGTACAGTTTGGTAGTCCTAGTGTGTCTGCTAATATTTCTTGCTCTGGGTTCAGCTCTGTCCACTCCCAGCAACCGCCAGGACAAGCTCCTCAGTGGGAAGGTGGAATTTGTTTCAGATGGCACAGCCCAGTGCTAATGCCTTCTCTTCCCTACAGTTTTGGTTCTGGTATTTTTCGCTTGTGGCACAACCTTTACCAGCAACTCTAGAGCATTTAGACTCATAGCCTAGCAAGAGAGTTTTGTTTTGTATGAGGAAGTATATGCATTCAAATTCAAAGCAGATTGTTTTATGCAGTGTTGAATTCTGTGCAGATGGAACATGATATGATATGTTGAAGTGGGATATATAGCATATGGCCATAATTCAGGGAAACACATTTCTCCAGCTGGATACCTGCTATTGAGTTGGAAAACATGTGTCCTGCATTCTGGTAGGCTTCTACCAGAACAGTGAGAGGACATAAAAGACAGGTCTTTCCTATCATTGAGTATCAGCTAATACTTACATCTATCTCACTGGTTTCATAGTGCTCTTCAAAATTAAACCTTCTGTTGTCACAACAGGCAAAGCACAACTGAAAAAAAAAGCTATGGCTGAGCTCTGCACCCCCAAGCACATGTTGAGAAGCCAACACATGCAAACAGACTGGACTGCTTTGCACAGCTGGGACTTTGGGCTGGCATGGCCATGCCTTCTCCTTTCCTGTCTCTGGGGGAAACGAAGCCCACTCTGCCTCAGGGTGCAGCACTTCTTCCACGGGCTCTGGGGTTCCCTGAGGGTGCAGCACCCACCCTCAGCCCATGTCCTGCTCAGCCTCCCTGGGACACCACATCGAGCATCTGGATGGGTGCGATGGGTGCCTCTGGGCGGAGGGGCTTCTGTTCTGCCTGGCTCCGTATGGCCTTGCAAGGTGCGGGCATCATTTCACAGCATTCCTAAGCTGGCAGGAGCCAAGCTGTACACAGCAGACCTATTCCTCAAGGAAAATGGGCCCATGGAGAGGTGAGCTGTAAGTGACTTAAGCTGTATTAATCATCAACTTATGCCTCCTGCCAGGCAGAGGTAGGCTGTGCGTGCAGTTTCTTCTGTGGTTCAACTGCTAAATACCTCGTGGTCAGACTCATGAGTAATTACCTGCCTCAGCCTACTTTTAAATAATGAAGCAAGTATAAACCATTGCCCTGGAGTGATCCATCCTTTTCAACGCTGTCGTTCCCTGCCTGCTGATCACCCGCTCTGCTCCCTTGCACCCGTCCAGGTTCTGACATCGCTCCACTCCGTCCCAGCCAAGCATAGCTAGTAAATAACCATCCGTCTCCTTTGCTCAGGCTAACAACGTTCCCCTCTCACACCCTTCCCTCTGCTTTTTCTTTTACACTTTGTTCCTTTTGCACTTAGTTTTACTTTCAAGACCCTGTGCAGCCACTTACCAGTCTGGATGTTGTGGTTTCTCAGGGCACAATCCTTCAGCCCTCTCAGAGATGATGGCATCTGCTTGTTCCTCATGCCTCTGCCTCTCCATTGTGGCTTTTTCCACGTTAGTCATCCCTTCTTACTCCCAGATCCCAAATCTCTCATCACTCTCATAGCTACAAAAATTGCATTTTCTTCAGGAGCACTGTACTCTTGAAATCCTGCTAGTTCACTTCATTTCATACCCCCTCCCACCCCCACCCAAGACTAACCTGGCAAAATCCTGGTAGAGAAGGTGGAGGCTGTCTCTGGTGTGCAAAAAACCTATTTTCCCCAGTGCCTTTTTTGCTTTGTCATTTTTACATAAAAATGGCTACAATTTTTATGATGCCATCTCTTCCCTCCCACTGGAAAAGACAGATTTCTAAGAAGAATAAAAGGGATTTTTATGTGGGAAAAATATCACTGAAAAATTTTCACTGTTGGTATTAGAGAAGCTTTTGCAAGGATGGAGGTAAGATACCACTTCCTATGATTTCTCATCTCTGCCCTCTCCATTTTTTCAATACCAAGTGCCAAGCAAAATAATAAAAGAAAAAGCCCTAAAGACTTGAAGTTCTTTTTTGTAAATAAAGTAAGCATTTTCATTTCATTAAAACCTCAGCCACTTAGCAACCCTCCTCACCCCAGCAAGGCTTTGTTTTATTTTTTTTTTTTTCAAAAGCAGCCACTGTTCCCCTCTGCAGCAGGAGCTACTGGGGCAGCAGGGATGCTCTGCGACCCAGCGGTCTCAGCACTGCAGGAACCAGGTGCAGGCCAATGTGCCGGTCGCTGGTGCACCCTGGGGCTCCCTGGGAAGCGACGGTGACCCCGGGAGCAGTGACTGTCCCTTCCTGTGCTGAGCACAGCTTCGTGGCACGGCTGAGCAATAAACCCAGGCACCATGTTTGGCCATGCTGACTTTCCCCAGCGTGCTGATGGCTCCTGTTTGACCTAACCTGACACAACTTGCACGGTGCAACCCATCCGTTGTTTTCACAGATTCAAAGAGATTCCTCCTAGAAGGCTGTGGGAAGTGGAGAAATATGTACGTGACCTGAGGGCAGGCATAGGTGCCTCTGGAACAGCTTGGTATTTCCCTCTTGCAAATAGCCTGCGATGTATCTCTGTGCAGCAAATACTATAATTATACAGAATATTTCTGAAAGGTTTTTCATGCTGCAATAAGGACTGAAAACAGCAAAACAAAGACAGACATTGTTCTGCATGGAGAGTGTGGAAATTGCAGCACATTTTCTGTCATTACATGTTGCAGTTTGCAACAGATTCAATGCAGTTAGATTCCTGTCCCCTTCATGCACAAGCATGGCAAAGTTTGAGTTCCACAGGCAACAAAACCATTTAATTTTAAAATGGTAATTTTATTAACAATATCAAATGTAAAATTTAAAAAAATATAAAAAAGAGCAGTTAGAAAGCAAATTGCAGAGTTCTCATGCTTTGGATTTGCTGTTATTTGTGCTGGGAGGAGAGAGGATATCATGTCACTTATGTGAGCAGCAGTGGCTCACATGTGGCACAGCCCCAGTTCTGGATATTTGTGACCAAAACACAAAAGTAGTGATGGTGCTCAGAGGTGTGTGAGGGACGGAGCTGCTCATAAACATCGAGTGAATAGAAAAGGCACAGCATTTGTCATTAAGTGTAATGAACACTCTGCCTCAGGTTTTGGCTGGGATGCGTCCCTGGGCGATGCCTGTGGGGTCTCCGAAGCGGGGGCCTGAGGTAACTTGTGGAGGTGGTCCTGGCTCTCCAGTGTGTCTAGTCACTGTGAGAGGCTCTTGCTGTGGCAGAGGGAGTTCAAAGAGCTCATTGCCATGTTCCTTTCCTGGCACTCCCAAGTCCCCTGACCTTACAGAGGATATCTATGCTGCCCAGTGAGGGTGGGGAGAAGCTGGAAGGAGGTGAGCCATGTCACTTCCCTGAGATGGCAGATGCTCTGTGTGAAGATGAGGACCAGACCAATGAAGAAGTTCTGAGGTCTGCAAACTGCATCTGCTTGAAAATGAGGAAAGCAACTGATGAGGAAGAGCCACCATGATTGAAAAGCATGGTGTATGCATCTACCCTTGTGTGGCAGTGAAGTGACCCTGGGAATTAAATGGCTGCTGGAAGCTGTCCAAAGGCTACAGCACAGCAAAGGGTTAACTCTGAGTACTTGCAGCTATGCACAACCGTGAGCAACTGAGGCCAGGCACAAAAGCAATTTTAGGGTCTTCCACTTCTGAGCCCCCAGCTTGAAATACACTTTAAAAAATACTTGATTTTTAGCAGCTCTGATGCTCAGAACATTTTGTATGTCACACTCCCTTAAAATCAGGCATCCCAAAAATCAACCAGCAACAACTGACATTGGATTTGTTTCTTGGGGTTAATGAAAGTTAAGAGATCTTAAACAATTTTAACTTTTTAGCACCAAGCGTGAAACCTTTCACCTGGAGGAGGGTTCCCGCGAGGTGAGACACACAGTTGTGGTCAAGACCAGCAGACAATCTTGTCTGAAGGTCTGTGCAAGGCTCAATAGGTGGCAAGTCTTCCTGTAGCCCACTGTGGGGGGGGCCACCTGCGCCGGGTGGGAAAGCAGGTGTGGTGCATGAAGAAAATGTGCTGTTATTGACCCAGTGAAGAAACACAAGCTTTGATTTCCCTAACCCTTGGTGGAATAGTGCTCAGCGGTGTTGTGATAGGGAGGGAGAGGACCATCTGGAATTAAGGCATGTAGATGCTGTAGGAAAGCCCTGGTCAATATTTTAGGATGACAGAGCTGGATATCTATTCCTACCAAAAATGGGCTCTAACTAAGCTCTTGGAGAAAAATGGTATTACTCTTTAATGATAGACAAAGTACATTAATGTGGAGAGTTGACATGCAAGCCAAACTTTGGACAGCTCTGTCTCTCCTGAGCTGTGTGTTTGTGATAAGTAAATAATGGCTCACTAACTCTGCAGACCTAAATATTTGGCTGCCTGTGTATTTCACAGAAAGTTCCCCTGATTTTGAAAGGTCACACAAATGTAACAGCTTGGCCCAGATGTGAAAACCAAAGAACCTCCCCTGAGTGCTGCGGAGCCGCAAGCCACTGGTCACCTTCGGATGCCACAGCCATTGCTCATCTGTTTGTTAGATGGGCTGTATGCAGGAATTATCTCTATGGAGTTAGGAAGTCCAGGCCAATACATGCTTTGGTATCATTTGTAAGCTGTTGGGGGAAAAAAACCCAGGTTCTTTTCTTTTTTATCTACAACCCTTTCCTCACTGAAGGAGGGGTCCAGAAGGAATCTGAGCCAAGGAGCCTGATGCTGGCTGTGAGCCTTATGTAGAGGTGGTGTTTTTCATGCAATGCACCTGAGTAGTTCTCAAAAGGGCATAAAAGCCAGAGGAATGGACTGGTGTGGGGTGCCCTCCTGGGCACAGCAGGCGACAGGGCTTCCCTCACGTCACAGGATGGCTGTGGTTGACCCCAGGTCCTGGTGTGCTGGAGCACTCATGGCTCCTCTCAGATTCACAGGTATGAGACCTCCAATACTGCAAAGGCTACTTGACCCTTGTGTCTACTTGTGCAAAACACCTTGCTATTTTGCTTGCCTGACCAGTGGAAGGTGCCCGTGGTGCCAGGGGATCCCTTTGTGTTGCTGGAACAAGCTGTATAACAGTCCCTTCCACTCTGGTGTGCTCGTGGAAAGGGCAGCAGCAATGTACCTCCTCCCAGCACCTCACAGAGCCCACTGAGCTCTGCAGAAGTTACCAAACAAGTGACAGCAGCCTTCAGGTGGCTTGAGGTGACACAGAGAAGCCCCAGAAAGAGGTAGGCTGCTGGGTCTTGGCTTTCCAATCCCAGCACCAGGCGGTCCCACACGGGAAGTGCCCTGTGGGGTAGCAGCACCTCTTCACTGCTGAGCTTCAAGAGCCTCTTGTATCTGTAGGGCTGGCTCTTAGATCCTGCACACTGGGGCGTAGAATTATAAAGATCTTCCTCCTATGCAAGACCATATGGATTATACTTCTGCTTTCCTAAAACAGTGAGAGGTGAAAACTATCTCCATATTTCCTTACCGAGGTAGTTGTTTGAGTGGGTGAGTCATTGACAATTTGGATGCAATTCTGGTGTGATCATCTTTCTTGTATTTAGCCTGGCACGTGAAGTCAGACAAAATGTCAGAGTGCAAAAACGAGACAAAGATAGGGAGCTACTGAATCTTATGTTTAGTTTAATATAACAGTTTGAGAGGAGAAACTGGGAGATCTCACGCGTGGTCTCTGCTGGCCTGAGTCCATGGCTGCATGATTTATTGCAGCTGAGGATCTGGCTCTAAACTGTTTTCTTCCCGCATAGAGGTAGCTGTAGTCAAGCCAATTGGTCCATGACTGTGCAGATGAGCATCCTGTGTAAAAGCCAACAGGGAGCAAATGGGGGAGTAAATTTCAAGCACTGAATGTCAACATTCAGCTAACCCCTGCCTCTAGCTCAAAGTGCACCAAAGTAATCTGCACCTCATAGCTCTGGATGTCCCATCTCAATAGCCACAGCACTTAATCTAGACTCTGCCCTGCTCCCCCTCTGAGCCTTTTCTCTCCTGTCCCCTTGCCAATAGCCCCCCAAGCTCCCCAGGCCACTGCATCTCAACCTCCACTCAAGCAGCAGCTCCTCCCCTCGCCCCTGGCAGCAGCAAGCTGCCTTTGGGGATGTCAGGCTGTATTCCCTCTCTAGCAGAGTAGCTACTTCTGCCTTCTTGTGTCTCAAGTACGCTCACCAGACAGGCTCTTGGGCTGGGTTTGGAGGCTGGATGGAACTGTGCTGCAGGTGGCTTTCATACCACATCTACCTGCTTCAACTTCAGACCAATTTCTGTGCAGTCTCTAATTTCAGGTTTGCATGGGAAGACCAAGACCCTACCTTGGGTGTAAGAAGATAACTTTGAAGACTTTTCTTCTACAGAGGATGGGAACCAGAGATGTGAGAAGATTGTCAAAGCTGCAGGAGTATTTCAGATCTGGGCTGAGAATCTAAGAGTTTGGGGCTCTGAACTTACAAAAGAGGTCCCTTCTCTGGGGCAGACCTAGATGGAAGAAGCTACATGCATTTGAGGTACCAGTTGTCAAATGGACAGCTTGTCTCCCAGGCTGCAGGGCAAGAGAAACAAAGCACCTTGTGGGGCTCCTGGAGCTGAGTCTCCCCTGGCCAGCGCTGTGACTGCACCCAGTATTGCCACTGCAGACTTCAGTTTCTGTGGGAAATCCCATCCTCTTTCCAAGAAGGGTGATATCAGCTTACACTGGCCGTCACAATATACTTTGGACTCTCTTATTTCTATACGATGCTGTAGCTGGCAGCATAAACATATTTTTGATTTTCCTGCAATGACTTTGGCTCTGCATGAGTTTGGAAGAGCCACAGATTTTCTTACAAGTGTCTTGCCACTGATAGTTTTCAAAATATCTTGCTGTGTGTTTTTGTCTTTAGATGCCCACCATTTAACTCTTATTAATATGTCATGCGTTCCACCTGCTGTACACCATAATCCTTATAATGGCATAACCTGTAGGAAGTAGCCATCTGACCATGCTTTCTTTTTTCCTCCTGAATTCCAAGAGATGGATTCCTTCTGTGTTTCAGCTATGTGGAAGTAAGTTGCCTCCTTGTGAATTGTGGGAACTTAAATGTCCGAATTTCCAATTTTCAGGTCTCTCACTAGAAAACCTCAAATGAGGGCACAGTGATGCCACAGTACTCTGCCTTTGGCATGGACCTTCTTTAGGGTCCAGAGTGGATAGCTGGCTTAAAGAACAGCAATTTCTGCCCCCAAATGGAGATCTCACACATTAGCACTGGGAGGACTTTAATATGGGTGATCTGGTATTGGACATTTCATGTTCTGGGGGAAGGGAATATTAACCTGTATATATTTTCATCATGTTTCCCATGTGTAACATTGCAATCACACTGCAGTGATCCCCAGATGAAAAAAAAACCAAAACAGCCTAACAAGATTTTAGCAAACTTTCTACTTTCATTCATTCTCAATTCAGCTTGTACAGCCAGAAAAAGGTACAAATTTTGGTGAGCTGATTTCTGAGTATCATCCTGCATGATGGAGCTTTCTGCCTGCACAGACTGCTGCCTTCTTTCCTTTTCTGTATAGCCAGCGTGTTGATCCCATGAAAGCACTGAGCTTCATTCATCACGCTTTGTAAGGCACTATAAAACATATCTCACCAGCTCCTCCTGGTACTAAATAGTTTTTTTATCAGTGAAACAAAGTTTTCTTGCTCACCTCCTGGCTATCCCTCCTTGGGATAGAATCACACTGGAGTTCTACCTAGTGACAGAAGTTGAATGCTTCCTGCTTTTAATGTTTATTTAGTAAAACATTTTGCATTCCTGGAGAGATACCACTCTGTCATTAATGGATTCTTGGCTTGATGCCAACAGCTAATAGTTTTATTGGTCCTCACAGCACAGTTATGTGATTTGGGTAACTGCACTGAGCTGTGCCTTCCTCTTCTTTAATTCTCATCCAAAAAAAGTGCACCAAAGGAGGGACGGCCAGCAGAATCTGGAGAGGGGGAAGAGATGAGGGACTCTGCCTTACCAAGCTTTGTGAAGGCTATAACATGGCTCCTGGCAGGCAGCTCAAGACCTCCACAGCCCCAGATAGGGGCAGGGTGAGGTGGAGGCCATGCACACACACATTGGCTGTGCAACGATGAGTGCTCCTGGCTCGCCCTGTGTCTTGCCAGGAGCCTTCTCCCCTTGTTGCCCATGGCCTGATTGCACAAGGATGCTCTGACCTCCACATCCCCAGCATGACCCTCCTGCCCCACTCCTGCCCTCCCTCTCTCCAGTGCCCCGGTGCAGGCAGATCTGTCTGCCAGCTGGGGGCTGCAGGCAGAGCTCTGTAGCTGCCAAAGTGGGAGCTGGACTCATAGCATGAGTGCGTGCTTAAAATAGCTATCATCTCATTCAATCTCATTTTCCATTGGTATTTAAGATCAAGCCACTTCTTTCTTAGAGCCTCTTCCTCCGTTAGTCTCTGTGACAAGAAGAAAGGAGGGAGCATCATTATTTTTAAATGGGGGCTTGCATTTGTCTTTCAGCTGGAGAAGTCAGCGTGTTATATACATCCATATGCATTTCAAGGGTATGACGTAGCTGGAGAAAAATGAGTGCTTTGGTGCTACAGGTCAAGTTTATTTAACACTACAATGTTTTAAAACAGGGTGATGCCATTTCAATTAAATGTCCCAGAATGTTTTGCAAGGTAATCGTTTAAGAAAGTTTTCAGAACTACTTTTGCAAATCAGGCACGTCTTGCATAAAACACCCTGGCAATAAAATAGTATGTGTTAGAAAAATGAAGCTGGAGGCTTTACTAGAAATGAGGGAAGCAGTAATATTTTTTTTCAGGACAGTCTGGTTTGTAACAACATGTTATTACATAACTCAGCATTACAGCCTGCTCTGTATTTCTTTTGCAACATTTGCGTTTTGCTTCCCTCTCACAGCAGCCTTGTGATATGACTGTAAGGGACAATAAGAAGATAAAAAAACCACAAAGAACAAGTGAGCACTTGAATTTATGGTGCACATTTGAACCTGCCTGCAACTCTTTCCCTTCCATGTTGCAGAACATCTCTGTTCCTGCTCTCTCTTTGCATTTCCCTCTGATCAAATTCAGCTCCACAGCTAGGATTGACTGAGACCGGCAACTGGACTTTACAGCAGAGAGTTGTAGGAGCCAAAGAGACAAAGGACACTTAAAACACTAATTCTGGATAGTTGTCTTGGCATTGCAACCTCTGGTTTTGTAAAACTGTGAGATTTATTTTGGTTATTGAAAGTTTTGAAAGGGATTTTTTTTCCCCAGAACTGTTAGTTATTTGATCCTTTTCTGTGAAGAAATACTTGGAAAAGCTGTGGCACAATGGTGTCTCATTCTGTTTCTAGGAAGAATGGAAATCGGAGGAAGGAAGTTTCCAAAGCGAGTGTCAGATTCTGATCTCTTTTACAGAAGGGTAAATCCAAAATAACTCAGTGCAGTTACTTTAGATTTATGCTAGCATAAATAAGATAAGAATTTGGCTCTAGCAATCTCTGTAGCTCCCCATTTGCTCATCTAACAGCTGGCAGCTTGCTTCTTGCTATTCCTCTTGCTTTCTGGGCTGATTTGTCTTGCTTGGTGCTCAAGTGAGGGCCAAATGAGCTTGGGAGTTAGTTAAATGAGAAAATGTGTTTTGCACAGCACACAACTATGAATGGCTCAAGATCCTTCACATGATCATACATATTTCAGATTTCCCAAAGGCCAGAAATTAATGGCTAGTAAATGGATAGAAATATTACTTCACACAGTATGTAGTCAACCTGTGGAATTTGGTACTACAGGAGGTCACTGATTCAAACAATGGGTCAGGATTTGAAAAATGGCTGGATAATTTTATGTCAATTAATTACACTTGGAGCTGGGCAAGTGAAGATTGAGGTAAATAGACCCCTTGCACCAGCATACACATGAACTCCCCTGCAGGGACTGGGGAGGACTTTTCCACTCGTGCATGGTTGTGCTCCATTGGCGAAGTCAGCTTTGCCTGCTTTCCTCTGCCGCTCCGTGGTGGGAGGCAGCAGGAGGAAGCAGGTGAAGTTGAGGTTTGCAAGGGCTCTGTCTGCTGCAAAACCTCATATCCCAACACCTCCTGACTTTGAAGGAATTAAGATCTAGATCTAGAGCTAAGCCAGACCTGCACTATCTCCACCTGGCTTTGGTGCTTCTTGAGTGTCATCTGTGTGCTGGGACTGGTATGCACACACTCACTGACAGATACACATACAGAGAACAAAATATACGTTCACATATGTAAGCCGATGCACTCACTACTGTCTGTATTTACAAATTAAGCCAGTGCCCTGGTTTCAGCTGGGGTAGAGCTAATTTTCTTCCTAGTAGCTGGTATAGTTCTGTGATTTGGATTTAGGGTGAGAATAATGTTGATAACACGCTGATGTTTTAGTCGTTGCTGAGCAGTGCTTACACTAAGTCAAGGACTTTTCAGCTTCTCATGCTGCCCTGCCAGTGAGGAGGCTGCGGGTGCACAAGAATCTGGGCTGGGACTCAGCCAGGCCAGCTGACCCAAAAGGACCAAAGGGATATTCCATACCATATGACATCATGGAAAAAAAAGAATGGAGGGAGTTAGCCGGGGGGGCGGGGGCAGCCCACTGCTCAGGGTCTGGCTGGACATCGATCAGTGGGTGGTGAGCAATTTCATTGTGCATCACTTGTTTTGTATATTCTTTTACCATTATTATTATTTTCACTTCCTTTTCTGTCCTATTAAACTGTCTTTATCTCAACCAATGAGTTTTATCTTTTTTCCAATTCTCTTTCCCCCATTCCACTGCAGGGGAGTGAGTGAGTGGCTGTGTGGTGTTTAGCTGCCTGCTGGGTTAAACCACAACAGTCAGACAATAAAATCTCTTCCAAACCATTTTAGAAAATGAGTAGCCCAGCTTTAAACCACAAGTCTCTATGTAAGCATTCAGATGTGTGATCTAACTCCACCTTGTGAATTTCCTAGTGAAGGCACCAACCAGCTCAGTGCAGTTTCCCAGCTGTAGGTGTCTAGTCCCATTTGAGAGGTTCTGACACACCAAGACATCTGCTGGTGGTTGATGGGGAAAGGGTTTATGGAAGACTCTGCTCTCCAGCTGCTTGGGGACAGGTGAGACTGTCTGGGGCATCTCAAATAGCCCTAAACACCAGTGCTGAGGCAATTATATCTTACTGTGTCAAAAAGTGAACATACATCCTATTCAGTATATCTCCAAAAGGGAGCTGGGGTGGTTTTCCAGGACTGCAGAGGACTTCCTGGCACAGTGCTGACCATTGCCTAGGATACAGCCAAGGGGGTTAGTGATAAAAGACCCAGTCTTGCAATATGGATAGTACTGTCTGTAGGTCTTAGGACTGGCTCTAACCAGGAGTGAAGGCATGCCCTTAGACGTGCAACCTTTTGAAAACCTGCCTTTCTAAAAAAGCTGCCTAAATCACTCAGCAAAGAAGAAAGGTTGGGAGGATTCCCACTAGCAGTGGTAGTAAAAGACATGAGCTCTGAGAAGGTATTTCAGTGAAGGCAGAAGGTAGGTGTGATTTGGAGTCCCTGGAGGCAGCATAATGCTGGATTCTTGTATTGCAATATTCACTTTCTGTGGAGGTCCTTAGAGAGGTGAACCCTGCAGTAAATAGGAGAAATATTCTCACCATCTTCAGGAAAAGCCACAGGCAATTCTATTTCATAGTAAAAAGATGTATTTTAGAATTGCATGGCAGAGGTGCACAACTTTGACAGCAGCGCATGGAGGGAACCTGAGGACTGCATAGAATTGCATATCACTGGATTTTGTTCCATGATACATACACAGAGTCATTATTTTTTATTACTGACTGCTCTGAGTGCATTAAACACCTGAACAATAAAGACATTGTGGTTTCCTGTCACAGCCGGGAAAGTGATGTCAATAGGAAATCTGTCCCTAGCTCCTCTCAAACCAACAGCTTTGCCTTTGAGATGGCCAGAGGAATTTGAGTGAGTCTGCTGAGCAGTTGCAATGCTCTGATTTGGTCAGATTCAGACCAGAAAAAAAACCCTCTTCACACATAGAAGGACTTCCAAAGAGGGTTATGAAAATGGCAGCTCTCTTGCTAGACTTAGGGGAGCTGTGACTTGGCAGGTTTTTAGAGAAAATCCTCACTTTTCTGTCTGGAAGCTTGTTAGGAGAGCGGATCACCACATGGTAACTATCAGTTCTGAACAAGCTCTGCCCTTACCTTCTTTAGGTTCAGCTGAAAATGAGTCTGCAAACAACCTCAGCATTTTGAGTACTCCTTTGAACTGTTGATCAAAGAAATCATGACTTTTCTGCTTTGCTCAGTACAGCTAAGGACAACTAAACACTCTTGAGATGATCTTTTTGGCAAATAGGAAAACTCTTCCTGCTGAAGTTGTCCATGAAGTTGCTTGCAGCTGCGGTAAATAATCTCTGGATTCCCAATCCCTTGCAGATGCAGACACAGGCCTCCTCCCCTCTGTAAGCAACAACCTCTGTTTTCCTCTGCTCCTTTGTCAACTGTGAACAGAGACCTGCCAGCAGCTGCAATGTACTCATAAAAAAAAGGCAAAGGTCTCCTCTCACCTCTGTCCCCCAAGCAGCTGTTCACAAATGTCCTGCTCTTTACTATGTTAAATATATTGAAGTACCTGCAAGTTAGCATTTTGTCAGACGCTGAGAATCTACAGTGCCTTTAGCTGGTGGGGCTTGGAGGCCCATGGTGGCAGTACATGGCTAATGAACTATTCGCTTGTCCTTGCAGAGGTTCGACTTGAGAGGGGTAGCTGCACTGGCAGGAAGATTCACTTCAATCCTAAGAGGTTCCCACACACATTCAATTGATTTCAGACATCCAGAAACTCTCATTGTGTCTCTCCTGTGTTATGATCTTTCCTCCCAGAGATATACTAAAGTGGAGGCAGAGGTGGTACCCATGGACAGAAAAGGCATGACTCCTATGACTTCATCTAAAGAACTAACCAGAATAGAGCATTTGCTGTCCAGCTGAACAAGGCTTTTAATGTGAAGTGCTTCACAGAATCACAGACTCCTCAAAAAACATCATTGTGGAACATTCTGCTAAAACACAGCAGTACCTAAATGAAGCTGCTGAGTAAGTTTCTCACATCCAGAAGGAATTTCACCTTTCCTTGGAGAGAGCTTGGGATATCAGAGACTAAGATTCAAGTCCCTCAGCCAAACTAGAGTCCGGGTCACCCTGTGGGGCTACCAGATGTCTTGGGAGTCTGTTTTTTCATGAAAACTTTCACGGAGAAGGTTGTATTTTGATTTCATTCTACAGAGAAATGAAATATGATAACCTTCATGTTTTGCACAAAATAGAGTCCTGGTTTTCTGAACAGGCCTAGCTAGCAGTGAGTAATAAGACTGAACTTTAGGGATGCTATATTCCCCTGCATATTTTGGACACTTGGCAATTTTTTAATGAATATTTTACAGATCTAGAAATACAAGGGGGTCTCACAACATTTTAATTTATAGTTTTTTGCTATCCAACAATAAAGAATACATTATTTGTATATGTATATATGACTCTGTGTGTGTAAACATTTAAGTAAAAACTGATATATGTAAAAGTGGTCAACAATGAACAGCATTTAACTGGCCGTGTATAACTTCAAGTTAGCTTTGAGATACAATTAGGCATTATACAGTTCTTCTAGAGCAGGGGTAGGGCAACCTTTAACTTGGTCAGTGGTAGATAATCTTTCAGACACATGTTCTTTAGTAACAAAAACATGAAAAAGTCGTGAGCTTTTGTGGCTGTATCTGGCCAAAGTGTTTGGTTTCTTTACCTCTCTTAAAGCGCTACTAGGCCAAATCTTCTGGCCTTGCCAAGTGGGCTTGCTAGAAGATGCTGACAACAGTGTAGATATGTGCTGATTGCAGCATGCAACTTCCAAGGTCTCATCTTTGCAGTAATAGGTCCTCCATCATGCCCTTGCTGGTGCAGAAGTACTGCTGAAGCAAGGAGAGCAAGGGGACCTGGCTGCTGGTGGAAAGCATGGCTAAAGGACCATGCTTTTGCCCAGCAGACCTGGATTCATAGGACTGGAAAGGCAGCCTAGAGCATTGTTGTGTTGCCAAGCTGTGCTCAGCTAAATCAGACAACTTGTATCTTCAACTGATTTAACTGGCCTAATAATTTCTGAACAAGATTTTCTTTCTTGAGCTGTGTTAACACTTGGGATAACCATGATGTGTGTATCAGTGTCCCTGCAGAGCTACTGATAACCCCACATTAGCCAGCCATTACAGTATGCGAGGGCTAAACCTCTGAGGGGGCTAGTTCATCATCAGAGTTGCAGTCTTTCTGGGATCTGCTGCAAAGGGTTGTCATCCACATCATCTTCCTCTTCTGGGTTTGCCAGGAGCTGTGTTTGACCTCCAAGGACTTCAAAATGTGATTCATTGTGTGTTACAGAATGTCCATTCCTCTGGGCGGTGATTAAATTGCCTTTGATGTGGGTCACCGTGAAAGGATGAAGGCTGCATGATGTCACCAGTTTCCCTCTGACGGACCCATGCAGCCTTGCCAATGTCAATATGGAGTGGTGGTGCTGGCTGGCTGCAAGAAGTGCTGTGCTGGGTCCTTCCAACCCTGCAGGAACCTCCAGGGTTTTATCAGTCTGCTTGGCTACTACAGGCAATGTTTCACAGGCCCCTGCAGAGAAGCTGCACAGGCAACTGTCATGTATATCAGTGCAGAGCTGAGCTATAGCTTCTATTTTAAAACAAATATTTCTACAGAGCTTTTTATTGTTCCTCCTGGTCTCTGCTCTGGTTGTGTATGTGTGTGCCTGCATGAGTGGAAGAGGGGTGTTTAAGATCAATATGCCTCTGATACTGTTTTTCTGGTACTCTTGCAGCCATGCAAAAACTCAATGCTTTGTTGCTGATAGCTCAGAAGAAAAACTGGGTTCTAACTGATCTGCAGTCAGCTTCTGGTTTCCCAGGACAGTAGCACTCAGCTTTTAATCTTTCGCAATAGTAGGAACAGGGTATAGGGTAAATCAAAAATGCAGATATTGTAAAAACTATGTACATCTGTCTATGGGAATATATTTATCTTTGAAAGACTTGTAAATAGATTACTGGGAAGCATGGGATCCCAAACTGGTACCTGACTGACCCCAAGGCACTTCAAAGCAGCATATCTAAAGAGGGGCAATGGATGCTGCTAGCTCTGATACAAGCTCTTACAGATGCTGTGGGGCAGGTGTCTTTTATCTCCAGTGAAAGCTGGTGCCTTGACAGTGTCCAGAGCTGGTGCTGATGCCTCGACCTTTGCAGGTATTTATATATCAGGCTGAAGAGAAGGATGTATTGAGTTCAGAAGCTAAAGCAAAAAGTGTAGTAGTCAGGAGGTGAGGGGTGAGGATGGTGTCAGAAGATGTGCTCCTACCTTTTAGGGGTAGTGAGGGGTACAAGTGTAGGACATAGATTTGGGGTCACACCTTGGTGGGAGGAAATAGGAGGATGGGGAGGACAGTGCCTGATTTGAGACTCCAGGATTGCATGCACATACCCTGGGTGAAGATCTGGAAGCTGGCGCTGCTGCCCAAGGTAGACACAAGCAAGCCCAAATTCTGCTGAAGGTGATGAGAAGCAGCATTAGGTGACATTTGATGGTGGTGGGCACAGGGTAGCCCAGCAGAAGTGGCTTGTCATGGAAGGTGCCCATGTTATCCGGTTGCCTGACAGTCTGCCCCTAAGAAGCAAGTGTCGTCCCCATTGCGCTCCCCCCTGGCCATGCCCCAGGACTGACTGGACCCAGGCTGTCCAAACACAGCCTGCGACCACAAGGGCTGGCATACAAGATTTCCTCATACCTCCTCTCCTCTGTATCTCCATCCCTTGTCTCAGTTACTTCCGGCCACAGATTATTGCCATTTCAGGGACCTGAGAACTTCAGAAAGGAAGTGTGGGTAGAAACTCTGCCAGGGTGGCTGAGAAAAGGCAATGACACCACTGCTGCCTTTGGGTAAGAGTATCCTCCTGTTCTCTCTTTTTGATGTGGTATGAAAGAGGACATGTTGGGTACAGCTGTTTGAAGGCAAAGGTACTACTCACCCAGAGACGCTTCCTAGGCTTACTCAGAACACAAAACAACATGAATCATCCTATACATTACTTCTAAGAAATGGTGAAGCTCATTGTAGTTATATGACAAGTGAAACACAAAAATCCATTGATGAAACAGTGGACAGCAGGAGGGACACTGTGCAGGCCGAGAGGTTTCACTGGGGGCAGGTAACCAGTGATTGGATGTTACCTGTGGTAGAACCATGACATGAAAAATGAAGCCAGATCACCAGAAAAGTAGGCAAAAAGGGCAGCGTTCAGCTAAAGACAGCCAGAGGGAAGCATTTGTAATGTGATCCTGAGAGACACTAGAGTACTACCTGGGAATGGGGGATAGGAATAGCTAAGAAAACATATCTTGCTACTTTGAGTCCAAATGTGTTTGTAGAACATGTTTTCTCTTTTTGTTTTTGTAACTGAGCAGGATCACATCAGTGAAACCTCTGATTCTGCCATCTACTTTTCCTAACAGAAATGAACAGGAGAATTCCCAGTGCTGCCTGGATTGGGAAGCACAACCCTGCAGTCAGGCAGCAAAACAGTCCTGGCAAAAGGGTTGTGAGCTGGTGGTCTCGTTGAACTGAGAAGAACCAAATGATGGAGATATCAAAATGGCTTGACTGGAGTTAGGAGAAGACCTGAAGAAATCACAGCCAAGGTCTAAAACAAGATCCGTGGACTTTGCAGCTGCAGTTAAGACTAGAAGCAGCTGGAGATGTCAGAGAAGGAGTTAAAAGAGGATCTAAAATATGAGTTGGAGGGTTTGTAAAAATATGAGCGCAGTGTCTGGAAGTTTCCCAAAAAGGCAAAAGGACAAGTCTTAGATAGACAGTTGTTGAACGCAGTATCTACAAAGCATAACCCCGCCTTGGGAAGTCACAAAGGTGCATCAATTTTAGCTTCCAATGGCTTTGCTGAGGTTCTTGGTAACCTGATTCTTAGACTCCACAGGAGATTTTCCACTAAAAGAAAGGAGCCCAAGCAACTTGTAACTGAATGAAACTTGTAACTGGTTTGAAACTTGTCAGCAGAAACAAACTGAAGTGAGGACTCCAGAGGCATTATGGCTCTGAGAAGGACACTGAAGGTCACAGTGGTCATATAGTACCTGGATTTTACAGTGATAAACAGGATGGTTTTTAGCAGTTTCTGAACTTACTCATAACCTAGAGACCTGAGGAGTCAACTTGCCTAGCTCCACGGATATAAAAAAGAATATCTCTAAGAGGGGGAGACTCCACAATGCTTGCCGAATCAGAAATATTTCTTAGGTGTTTTTGCAGATTAGATCAAATTCAAATCCCCAAATTCGTGGCTGAGAATGAACAAAAAGGGCATGGAAGTGGCTTTCAAGTGACCATCCAGAGTGATTCATGTCTACCAGTGTATAAAAGACTCGAGTAGGCTCAAACTGCTTTGCAATGGTTTGTCCCAGAAAGCTACAATTTCTCAATCACTATGATTTCTCATGGCAGGCAGCCTGTGGTTAGGACAGCACTTGTCATGTTTGTCTGCAACCATATGCGCTGCTTGGAGGCTTTGTGGGAAAATGACAGTGCCGCAGACTTGTAGCTGTGCACAGCCCTGGGCACCAGGTCATTCTGGTGCCTGGTCTTCAGGCTCTAGTTGCGGGCACCAGAAGTGAGCAAGGAGTTGGTGTATACACAAATGCATAAAAAGGGAAGGATGCCTTCGCTATTCCCATGACCTGCAGGACAACAGGCACTCCTGCCTGGGGGGAATGTGCTCTTGGGGGTCTTTGTCTCACAGTACAGTAGAGGACATTTTCTGGCCACAGCAGGATGGTTTGGACTAGAGGTGGGGAGAATACAGTGTCTGAGGGCAGCTGGGAGGCAGTCACAGAGTCACAGTATGACAAAATAACTGAGTCTGGCAGGCACCTCTGGACATGGCCTGGTCCAACCCCTGATCAAGCAAGGTCAGCTGCAGCAAGTTGCCCAGGCCCCTGCCCAGTCAGGCTTTGAGTATCTCCAAGGATGGAGACTCCACAATCTCTCTGGTCAGTGCTTGACCACCTTCACCGTAAAAAAGTTTTTCTGTTATGGTCTAAGTGGAATTTCTTGTGTTTCCATTTGTGAGGTCAGCCCACAGTGCCTGGAGGCTATCTCATAGGAAGCAGCAGGTTGGTGCCTGCAGGAGAGGGGTGAGGGAAAGGAAAAGGGGCTGCCTGGCAGGTGGGAACCTCTCCTGTGACCTGCAACCCTCAGCCCCATGACAATTTGATGTGGTGATGTGAAGACTTACTGTCTCTTCAGATTTGGCAAGACTTTTGCAGAAGGACACCACCAGACACAGATGTTTCAGTGCTAGAAGAGCAGTTGTCAAGATCAGGAGAGATTGTGGGGAAGGATGGTCCCTCCAAAGACCCATCATTGCTCGGACAGCACGGACACCCGCTGCCCTCCCTCAGGCAGCCACCCTCCCCACCTGGATGATGAAGGTGTCGAGGCTGGGATGTGGAGGATGCTTCTGCTGTGCTTGATGTGTGTGGGGGATCTGAGTGGGAAGGGCTGGAGAGGGCTGAGGTTTTCATGCAGAAGTTGCTTATCTCCTTTTTCCAAAATGTTCCAGGGGTGTATTTGTGTTGAGTCACCTCCCTTCTGGTTTTGGACTCAAAAATAAAAACAGCGAAAAAAAAGAGAATTCCTGATGGTGACAGCGCAGCCTTAGATGTTAAAATCAGCTCTCCTTTGTGGGTAGGAGCTCATTTATACACATGATTTATGTCTGCTGGAATGAGAGAGGGACAGACTTAACAAATGACAGGTTTTGAATGGTTGCAAGGTAATGTTATTAATGTCTGCTGACTTGGTGCCCTGCCCAACTTTGAACTTCTTTCAGTTGCATGGGGCTGAACAAGAGCTGCGTGAGTTTTGAAATATTTCCACATAAAATAAGCTCTGAGACAGATGGAGAAATGTGTTTCCTAATGGGGCCTAGTAAAAAGAGTGCAGGAGGAAAAAAAAAGGCAACAAGAATCTTCCTCAACTGAAACAAAACCAAGGAATCAGAAGGAATAAATTTCAGTGCCAACTGCCATCGTCTGAGGGGTTACACCACTGCTGCCGATTAGAGGACAGGCTTTCTTAAAAAGATATTTGCACATCTTTCACCTGTTTTACAGGCCTGGCAGGTCAAGCAGCACTGCATCTGTATCCCCAGCAACAACAGTCTCCTGGGCCAGTGCCACCACATCCCAGCCTTAATTTATTTAAATATGTACAAGATGATTCAGTAGGTGCTAATGCTGCTAATTCAGTAGGTGTTAATGCGTGAATAATTATAGACATATTTAAGCAGCTGGTGTTGTGCCTTCAAAAGTTTCTGTGCATGGAAATTAATAGCTCTGTGGTTGCATGTGTGCTTTACATGTTATAAAATGAAGATGTTGGTAGGAGCTCCATGTTAAAGTTTCAGTCAAGGTTTTTGCCTGAAGTAGAATTGAAACTCTTTGTTTTATACTTGGATGTCTCCAGACATAGCACAACAGATCTTCAGAAAATAATTTTTTTTCTCTCTATTCTTTTAAAAAAACACTCTTTGTTTTCAGGCTGCATCTGTTAAGAATTCTCCTTTATTTCCCCTTGTTTCTCAGGTTCCCCAACAGCACAAGCTCAGTTCTGACAAACTTCCTCCACAGACATGTACTGATAACATCTTAGAGCCAGGGCATCTGAAACAGCACACACAAACAAATATTCCCGTTATTTGCAATAGCTCTTTGGAGCTATGTAAGGAATAGATGCTGGAGCTGCTCCTCACTCAGCTAATGTCTGGTTATATAGTTCCAGGTTAATGCTTTGCCTTGAGTGGATGACAGGGCACCTCAGATAAGCACCCCTTGTAGAAAATATACGCACATGAAATGCAAACACCACAGAGTGACAGTGAAAACAGGGGCAATAGAAATGACAGTTTATTTTGTGCCCCACTGACTGCAAATACTACTTTCTAATGCATTTTGCTGTCAGGACAACAAGTTTTCTAGGCTTCTGATCAGGGGTGCTCAGCACCTCGCAGAATTGGCCCCCACAGAGACCTGGACTGATGCAGGCATTGGCAACAAGGTTTTGACGTGTCAACTGTTTGGCTTTGGGACAGAAAACAGGGTTGAGCTGGTGCTGTCTGGTAGATCTCCCTGGGTCGTCCTGACAGCTGTAGAAAGCTCTTTATTGCTTCTACCAGATAACGGGGGGAGCCTGCTTTCTTTCTTCTCCCTTGCCCTCTTGGAATGGAAGCGTCAACGCTGCTTCCCCTCCAGCTGCCTGGCCGGTGACAGTGCCCGGCACGGCATTGCAGAGAAGGGGTCCTGCCAAGCAGACCTGCAGACCCAGGTATTTCCTAAATAAACATACACCATGAGAGCAGAGAGCTGCACCGACTGACACTGTTGTTATTCCAGCTTTTTCTGCCTAGAACAGGTGATGGGAACTCTGGTCCATATTTGTTTGGATCACTGCAGTGGCCATGCTCAAAAAGTGTCATGGCTTTGGATGGGAACCAGTCCACAGACATCTAGGATGTCACAAAGCTTAGATTAATTAAATAAGCATTGCTCTAGCAGCTGTTTTAAATAGCTGTACATCGGTCTGACTTCCAGTGCCTCAGTTTTTAATAGATGAATATCACGTGAAAGTTTCACATTATCATTTGGATGAAATTCAGATATTTGAAGATGGAATGATATCCAGTATCTCTGTATTTCCAGGAATTTCACGTTAATATGTTCTCTGTTCCTCTGCAAAAGGCATAAAGCTCTCTCCCCAGTATCAGACATCCTGCACAAGAATGGCTCACAACTGTTAATTAAAAAAAGTCCAGGATGAGAGGCAACAAGGTCTGCTCTCATGTGCTTTGTATGCAGGCAAGGAAGTCTCAGAGTGCATGAATGGTTCATTTATACTGCACTTTAACTTATCTGCTTCTTGAGTGCTCCCAGTCTTTGAAAAATGTTGGATAAATTTGCACTGGATACCCCTCGTCTAAACTGATTATCAGTATCAGATCCAAAAATAATTTAATTCCTCTAAACATTACCTGTTGCTTCCTGTTCCACTGTACAATAGTTTATTGTCTGACTCTGTTGTGCCACATTTTGTCCTGTCAGCTGAAGCCACAGATGGGCTGAAAGGGGAGATGAAAGTGTTCTGCACTCCCTTACAAACCATAAGCCAAAACCCAGGGAGTGCACTTTACATCAGATGCCCCCTAGCCATATAGGTAATGACTATTTTACCTTCATCTTTGTACAGATATCTGTGAGTTGTCTGGGATTCAGAAAGTATGTACGGCACACGGGGCGAGGGGGGCAGAGGGTGTTCATTAGATAACAGCTTCTTTTTCCTGACTTGTCAAAAATGTGCAGTTTACAAGCAAATGCCAAGAATTTGCTTTTTCTGTTGTTATTCGTTACAGCAAGGGTGAATGCTTAGCGCAACCCAGTATTTTTCACTACTCCTACAGGAGCAGAAGCATAAAGAAAAGCAACACATTTCTATATTCTCATGGACAAGCCTTTCTCTTCTGCCCCTTTGTCTCTCTCCTGGGGGCGGGCATCTGGTATTTCTGCTCCTGGGAAAGGCATGTCTTGGCTTCACAGGTCTCTCCAAGGTGCTGCTGGGGAGGACGGGCTGGACTCTGGGGACACCCAGCACCAGGAGAGGTGGCTCTGTCCCTGCTGCAACTGAAGCTGCCAGGGAATTGCCTCCAGCCACACTGTGGCCATCTCCTTGCTGGGAAAACCACACTCCCCCCTTCCCTGAGACAAACCTCCGCTGTTACAGAGGAAACTCAGGTGTAACTCAGATATAAAATCCTTTACTCAGTCATGGTTTGTCACTCAATCAAGTCTTCAGAAAAAGACTTCTGATTTTTCTTTGTACTTTCTCCTTTCCATCATTTCCCTGCTTCAGTTTTCAGCTTCTTTTGAAAGACTAAAATTTTTTCTATACTGAGATACATGAAAAAGGGAGGAAGGGAAGGGAAGGGAAGGGAAGGGAAGGGAAGGGAAGGGAAGGGAAGGGAAGGGAAGGGAAGGGAAGGGAAGGGAAGGGAAGGGAAGGGAAGGGAAGGGAAGGGAAGGGAAGGGAAGGGAAGGGAAGGGAAGGGAAGGGAAGGGAAGGGAAGGGAAGGGAAGGGAAGGGAAGGGAAGGGAAGGGAATTCAAAACCCCCTGATGTCCCCCCACCAAAGAAAACAAAATGGAAGAAAAAAGAAGGAAAAAAAAAAGAAAGAAGAAGAAAAGAGATCAGAGTTTTGCAGGGCCTTTGGCGTATGCCAAAAATGCAGCCACAATGTATCAGCAGGAATACGCCCATCAGCTTCCCTCCCAGAATAAAACCCGAAGAGCAGGAGGCAACCCCTTGCACCAGTCCAGGCCACAGACACATCAGGCTGCTGCATTCCACCACCCCAGCACCCACAGCATGTCCTCGCTGTCCAAATCCCAAGGACGAGGTGGGCCTTGTTGCCCACCTTCAAGGACTATGTATCTGCCTCTTTGGATCCACGGGAGGCGTGCATTTAAATAAGCTGAGTACCCCAACAAGAATGTCCTGTCAACAGCTCTTTCTTTTTGGTCCTGCTTGGAGTCTTGCTGGACTGGTTGTGCTGGGAACAGCAATTCCATATGGCATGGTAAGGAGAACATGCAGTTAGGCTGGAGCACTTTACCCACATCAGTCCTGAATGCAAGAACAAATGATCTGGAAGCTGCTTCCTGTCATGAAACAAACTTGTGCTTATCCATTTGTTTAAAAGCAGTGTAAAGACAAGATAGGATTTAATTGCTGAGCCCTCATCCAGGATTTTAGCTGAGCCACAGCTCTCCTGACAGACAGGGACAGGGGGAGACAATTCTTGGCTTTCAAAATCCTTGAAAAGGGTCAAAGGAATATATGAAGGTGAATACACTTCCAGAGTTGTGTGTCTTACAGTGAACCATTTCTACATGTTAGTCAGTGAACAATGGGGACCATCTTGCTTGCACCAAAAAACTGTCTTCTTGTATCTACATCTTGCATTTCCTTCCAGCGCTCTTCAAAACTGTTTGGCTGGTGTCCTGGAATCTTCTTCTACTTCTCATGATTTGTTTCTGCTGTTCCTTTTATATATTCCTTCTTTCAGACCCACAAAACAGACTAGAGTGCATGCAGGCAAATATGGACTCTTCTGCACCCTTTCCTCTCAAAGAGCCATGCCACCAAATATGCTTTAGCAAAAAAACTCCAAAAAACCCCCAGGATCACAGCAGTCCTGCGAGCCCCATGTTTAAGGGCCAGCAGGAGGTGAAGCAGATAACAAAGGGTGACAAGATGGTGAGAGGACTTGGGACAGGGGTTTCATCAATTCATGTTCAGCAGTTGAGTCTGCTGCCGAAGGGCAGGACAGAGAGGCAGGGCCTGGCTGTGAAGGAAAGAATGCATCAAGGAGAAGGGAGGCTGAAGAGGAGGACACAGGTGTGCTGGGGACTGGGAACTGGTCAAAGTGAGCCCTGGTGGGTACAGGGATGGGCTCTAGCCTGGACAGGGCACTGGAACCCACTGATGTCACCCCTCTGTCATCCCCCCTGACTTCTGAAATGTCCTATCAAAACTGACAGACCAAAATATGGCAGACAATATACATTTAAACTCCATTTATTTCTTAGACCCACTTTTTTGAAGGGGAGCAAACACCCTAAAGTGTCATTATATTGACAGAGAAGATTTAATAAAGTGATTAGCTCTTGTTTGAATCATGTTATGAATTAGCCTCCTTAGACCAGTGTGTTACCAACTCCAGTGCCAGTGACTGCGCAGCCCTAGCAGACACCCTTGATTTTCATACCACCAACACTATCGTAATGACAGCACACAGTGAAATTTGCCACCTATGATGAGGAGTCCATCCATTGCTACCAGGGGCACCTGTATGGTCACTGACCTCTTCTTCTAGTGAGGCCCTTGTACTTGAGCTTCAGCATGGGCTGGGAAATTCCTCCCTGACTGCCACAGTGGACTTAGACAGTAAGAGTGGGATGGGCAGTCTGCTCACAGAGGTCCCCCAGACACAGGGAGAGGTAAGAGATGAGGCCAGAGGGCCTTGCTTAGGGCTTCTTCCAGAGGTGTTATTGTTGTGCAACCTTCTTCAAACAGGGCATGGAAATGGTGAGGGACCTGGGGTTGATGGACTGGGCTTGACTTGAGAAACCAGGCTCAGGCAGAGGCTTGGGAGAAGACAGCAGTGCTGGTGTGGGTCCACAGAGCTGCTCATGCACTGGTGGCCAGTACAGTGCTTGGCTGTGTTGCTTCCCTAAGTCACTGCCTTGGGCTTGAAATCCTGGTGCCAAGGAGCTCAGAGCATTATTAACGCTGTGTAAGGACCTCTTGGCCTAAGTCCAAAATTGTGACCCTTCTGTTTGGTGGCTGCCTAGCCCTGAGGCACCTGCCTGTTGAGGAGCACTTCCATTTTGGCAGCCTGCAGCAGCTCAGCACCTCTCCTAAACTGGATGTTGTTCCAGCTACATGGCCTGGGGGGGTTGAGCCAGCTCTGTCTGCACCTGACGTTGTGGTTGTGTTCTGCAGGAGCTTGGCCAGAGAGGGAGGATTGCAGTGGTGCTCTGATGACTAGTTAATTGTTGTATGTTAAACAGTCATTTCAGGAACTATACAAATAGATGTTGGAGTGAGAATGAGAACCCTGGTGTTTCCCTCTGGGCAAGTGATTTTGTTCAGAGGTTGAGAGTGCTCTTGCTTGCTCTCTCCCTTTGGTCCAAATGATCTTTAATGACTCCTTGCCAAGTGGAGCAGTTTCAGCAGGAGGGGCTGATGTTGCTTTTCTTTCCTCTCTGGAAACTGCTGGGGTTTGAATCCTTGCAGGCAGAGAGCAACGCTGAGCTAGCAGGCATCTGGGGGGAGAGATGTTATTAATCTGTCTATTGCCCACCGTCACCAAGAGCACCTTCTCAGGCTTTTATCTGAGTGAAAAGCCGGCTTTTCCTCAGGCTTTGAAACAAAGCACACACTTAGGAAATACAGGGGGGCTAAATCATGGTTAAGATAATATTTCACAGACACATTTTCCTTCTTGACCCTCTCAACAGCCCTGGCTGCAGAAGAGGGTGCTGGTAAGGTGCACCTGGGCATGATGCCTATGTGGCGAGAAGAATGGGATTAAAGAGGTGGCTCTATCTCCAGTTTTTCCCACTGGCCAACTGCAGTGGAAAGTGCTGATGGTTTGGGGTCTTTCTCTGAAACGCCCTT
This sequence comes from Strix uralensis, assembly GCF_047716275.1. Lineage (NCBI taxonomy): Eukaryota > Metazoa > Chordata > Aves > Strigiformes > Strigidae > Strix > Strix uralensis. The sequence goes on along the minus strand of NC_133972.1, from coordinate 149,511,674 downwards.
CCTCCCCACCGCGCTGCAGAGGACTGGGTTGGGCACCCACTGCTGGCTCTGTGTTCCACCTCGGGTGGACAAAACCTGAAAGTTAGGTGGACCGTGCTTGGTATTTTGACATCAAACCAGGGTTTTAATGGGTTTTAGCTCTTAGCCCTTAACCCTTAGTCATGTGTCCAAGTATTGTCATGGAGACAACAGTACCACCAAACTCAAAAAAGTAATTTAGGATAGGGATATTAAAACACCGTGAGCGCTTGATCTCACAACAGTAGGACTCATATAGAGAACCACAGCATGGCTGAAGTCAAAATGAGTCCTTCTGTTGATTTTGTTGGGTCTTTCAATATGTTACACAAAATGGAGGTGTCAGATAATTACCTTTATTAATCATTGCTGGAGTGCAATTTGCCCAGGGTGTTTGACATTACTGGTGCTACGTATGATTCTGCATGGGTCATTTAAATGTTGCAAAGCCACATTTGTTTTACAGGCAAAATACAATAAATCAAATTTTAAAATATTATAAAAGAAAATAAATGCATTTGAACACTACAGACTATAAAATGATTGCCTTACCTACTAATGAACAATGAATATGAAGCTTGTTTCATGAGTCATAAGAAATAAGTTGAGAAAACCAGACACCCAGTGCAGTAGAGGCTTGATTCTACTGTAGCTGGAAAGGATGCACACTTCATCTTGCATCTTAGATTACAGAGGCACTTATAATGAAGAATTATTTAATAAAATACACAACTAGAAGGCATTTGGGCACTCACACTTAAGAAGTCCAGTGAAGATCTTACTGCTTCAAAATCCAAGTTCACAAGATGAAAACCACCATAATTTAAAAAAACCTTTTCACATTAAATTTTGCGAATTCTACCCTTGTTCACAGCACAGTCAGAGGAGGAAAAAGCTGCCAGGCCTGGGGCAGGGTGAGGGACCAAGCCGGCCCTGTGCTGACAATGACCGATATAGACCACCATGTGCCAGTGCTGGAGCTCTGCCTCAGCTGTGTTTAGTTTGCTGTAACAGATGTAGCCTGCTTGTTCAGGGATGGTTCAGCATGGGACAAAATCACAGCTGTGGGAAGAAGACACAGATTTCTGTCTGAGGATTTCTCCCAGCAAGAGGCCAGAGTAGCCCTGAATCAGTGGCACTGATCTGTACTGTGCATGCAGTGAGTTAGGTCTTCAGGGGGTCAATGCATCCCAAAAACACAGAGACAACAAACTGGTCATGGAGAACATCCCCGCTCTTTGACTGCAACCAGCATATATAATCAGATGGGAAACTCTGCAGCTTGGCACTATTTGCTGTCTGATTCCTTGCAAATCCTTCTGCTCTAGGAATCAGACTAAGTAAATAAATGGTAAAAACAGCAGAGAAGACAGATCTCAAAACGTGCTTTGTTCATCCACACAGGAAACTCAGTGCAAATTCAGCTGTGCCTGATGGTGTTTCAGAATAGCCTAGCAAGTACTCAGTAATACATTTAATCATAATGATGACTTTGTAATATTAGACATCCTTGTAAGATGGGTTTGCAAGGACAGTACAGAGAAAATACACTGCAGTGAGGGTGCTCATGAATCTGCTGCTACGTCACAGACCAACCGCACAGAGAGAGCTGGCCAAAGCTCACAAAGTTGCATAAAGTCTGGAGCTGACCTGCCTTTGAACTGCTCAGGGAAAGGTACATCTTGCTAGGGACTCCAGTAGCTCTGTGGCCACATGCTGGCTATCTCAGGACAAAAAGTCAGGGGGTGTTTGCAGGGCATGGTAGAAGGAGCACATGGGGCACCTTTGTCACTGGCATGGCTGTGGTGTGATGTGCAGGCACAGGCAGGGAGCCAAGGAGAGGTGGGTGTTGTGGGGACAGCCATGAGCAAGCATTTCTCTCTGAGCTGGTGGAGAAGAGGAATCCATAGATATAATCTCTTGTCCACTGGTTACAGTGAAAATTTTCTGGGCTTGTGTGTTTATGCTTTACCTCAGTACTGCCTCAAACCAACCAAGAGCCTGGGAATCTCCTCTGAAGTATGAAAAAGTGCTTTCTTATCACTGCTTGTTTTCTCATGCAACAAGGAAAAGAAAGGTGAGGCAGAGGAAACAGGACATACTTTGTGCACCTGTGCTTCATGGTAATGCTGGTGTGTGTTTCTGTCTTCTTAGTGCTTGTTGCAAGCCTCTAATATGTGCCAGCCAAGAAAGGTGGCAACGTGGTTGGCTTCCCACAAAGCCTACTCCTGAGTGGGAGATATTCTTTGGAAATAATGTGTTAGTGGCAGTGGAAGAAGCAGTGGAGCATGATCAGGGTGTGATCACTGACCTGAAGAAATGTGTGTTCGTGCAGAGACACATTGCCTCCAAGGAATAGAAAACAAACCTCCAAGAAAGCCAGAAAAATGCTTAATTTCATAAATGGATTGTGAGACCTCTCCTCACATTTGATAGGTAGTGCCTTATGTGCCAAATACCTAACAAATACCTGAAAAAAAGGAATGTAAACCCAAATTTACTGAAACATGGGAATGCTAAAATACTGGGTCACACCAGCAACAATGTGGGAGTTTGGCAGGAGTGGGTTTGAAAGACTGTCACGTCTACTCTTTTTTATTCTACAGAAGAACTGAAGCCATTGATATTATGACTGAAAAGAGTACGGAGAACAGCAGCCCAGGCACTGGAGAGGAAGCTGTCCCCTGGGTAATATGGTGCCATGGAAATACAATCTGATGGCCAAAGTCACCAGATGGTGCTATTGTGCACACAATTTGTGTGTGTGTGTGACCATTGCACACACTTTGAAGGGATGTTATGGAGTTTCTGTGTGGGATGGGGGCACTGGGGTGGTTTGCTCTCTCCATCTCTATGTGGCCCAATGCAGACCTTGGGGCTGAGCCCTCCTGGGACCGAGCACTGCCTCGCTGGCACCCACTCCCAAGATGGGGACCACCTCAATGCCATTTCAGCCACCACTGTTTGAAGTTAAAGCCTAAATAAAACAAGTTAGATACAGAAAAACCCTCATTGTTTCACTGATTCCTTCCTTATGGGGAATTCCAACATCTCCACATGAGAGTGTGCAAAAAAAAAAGCAGGGGCTTCCATGATGCCCAAGGAGGCAAGGAACACATCTGCCCATCTCTGATCGATCAACCGAAGCACCTCCTGAAATATCCCACAGTAAAATTACCCTGCAGCCAGGCATAAAATGCCTGGCCTTTAGCCTGTCATCCCTCAGAACTGAAGAGCACTGCTCCATGCCCCAGGAGAGTGTTTCTTTCTGGAAAGTCTCCGCTTTCCTTTCTGAGTGAACCCTGTAGATCAGCTCCAAACAGCAGGATCATGTCATAAGCAGCTCTGCTGGGCTGAGGCATGATGAGAAGAATATGGGTTGAGTTCAGAGAGAACTGACTCAGTCCTTGTCACCTCCACAATAATGTGTAATATTACATACTTACGCAATATTAACTATTTAACAATTATACTTTATATGCATACAGACATATATTCATATAAATGCATATTTACATATAAATAACATATCATAGTTACATATTATAATATATAATATGGTGCATACCTCTATAACAGTACCTAATACCTGTAAAACACCTACATAGCATTACCCCTGTAGGACCCTCTCCTTGGAGGGAGCACACTGCATGTTCAGCTGTGCTTGCTGACCTTGGGGGCAGATGTGGGAGCCACCTGGAGTCTTGTTCTCCACCATCACAATAGTGCTGAAAACCGAAGTGGGTGACTGCACAGGGGGAGGACATGGGCCTGGCCTCAGATGTGCCTTTGCAGAGCTCTGTGCTTGAGCACTAATTGAATGTCATAGGACAAAACCAGAGCTGCAGGGGAAGGTGTCTGGTTGGCCAAGCCAAGACCTGACATTTGCATCTTATGGAAGTAGGGGGTGTACACTTGAGCTACAGAAGACAGGAAGATCCATATCAGCTGGATATGTACGAGTCATTGTGTGGACAGTTGTGGTCCCACCACTCCTTGTGGAAAATGTGGGAAAAATGTAGGGAGAAAAAGGTTTGTGTTGGTGCTCCAGCGTTGGCTGTTGCAGTCTGTAGAGGGAAGGTCAGTCTAGCAAACACCACCGCCAACATCAGCGATCTGGGTAAGGCATGGGATTATGTGATGTTCAAGCTTGTGCATTATAAGTGTTTTACTTTCTGCCCATTCTGCAAGTCTATTAGTGAATCTGTTTTGTCTATTGGCTGTCCTCTAATTCTTTTTAAAATGCGTAAGCAGTAATCCCACTAGTCTCTAAACAGTATTCATACCAAAAGTGTAACCCTGAGATCCTGAGTGACAAGTGAAAGGTATTAATGGGCATTTTAAGAGTGTCATTGCAACAGATACATCTTTTCATGGGCCATTTGGAAGTTGTTTCTGTAAATTATTCTTTTTTAAAGACTTGCTCCCTAAACCAAGTAGTAAATTAAGCAAAGCAACATGTAAAAGTAAAGGTGATATAATGAGCAAGTTTTTTTCAAGAGCTTGCGGTTAATGTTTTACAGTGTAATAACATTTCAAAGGATAATGATCTTTTGTGTGCCCCTGGTGCAAAGTTCAGCACCTTCTGCTCACAGCCATGACAAGAGGGATGGAGGCTCCCTGGCCACCTTATGAGGCTGTTCAGTGGCCCTAAGGCTGTTCTAGACTTAGCGGCAAGGGTGATGGAGGCAATTTGGGACCACAAGATGCTGAAAACCAAACTCCATATAGCAATGATGGGAGCAGAGATCAGAGAAGGACCAGTACCATGCAAATGTGAGGAGGCCCCTCGAAGTTAATGGGATTGCTCTGGTGGCCCAATGAGTGTTGCCAATTGGGAATACGGCTGAGAGGACCAAACTCACTCTAGCTTCATCTCCTCTAATTAAAGCCCTGCTGCCATGGAAGCTCACTGAGTTGAGGAGCTGGCTGTGCTGTTCCCGCTCTGCTGCTGGAGCAGAGGTGCAAGCTGCTGGCTGATCTTTACCCCCAGAGTGGGACCTGCTCTGAGCAGATGGTGGTGGGGAGGTTGTAAGGAGATGTCTGGTCCCCCCAGGCCCACACCACTGATGTCTGCTCCAGAGCTGCCCCAGGGGCCACAGCAGGACACTGCTGTCTCCACTGCTCAGAGGGTATTATGATCTCCAGCAGGCACAGCAAGCAGGGGAACCCATCCCCAAACCCAGCAACTAAAGCCCTTTTGCCCCAAAGCATCCCTGCTGCTGGCTGACCCCTCTTCCTCAGCAATTAAAGGGGGCCACCTTTTTGACTTAGAAATAGAGGGGAGCAGCCCCCTCTGAGTGGGTGCCTTTTGCCTTGTCTGCACCAGACCAGGCCCGCTGCAGAGACCCACTGGCAAAGCAATGTGAAAAGCCCATGGGGAGAAGCAGCACTGGGTTGCAAGGGCCCCCATGCAGGGACAGGGACAGGGCTGGGGCGCTCCCCTGAAGGGGTACAGCTGCTGGAAGGGGATGAAGCGGCATCCGTATGCTTTTAGCAACAGACACAGGACTTGAATCAATAATACAAGAAAGCCTGTGGTCGGCGGCATTTCTGGCCACAGCAGATGGACCACCATTCAAGGAAGGGTTTGAGGCTTCCTCTGCCTGAGGGGATTTTAAACCACATTCCCACATTTCAGGCAAGTACCCTCATCTCTCTCTGGCCTGTAGGTCCCTGTAGAAACTACAGCATTGCACAGCCAGAAATCAGAGGGCTGGTAGGAAACTGAGCAAAAAGCATGACTTTTGTAGGGTACTCAGCTGGGCAGGGGCTGCCCTGGTGTCTACACCCAAGAGCATCTCCATCTGTGGAGATACTCATACCTCAGCTGGTTATGACCCTGTGCTACCTGATCTCACTTGAGGTTGGATTTCACTTTGAAGTTTGCCCTGCTTTGAGTGGGGGTTGGACTAGATGACCTCCAGAGGTATCTTCAAAGCTAAATTATTCTGTGATTCTATGTTTCTATCACTGGTTTTTATCCAGCTACTGTTTCATGTAAAAATCCCTCAGTGAAGTCCCCTAACCATTAGGTACAGGCATGTTCCTTCTTGCCTGTTCTACCTCTGCCTCCATAAATCTGAGGAAGCTCAGCTGTGGAGGTACAGAGTCCTCAGCAGGTTTTTAGCTAATGCATAATGATTAAAAGCTACTACAGTCACCAGTAAAGACAAGACTCTCAGGGTCACTCTAAATTAAGTAAAAGCTCCATTAATTTGATCAAAGAACTAAATTATACATTATAGTGATTTGTATAACATAGGATTATTTAGTTCTGTATAAAATTTTGCCTGGAAATCCATTTTTTCTGTACTTTTCAGCAAATAGAAATAACTCCAGAATATTAGAAATAATATAAAAGTGTATTTAATCACAACAGAAAAGACATTAAAGCGTTATTTGGGTATGAACACAAGCAGATAAATGTAATCATATACAAAAACATTATATTAAATGAAGACTGAAAAATAATTACATTTATTGTATCTTTTAATGGCAAATAAGTAAATTAAAACTGTATTTGAATATCAATTTAAACATGTTAGTTTTTTATCCATTAGGTTTAGATATAGAGGGATACAGTCAGCACTTACTGTTTAATCAAAGAGATAAGAAATATACATTAACTCAGACACTGGAAAACAAAAATGCTGATTTTTGACATTTTTAGGGTGAAGAGGGTTATACTTTTTTAAAAAATATTTTCAAAAATGTGTCCTGTTATCAAGCTGTATTTATTTTCCATAAAGTAACAAGTTCCACAGCGTGGTGCGTTCTACAGCAGATGAAAATATTTAGTATGTTAAATTTATGGCCGAGGGCAAAAAGCTGAACTTGGGAACCTATTTAAAGTGCAGTGGAAGTCTGTAAAGATAACGATAGGGAGTTGAAAGCAGTGAAGCCTCAGACAGTAATATCTCAATAACAAAGAGCTAATACTTTGCTGCAGAGGCTTTCTCAGCAACAGTTGGTCCATTTTTGTCATTACGTCTAATCAAGTCCAGTCTTGCCTCAGCCTCCTCAGCCAGCAGACATCCAGCACTTAAATATAACCGTATGTGTCCAGCGTGATTACAAGCATCATAACGCGCTCCCGGCTCTGTCCTCCCACCTCCAGCTGGCCCCGGACCCCGGGGTGTCACATTCCAAGTTTTATCTGCTGAACATGCACGCCAATGGTGCGTGAAACTGAAGGGCTCGGGGAAGGGGTACGGGGTGGTTATCACCCACGGTGAGCAGCGTGCCCTCTCCAAACCCAGCCCCAGCCCCAGCCACCTACAATGGGAAGCATCAACAACCCTGCCAAAAAGCACCTGGAGTCAATACCGGCTCAGGCTCCCAATGCAATCTGATTTCAGATGTTCATGGACTTCTTCATGCTTTTATTTGTCCTGTGCTACATGAGCCACGTGGCAGCTTTTGCATGCACAGAAGGCTGCCCGGGAGGCTGGCTGTGGCTGCCCGGGTCTGACCCTGACCCTGCTGGCAGCCAAGCGTGGAAGAAGCCCCTCCTGCCAGGCTGAGGACAGCTTGTACCTCCTTGTGCAAAGGGAGACAGGAGGGAAGGACTGGAGGCAGGACCTGTCTGAAGTGCTTTCAGCAATTGCACTGGGAAATTCATTAGCATGAGTCAATGGCAGAAAATTAATAAAGTGCCAAGGAACAAACAGGACCCTTCATTAACACACAACTGATTTCACAAGGTAAACAACTTTGGTCATAATTTTCTGAGGTTTTAATGATGCCTACATGGCTTAATGCTCTTGATAGCATTCCTACTTTGAGCTGATATTTAGAATAAAGACATTAAATTACCCATATTGCTTATTAATTATGTCCAGGCACTGGAATCCCAGTTGTGACTTTCGATACATTTTTACACAAATTTTAGTGAATAACATCCGCTAGCCTGGAGGAAGCAGAGCAGGACAAGCCTTTTCACAGCTGGGGTGGGATGTAGGATTGTATTCATCCCTCCCAAGTTTTGCCAAAGTCCCCATTGCCATGACCTTTCTGAAAAAGCGCTGAACTGCCCATAGGAGTGATGGGGTGTCCAGCACAGGTGACAGGGGAAAGCACAACCTGGGACTAATAATCACCTTAAGGCCACTTCTTTGAGCCCATGTGATATTGCTCCAGCTGCTGTCAGGGAAGGTCACTGAAGCTGTTGTGAATTATCCTCTCCATATAATGAGTTATATATTCAGTTAGGGAATGAAGGTTTTGAGAAGATGGTTCTGCTAAGAAGTTTTAAGAATGTAGTTTCCCTTTTGGTACAGTGATCTCTAGCAATACTAGGGAGAATAGAGATGGGCAGAGAGCTCTGCCATCTCTGCTTTGTCTCCCATTTGTACCAAAAGCCTGGAGGACCAGGTGCACCTCTGCCATGGAGGCCAGAGGGCTTGCTCTGGGGTGGTCTGGGCAAAGTGATACGTACCTATGCTATGAACATGAGCAGCACAAGGGTGATGAGCAGTGCACCAGCAAAGAGGAAGGAAAGGCAATCCACATCCCCTTTCCACTGTTCTTTCCAGTGCTGTGGCAAAGTCGGGCAGGGGAGACATGTTGGGAAGAAAGGGCAGTTGGTTGCTCCACACTCCTCCCCTAGAAAGGAAGCTGAGTTGCTAATATTATCTGTATTTATTGTATTTATGTGGCACTGAGCTCATCTTTGAGACATCTGGGCCCAAGAAGAGTAATTAAAATGAACAACTGTTGACAGCAGTTGTCACAAATTGAACAACTGGCATAAATCAAACTGCCTGGAGTCTCAGTCGTCTCTCACAAGGAGGGGATAAATACCATCTAGCCAAATTAAGAAAACGCTGTGGAGAGCAAATGCTTGTGGCACAGAGTCAAAAACAGGCCAGTGCTGAGCTCCGATTGAGTTCAGGAGGAGCAAATCCCCCAGCCTAGGTGCCCTTCTTGAAGGATGCCTGTCTGGGCTCCGCTCACCCACATCCTCACCCTGCCTCTGATTCCAGCTATGACGTAAACAAAGCTAGCTTTCTGGCAATAGGGAAAGTTAAAAGCAACAACAAGCTCTGTCTGATGGTGGCATTCGCATTATGGGCCTATACCACTGGCTTTGCTGCATGCTGAAGTTTGAAGCTAGTTAAAGCACAAATCAAACCAAAATCCCACCCAAAACCATTTGAAATCCATGACATTAAGGTTTAGGATGTTTTATAAGTACCGAATAGCAGCCAAGCTCACTAAGGCAAAGATCCATGGAACTCAATATCCCAAAGCAACAGTTTAGGGAACAGTATAAATATGGGGAACCAGACATGGGCCCAACTTCCAAGCACTCCCCTAACCTCTGACCATTTGCAGCTTGGAGATATTTAAATGGCAAGGCCCAAGAAAACAAAATCTAGCTTAGAAAAACACCATGCCAATGACATAATAATTATGGATCAAGTCATTGGGACATACAAATCCATGTAGAAGCCTCATTTATTTCTTAAAAAGCTGATAGATTTCCTTTACCTAGATCAGGGTCCAGTTTAACACCAAAGTCCATTTGTAATTAAACAGTTTCTTTTCTACTCCCTTCAAAAGGTTTTGAGGTTGAACCTAGGAGGGTGTCCTACCCATCACCTTCCCTTTGCTTCACACAACTGGAAACATAGGAGCTTTTCAAATGGGCCTAACCAGAACTGCCTTGGTGCTGAGGCTCTTCTGCAGATCCCTGAGTCGCCACAAAATCAGGGCTGAATAAAAGCCTGGAAAGACACAGAGACACCCCCAGTTTCCCCTGTGGGGCTGCCCTGCCCCAGGGCCCTGCATGACCCCAGGCCAGCTGGACAGAGCGGGCTGCAACACGTCCTCAGCCCCAGTAATGAAGGTGGGACAGCAATGCAGAGTATTATTTCAGGAAGCTCCCTGGCTCAGGCAGCACTTACTCACAGGGCGCGTTCTCGAGTTTTGCATTCATGTGGCTGCAAATAGGTGCAGGAGTTCATGCCTCATCACATAATTCCAGGAGTGGGGTCGGAGGAGTCGGGAGCTGCGTGTGGTACACATGACAACAACTAGGCCAACAGGCATAGCAGCAAATCAGACTTTGCTGACCAGGGCTGCAAGCCTCGTTCTCCTCCACAACACTTCCAATACAAGAAATAGTGTTGGTGCCTGCTCTGCAGCCGCCATAGATGCACCACCCTGTGCCCAACCAACCGTGTGCCCCTTTTCCACCCCCTGCCCCAGCACTGTCCCCAGCATTGCCCCGCAAGCTGTGTGTGGGGCAACACAGAGCAGCCCTGTTTCTCTATGCCCCAGCAATTGTCTGCCCAGGCAGACAGCTCTAGGCTGTCTTGGACCTTCAGATCTTTTTCTTTAAGGCTGACTCGGTTGTTTTACAGGATTGCTAAAAGGGGTGAGGGGCCTCACTTGCCAGTATTTGTTCTCCTTTCCTCGCTCAGCAGTGCCCGTCTTTACCTCTGCAGACCTGAGATATCTCCCTGTGTCTCAATTCAGAAAAACTCCAGTTTTCTGTTTTTTCTCAAAGTGGTATAAAGGAGCAAAGACTGTGCACATGCAACCTTTCAAATAATGTTTACAGCTTTCTTCTTACCCTTATTTATTATGTGTTTGGCTCCAGTCATAGCTTGGAGCACCGTTATACCAAGCACCATGCAAACACAGAACAGAAAGACTGCCGGTAACTAGAAGAGTTTACCATCTAAATAGTGTAAATCAGTGCTGTGATGGTACGTAGAAAAAAGTGCTAATTCATGCTGACATACTCCCAGCTGGAAAAAGAAATAGATAAGCTCTGCTTATCATCTCATAGCCTCAATCACAGCCTCGCACACTGTGCTTCCAGCATCTCTGCTGTTTCCAGTGGTGATCCCTTCAGCTCCAGCTCAGTCATGTCCCTTGCTGGTGAATAAAATACTTGTTAGTGCATATCTTCTCCAGACAGTCCTGCTTGAGCAACATACAATTGTAACAGTGCTTTCTAGCACAGAGAAAGCCTATGCTCACTGGAGGGACGATTTGGGTTTGGCCCTCGGTCTTCAGTATTTGGTCTTATTAATGGAATTCAGGTGGAAATAATAAACTTGCTTTATTTGGAGTGTGAGAGATGTGTCTTGAAAGGCAGTAATTGTGGCAGAGTTTAACATTTGGTAAAATAAAGTAAACAACAGACTGTCTAGATGGATATGATGTCCAAGTACTTTCCTAGCGCAGGGTCTGAGATGCGGCTCTGCTTGCTTTTTTTGCACTGGCCAGTATAAAACAATCTGCATACCATAATCTGACAGGAAAGGTCAGCCCAAAGGTCACATGTTTTAAGGGTGCTACTTCAAAGACATTTATCTCCTTTACAACACCATTAAGTCCCTGGTAATGGTCTATTGTCTTTCATCATCTCAACCTCTTCACCTGCGTGTTTATGTTCGGCCAAACCTCCTGTTGCAGGGCGCGGGTAAGCAGGTGCTCAGTGGCTCCTGCTTGACGGAGCACACTCCGTGTTATTTGAGAAAGTGGCAGGCTGTTATGAGACTATCAAACTGTAACCACAGCCATCCTCTTCCCCCTTCCTGCAGAAACCAGTAGTTAAACCCTGCAGTTTTCAGCTGTTGTTTCTGATCTAGCCCTTTTTGCCTTTTTCAATTGCACTCTTCAGGCTGGAATCTCCACCAAGGTGGCTCCTCCATGATAACCAGTCCCTGCTCTTTCCCCATCACACCTCTCTCTCACCCTGCTGCTGCTGGAGGCTGAGTTTGTTTGTCATACTGAGGGAGTGTAACGGCTCCTCTTCTCTTGATCCTCATTTTTACAGTGTAAGATGGAAGCTGACCACATCACTGTTACTAGCCTATAACCCCTAAAGCAAGATCTCATCTCCTTACTGCAGTAAATCAGATACTGTTCCACTGACTTCAGCATGTATCACTACAGCAAAGTCTATCCACTGAATATCCAAACCAAGCTCTTTCCTAAAGACCTTGGTGATGCCCCCCACAGTTGTTGTCACCCAAATACATACCCCCTTCCCATCAGTACCTGCTTGTGATTGCTAGAATACCTGAGGCATAAAGTCAGAGACCAATGTGGTAAGTTCCCTTGGACTGAAAAATTTAAATACTACTTTCTTCTGCTTTCTTTTTTGCTAAGGTGCACCATACTTACATGCACATAGCCTGGTCATGCCCAAAGGGCAAGGTTTGATTGCTTTACATCCACAGCATCCTCATAATATTTGCAGCTTTGATAAGAGGAGACTTGTCTCTCCACATTTGCCATTGCTGCACTGAGATGCTGTGATAGAGAAGAGAGGATCTTTTTCATTCTCAGCTCATTTTGCCTTCTAATTGATAGCAACTCTCCCCCTGTCAAGAAAGGGGAGGTAGGCTAGGTGAGTGGCGTGAAGAAGTAGTAACTGTGTAGGGCACATTGCACATGGGGTTGTGCTGCTGGATGAGGAGGACTGCTGAGCCCCCAGCTGGGAAGGAGAAAGTAGTGCCCCAGGCCTTGGCTGAAGACTGATGGATGCAGCACAAGGAGTCACTCAAGAGCACTTGCACAACATGGCCAGATGCCTACTTTATGCAGATACTAGGACCCTTCCTACAGTTGCAAGGCATTATCAGCTATTATCAGTTATTGTTATTATTATCATTATTATTTCTAAATATCATACAGTTGATCACAAGTTTATTTTTTCTAGGAAGAGTTGGTGAGTGTGATTTCCACTGAAAGGTTTTCCATATAAGTTCACCTTCCACACACAACTTAACTGAACCTAAATGTTTGGTCTGAAATTCACATGCCATGTTAAATTAGCTAGGAAAATATTCAGATTAAGTGATCTGGACTTTTCTATCAATAAGAGAGTAAGAAAGAAAAAGAGCGGCCTTTGCTTGTGTTAAAACCAAGAGAAGCTTTATAGCTCTCTCCTGGATGAATTCTAACACTGTTATGTTTGGCCCTTGTGTCTGAAAATTACTTAAGGTCTCAGAATATGCCTTTTCCTGCTCCAATGAAAAGGTAGTCAAATTTGATGAAGCTGTGAGTTCCTGAAAAAGTTAAGTTTGCCACATCTCAGTAGGATTTGCCTAAAGTTTGGCAGCTCTTATCCCAAATACTCTGTCTGCCCTGGGCACAACTCATCTGGAGCAGGGAGGGAGTGAGTAGGGCTTTTCCTGAAATTGCTTCTTCAGTCCTGGTGCTTGCTGTTACCTCAGGCATGTCATGGAGTGCAGAGACCATCTCTCTCATGCTCCCAGTGCCTCCTGGTTAATGCCCCAGTGGGTGCAGGAGGGAGTGCAAAACAGGCAGCAAGGAATGTAAAGGTGTTGGAGACTGGGAAAGAGCAGCTGCACAGAGTTTATTCTGGTGGGTGGTTGGGAAGCAGGGGCTGAAGCAGACTCAGACTGAGGAGACAGAAAGGATGATGATGGTGAAGTGTCTCCTACACACTAGAGCACCTATTTTCTTTAGATCTTTTGCTTTTGCATGCTGTCACGGTTTAACTCCAGCTGGAGACTAAGAACCACACAGCTGCTTGCTCATCTCCCCTGGTGGGATGGGGAAGAGAATCGGAAGAATGAAAGTGAGAAAACTCATGGGTTGAGATAAAGGCAGTTTAATAAGTAAAGCAAAAGCCACGCACACAAGCAAAGCAAAACAAGGAATTCATTTACTACTTCCCATCAGCAGACAGGTGCTCAGTCATCTCCTGGACATCATGCGTAACTGTTACTTGGGAAGACGAATGTCCTTCCCCCAGCTTTTATTGCTGATCATGATGTCATATGGTGTGGGATATCACTTTGGTCAGTTGGGGTCAGCTGTCCCAGCTGTGTCCCCTCCCAACTTCTTGTGCACCTCCAGCTTCCTCACTGGTGGAGTGATGTGAGAAGCAGAAAAGGCCTTGGCTCTGTGTAAGTACTGCTCAGCAATAATGAAAACATCTCTGTATTATCAACACTATTTTCAGCACAAATCCAAAACATAGGCTCATACTAGCTACTATGAAGAAAATTAACTCTATCCCAGTCAAAACCAGCACACATGCCCTCCTGCTGGCAAGTGAAACCTTTGGCAAAAGCTGACGAAAAGCCAGAATTCCCAGCCTGCAGGGAAGACCAGTGATAGGAATTAATTATTTTTGTTGTTCTAAACTGGGATAAACATCTGAAATACCGAAATTCTTGTGCTGGGCAATTTTTCTGCACAGCAGTGTCCTTAATTCTAGCATTTCTTAACCTTCAACTCATTGGCTTTGCAGTATTATGTTCCTTTCATGTATAATTAGTGTATAACTTTATACAATATATGAAACAATATGTGTTACGAAGACAATGTGTGATAAACGCACCCATGCATGTGTCTATATCTCTGTATATTGCATAGCCATAGAATTTTAGTTTCTATCTATCCTACAAGTGAGGAAATAGATTATTTTAATAGGAACTCTGTTATTCCCTGGAAATGTATACATCTAAACTGTTTGGGGTTTAATTACCATAAATGATAGGTATTTATTTATCTAAACTCTACACAAGTAGATCCATGTGTATATATGAATATGTAGTTACTGGAAGTTTGAAAGGAAATTTATAATTCTGATATCTCTTTTGCTGGAACTGTAATTTGACCAACCATATACTGAGGTATTTATTTATTAATTGCTTTATGAGGCCCAGATTTCAGAATCGAATTTTCCTGTGTAGACTTTTGTGGACACACACTCCTATTTGCAGGCTGAGGCTGTAAGTAACAGCCTGGCTTTCATCTTTTTAAGGCAGTTTGCTTTTTAATGAGAACAGCGTAGAAATGTTTGCAGTTGATAGCTGGGAACCACGCTCTTTCTCCTCCTTGTGCTGGTGACAGGATGCCCAGGTTCTCAGCTGGTAGAAGGTGGAAAAAAGCCAAGAAATTCAAAGGAGTCACGCTGAACTTCACCAGCCAGGAACTTGCCACATAATTTTTATTTTAGGCAGAAGAGGGAGAGTAAACATTTCCACGGGCCTGGAAAGAACTCCTTTCTACGTGCTTATTACATGCTCCAAGTAGACATTTTTAGAAATTAGTCACTAGTCACTTCAAAAGTGAAAAACTAGCTGATTCTGCAGCTCTGTGCCAGCACACTCACCAAATTAGTATAGTTCATAACTCATTACACGGAGTGAGAATTCTGCACTAGCTCTACAAAAAGTGGTAAAAATTGTTTAATGGGATTTTTCCCAGAAATTACGAAGATCCTACTTGTTTTGCTTAATTTGGCTTCTCATCCAGCCCTGCCCTCTGCTCCAATCTGTGTTTCTCCCATCCAGCTAACAAAGCTGATTATAAAGCCTAATGTGTTCAGTTTAGGGCAGGCATGCTGAGAATCAAAATGTGTCAATCTTCTTTTACAAAACCAAACCCTGGCTGCAGGGAGTTGAGGTCATTTGCCAGGTGCCTGCCACACAAACGACCACTGCTGTGTTACTTGTGGGGGAACCCAGTGCAAGCTCCATGCTGGACCAAGTCTTCCCCTTCCATGTTTACCAACCCCTCCAAAAATGGTTTTCAGACTCTCTGAACTAATACTGAGCTATGAGAAAATAGGGAGAAGTCTGCTGTATACATACTGACAGTGCTCATTGTAAATACCCAGGTTGGAATAGCAATAATGCAGTGTTTCTGGAATTGTTCTTCACAATGGGATTTGAAATAGCCTACTTCTGAATAATTTGAATTTACCTTTGACGCTGTGTTTTATCTTTGGCAGGTTTTTTTCACCAGCAAGACAAAATCTAACAATAGAGTTCTACCATGCCTGCTACTTGCTTCCCAGATTTCATATGATCAGCTACAGTGGAGGTGGACTATCTATTTAAGAGAATACCCCATTTTTTTGTTATGGTGTGTATACAGACAGTATTTTGCAGACCTTCCTTCCTTTTCAAGGATGATCATCTTTGGGGAACACCAGACAGTGAACTATATATATGGATGTAGAACACAAAGTGTATAGTTTTTTAAAGGCTTTCCCTGCTTGCACTGTAGGTAATTTCTAACGTGTCTAAATGACCATCTTGTTTGATTTCAATGAGGTATCAAGAGGCCTGTGTTATGTATTAACAGACTGAACATCAGGCCCAGGTTTCATGTCAAGCCTGTGACACGGGCTCAGATTTCCTTGGAAGAGAGTGGAAAGGAAGAAATAGATTGAGGGTTTTTGCTTCACTGGTGCAATACAGATATGTCCTCCCGTACCCACGCACTGCCTTGGTTTCCCTCTGGTTGACACCAGAGGTATGGGGAAGACTCATCTCCGCTGCTGCTGCATCTCTCACCTGAGTCCTGTACCCCATTTTCTGGTCACTTAGCATCCCCATCTGCCTTCCAGGGAGTTCGGGGCAGGGCTGACCATGACCCTATACAGTGGTGTGTGACATGTAGTTTTAAATACTCTGAGAGTCAACTGCCAGAAACAGTGGTTAACTGATAACAGAAGTGCCTGAACATGAGGGTAGGTGAAAATATGCTTGGGTTTAGATTATTTCAATTCTTCTAATAAAAGATGTTTTCCTCTCCCTACATGATTATACTTCAGATAAGAAATCTGTGCCCAAACCTGTGTCTATATGACGTGAAAATATACTACCCTACTATGCCATATAGTATCAGATATAAACCTTTTCCTAGCTGTGCACTGAATTCATGTTTTGAGAAGTCACTAATCCTGGCATTTCAGAAGCCTACATAGGCAGAGATATTTAAGATGCCTTTTGTTCTGGTGAGACCCAGGGGGCTGGTGCTGGGCACCCTGGAGGTCCCCAATCAGCATTTATTTCTATCCCAGGCCCCCAAGCATGGGCCACGCTGGGAGCTCCAACACATGGAAAAGGAGAGGGAAGATACTGGAAAATTAATAACAAGCTTGGGTTTTCATATTCTGTGTTTGGCTGGTGTGTAGGACATTACATAGGGGAGAGAGAGCTGGAAATGTGTGTTGCCTGTGGTGGGGAAGGCAAAGGTGGAAAGAAAGGGGACAGTCCATGACATGGACTCATAATCATCTAGCTCTGTCTCCTGAAAATGCAGTGGAAATATTTTACAGGAGACAAGGTAAGGATGAGCCGTTTGGGTGTTTGGTCACAAGACCTCTTTGAATGGAGCTGGCTTTTAGAGAAAGGTGTGATTTATTTGAAAGTAATGAGTAAAACCTAAAGAGATGCCTTGATGCTTGCTGGGTTCATAAGCAAGCAAACCCTATGGTTCCTGTTGGACAATTCTCTCAGGACTAGTAATATGAGAATAGATGTTCATCCTTAAATTGAGAGACCTACATTCACAAAGAGTTTTAGACATCCCAGGAAATCATTGGGAATTAGATCCCCAGATGCCTCTGAGAATTTGGTATAATTAGTTCCAGGAAAACACTGCCCAGGCTGTTTTTCTCTGCTACATACGGAACTGAAACACAAGCAGAGATATTCTACAACAACTGTAGAAATCACACACTTTTTGATTTGGGTCAGTAAGCATTTCTTTCTAGTTTTGCTCAGGTCAGAAGAGATCAGAGACAGAGCAGAAATCTACGGGGTTGAGTGATGGTGAACACTTTTCAACTTGCTGAAAACACTGGGAATGGAGCAAGTACAGACACAAGTCACAAATCAATGGGTGACACAAGCCAAAAGTAGTTTTTAAAGGAAGACAAACAGGCCTGGTTCTTAATGAGGCCACAGATGTTACTTGAGATTTTGCTCCAGTGACTATCAAGACCGCACTAACATTACACACAGATGTTACACCAAATGATCTTGGGAAGTGGGGGCGTGATGTCATTGGGGGGTTTCAAATCTGGAACACATAATCAACTTATCTTTGTTCTGAGAGCTCTCATTATAGCCCCCCGGGCTTATTCAGATGTCTATTTGCATAGGAAGTGCCCTGAGGAGAGATCTTGTTCCAGGACATAGATAGCTATGGTGACAGTCCAACATACCTGTTGTTTAAGTTTCTCCTTATGAGTGGCTATAACATATTTTGGAGAAGAATTATGGTTGGGTGGAAAGAGGATGAATGGTCTAACTCCCCATCCAGTTCAGAAAATATATTGTTTCCAGAGGAAACCTTGAGAGTGTGTAGAGTCGAAGCTCTCTAGGGCAGGATGATCATCTAGATATTTGCTGAGTAAATCACCTAGCAGAACTGTGTTGTATTCATAACAATGAATATTGGTAATGAGTACTAGGATGATGTTTTAAAGGGCTTTTCCTCTAATTAATATGGTAACATTTTACGTTGGCAATGATTGTTTATTTCTCTGTCCATACCCCTTTGTTGCTGACTTGAACCTTGTATTTTGTCTAGCTGAAAAACCTCTGTAAGTGCTTCTTAAAATAGAAATTGGCTCAGATACTCATCACATTTCTGCTTTTGCTAGATGAATTTGAAAGGAATAGAAAACTGACAGCCATTTCTATTATTGGGTGTTTCTTCTGAAAATAAAACTCATGCTCAATACCCCAATCCTAAAAATAAGTTGCTGTGCTGAAGCCAACATGACTACTGTCTCACTTGATTCCCACTGAGCACATATTTAAGTGCCTTTCTGAGTCAGCACATAATAAACAGGCCTTGCAAGGAGCAGGGAGAATGGTGATAGCTCTAACAGCTTCTCTTAATCTTTTAAACAAAGTATGTGGAACTAGTGGTGCAATACCAGACATTTAAAAATCTCACATTTCATCTATAGGGATATTTTCCTATAGAGTCAAAGGATGAGTTAGGGCTTTATAAACATGAATAGACTTCAATTCATTCCTTTTCCTTGTGTGTAGAAGCAAAATAAAACAAAGCTGATTTGATCTCTTAGCAGCTTCAAGTCCAATAAAAGTTATGTATGCCACAAACCCAGTCTGGGCAGCACACAAATGAAAGGGCTTGCTGTATGGAGCGGCAAAGCATTTCAGCTGATCTTTGTAGCTTCTTCCAAAAGCAGAGGTGTTGTGTTGGACCATCATGACTAGATATGAAGGATAAGATGCAGTTTACCTTTCCTTATCAGCAGAGTCTTAACAGTACTTCTCAGGAAAGATCCTATTCAGATCAAGATCTGCAAAATTTGGCTGAGTACGAGAGAGCAGTGCTTTATCTCCGCAGAGAGCAACTCTTCAGGCTGACTGCACTGAACAGTGCTCTCCCAGGCAGTATTAACTTAAATCTCTGTGTCTTTAACCTCATAAAAACAGGGGCTTATAAACAGCTGGAGCTGCACGGAGGGGTGAAGTCGGGCAGCCTCTCCTCCCTGAGCTGCCGAGGGCTGCCCTGCCCCAGCATCCCCAGCTACCTTCCACCCAGGCAAAGGCGAAGTGTACATCCCTGAGATCACCCTCACACCCTGTCCTCACTTTCATCCCTCTTCCATGGACATAAAAATATTGTCTGGTTCACCTTGGATCCAGCTCTCCTCCAAGGGATGCTTGTCACCACTACGGGTGGAGGTATCCCATGTGGCATGGACATCTGCAGGGAAGCCTGTGGTGGTGGGCCAAGCAACAGGGACCGTATCTGGCAAGACACAGTGCTGCCCTAGACCCTGGTGGTGGGGGAGGCAGTGCTATGGTAGACAGCAGCATGGTCACCTGCCTTTCAGCAGTGGACCCATGGACCATATTCTCCCACCTAACAGTCTCTGGTGGGTTGTCTTTCCCCTTTGAGCAGATATGGGGCTAAATGCCCAGGATGATGTGGTGTGAATCTGGGTCTTGGGACAAGCAGTGCAACCCATGGTGATGGCTTTTCCCCCTTTGCACTCATCATTGCCTGTCCTCAGAGTAATCTGACTAAAGATCAAGACAAGTGACTCTTTGGCATGGGGAGAGTCTGTGATGCTGCAAGTGTTGGCACATGTCCCCAGCGTTGGCAGCTGGTCCTTGCAGGAGACCCTGGCAGGGCTGATATCAACTCTTGGGTGTCTTTGTCTTTTACCTTCTACCCAGATAGGAGGGTATTGCTATGGCTGATGAGATCTGAGGAAGGAAACCGTGGTGCATACATCCCAAACCAAAACTCACAGCCCTGGACTGGAATATTCCTGAAGATGCTTTTGGGACCAGGGTTTCATAAGAATCACAGAGTTACTGCTTTGAGCCCCTCTTGTACCCATCACCCAGTGACAACTGGTACCAAAGAGAACCTGTAAGAACAACTGCAGTGGAATTACTCCTGGTTTACACTGAGGTAAGACTGGGTGATTTCTCTGCACAAGAATTACCACTGCATTGCATGAGATCTGAGTAGCTTCTGCAGGGATAGTTGAATCCTAACATAGTTCAGAAGGCGTCCAAGTTAGAAATGTTGAGAGCAAATATAATTTGGAAACTATTCCCTGCTAGAATCCTCTGCAGTTGATTGCAGTCAAGAAGATCACTCTCATGAGGTAGCTGTGTGGGCAAAAATAATGTAACAAATGGTCCAGGCACTGTGGTTTTGCTTTCTTAACAAAATGTTCCCCCCCACTGCAAATACAAAGGGAAGGAGGAAGGAAAGTATCTGGCTATTTAAATGAAAAATTACTTTTCTCTGCAATCACCTTCTGTCAATAAAATGCTTATTTTCTGACATGTCAATTAGGTGATTCAAAAGCCAGATGACCACTGCCTTCCATTTAGTACCGCTCATCTGGGTTAAATGTCTTAAGTGTTTACCCTTTATGACCAGTGGCATGTATCTGTTCTTAGTCAAACTGTGCTATGTGTGACATGTTTGCCTGTAGGTTTTTCTCTTGAGGTAAAGTTAACCATTATTATCAGATTCTAAGAAAAATGGTAGATTAGGACAGTGGTTTCACTGACAGAAATGGGTACAGCTTGTTTTACAGTAATGTGTGCAAGAAATATGAAACAGATGAGAAGAAATCACATAGAAATAACCAGCCTGTAATTTAAAGTGCTGTCATTAAATAGGATCATGTATCCATGCTTGGTACTTCAAAAGAAACCTCTGCTGTGTAAGACCAGTTATTAGTGAGGAACATTTTGTCTGGTATCTCAAACCAATTTTAGAAGATCTGATTACACACACACACAAGCATGTGGAAATGAAACTACTTTCTTAAGAATCTTGGGACTTGATTTTGGTCACACGAAATTTAAAGGTTTAAGGAGGAATTTTGAATGAGGAAAAAACACATAAGTTCTGGCTCCTGGTGAAGTCCTAGGAGGAAGGATGGTGATAATATTGATATAACCTTTTACTGAGGCTTCTTATGAACACATAACACTGTCTGCTTGTGTAAAAGAATGGAGCAGGCCGTGGGGTGAGAAGGATTCACATAATAACTTTAATTTAACTAATTTAAGATGTATTAAATCTTTAGAAAGTTGCCTGCTGTCCTCCACCAGGGAATGCAGTCCAAGATTTTTGGTGGGAAAAGCTAAAATGCTTCCTTTCTGACTTCTGACAAGAACTGAAATTGAAACACTCATTTGGAAGAAATAAATAAATAAGCTGAGACAATGGAAGTCACTTTCCCAGACAAAAATAATCACAGGGAGCCCTTTGTGAGTACTAGCAGGTCAGCAGGCCTCACTTTGCAGGCCCAGACAAGCCAGCAGGAGACAACCATTTTGGTGAAACATTCCTCGAGACGGACCGTACAGGGCAGCACTGTGTTCAGACCTGGGGTGGGGGCTTATATGCACACCTACCCTCTGGTGAGCAACACAAATCCAGTGAGTAATTATCAGTTTGATATGAACAGTGGCCCTAAGAAGCAAGCAATGTTTAGTATTTGGACCTTCAGTCTTGCTCCCCACAGGGTAACAGTCCCTGACACTGCCATCATGCCCCAAGGCCCAGAGGAGAACCTGAGAGATGAGTGTTGGTGTCATGGTGCTTGAACATACTGCTAACTCTCAGGGGATCAGCTGAGGACACTGCTGTGCTATCTGAGTAGCTTACATTTCATCCAACATCCCAGGGAAATGTGAGAGTGCCTCCCTCGTTCACAGGGCTACAGGATAACTAACTCAGGCTGGAAGGGGTCTCAGGAAGTCTCTAGACCAACTTTTTGCTCAAAGCAG